>NC_139001.1:38647043-39281685 GCF_964374135.1 Grampus griseus | reverse complement strand
CAAGGTCTACTGGAAGTCAGATCTTCTGCCATCTTGGGCCTAATCGATTCTAATCAGTTTTTGTTGCGTCCTCAACAACTATGTCATTCTTTTCAAGGTTTTGCCCTGCCTCCCTCCCTCCTGTCTCAATTTGATCCTTTAAAGATTTCTTTCAATTCTGAGAGTCTAGAGATTCCAGGGTGGTGTAGAATATTGGATATATGACACAGATATCAGGCAACATCATATAATGTGTTGTGCAAAAGTGCAGAAGAATTCGTGTGTGAGTGTGTGTGTGTGTGTGTGTGAACTTTGCTGGGTCTGGGAGGAAAACTTCTTTTACCTTCTTAGTTCTGTGACTGGCCTAAGAATTAAAGTGACATAAAACAGATTAACAGGAGAAAAACATCCACATTTATTTAATTTTTTTTTAACATGAACATGGGAGTCTTCAGATGGAAAATGAAGACCTAAAGAAGCCATCAGGCTGCAAAGCTTATATACATTTTTACACAAAGGATGATAAATCGTGGGGATGTAAGAAGACAAAGCGGCTTGGGCTAGAGGCAGTACGCTGTGGGACAGTGACTAGAAATTATATGAAGCTTGTACATGTCCATTTCAGCCATAACTCCCAGTCTGGTGATAAGAATGTTCTCTTCTTGATCCAGGGAAGGCTCCTTTCTCATTGGAAATTTTATGATCTGCTTTTAGGTAGAAAGGGGGAGGTACAACAGTCTTCATGCATCTGCTGTTTCTCAAGTGCTTTCAGCTCAAAATAATCAACATGCCAAAGTGGCATATTTTGGGATGGCATGTTCTGAATCTCTTCACCTGATAAACTTTTCAAATCAGGAAAAAGGAAACCGCAAAAGAAATCTTTTTAATTCCTACTATGCAATAAATAATTTTGAATCCATAGATAGTGGTGCATATGTATGCTGATTGTTCATAACATCATGGTAATTTGCACAGTAAACACACCACAATCCTTCAGTTAAGAGCCTGATAAATAGACTGAGGCTTGTGTGTAATTTAGTCAAAAAATAAGCAATTTGATCAGCAAAGATTTTCAGGCTGATCAGTAAATTGTTAAATCAGTGAGATACTTAAAATTGTAATGAAAAAGATGTACTGCTAGCATGACCTTTTCTCTTTGAATTGATCATTAATCCCAAAATACTTGAATGATGTGATAAGGGAATATATTCAGAAAACCAAGGGACAAAACTGAACACTAAAAAAAGTTTCTTGTTCTAAGCCAGTCAATTAGAAGGTCTGATTCGATTTGCCAAACACTTATGAAATGATGAAATGGAATAGTAAGTGAGTGTAAAGTTTGGAAAGACAATAGACGATGGAAATAAATGTAGATAAATTTCCATATAATGTAAAATATGCGCATTAAGACATTTACAAAGCATGTGAATTTTTATAATGCTGACTTTAAAAGTGGAAGAATCAAAGATAATACAAACAAAAATCGTATAATAAAAAAACTAAGATAAGGTATTTGTGTTTCCTCGGAACCAATATTGAATTTAGAAGATGTGTGACAGTTTTTCAATTCCTGCCTTATATATATTTTCTGCTGGAATTGCTTTGCGCTCTTCAGATTTTTTTTTTTTTTTTTACTATGTTGCACCTTAAGATTAGCTGTGCCAAGGGTACAATTTTAAAGATAAAAGAAAATTACTTACAGGCCCAGATACATCAATAAGCATTTCGGGTCATTGCCAACTACGAAGTGTACAGGAGGCGTTTGCTCCCTGGGATGGAAGCTCTGACTCCAGGCTCTTGGAAGGCCTGAAGTGTGAATTAGCTCTGTGGATGCAAACCCTCTTTCAACTTGAAACATCCTCATCTCCCTAATGTAGGAGGCTCATCTCAAGCTTAGATTTTTGAAAACTTCTCTCTTAGAAAATACATGATTTAGAAGGTTAAAACCTTAAGGAGAAATAGTGTTCAGGAAATAGAGGTCAGGCAGAGCCTTACAGAAGCCCTGAGGATTATTCTGCCATCCACAGAACAAAGCAATGACGTGAGCAGACTAAATAAACCTAATATCTGTGACACATCAAATGATAATGGATATTTGTAGGGTTAATTTTTCTTACTGTACCTTACAGTGTGCTCAAAACTGTTCAAGGTCTCAATTCTACTGAGATTCAATGGGGTTGTCTTGTTCTAAATAATATGAATCTTGAGTTTTGTTTTCCAGCTGGTGGTGGTGTATCTTTGGTCCTTGATCCCAATCCTCAAGTAGCTTTGTCATACAATAATTTTAAGAATTAAAAAAATTTTAAGTTCTAGATTGTCCTTATTTAACCTACTCCATATAGCCAAGTACCTATTTCTTAATCCTCTCTAAACCCTATGGTGATCTAGTCTTAAACTCTCTTCTTGTAGCTTCACGCTGATTATTTCATTCAAGTCTCAATTGCCTCTTTCAGGACACCATCAAAACACTCCTCAGAGGCCTGGAATTTCTTCTGCCTCTTAGGTTTTCTTTCTTTTTGCTAATGTGCATCCTCTTCAGCTCAGTTTTCAATTCCCAAACCCCTTTTTCCTCTTTTTAAATTACCATAAACAGGAGTACTTTTCAGTTCTCAATGGCTAACATTGAAATGTTCAGGTTTCAGGAAATAGAATTGAGAAATAAAGCTGTTTGTCACAGAATTTCCCCTAAGCGAGCCTCAGGTAGGAGAAGCAGTACCCATCAATAAGAAAATAGCCCACTGTTTGCTCGTGAAACTCAAATTATTGAGGTTTCAAGGACTGAAGGGCAGGTGTGTGAGAGATGAGCCAGAGGCACAGGCCTCAATGGATACAGAGCCTGAAGGACAACATGGACAGAAATGTTCAGGCCACTTGTCAGCAGGTCCCTGATTACTGCAATACTTGAGCAGACCAGGATGTATTGAATTCCTAAATTCACTGTCTACGAATTCACTGTTTAAATTCCTAAATTTTAAACACCTCTATAGAGCTCTGAAATGAAATATTTTTCAGGTCTTGTAGTATTTAGTACCTGACTCTAAAAGCCTTCCAAGAGAGCCAAGGTTAGCATTTCATGTTTTTTTTTAAAATTTAATTTAATTTATTTATTTTTTATACAGCAGGTTCTTATTAGTTATCTATTTTATACATATTAGTGTATATATGTCAATCTCAATATCCCAATTCAACCCACCCCCCTTCCCCCCTTGGTGTCCATAAGTTTGTTCTCTACATCTGTGTCTCAATTTCTGCCTTGCACACCGGTTCATCTGTACCATTTTTCTAGATTGCACATATATGCATTAATATACTATATCTGTTTTTCTCTTTCTGACTTACTTCACTCTGTATGACAGTCTCTAGGTCCATCCACATCTCTACAAATGACCCAATTTTGTTCCTTTTTATGGCTGAGTAATACTCCATTGTATATATGTACCACATCTGCTTTATCCATTCATCTGTCGATGGGCATTTAGGTTGCTTCCATGACCTGGCTATTGTAAATAGTGCTGCAATGAACATTGGGGTGCATGTGTCTTTTTGAATTATGGTTTTCTCTGGGTATATGCCCAGTAGTGGGATAGCTGTGTCATATGGTAATTCTATTTTTAGTTTTTTAAGGAACCTTCATAGTGTTTTCCATAGTGGCTGTATCAGTTTACATTCCCACCAACAGTGCAGGAGGGTTCCCTTTTCTCCACACCCTCTCCAGCATTTGTTGTTTGTAGATTTTCTGATGATGCCCATTCTAACCAGTGTGCGGTGATACCTCATTGTAGTTTTGATTTGCATTTCTCCAATAATTAGTGATGTTGAGTAGCTTTTCATGTGCCTCTTGGCAATCTGTATGTCTTTGGAGAAATGTCTATTTAGATCTTCTGCCCATTTATTGATTGGGTTGTTTGTTTTTTTGATATTGAGCTGCATGAGCTGTTTATATATTTTGGAGATTAATCCTTTGTCCATTGATTCGTTTGCAAATATCTTCTCCCATTCTGAGGGTTGTCTTTTCATCTTGTTTATAGTTTTCTGTGCAAAAGCTTTTAAGTTTTATTAAGTCCCATTTGTTTATTTCTGTTTTTATTTCCATTACTCTAGGAGGTGGGTCAAAAAGGATCTTGCTGTGATTTATGGCAAAGAGTGTTCTTCCTATGCTTTCCTCTGAGAGTTTTATAGTGTCCGGTCTTACATTTAGGTCTTTAATCCATTTTGAGATTATTTTTGTGTATGGTGGGGGTGTTCTAATTTCATTCTTTTACATGTAGCTGTCCAGTTTTCCCAGTACCACTTATTGAAGAGACTGTCTTTTCTCCATTGTATATCCTTGCCTGCTTTGTCATAGATTAGTTGACCATAGGTGCATAGGTTGGTTTATCTCTGGGCTTTCTATCCTGCTCCATTGATCTATATTTCTACTTTTGTGCCAGTACCATATTGTCTTGATTACTGTAGCTTCGTAGTATAGTCTGAAGTCAAGGAGTCTGATTCCTCCAGCTCCATTTTTTTCCCTCAAGTTTGCTTTGGCAATTCGGGGTCTTTTGTATCTCCATACAAATTTTAAGGTTTTTTGCTCTAGTTCTGTAAAAAATGCCATTGGTAGATAGAGATTGCACTGAATCTGTAGATTGCTTCAAGTATTATAGTCATTTTCAATATTGATTGTTCCAATCCAAGAACATGGTATATCTCTCCATCTGTTTGTGTTCATCTTTGATTTCTTTCATCAGTGTCTTATAGTTTTCTGAGTACAGATCTTTTACCTCCTTAGGTAGGTTTATTCCTAGGTATTTTATTCTTTTTGTTGAAATGGTAAATGGGATTGTTTCCTTAATTTCTCTTTCTGATCTTTTGTTTTTAGTGTATATGAATCAAGAGATTTCTGTGCATTCATTTTGTATCCTGCAACTTTACCACATTCATTGATTAGTAGTTTTCTGGTGGCACCTTTAGGATTATCTATGTATAGTATCATGTCATCGGCAAACAGTGACAGTTTTATGTCTTCTTTTCCGATTTGTATTCCTTTTATTTCTTTTTCTTCTCTGATCACTGTGGCTAGGACTTCCAAAACTATGTTGAATAATGGTAGCGAGAGTGGACATCCTTGTCTTGTTCCTGATCTTAGAGGAAATGCTTTCAGTTTTTCACCATTGAGAATGATGTTTGCTGTGGGTTTGTCATATATCGCCTTTATTATATTGAGGCAGCTTTTTCTTATAATAAATTAAACATGAACCCTGGCCCAGAAATTAACTGTTTCTGGCTTAACATCTTTTTGGCCAAATGCTTTGATTTCTTAGTTACCAGACATTTCTAGATGTGCTAAATGAAGATTTGGAGTCTGGGGGGATGGGAGAAGTGCATTGTATTGCTTTTGACTAAAAATCTGGTTTGTATACAAATAAAACCGAAACTTGGAGCTGCTGTACCTAGTCAGATTCCAAGGTCTTCTCAAGGTGAAATAGCAACGTCCCAAAGTGTGTCATTGGTGGCATTTGTAAAGCTGTGAGGTGGGGTGCTCCATGTTGTAAAACATGACTCTAGACTTGTAACCATACCCATCATGTTAAAAAAAGGAAAAGGTATGAAAAACTGAAAAGCCAAATCGAAACTACCATCCAAAGCAAAATGCTGATGCCAGGATTTTGGCAGGGTTTCTTTACTTGACTACAATCATTTCAAGGGAAATGTAGCCTCTTTCCCCAATCTCATCTTTTCAAAGAAGGAAACTGAGGCAGAAGAATTAGCCCTGATCTTCCTCCTGTTAGGACTCAAAGTGCAGGAGGGAGCTGTGTAATAAAGTATATAGGATGAAACTCTTGTTTCTGTTTTCCAGAAGCTAATTTGAGGGTTGTCATGGTAACTCACCAGGGTATAAGACTATTGTCAGCTTCAGGGTACAATTTTGGGCTACATACTTAAAAGAGGATATCAAGTGCGTGCATTAAAAGAGTTAGAGAAAAATCTTTTAGAAGTGGATTGAAACTGATTTCGGATTTTGGTTTGGACTTTTGAGACAGTCGGTGCCTTGGGAGAAAACAACAGAAATATCTTGCTATAAAAGTCTTGCTAAATCTTGCTAAAAGTTTGGTGGGGTGAGAGGGGGAGCAGAGGAGAAGATAAGATTCACACCAGGTAGTAGGACTAAAAGAAAGAATCTGAAAGTCAAAAATAGCTCGAGGCACTTGGTAATTTAAATATACACATTCTTATAAATCAAAGATATAAGAGGAATTGTGTTCTGCTTTTAGCTTCTCTGTTGTCATCTTGGTGTTACTTATGGAAGATTCCATTTCAGTGGATTTTATCCTATATTCTTTTCATTCTGAAATCGTTGCTCTTATGTATTAATAACTTTATTCAGCTTTTCCCCTTTTCACAGAAAATCATAAATGAAACAGATTCTCTTTGCAGCAGTGTATTTTCAGAACAATTATTCCTGGTGAAGCTATTTAACTATATGGAATTCTACAACTAAATTTTTATTTAATTTTTTGAGTATGGTAGTATCGAAGCCTGCCTCTTTGGTTTCTCAGATTCAAGTACCATATCCTTGGAGGAACAGGGCTCTGTACAAACCAGCATTGCCTTTCTGGAACGTTAGCTTTACTAGAAAATTTAGGGTAAAACAGATTATGGGATAGAATGCCAAATTCACAACAACATTTAAGACAGAACTAGAAACAAATTTCCATTTTGAGGCTGGACAGCTTTGCACAACCTGCACTTCCCACACCTGCCCTGTGATTCTCACTGTTAATACTTTTGGGAAAAATTTGAGAAGTCACCATTCAAGCAGTCAGTCTCTTGGGGAAACCTGAGGACAAATCTAAACAGTGCAATGTGCCAGTAGCCCTAAATTATTATTTAATTATTTACACTTGGTTTGGGGCCTTGTGATTTGTCCTTTTATAGCAGTCACAAGGTGGAGTGTGGCTTAGTGTGACTTTAAGTCAGAGGTCAACAATCTACTCCCCAAATGCTGAATCAGGTCCCACCACCTGTTGTTCTACAGTCCACAGGCTTAGAATGGTTTTTATATTTTTCCATGGTTAAAAAAATCAAAAGAATATTTCATGATATGTGAAAGTTATATGAAATTCAAATTTCAGGCGTAAAGTTTTTATTCGAATACAGCCACATTCCTTCACTTACGCATTGTCTGGGGCTACTTTCTTGCCATAAGGGCAGAGTTCAGTAGGTGCCACAGAGACCATATGGCCCACAAAGCCTACAATATTCACTATCTGGTCCTTTCAGAAAATCTTAGTGAACCCTTAATCTAAGTCATGATCTTTACCACTGCCAAGTTGCAGCCTGGGTTATCTAACCATAAAACATCAATCAAATTATATTAATATACTCCACTAATGAGAGCTGTTCTGATAAGAGTTACTTGTCCTGCTAAAGAAGCCTGAAAGTGCAGAGACCAGATTTCTCAATGGTAACCAAGAAGATAAGATACACAAAGAGAATACAAGAGATATTGTTACACTTCTAAGTAATCTCTTCCAAAGGAAATGAAAAACTTTACAATGCTATTTGCTGTTAGGTTTCCTTTTTCATATCAGAAACCAAAATGCCCTAGTTTCAACCCCGTGGAAACGGTGGAGACACTCCCACTTGATCAGCGATTTTCTTTCTGAGGAATTAATGATCAGTGTGTGCAAGTTCAAACTCTGACCTTATTTGTCGAATTGTCACATTGATTGTGCTGGAAAAATGACAAAAGAAAGGAAGCATTTAGATATATGTCTTCTGAGACTTCATTCATCTTTGATTAGCTGAAGAAGCCATAAGAAAAGCTTTCTGGACAGATAACCAGCTTGAAGAAAGATATTCTTTTGAATTAAAAAGCTAGTTGTGATTTGTGATTCTCTTTTAGCCAAGTCTCCTGTCTAACTCTAAAGTCTGGAGACTGTAGTACTTTTTCTTGGGTCTTAGCCAATCTTCTAAAAAAGAAAACAGAACAACTGGATAAACAATTGTATCATTGCCTTATTGGAGTGCTTCTCAGTTTTCCCGCCCATGCACATACTGGGTGATGTTCATGTATTGTGTGCTCAAGGTGATACATAATCCCAGGATCTGACTCTTGCAAACACTTGTTTCACACTCAGGCTTATAGAATACAAGAGAGTATATGGAAAGTTATCAATCCACTCATGTATATTTTAAATAAATCTCAGTACATTTATGCCAGTTTTAGGACTTGTGAACAGCACATTTGTTGAGACACATCTCACACAAATGAGTCACAAGACCTCAGTTGAATGAGAACTATTTAACCGAGGCAATATACCCAAAACACTGGATGCCTTGGCCCTATAGCCTCGGGAGAGCATTCTCAGGGCAGCAACCTGGATAGCAGTGGAGCTGGTCTCAGCATCGGCGTCACGGTACTTGTGTGAGATGAGGCTCCCGGAAGTCGAGCTTGAACTGCCTCGTACAGCCCACATTTGGCTCCGCCCCTGGGACGCCTTTCCTCTTTCGAATTCGTTGCCCATCAGTGCAGTGGGCTGCTCAGTCCTACTGGACTCAGGTACAGATAAGGGCTCAACCCTCATCTCTATGGCATTCCCCACAAGCTGCCAAAGGTTCTCAGAATCCTCACAAACTGCTAGGAGAAAGGCTTTGTGACATCAGGATTACTTATTTCTGTGCATGCTCTCCAGAATTTTCAAGAATGGACTCATTTTCTTTAGACATAAAGGATGCTTTTCAAGGTCATACCTTCTCAGAATCTTTTGCCCTTAAGTATTTAGGACAGCAGGTACTTCAGGCATGAGCAGCCTCCAAAATTGTTCGGTGTGAAAAAAAATCATTTCGCACATCGTGCCTTCCTTTAATGAGTTTAAGAAATGGAGGGGAAAGTTCTGGTACAGTGAATTTAGGTTAAAAGGATTCCTAGTTTTAAGGAGAAAATGAAACCTCTTCAGTCAATACACTGGCTTTTAGATTTCCTCTGTTTCCTTTCACAGCAGCCTGTGGCTTCATCAGATGTGAGTAGCAGAACTGATCCAGCAGATCAGCGGGGGAGTGCCAGGCAGCAGTAATGTGGCACCAGGCAAGTTAGGATAATTGTGAATCTGCGGGGAATCTTCATTCCTTAGAGAGTTGCAGGTCTAATTGCCAAAAACAGGGACACGTCCCTAGTCCTGAAGTGGAAGAAACAAAGTCATTTGAATATGAATATGGTGGCTGCAGTGTGTTCTGCAGAAGCAGGAAGTCTGCTCTGAGTATAATAAGGCTTGTTGTAAAATCCAAGATTTAATTAATATCAGATCTCTAGATAATATATTCATACAATATACAACTTAATTTCTGGAAATGGCCTACACTACTTGGCGGCCACAAACTCGACACTAAGGCTGCCCACAGAGCCCTGTCCATCTGGTTTGACTTTTCTACTTGTGCCCCCGATCAAGAGATAAAGCTTTTTCTTTCTAGAAATAAACAGTTCTTACTTTCTGACTTTGAACAATATCCTTTCTCTTTGTTTATTTTTCTCTTTTTACTGTCTTAAATGCTTTATAACAAAGTCATTTTTTCCTCATTTTTCATTTTTTGTTTGCTTTTCCCACTTTACTTAGTAATTGTGTTACTTCAATTTAAAATATGAATATCCTGATGTTTTCAAACATCCTCTTTCAAAAGAAGAGATAGGGTTTGATAGATTTTCCTAGTGTCAGAAATCCATTTAGCAATATATTGAAAAAAAAATGTACCATTGATTAGACTGGATTTTTCATGTCATTCTTACAGTTTCTATTTTTTACAGCTTTATTGAAGTACAAAATACATACAATAAAATCCAATAATTTTAAGTGTATATTTAGAAGAGTTCTGATAAATGTATAAAGCCCTGTAACCACTACCAAAATCGACACAGAGAACACTTTCATCACCCCAAAGACTTCCTTCCTGGCCCTCTGCAGTAAATCCTCTTTTCCTACTCCCTCCCCCAGCCCCTGAAGGGCCACTCATCTCCCTGTCACTACAGTCTGCCTTTTTAGAATTTTGTATAAATAGAATTATATTGCATTATGCTATTGACTCCGGCTTCCTTCACTCAGTTTAATGCTTTTGAGATTTGTCCACATCCAGTAGCTTGTTCCTTTTTATCGTTACATGTATCAGTAGTTTATCCCTTTGGTGAAATGGTTTTCCACTGGATGGGTCTACCACAGTTTGCTTATCAGTTTACCAGTTGATGGGCATTTGGATTGTTTTCGATTTGGGGCTATTACAAAGAAGTTTCTACAAACATTCCCATACAAGTCTTTTCGTGGATACAAGTTTTTGTTTCCCTTGGATAGATACCTGTGAGTGAGATTACTGGGTCATATGGTAAATAAATGTATGTTTAACTTTTTAAGGAACTTCAATTTTCCAAAGTGACTCTACCATTTTGCATCCCCCTAACAATATATAAGAGTTGTGGTTATTCTACATAATTACCAAAACTTGGAATTAGCAATCTTTTTCACTTGAGTCATTATAGTGGTAATTTATGTGATTTTAATATGCATTTCCCTAATGAATAATGATGTTTACTTTATCTGAAAAGATCTTTGGATTCATTGATTTTTCTGTTTCTGTTGTCCATTTGCTGATTCCCTGATTTCTACTTTTATCTTTTCTCTTCCTTCTGTGTACCTTGGTTTAATGTGGCCTTCTCCTTAATTCTTTTTTTTTTTTTTTTTGCGGTATGCGGGCCTCTCACTGTTGTGGCCTCTCCCTTTGCGGAGCACAGGCTCCGGACGCGCAGGCTCAGCGGCCATGGCTCACTGGCCCAGCCGCTCCGCGGCATGTGGGATCTTCCCGGACCGGGGCACGAACCCGTGTCCCCTGCATCGGCAGGCGGACTCTCAACCACTGCGCCACCAGGGAAGCCCCCTTAATTCTTAATTTGATTGCTTAATGTGAAAGCTTTAGATCTTTCTTCTCTTCTGTATAAACATATAGCATTGTAAATTTCTCACCAAACACTGCTTTAGCTGCATCACATAAATTTTGCTGTGTTGTGTTTTTATTTTTACTCACTTCAAAGTATTTTCTTTTTACCATGTGTTATTTAGAAGTACATTGCTTAATCCAGATATTTGAGGATTTTCCATGTATCTAGAAAATTGATTCTTATTTCCTTCCATTATAGTCAGAGTCATATGTTTTTAATTTTCAATTCTTTTAAATTTATTGAGATTTATTTTAGGCCCAAATCTGATGTATTTTCTTGAATGTTCCACATACAGTGAAAAAAAAACCTGTGAGTTCTGCTCTTTCTAGGTGGAGTGCTCTATATGTGTCAATTAGGTCAAGGTGGTGATAGCACTGATTTTGTTTACTACTGCATCCCAAGTGCCTAGAACTGTCGGTTCTCTAAACATATTTGTTGTATGAATGAATAAACAAGTGAATACATGATCTATATCATGACTATAATTATTATTTTTATCCTCCACTCAGAATTCTAAATATGGGGCTGGCTGCAGAATAATCTCAAATCTTAACTAGTGCCTCAATCTCAATGGCATCCAAACAATCTCATATGAGCAGTAAGTTGAAAGGCCATTCAGATCTCATTTTCTCCCTTTTATGTCATTTCTAAATCTATCACTGCAGGGTTTACTGCATATCCCTGGTTATTTAAACTTCAAGAGATTGCTGATCATTTCCTTCTAGATGTAAAATACCTTTCAATAATGTTCTGAAAGGAAACATCCAGAAGAAAAGACATTAAATATATTTAAGGAGAGTCAGCACATATTTGATTTCAAGCTGGACTGCTGAGGATGGTGGGGGGGTGGCAGAAGGAAGGGAGTTGATGGCACTGAAATTTTTATATCATAAGTACATTCTTTAGAGATTGCAAATTTTTTTAAAATTAATTAATTAATTATTATTTTTTTTGGCTGTGTTGGGTCTTCGTTGCTGCGTGCGGGCTTTCTCTAGTTGCGGCGAGTGGGGGCCAGTCTTGTTGCAGTGCACGGGCTTCTCACTGCAGTGGCTTCTCTTGTTGCGGAGCACGGGCTCTAGGCATGTGGGCTTCAGTAGTTGTGGCTCACGGGCTCTAGAGCGCAGGCTTAGTAGTTGTGGCGCAAGGACTTAGTTGTTCCGCGGCATGTGGGATCTTCCTGGACCAGGGCTCGAACCTGTGTACCCTGCATTTGGCAGGCGGATTCTTAACCACTGCACCACATGGGAAGTCCTGATTGCAAATTTTTTATTGTACTCTCTCTTTACAAAGCTTTTCTTTCTTTGCCTGACCCTTTTAAACGAGATATTAGTCATGTTTGTGGTCCAGGAATAAAACTTGTAGTACTTGCAATCAAGATGATCAGTCTTTTTAGAGTAGCCTCACCATTCCCCCCAAAAGTTATATTTCATATTTATTTCTTTTCAAAATTCAGGCCAATCAACATTAATTTTATTTTGAGACTTTTACAACATCCTTGAAATCACTGTAGATATACTAGATGCCAGAAAGCCACGATTTCTGGATTGGAATTGTAACTGCTTTGTCATTGTGAAGCCTATTAACTAGAGTTAAAGTTTGTGTAGTCTCCAAAAGTGGCGAGAGAGTTATATTTTTCTAAATTAATGCATCTAAATTAATCCACGTAAAATTTGTGCATTATTAATGTCCAGCTTGACTTTCTGTCATTTCAATTCTCTGAGAGACTAATACCTTTTTCTTCTTTTTCTTTTTTGACTCCCTACAAGGAAACCTTGATAGAAATCAAGTCTGTCCAGTTTTGTTAGTTCTTGCCTTGAGTATAAGTGCTATCTTTAAAATCATAGAGCCCTGCTTGCTAGTCTGAGGTATTGTTAATTAGGCCAAAACATGTCTTAGCCTGAGAATTCATCTGCATAATTTTAAGTTTTAATATGTAAGAAAGCTAGTCAAGAGAATACTATGTGTGGGTTTTTCTTTTTTTTTTGGTTAAACCTGTTGAAACTAATTTAACACAATTCTTTGTAAAAACTTTCCTCTACCTCCCTGAGATAGTTTAACTAGATACTGCTGTGAGTATGCAAACATTAACTGGACATTCTCTTGTATTTAGCTCATGGTCTCCTACACTTTCCCCCTCACTATTTCTTCTTTATTACTCCCACAGGTTACTACAACCCAAAAGGGATTCTTTGTGGCTTGTTTTTTTAGGTAGTCAGGAAGAAAGATTCTGCTCTGGTATGAAGGAGAATTATTCCAAATCCAAAAAGAACTGCTCTGTTCTGAGAGCCTGAGAGGGAGGCCATTAGTCACAGCTCTGGGGACCGACACTGCCCCACTGAGGAAGAAGTGGGTTGTGTGGGGACATAGGCAACAGGGGCCCAAGCTACCGTTCCCCAGGCTGCCACGGCACCCGGTGCTCCACTCAGCTAGAAAGCCAGCACGGACTCTGATCCCTCTGATGCCAAGAGGAGGAAAAACATGCTTCCTCTGAAAAGTGGGTTATAAATCATGGTGCAAGTCTATAGTAATATGGGTCCTCTTTGTCACCTATACATAGGAATTCAGTTGGGACGTTCTGGGATGGTACCTTGAGTCCCTAGTGCCATCCTGCTTTTGAAAAACCTTTCACTTTTGAGTGTGCTTTCATTCTGAGGCTGCACAGGGCCACTGACTCATTCTGGCTTTAAGTGGAAAAGGCACCCCTCCCTAAAAGGCAGGTGAATGCAGCCCTGTGCAGGGCACTCTGCTTGCCCAGTGTCCTTATGTAGTAACAGCCTGCACAAGTGTGTATGTGGCTGCCCTGTAGTTACATCTATGACCATTACCCTAGGGTCATTCTTGGCAGGAAATAGTCTGTCCTGGATGTCTCTTGAGATCATCTCTGAATTGTGATAGTCAGCAATTACAGGAAAGTTACAGGACAGATAAATCTGGCAATTATCACAAGCACCTCAGAGAAAGGCCATAATGTGTGGAAACCATGTCTGCTCTTTCTTTGGCCTTTCAGCTTAAATTTCCCTTCCTCAGAGAGGTCTTCCTCTATAGACACATCTAAAGGAGAGTCTCATGTTTTTTCTTCTTACAAGTGACAGTTACTGGATTTGTGTGTTTGTCTTATTACCTATGTTTTCAACTCTCTCCATGAGGTGTTCACAAATATACCCCCAACACAAAGCTACTACTTGACACAGAGTTGGCCTTTAGTAAATACACCTTGAATGAAGAAATGTCTTTGGCAACCTCTGACAATGGCAAAGATGGGAGGTATGAAGGTGATCTAAAAGAACAAGAGAACAGAGAGTGAACAGCAGCTCTTTTTTTTTACACCAAAACTGTTTTATTTTTTATCCTCTTATGCAGATTTGTTTATTCAGATTTTTTTAACATTTTTATTGGAGTATAATTGCTTTACAATGGTGTGTTAGTTTCTGCTTTATAACAAAGTGAATCAGCTATACATATACATATATCCCCGTATCTCTTCCCTCTTGCGTCTCCCTCCCTCCCACCCTCCCTATCCCACCCCTCTAGGTGGTCGCAAAGCACCGAGCTGATCTACCTGTGCTATGCGGCTGCTTCCCACTAGCTATCTATTTTACATTTGGTAGTGTATATATGTCCATGCCACTCTCTCACTTTGTCCCAGCTTACCCTTACCCCTCCCTGTGTCCTCAAGTCCATTCTCTAGTAGGTCTGTGTCTTTATTCCCATTCCTGCCTCTAGGTTCTTCAGGACCATTTTTTTTTTTTTTTTTTTTAGATTCCATATATATGTGTTAGCATACAGTATTTCTTTTCCTCTTTCTGACTTACTTCACTCTGTATGACAGAGTCTAGGTCCATCCACCTCACTACAAATAACTCAGTTTCTTTTTATGACTGAGTAATATTCCATTGTATATATGTGCCACATCTTCTTTATCCATTCATCTGTCAATGGACACTTAGGTTGCTTCCATGTCCTGGCTATTGCAAACAGAGCTGTAATGAACATTGTGGTACATGACTCTTTTTGAATTATGGTTTTCTCAGGGTATATGCCCAGTAGTGGGATTGCTAGGTCATATGGTAGTTCTAATTTTAGTTTTTTAAGGAACTTCCATACTGTTCTCCATAGTGGCTGTATCAATTTACATTCCCACCAACAGTGCAAGAAGGTTCCCTTTTCTCCACATACTCTCCAGCATTTATTGTTTGTAGATTTTTTGATGATGGCCACTCTGACTGGTGTGAGGTGATAGCTCATTTGCATGAACAGCAGCTCTTGATCAGAGGGATACAATCTATTGGATATCCCGTACTCCAGGGGCTTTTCTTGACTCTTCTACCTTTTTACAGATAAGAGATGCTGAGCAGCTGATGTTTCATTGTTTGTTTTTAGCTGACATCCACTGAGAATGCCAGGCACTGTGCTAAGTGCTTTATTTACATATATTATATCATCCGACCTGCACAACAAGTACCTTACATGTAAGTACCTTACAAGTACTTACATGATTGGACATGTGAACGCACATTTGCATCTTTGAAAGTTCGCAATTTGAAGGTTTGTATGCAGGGGACTTCCTGTATAACATTTCAATATATGCATATTGCACTATAACTTTTAAAATTCATTATTCAAACATGTGTGAAGGCCTAGGTGACAGGGAAGAAATAAAGGTAAGTCAGTCGACACCAAGAGGTTAAAAATCTAACTGTGATTATTTAAAACAAGACCCAGATATAATGGAATCTTTTGATCTTCTGTTTCAAATCCTAATACCCAGCTTCCCTTCATTAACCAATCTGACATACGGACCTCCTACCCACAGGACCTGAGCTTCTATTCCTCTGTGTCCTGGTGATGGTTTGGTAGCTTAGCTTGCACGTGAAGAGAACACAGGCACAGGGTAGGGGACAGAGGAGCACTGAGGGGTAATCCATTCCCCTCCTCCTTCTCTGCCTCCCTGGCCCCAGCAAATGAGAAAATTCAGGCAACTCAGTCTGTGACTTTTCCAGGTCTGAATGTGGGGTAACATGCAGACATATATGATTCACCAATTTTTTTACAATCTTGTGTACTACAAAGATATGGCTGAAGACAAACTCAAGTTTAACCTGCATTTTATTTTGTAAATGTTTTGTAAAGTTGTACTTAATTTTTTTTTTTTTTTTTTTTTTGGCTGCCTTGCATGCAGCGTGCAGGATCTTAGTTCCCCGGGCCCATGGCATTGAAAGCACGGAGTCCTCACCACTGGACCGTCAGGGAATTGCCATACTTCATGTATTTTAATTCCCCTTGGTTATTATCCATGCTAGGCAGAAAGTATTTAAAATCGCAAAAACACTCCTGTCTGCACCTTGAGGCCTACACCACCAAACATTAAGAATGGTTCATCTTTTAGGAAAACAATGGGAAAAAACATAGAGCTCTTTCAGGAAAAAAAAAAATGAAAATTGCTTATGCTGCAATTTGAAGTCAACCATGCTACTCTTCTTTAGGTTGTTTTTGGTCACTATACCTTAATTGTGTGCAGTCAAGATGAAGATGTCATTGGAGATAAATGTTTTCTACATGATCCTGAGCAAGACCAAGCAATTTATTTCAATTCAGCAAACATTTTTCACAAGTCTAGGACCAGGCTAGGCGCTATAGGCAGAGAGTATAAAGAGTAGTAGAATCTTAATAGGAAATGACTATGTTATAGAGTAGAACGATTATGTAAACGAGAGAGGAGATTGCAGCTGGTGAGGGTGTGGGTGTGGGAGGAGAATATGGTAGAGCTGGTGCTAGGAATTGGTGTACAATATCATTTCAATGAAGAATTCCTCCAGACCATGACCTCCTCGAAGGCAGCAGGCAGGACTGTATCAAGGGTCACTGGTTTCTGTTTGGGGCATTACTTCTCTCCCACTCATGCTTCTCCCTTCCAGCCCCACTTCCCTCACCAAAAGAAGAGATCAATGCAAGGGAAAATTCTTTCTCTTCAAATGCAAAATGTATTATTTGGCTGAGGGCCAATAATGTAGACAAACCATCCACAAAATATAGTGAAGGTAAGGGCATAATTCACGCTATGAGAAAGTGATACAAACCTTTTGAGATTTCAAAGAATCATTCACAGGACTAAAAAAGGAGGGGGAGCAAGTAAAGCAGAAAAGCCAGGATATGTGTGTTGCCAGTTTAGTACAGTCATGGTGTTATAAAAGGATCCACCCAGATGACCTTGTTTTATTTATTTAATCAGTTAATCACACTCTCTCCGAAACTTTTGGACACAAGTGCAGAAATAAAGGTATTCATGAAGTCAGACTTGCATTTGCCAGGAAGTAGTAAAGAATGTCAATTTAGTCTCTGCTACCTGGGCAAGTCCTAAGGGGAAGATGAGCTCATGAACGCGTACACAGATCATTACAAGGCTGAATTAAAGTACATTAAATATGAAAGTCGGATATGAACCCCTGAGGGTTATACAACATAAAAAGAATAGTTGAAGAACGACCTGAGGCTTTAAAAGGGGGAAGAGTTACTACTCGCTCTTCAAGGAAACACATATAAAGCT
The DNA here is from genome assembly GCF_964374135.1 of Grampus griseus. Lineage (NCBI taxonomy): Eukaryota > Metazoa > Chordata > Mammalia > Artiodactyla > Delphinidae > Grampus > Grampus griseus. Next base: position 39,264,199 of record NC_139001.1, on the reverse strand, counting down.
TAGGATTTGAAAACCGTAGTTCTCCAGCTGATCTAAATGAATGTAAATTGAGGGGGAGGGCCTTCCTTTATCCTTCCTTTTGTGGTCTCCACAGGCTCTGGACCCAACCGGACCCTATAACTCTTACCTGAATTGGATAGAGCTGAAATAAAGAGGTAAACATCCTAAATCATCCACTGAAACCTTCTTGAAAGGGTAAGTTTGATTTATTTACCAATTTTTAAAAATGATATAGTTACTTAGCAAAGTATATGCCGTCGGCTAAAACGTTGAACATTTATTTTAATATTTCATTTTTGGGTAACACTGTCTTCGGTATGCCCCTCCCCCAGCACACCAGAAGTGTCACATTCAGGGAGTGTGCTGTGCTATAAACCTTTGGCATATTAATGAATTGGTGTCACTAGGGGACTCAATGGGGACCAAAAGTTTAAACTTTAAAGACTTTAAAATAGAATAAAATGGCTGCCAATTAAAATGAAGAAACATGAAAATTCATACAAAGGAATAGGAAAAAAATGTGAATTAAAGTCAAGACAATGCCGAGACTATGGAAAGCATTAAAAAACGGAGAAGTAGGAATAGGAAGGAGAGTTATGTGCAAAGACAGATTAAAGAACTATAATGTGGACAGGGGATTTTTTTTTTTTTTATGCAGGAGTCAGTTGAAGATTCTCAAAAATAATCCGAAGTGATTGAAAAGAGGTATTTGGTCCAAAAACATGAACTAATATAGACATTTTTTAAAATTGAAGTATAGTTGATTTACGATGTTGCGTTAATTTCTGCTGTATAGCAAAGTGATTCAGTTATACATATATATATATACACATTATTTTTTCATATTCTTTTCCATTATGGTTTATCACAGGATATTGGATACAGTTCCTTGTGCTATACAGTAGGACTTTGTTGTTTAGCCATCCTATATATAATAGTTTGCATCTGCTAACCCCGAACTCCCCGCTCCATCCTCCTCATGCCCCCTTCCCCTTGGCAACCACAAGTCTGTTCTCTATAGACATTCTTTTTGACAGGTAATGACTAGGCTAAAAGTTGTGGAGAACCACAGAAGTAAACAGTGAGAGTAAACATTTTGGAATAATGAAGAAAACATTTACACTGCATAGGTATACATTATTAAAATTTCAGGAATGTCTGCTTACTGTAATAACTAACATGAAAAAAATCAGGAAGACAAAATCTAGAAAGAAAAAAATACTGATTTGTTTCTTATAATCTCAGAAATGGACCTAACCACACCTATTTATAGTTAATGGAGATGAAATGATTACTTAAAAGTGGGTTTAGGCTCACAAGCAAATTTATCCTAGAGAATTCTGAAGCAAAAACTCAGCAATCCCAAACCTGAAAACCTGGATGATTCTACCTGACAGACCAATGAGCCTCCAATATTGAAAGAAGTCCTTTTAGTCTGTGGTATAATTTCAAATTCTTATTTACTCTACATTCAGCAAACTGAGAATCCTACTAGTAAAAAGTAAATAACAAAGCACACCACCTTGGAATTCTGCATGTCTTTGACTGCAAAGAATCTTTAGCAATACTGCAACTAAAGACCCAGGTACAATTCTTTCAATAACAAATTCTGACTTAATTTGAAAGTAAATAAACTAATTTCAGACTATACGTTTCAGAAGGAATAAGGCATGAAGAATTTAAATCTTGTTCAGTGCTTTTCTTCCACAGAGACAAACGAAAATGAGATGGGGGAGAAAAGTCCTGTAAAGAAAAAGTATTCAGTCAGCTTTTGAGTTCTTTGGTGTAAAGAACTGGTCATCAGAGTGAAATTTTACTAATCATTGGATTCTGGTCTGCTCATTTAGTTTCCATCTTGTATAAGCAGAACATCATGTATTTGCATGTTCCTTTATTTGAAGTGATTACACGTTTAGGGTCAGTTATACCTTGAGAGGCTTTGTGCTTGCTTATTATTCCTGGTATAACAGAAATATTAGCCAATTTGCCTTTAAAGCTTAAAAGACCAGCAAATGTAATTCAGTGTCTAAGTTTTTAAATTCTTTTGGTTATCTTATTTGGCATTTAACCGACCTTTTTACTAACTTCACTTTTTACTTAAATGAGTAAATTTTATTTTTTCTGCAGGTATTTGAATCCATAATGACAATTTTGTAGATGCTTATACATGCTTTGAGAAAGTGTGTTGTGTGTGTTCATAACTTAAAGAAAATCAATATCTGTCTCATGTGCGCCAATTTAGAAGTATTCACCTAACACATCGAGGTATTATTCTATGCCACAGAAAAGATGAGTCATCAGCCTCTGCCCTCAAAGACATGACCATCTATTTTAGCTAATTTAATTTACAATTTATGTTCTTTTCATAGGATGAAAGATTAATAAGCTCTGCGTGTACTGAGTAGGCACCTTGCCCGAGCAGTTAGGAGATAAAAGGATTTTGAAGTCAGATGGACCTGGGCTTGAACCCTGGCTGTGCACACTTAAGACTTTTGTTCCTTGGAGGCTGAGATTTCCACTTACAAAATGTGGGTGCTGATTTTTAGCTTACAGAGGTGTCAAGAGGGTTAAGTGTGATAATGCATATAAAACACCTGTCACGTAGCTAAGCCCTACATTTTTAGCCTCCCCCGCCCCCGTATATGTTATTTCAATGAAATGCTCAGCTTTAACATTGTCCATAATTTCCTCCATTAATTTTGGTCTAGGATTTTAAAATAATTTCGTAAATGCAACCAGGTTGTAATTGGAGTACTTTGGGAGGTGAATGAGGCGCAATCTAGTTGTTTAAAATTCGAAGACCACATAGGAATGCCAGAGCATGAAGCTCAAAAGCCCAGCCACAACCCTTCACCCATTTATCACCAGTCACAGCCTCCGCTGTTAGAAATGATCTGCCAGGGCTGGGAGTGTCCCTAGGGAGAACAACAGGAGAAGAGGATTCATCGTGTTTCTAAAAAACCTGGAGAAAAGTGGTGAAGGAGATACAGATTTGTTTTGCCAGTGTTCTATTTAGAAAAGAAAAAAAAAGGGCACATAAATTACATCGATAGAATTTGACTAGAAATAAATATTGGGACTTCTCACCCTTCTGCTCCCAATTTACCAGATCCATTGTGTAGTTTTTCACGGAGAGAACACAAAGGGAAGTCCTTTCATTCCTAGCCAGCTCTTTGCCCATAGCCCTCCCTCCTTTTCCCATTCTGTTTAATCGAGTTGAACCATAAAGAAAGTAAACTTGAGGCCAAACTTTAATTCTCTACCTGAAACCCAGATAGTCGGTTTCCTCTTTGTCCTACTGGTCACTCTTTGAAACAATCTCCCTCAAAAGAGAATCAGGGTACTTCCTACAATGATTGGGGAGACAGAAGGGTGTCCCTAATCAAGAAATTCTGAAACTTAACTGAAGTCCTCAAACCCTACTAGTCTGGGGGGGAGACTTTGTCATTCTTTAATTCTCCTCTTTCCACATTTCATGCCTAATGATTTAGGGAACGTTAAAAAAGAAAACCCTGGATGAAGGGTTATTTTACTGTATTTTTTAAAGTGGGACCATCTCTTTCATTTTTGTTGAATCTATTGGTATTTTGGTGGAGGCTTTCTAGCTTGTTTTTCTTCCTCCACTGTGATTTTCTTTTAATTTCATTTAAGACAATTTAAATTGCAAAATAACGTACACAAAGTGCACAAATCTTAACGTATAGATAGCTCAGTGAATTTTTTTTTTTTTTCGATACGCGGGCCTCACCGCTGGGGCCCCTCCCGCTGCGGAGCACAGGCTCTGGACGCGCAGGCCCAGCGGCCATGGCTCACCGGCCCAGCCGCTCTGCGGCATGTGGGATCCTCCCGGACCGGGGCACGAACCCATGTCCCCTACATCGACAGGCGGACTCTCAACCACTGCGCCACCAGGGAAGCCCACAGATAGCTCAGTGAATTTTTATATATTGCTATACCTGTATACTTCAACCAGAACAAGATCTTAGGATATTTTTAGCACTCATGGAAGGCTCCCTGGTGTCACTTTCCATTCAATTAAGCCCTCCATGGTAAACAGTCTTCTGACTTCTAAATTTTGCCTGATTTTGAACTTCCCATAAATGAAACCATAACTGTGTACTTTTTTGGCATATGGTTTATTTTGAGCAAAATTAAGTCAGTGATATTCATTCATACTGTTCCATATATCAATAATTTTTTCTTTTGTTTTATAGTATTCCATTGTGTGAATATACCACAATATATCTTTCCCTGTTGATGAATATTTGTGTTGTTTCCATTATTTGGCTGTTTTTAGTAAAGCTGCCTTGAACATCTCCGCTGTGGATTCTTAATTTTCTCCAGGCCCCTTCTCTGTAGGATTGTGATGAGTAGAATTGTGGGGAGGATTTACATGCACAAGTTAACCTTGCTCCAGGTTCATTCTTCAGATTACTTTGGTACAAGGAAGGAAGGAAGGAAGGGAGGAAGGGAGGAAGGAGAGAGAAAGAAAGAAAGAAAGAAAAAGAAAGAAAGAGGGAGGGAGGGATGGAGGCAGGAAGGAAGGGAGGAAGAAAGAAAGAGAGAGAGAGAAAAGGAAAGAAAGGAAGGAGGAAGGAAGGAAAGAAGGAGGGAAATGTGTAGGCATGTTAGTAAAAAACAAACTCATAGTTCTTTGCAATGGCTAAATAAGTAACGCTTCCATGATTACAGACTTCTTTACCTCACTTTTGGAAATAATCCGTGCCCTCTTGAAATTACTTAAAGAGCTTTGACATATCCCTTTAAAATGTGATAGTCATAGTGTCAAGTGCAAGTTCCAGAGCCAAGTTCACTAGGAAGGTTGGTTGACTTTTGAGTATATTTCCTAAAAGGTTTTTGTTTTTTTAACTTCATGAAGAGTCCAAACAGTTGAACAAATCCCAGAGACTGAGGAAAACAGTGAAATGCAGTTTTAACTATTCACGCTTTATGACGCTCCATTGCTGACTCTTTATCTTTTGATTCCTTATTCCACTTCCCCTAGATTTTTCTGCTTTTGTTGTTACTTAATTTGCTCCCTCAAATGTGAAAAGTCATCAGACATTCAACTTTTCCCTTGAGCCCTAGAATCTACTACGTTAATAAGTTATCTAGACAATTACCTAAACACCATCCCTTTTCAACTTTTATATATAGATCATCTTAGAAACTGGTCAGTTAAAATAATCAGTGCATGGTAAGTAGCAAATTAATTTTCAACAGTTTTTTCTTATTAGAGATTTTCCTTTCTATCATTAAGATTAAGGCTAGTTTTTAATTGTGTGTTCATTTTGGGAATGTTGGCTATTTTTAATTGTGTTCTTGTTTAGTTATGGGGAAATATAGTCTTTGTAACATCATCACTCAGTGTTTGAAGTCAGAGTATAGTCATTTTCAATTAAGTTCATGCCAAATGATGATTGAGAGATTGCCTGAGAAATCAAATTATATCAAGCCATAGAACCTCCTAAGAGAAACCACTTGGTACGGTAGAATAAATTGCAAATGATATGAAAATAGTGACAAATGGCTGTGCAAACATGGCAAGCCAAATTCTGGACGTCAATTCTTTAACCAAGAAGTGTTAATCTAAAAACAAACAAACAAAATTTGTCAATCTCAGGGTTTTAACAATCATAGGTAAAAATTTTAAATGTGATTAGAATTTGCCTATGACATTTACCCCCAGCATTTAGGGCTGTATGAGTGGAGCTTCTTTGAGTGTTTTGCCTCACCACTCATGCTGGAAACAGTTTTATTTAAAGACAGAATGGAAAGTATATAGGTCAAAGTTAAGAGAGAAAAGGTTAAGTATTTGTGTTAAAGGCGGTGGCCATAGAACTGCATTAGATAAGTATATGAAAGGCTCGTTCTTTGTTACATTGCTTGGAAGGACATTTTTGAGTCTGCTGTGTCTTCTTTAAAAACCACATTAGCAACTCCATCTGGGAAAGAGTTCTCTGTCCTAACCAACATTCCAAGGCCAACTAGCCCTTTGTTAGCTCTGTAGTTCTGGGCTCAGAAAGGCTGAAGTGATAAAAATATAAATTGTGATTCTATTAAGGAAAAAATATCTAGCGAGAGCTGGTTTTAAATTCCTGTGATAGTGTTTAGCTTGTTCAAGGTTCGCATTCAACATTTACAATTGGCTCAGTGTTATGGAGGAGAAACCTGTTGATACAGCTCCTTTAAGTGCGATGGGTTTCAAAACAACCCTGCAGATAGCACACATTCCTGTGGTGGGAGTCCGAGGGCGAACCGAAAGCCTTCCCCATTCATTCAAAGAAGGAGAAAGAAACTGAACTTACCTCCCAACAGGTGAAGTTAAGCACGTCCTGTAAGTGGATTGATTTGTTCTATAAATCGAAGTTCTGTTCACAGGGGCCTTAAGAAATATGCTTTCTCACCCGATACCCTTCTATTCCCCCACCTCACCCCGACAGCCCCCAGGCTCACTGCTGGGAAAATATTTATTTCTTCTTCAGAGATGCCTTTCTTCCGCCTTGATTATAGTTATTTTTTTTCTTTCTTTTTAGCTCAAAAGGAGAATTTTTCCCCCTTTTCATCCTGCGTGCCTTGTCTGATACATTGTTTCTCTTTTCTTTTGTTACTATGCTCCTGCACATCTTACAAATGTGAGTTTTATATCAAAATAATACAAAATAAATGCATGCTCTAAAATAATAAAGAAATAGTACAGCTCTTCTCAGTGATTATATTCTATGAGCATTTAAACTTTTGAAAGTGCTTAGAAATTTCTTTTTAAAAAAACTATCAAAAAACTTCTTACAGAAAATCATTTTGTGAAGTTTTTTACTTTTGCTCTTATGGATTGTTTATAAAAAATACCTAGTGTGTTTCAGAAATATGCATATTTTAGTGTAGGGAAGGTTCAATAGTTTAAGACTTTAGACTGATTTTTCATTTGCAATTAATCTGTACACTTATCCATAGAGTGGTTTTTATATAATTTTCAGCAGAGGTAGATAAAAACATTACTCAGTGCAACAACTTAAAAAAAAAGAATAACATAAGAGTTGCTGATACTATGCTTTGAAAGCCATGTCCTAGTATTGCCACTTAAAATTTTGGAACTGTTCTCCGACTCTGTAGCAAAGTAGAGGCTTTCTGAGGTGTATCTTTACCTGTTCTGAATTCCTCCCTTTCCCTGTGTTTGGCCCCCCCAGTCTCAGTGGTTCTTGATATTCAAAGACAGGTTCCTGAGCTGCTGACAGTGTCTAGTTGGAGCCATGGGCTGCTCTGACTCATCCACACTTTTATCTTCTGAGACCATTCATTTTAGGAGCAGTGACATCAGTTTTCCAGGAGGCTGGCTAACTAAGACTACCACTGAAGGAATGAAGTTAAAGGACTTGGAATAGCACCTGATTCATAGTAGGAGCTCTATAGGCATTCGTTGGACAAAAGTTTTCAACTCTTTCTTTCGTGCCAGTTATATTTCTAACCAGGTCATGAGGGAGTGAGTTTTCTTTTTTGTTTGTATTGCAGTTATAACCCTGGCTTTGAAAATATTGTGACTTGACATGGTCCAAATTAAGTAAATAAGTTTTACTCTAGCATTCCAAGCCCTCCAAACTTTCCTAGCTTTATTTTCAACATACCCTTTATTTTATTTTTTAATTAATTTATTTAAATTTTATTTATTTATCTATTTATTTTTGGCTGAGTTGGGTCTTTTGTTGCTGTGCGCTGGCTTCCTCTAGTTGTGGCGAGCGGGGGCTACTCTTTGTTGTGGTGCGCGGGCTTCTCATTGTGGTGGCTTCTTTTGGTGCGGAGCATAGGCTCCAGGTGCGCGGGCTTCAGTAGTTGTGGCACGTGGGCTCTACAGCACAGGCTCAGTAGCTGTGGCGCACAGGCTTAGTTGCTCTGCGGCATGTGGGATCTTCCCAGAGCAGGGCTCGAACCTGTATCGCCTGCATTGGCAGGCGGATTCTTAACCACTGCGCCACCAGGGAAGCCCTCAATATACCCTTTAAATTTTGCTTATGGGAGTCGTGAGGGAGGGCTGCTGAGCTGGTGGTGCTCCAAAATCCCTGCCCACCTAAATGAGAGCAGAGTTGCATATTGAACTTTGCTGCACACACGATATTGTTGACTGGGATGGTTTAGCTGAGTGAGAAAATTTAAGTAAATAGCCAAAATCTGCATTGAAAAACTTCTGCCTTAAAACAATCTAAGCCTTAGACAAACTCCACTAATTCACCATTCCCTCCCTAGCAAGTTGGGAGGACCCAGTCACCTTTTGATGGGTTCTACCTAATTTCAATTACTTGCATTCTTGCCAGCAGTATAATTGGAAAAATTAGAACATTTACAACTAGTGGGTATGCGTTTCCTCTGGGAAATGCCGATACTACTTAATGAATGGTCACTCCCTTGGAAAAGGACAAAGTTCTCTAGAGCAGAACTTCTCAAACTTGACAGTGTATACAAGATTCACTGGAGATATTTTCACAGTGCAGATTCTGATGCTGTAAATCCGGGTTGGAGCCTGGGGTTCTGCATTTTTAATGAGTCACAGGTGATGAAAATGCAGCTGGTCCACACTGTTCTTACCTGGGCAGTTTTTTAAAACTGTAGCTGCCTGGGTTCCTCCTCCATTTTATCCTCTTATCCCCTTCCTCACCTGTGTTTCTAATTGAATCGGCCTGAGTTATGGCCTGAGCATGGGGATTTTTTTTAATCTCCCAGGTGGTGCTAGTATACAGCCAAGCTGAAGAACTTCTAGATCTTGTTTTTAATCAGTTTCTACTTGACAATCCATCACTTACACGCATCACCTGCCCGGCTCCTGTAGGCATTTGATTTTCTGCATTAAAAATACCCCATCCTTTCTTGAAGAAATCACATCAGTCTTTCAAAACCCCTTTTCAAATATTACTGCATTTTTCAGATACATAATACATTAAAAAAATTCTTCCGGCAGTCACCTTGCCCTAAGTCCCATACAACTTTATTTGTTATCCTAAGGCAAGGACTGGATTCTGCCTTATAATTATACGTCTATTTATCTTAACCTCCCTAGTTGATAAACTACCTAAAGGCAGACATTGTCTCACCACTTTTATCTTCCCCTGTGGTTTCCCAAGCAGGGCCCCCGCACGGTGCCCTGAACACTTGTGTCTTCACTCAACAAACTTTCATGAGCTGATGTGCCAAGCAGCCTGAGCTATGGTGAGACAAGCAAAAGCAGACAACTTCCTCTCCGCCTCTAGGAGCTTCACAGTCAAATGAGGGAGACAGATAGTCACAAATAATTTACAAAAACTAGCATAAGAGTTCAACCAAGACTTGAGGGAATCTGAACTTTTCCAGATTGGAAAGAAAGTCTTTTGGAGGAAATGATTAAGGCCTGAAGCGTGGCTAGGTGGAGGTGGGGAACGAGGGTAAATAACATTTCAGAGAGAGAAAACTGTAGCATTTGCATGAGTTTTCAAATAAATTAAAAAATTTTTCAATTAGAAAAAGTCTTCCTACCCCATCCTCTGTCCACCCAGGTCCCCAGAGAGGTGCAAACTATTATTAGTGTCTGGTGAATCCTTTCAGAGTCTCTTTAAGCATGTTCAAGCAAATGCACAGTAAGCACTATCTTTTCACCTCTGAACCGTGCTTTTTCCTCCTTAACAATTTGTATTTCTTCTCATTTCAGTACAGAGAGAGCTTCCTTATTTTTCATAAGAAAACACTTGTCTTAAAGCTGAACATTATTTTATTGTGTGCATGTATTAACTAGTATATCCCCAATAGTTGGATTGCTTGCAATATTTTGATACTGCAAACAATGCCGCAATGAATAATCTTGTAATTTAGACGTTTTTCACATATGAAAGTAGATCCGTAAGATCATTTACCAAAAGGGAAATTGTTGACTCATGACCACATGCATGTGTGATTTTGAGAGATATTGTTAGATTGCCTTCCATAAGTATTGTATCATTGTACATTCTCACCAGAAATATGAGACCCCTTTTCCTTACTGCCTCCCATTAGTATGTTATCAAACTTTTCAATGTTTTTCAGATCTAATGGGTAAAAATAATGATGTCTTAATAGTTTGAATTTCTCTTATGAGTGAAGTTGAACATCTTATGATACTTTTAGGAGCCATTTACATTTTTTTTTCTGTAAACTTCCTGTTTTCTTATTCCTTGTCCATTTTAATATTCAGTTGTTTGGTAATTTTCTTGTTGATTTTTAAAAGCTCTTTATGTTTTAAAGATATTACACTTTTTTGATGTGAGTTGCTAATGTCTCCCAGTTCTTGGCATTTACTTACAGTGTTGTGCAGTTTTTTGTTTGTTAGTTGTTTGTTTGCTTGTCTGTTTTTACCTTACAGTTGATTTTGGTTTTGACAGAGTTAAACTTATCAATCTTTCCTATTTTGATTTCAGTATTTTAAGTCATAGTTAGAATGGCCTTCCCTGCTCCAAAACTATACATGAGTTCTCCCATGTTACATCCTAGAACATTTATAGCTCTGCCTTTTTACATTTAAGTATTTGATCTTTCTTATACATTTGGTATGTGACATAAAGCATGGATTTGAATGTTTTTGTATGCCCATCCACTGTCAGAATACCATGTATGAAGTAATTTTTTTAAAAAGAGAACTGTGAGAGCACTGAGAAAGAGAAGAAAGACTCAAGTCTAAGAGACCGGTTCTGATGAATTGGGAGATTGGGATTGACATATATACACTAATATGTATAAAATGGATAACTAATAAGAACCTGCTGTATAAGAAAATAAATAAAATAAAATTCAAAAAAAGAAAAGAAAAGAGAGACCAGTTCTAGGGAAATAAAAAGTCATAGGGTACCAAAGCACATGAAGGGTTAGGGAAATTTAAACATTCAATTTGTGTAGCAAAATGGCCATCGTTTCCATTCCATTACCACCAACTCTTCTCGGTAGACATGACCTTCTCCTTAGAGCATTGTTTCAGGCAGCCACTTCCAAGTAACCAAAATTGACACATTTGCCATCCTTAATGCAGGGTTTGATTTGGGAGGAATAGGGAAGGAAGAGAAGTGACAAGAGAAGGGGCTGAAAGGCAGGAGATGTCAGGGTCTTGAATGCATATTAAACAATGGAGACAATGTGATTTTTTTTTAAGGCAAAAAATGACTTGGTAAGTGTTTTGAGAAAGGAGGGAATTATGGATTGAAGGAGAGAAATCAAAAGCTATTGTAGTCCAATCCAGAGATGCTGAATACCTGAACTCGGGTAGTAGAGTGAAATAGAGGGGAAGGGCCATATTTAAGAGGTAACTCAGCAGAAGTTGTAAACCAATTAGCTATATGTATGTAGTGAAAGAGAAGCTAGAATAAAAAATTATTGATCCCTCAAACTTGGGCATGTAGTAGTGCTGAGACCTAGACAGAGAACTTAGGAGGAGGAACAGATTTGGGGATGAAAAGACAATAAAAAGAATGAGTTTGATTTTAAGCTTTTAGATATCAATACTATATTTGAACTCTTTGCATTTGCCTAGCACTGGGCTAAGACTATGATGTATTTAGGACTAGAGAGAAGATTTAATGTTGATTCATACAAGGTAATTACATGAGGAAAGAAAATACATATAGAGAAGCTGGAAAATGACAAGTTTGGTCTATGAATTCCCAGTATGAAAGATGACTGCCTCTGAAATTGTCAGAAAAGATGGACTTGGCAAGTAGAGCATGTAATAATAAGAACAACAAAAGCTGATACAAGTCTACATAAACTAGAACAGGAGGCATGAGTCAGTCTTACAATAATATTTTAGCATTAGTTCCACTTGCCAGTCCCAGCATATTATGTCTGAGCTTGGGCTCCAGGACTTCAGGCATAAAAATCCTAGAGAACATTCAAAAAGCAAGAAAGATAATTAAAGGGTTAGAAATAATAGCTGAGGCATGAAAGTGTACTTGAGTTGGATTGGAGAACAGGAGAACAAATGGGGACTCCATTCACAATAGATGAAGGCACTAAAGAAATAAGTATTTGCCCAGAGGTCAGAAAGGGAGTAAACTGTAAATTGATATGCATGAGATAATGGGGTAAAACTTCCTGAGATAAAGGTTAAGTATTAGATGACCCTTACGTTTGGTAGTTCAAGTTACCTGGAGGTTGTGAAATCTTCTGTCTATGAATCTTTAAAGCATGGAGAGCATTTAGCAAACACTCTGTACTTAAGGATCCAGTTCCTGATCCTGTCAGCAAAAATCCAGCACAAATCTTGTGCAGGTGGCTGCCATAAGATCCCTCTTCTAGGAGGTCATCTCCACCTTCAGTGCCCCTTCAAGAGCCTTTCGTTATTTAAGGACTATTTTTGAATGATACATGTGAGACAGTAGTTTGGGTGCTAAGGAAGGGGGGGAGGTGAACGAAACAGAAGAAAGAGTGTATCCAAAGTTGACAGAGTGTGGCCCTGCATCAGGTACTGAGCAGCTGGCTGCCCACTTCTAAAACCCACCCTCTTGAAAGTCTGCCTCATGCCACAGTCCCCACTTCCTGAATCCTTCCTCTGTTTCCTCCCAAATTCCTCCTGAGTCTGGTATCTCAGAGGTCAGTGCAGGGCACTGGAGCGTGCCTGCTCCAAACATAAGAAGACAATTCAAGAGTCTGGATTTAATATTTTTCAAATAGAGCACAGACTGTCTGTAGTTTTAGTTTGTCTCAGAATCATTCAAGACGTAATTTATTCATTGGGCTTACTTTTTTCCTTTTGACTATCTGGTGTCTGACTGTCACTAGTGAATGTGACAGCATGATGCTCAATGATGGTGGTTACTGGAGATATATTTTAATAAGAGAGTGACTTATTTTAATTGCTCAGATAGGCAAAATCAGAATATACATCACTTAAGTAGTCTGTTTATGTAATACATGTAGATATACCATGTATTTTTAGATGTTTAGTAATGCAAAATACTTGGAAGGAAAGCTGCTACCAGAATATATGTTTAGAAATTAGCTGAATGTTGTTTAAAGGCATATGTAGAATTGGAAATTGATTGCCATATGGATTGTGAGTTCTTTGATTTCTTTGAAGATAGTGTTTGATGGAGTTAGTGTCCTTGGTACTGAACTCAGCATAAAAGCACAGGGCTGTCTCCATCTTTGTAGAAGTCAACCGTGCAGATTTAGAAGCTACCTATAGGACAGGAAGACATATTCCTCCCATGACTTTTATTTACAGATGCTTTGAAGCATCCCCATATCACTTGATTCAATTCTCCAGATAGAGGACCTGGCAGTAGCAGAAGGATTAAGGAGAAAAGTTGCAGGGCCAGCACAATTGGAAAGATCATTTTACTGGTAAACTTTCCGGCGATTCAGAGATATGCAAACTAACCAGAATAAATTTGTAGCAAAAAGTATGAAGTGACCCAGCACTGGAACAGAGTTTGGCTTGGAAATATAGCTATAACGGGTGGATTTTTTAACTGTACATGAATAGGCAGATTTGATGACTCTTGGAGAACAGAAAATATAAGGAGTGGGGGGAGGGATCCAGAGCATCCCCAAATTAATTGTGTTTTTATAGAACAATTACCTATGACCGTAATAAATCCAATGACCAACTTCCCAAGCATAGGAAAATATGCTAGGTGCTTTATAAACTTATCCTATTAAATCTTCATAGGTACTTTGTAGTGTAAGGAATATTGTACAGAAGAAAAAACTGAGGCCCAGATAGTTAACAATTTTCCCTACTTAGAAAATGGTGGTGCTTGGATTCAAATTCAAATCTATCTGGTTCCAAATCTGTACTCGTTCCTTATATCACATTGGTCCTTACTATTGTCCCTATTAGTACACTTTTTACAAAACGAGTGATTTAGACTTTTCCTCTGAAGTTCAAGCATTCCAACACTTCCAGAACTGTTTTGGGTTAAGCAGACCTGCTAAAGTGAACTTTTTCAGTTTGAGGCAGTTAGATGACAACACCAAAACTGTTACTAGTCAGCCACGCCTCCCAGAAACGGGTCAAAGGGATATTTGAAGGACAGAGGGTTTAAAGAGAACTCAAGTGTTTGAAAGAGAAGTTGTAAATAAAGCCAAACAACAGTTTGGACATCACTGATGATATCTGAGTGTGAGAAATGAGCAAAAAGGGCAACAGCAGAGTTTAGGAAGGCTAAATCAGCTGAGCCCAGAAAACATAACTGAAAGAGATACAGGAAATTAAGGGTGAAAGTTTGTCTGTTAATGAATGATGTCACTTTCAGGTAGGATTTGAAATCCATTTGATCAAAAAGTCTTCTGTATTCAAGGGTGTTCTGCCAGATTACACAAGGACATGTGTTTTCTTGACATGATTGAGTGTGAGTGTTCTGTTCCATCAGTAATCTGACTTTTCCCCTAAGTGTAAGTTGCGATGTTTAACTATTAATATTTCTGTTTAAGGTTTGTTTAGAATTGCTTCAGTGAACTTAGAAGTTTTTATAAGAACATAGTCTCCTCGCTCTCCCCTCATTCCCCACCACTCCAACCTCGCCCAGTAGTATATAATTTATCTAAATAGATTGTTTCGTAATGATGCATTTTTGTACTAGAAGTAAATGTGTCCTTTCGGGCTCAGTATACATTTCTTTAAACAAAAGAGGCCATATTAAACCAAGTATTTACTGTGAAGCAAACAACCAGTACTCCACACATACAGAGTCTTAAGGAGTAATTTTTATTTTGGTTCTACACCGCCAAAGTTAAAGGCAACCCATTAATGGCATGCTTTAGCTCTCAAAAAGAAGTTTGGCCCTGAAAAGAAAACACTTGGCTTTATAAAATGACTTATTATCAAATTTTAAATGGCGCAAAATGAACATATTATGTTCTATACCTTTATTTATAGTGTTTTTTCTCAGAAACTTCCTTTGAAAATGAAAGAGTCTGAAAACATTGTGAATGTACTTTGTAACATTGCAAAAGTATTTCATCAAAGTAAAGATGTTTTAGTCTTTCATTTAAGAAAAGCAAAACTCAAGCAAACAAACAAAAACCCACACATGCACATGTATACACCCTCATAGGTATATTGACTGGGAAAAATTAGACCAAGGATTCAAAACGTAAATAAAGGCTTTGTCATTTCCTGAAAATGTATACTCAGGAAGAAAATAAAGAAGGGAGATTATTCAGTAGTCCAAATCTGGTGACCCTTTCCATTGTATCCATCTGTGAAAGAAGGCCTGTTGTTTCCATGTACTGAAAATGCAAGATGTGGTGATTGCCTACCCAGGAGGAGGGAAGGGCGGATGTTGTACTCATAAATTAGCAATTTATGTGACTATTTGAGAATAGTCATAATCTTTGTCCAGTAAGGCATTAGCAATTTAAAACTTTGCTGACAACTCTGATCAGCCAGTTACATGAGTGCCCCGTCACCACTGTCCATCCCCATCCCCAAGCCATTTATGAAGTACCTATTGTGTGCAAGGCCCTGGGATGAGAGATGAATGAGGAAAATGCATGCCTAAGATAAGATCTTTTGCCCTTCCTGGACTGATTGCTCAAGGACACCAGCAAAGCAGGGATATAAAAAATTGAAGAAAGCTCAGCAAAGATAAAGTATCCAAATTTCTACATACAAAAAATAACTGGAGAGAAGCTCAATTTATGTATGCATGTAAATTTTGTATTTTGCAGTTTACAGCTTGGTATTGACTTTATTTGAACAATACATGAGGAATCACAATCTTTTCAGAGCTCCAGCCCTCAAAAATTCTAAATGAGGCCCTGTCCTTGCCTCCCTTATCTTGAGGAGATGAAAAGCCTCTGATATTTTCTTCTGCTATGTACTCTTCCTTATTTTTTCTCTGGAGATAGCAGTCATATGATCAGAAACGCTAAAATGTGTCAGATTCCCCTTGGGATAAGAAGGCCTCAGTCAGATTTAAGTACTGAGACCCTGGCAGTAAAAAATCTAATTCTGTCTTGGTGGTCTGACTGTTTAGTAGGGCTACTCTGCAATTTACCACTTCCTTCTTGATGGCTTTGTTCCTGAAGATTTGAGATGAGAGAATAATGAACATTTTAATTTGACATATGAAAGAGAAAATAATACAAGTACTTATTTTCATGACCACAAAATATAGATTACTAATCTATATAATTTCTTAAAAAATAACCACAACAGCAAGAACAAGCCTTCTATAATTCTGTGGAAATGAAAGTAAAAGAGCTTCCTTTTAAAAACAAAACCACTTCTGGATTTTGGGACGATTTTAGAGATTCTTATTGCAGGGCATAGACAGTAATTAGAGAGTGTCAGTTGGAGAGTAACTGTGCAAAGTGCAGATGAGGGTGAAGTCGATGTCAGGGAAAATATCGTCAATGGGTAATAATTTCCCCAAAGAAAAGAGTTTTCTATACAGTTACTCATCTGTACCTCAGGCTCACAAACTGGCTGGCAAGTTTTAGTGGCAGGAAAATTGATAAATAGTTGTAGCCTGGAGATACAATTTCTCTCCTTGCACATAAATGTCTTCCCATATCCCTTGGCTGTTTTTATCTCCAAGCATTATTAATCTATGTTTCTTGGGAAAAATAAGTTCATGATGATGCATCAGTAAATTTTCAACACCTCAAAGATTGCCTTAAAATTATATTTTAAAATGTTACTTTTCTGAATTAAATTAAGAGTTAACTATTACCTAAGAAAGTAATCAAAATTGGGAGATTTAAACCAAGGATATATATGAATTCCAATTTGCTATGACTCTGGATAATTTATTTTTGATCCATCTCTCAAAAATTTGAATCGGTAGGTTTAGAAATCTGCATTAAAACAAAACAAAACCTCCCTCTATGACTCATAATTACCATAATGATTTATTTAAACAAAATAGCTAAAACTTCAACAATTGTCCATTCTGTTTTTAAATGGAGTAAACAATGAAGATGCTCATTTAAATAAGTGGCCAGTTGACGTCATTCTGTGTAGAGAGAGGGCTGGTGATGTGATTTGAGCAGTACCAGCTTCCCACCATTAGCAACGCACCCTAAAGGCAATTATATTACCCAAATTAACAAAACGCAGAAGATAAAGTAACTACATGAATAGCTGAAGAGTGAGGAAGGGAGACTTCTAAGGACTTGCCAACTCTAACATTCTGCAATTCTCAGAATAATTTTTTTTTATAACCCATAGCCAGACATTTCTTGTACAATAAGAAATAAGACCAGGAAGGAATTGGAAACAAGACAGGTAGTAAATCTGAGAGAAGGAAAATGTACATCTGTATATAGTATACTGAATGGCTGGATGTATTGAGAAACTTTAAATACTGAGGGGCAGCCAAAACCCACTGGTTATCTTAGAGGGAAACAGCAATGCCACAGATGGGGGCAAATGGTTGTCAGTATTTGCAGACTTCACACTTCTGGTGGTGTCTGCTCTATGTACAGTCTATTAAGTGTGTTATGGAAGAAATCTCCCTGTGAGTTAGACCTATTAAAATCAACTTTAGAAATGAACTTCTGGTATAAGTAACATTTACAAAGTTGTGTACATTGAGCAAGATAGGCAAAATATGAGCAAAATCAATGTCATGTCCACCTCATTTACTAAAGTTATAATTGAAATATATAAGTAAATGTTTCAGTGTAACAATTAAAGTGTAATTGGAACAATAAACATATATGAGCCATTCATCATACATAAGAGAACCTTGAGGCAGATATAGATGAATAACACAGTCTCCAAACTGGGAGCTTATGATAGAATACTTGTACAGTTGATGAATTGTTTGTACTCTGAACATACAAGGTTCTCTCCAAAAACATTCATATATCACAGACCCTCCATGGAGCATGAAACTGTAAACTAAAATGCTTGAATTCTTTGCTATTTAATTTATTCTTTCCTTAGAAAAGTTCAAGATAAATGATAATTGATTCACATCTTACATTGTTTTATATATGTATTTATATTTTAATAGTTGCTAAATGGTTGTGATCACCTTAACAGGCTCATCTTACATTCACTCAGTATTCACATCCACTTTCATTCATTACTCAATACTTAGTATTTATTATGTGTCAGGCACTGTGCTAGGCACTGGGAATACAAATTGAAGCAAATGGCCTCTGCCCTCATGAAACATACATTCTAGTGGAGAGACAAATACAAAATAAATAATCACAAATAATTCACTGCAAATTATGATAGGAACTTTGATGATAACATATTGGGCGGGGTATTGCCTAATTTAGATTAAGGGTCAGGAGAAGTCTTTTGAAGGATGTAAAAATTAAGCGGAGACCTAAATATATAAGGAGTTAGTCAGGAAAAATAGGGTAGGACAATTCCTCAAGTTTTCAGGCAGAGGTCCTGGGCCTTCTTTCCATTCTACCCAGTTATTCTTGAGCAATCTTATCCAGCCCTGTGGTTTCATCTAAATACTGACAGCTCCAAAATTTATTATCTGACTCACACTTCTCTTTGGAGCTTGACCTAGATATTCCATTACCCACTTGACATCTCCACTGAGATGTCTCTTAGGTATCTCAAACTTAAAATATCTCCAACTATTAAGTCTTCATCCTCCATCCCAACCTCCACATCCACCCCCTCCTCCAGTCTTCTCACTCTCGGCAGAAGATACCTCTGTCTATATAGTTATTCATACCAAAAACCCAAAAGTTACCCTTGATCCCCGCCTCACCCCACACACATTCTTATCCAGGGTAGAGCCAAGTCTCATCAATTCTACCTCCAAAATGTATCTCAAATCTGATACTACTCTTGACATTACTTCTACACCAGCACCTTTCGCTTGGATTACTGCGATGGCACCAGGGAGTTCAAACTGAACACCTGTGTCTGGATACAACCGCAGCTATGGAGCCACAGACTGAGCATGTCAGTCTCAGATTGGTGGAGGAGACTTTCACTTAATATTTTCCAGAGTATGTTATGACAGGGCTTTTCACTTATACGAATGTCTTACAATTGTTTTTCAGATGGCTAGTAAGGCTACCAATAACTTGAAACTGATTTTTCCCTGTGGCACCCGATTGAAAGGGACAATTTGAAGAAGAAATATTTTCCGTACTGTTGCTGGAATAATTGAACAAGTTATTTCACTTGACATCTATTTTTAAAATGTCAAATTGAATCCCTGATTAGAAAATTCAATCTCTAATTAACACACCAAACATATCTTAGCCCCGAGTTATACATATGCTTTAAAAAAGTTAAAGATGTTTTCTCAAAACACAACATTACTTCAAAGTTTAAAGAAACTTTTTTTTTTTTTTTTTTTTTTTTGCGGTACGCGGGCCTCTCACTGCTGTGGCCGCTCCCGCGGCGGAGCACAGGCTCCGGACGTGCAGGCTCAGCGGCCATGGCCCACAGGCCCAGCCCCTCCGCGGCATGTGGGATCCTCCCCGACCGGGTCACGAACCCGCGTCCCCCGCATCGGCAGGCGGACTCTCAACCACTGTGCCACCAGGGAAGCCCTAAAGAAACTTATTTTTAAAAATTATTATTTTTTTAATATTTTGGCTGCTCCCCATGGCATGCAAGATCTTAGTTCCCCGACCAGAGATCAGGGATCGAACCTGTGCCCCCTGCAGTGGAAGCTGGGAGTCTTAACCACTGGACCGCCAGGGAAGCCCCTATTTTTTTTAAATGAGAGCAAATTGTTAGATGAATTTTTAATTTAATTCATGTAACCATAATTTACTTAAAAGTTGCTGATACCTTGTCTTCTGTTAGTACTTCAGGATGGTTCAATAAACATGTTACTGAATGGAAACAGATTAATCCTTGCTGGGTCTTTGATTTGGAGTTATCTCTGAAAAATAACCTTTGAAAACAATCTCAATTTGTGATTAAGAATATTTACCAGTATAGGAATTCCCTGGCTGTCCCGTGGTTAGGATTCTGTGCTTCTGCTGCAGGGTGCACTGGTTCCATCCCTGATCCCCAGTCGGGGAGCTAAGATCTTGCATGCTGCGTGGCGTGGCCAGAAAAAAAAAAAAAAAATTTACTAGTATATAATATCTATGTCCATTTGCAATAGGAATGTGGGGAAAGTATTGATGTCATCACAAGATGAATTTTACTACATTCCTTTTTTTTTTGGCTGCGATGCATGGAATGTGGGATCTTAGTTCCAGACCAGGAACTAATTTATATTTATATAAATATAAATTATAAATATAATAATAATTATTATAATTATAATAATTATTATTCCTCTATATTAGAGGAAGTGAATGTTGACTTCTACAGAGAGAGATGGTTATTTTCCTAAAGGCATTCTTTATACAGTAGACTAGATTTTCCTTGTAGAGGCAGGAACTCTGATCTTGGAAGGCACAAATAGCTGTGGGTCATTTCTGGTTTTCCACTGACACACAGAGCGGAAGTAAATAGGAGAAATAAATGAAATTTATTAATGTTAATTAATAAACATTAACATTAATAAGTTAATGTTAATTTTTCCTATCTAGAAGACAGTTTGTTTCCCTTTTATTTCTTTGACTTATTTCCCCTTCTGAATCTCACAGTGTGATATTCAAAGGTTAAAAAAATTGAATTAGAAATCTTCAAACCCACATATAGGTATCAAAAGATAGGCCTGTTTTATCTTGAAAAGAACTCTTTACTGTAACCTGACAATTCACAAATATATTGTTACTTCTCTTACTCATGACCACATCTCCGACTTTGGTGGTACAACATTTGTTGTGTTAACACAGAATAATGAATACTTCCTTACTGGTCTACTACATAATCTGAAATTTGATTTTTAAAAAAATTTTTATTTTATATTGGAGCATAGTTGATTAACAATGTTGTGTTAGCAAAGTGATTCAGTTATGCATATACATGTATCTATTCTTTTTCAAATTCTTTTCCCGGTTAGGTTATTAGAGAATATTGAGCAGAGTTCCCTGTGCTATACAGTAGGTCCTTGTTTGTTATCTATTTTAAATATAGCAGTGTGTACATGTCAGTCCCAAACTCCCAATCTATCCCTCCCTCCACCCTTCCCCCCGGTAACCATAAGTTTGTTTTCTAAGACTGTGAGTCTGTTTCTGTTTTGTAAATAAGTTCATTTGTATCTTTTTTTTTTTAGATTCCGCGTATAAGTGATATCATATATTTGTCTTTCTCTGTCTGACTTCCTTCACTTAGTATGATAATATCCAGGTGTCATTTGATTTCTTGACACTTGGATAGGTTCCAAGGGTTTTGCCTCTGAACGCCTGGTTGCTTTCTGATCCTGATTACTCTATAATTCAGAAATAGTGTTTTTTTAGTCCCTCCAATTTTGTTATTGTATTCTAATCCCTTTAATGGTTCTCATGTTTTTATTAAAATTTATTGTTGTCTTTTATTCGATTTGCCTCCATATAAGACCAATTTTAGTTGTTCAACTTGGTATGCCTCCTTCCAGCTAGTGTTAAATGGCTTGTAATAATTTTGTTTTGCTGCTCATTTCAGGAAGTTTGGAATGGATCTAGCTCTAGTGTACAGGCTTTTGGCGTCTTTTGAATACTGATGGGTTGACAGGAAGTGTAAGATTATGTATGAATAAAGATGCTTTCATCTTTAAGGAACATAAAACCTGTCAAAAAGTCATTTAAACATTAAGGGAAATTATGACCTCACACAACAAGAATTCTAGAGATAGGGCAGTTTTGAAGTTGAATAATTCAGTGATTCAACAATGACATCAGTTTGCCCAGATGTTTTCCATCTTTCCACTTTCTGAAATTCAGTGTGTTATTTGTCCTCGTGGGCAGGTTATTGCTCGGTTTCCCATGTAGATGACAAAGTCCAGAGGCAGAAAAGGGAAATTTCTCCTTCCACATATCTTATTGGAAGGAAAAACCTTTCTCAGAGGCCCCTTTGGCTTATTGACCAGAATTATGTCACATACCTGTTCCAGAACAGATTGATAAATGAAATGGAATATCATATTGGCTTCAGTCAGCAGTGGTTTATGGAACCTGAGGGCCCTGTGATTCTTTCAGGGAGTTCACAATGTTAAAATCGCTTTCCCTAATAATGCTAAGATATTATTTGCTCTTTTCACTCCACTGTTAGTGGAAAACAGCAACGGTGGGTAATGCTACTGGTTGCTTAGCACAAATCAGGGCTGTGATATCAAAATGTACTAGTAGTCATTGTATTCTTTACCGCCAGGCTCTCACATAAAGTTTGTTGTTTTCTGGTCCATACTGAAGCACTTTTGTTATTTCAGTCTCGTATTTTAAGATTGAGTTGTAAGCTGAAATGGCTGCTTTTTTCATGGAACACTTAAAAAAAAACAAAAACCTGAAAGACTGACAAAGTATGGTTATTCAGACTTGGGTGTTTTGCTGACATTTTCTTGAAAATGAACAAAGTGAGCCTGTCATTTCAACGAAAACAACTGACAATACTTGTTGCAAATGATAAAATTTAAGCTTTCAGGTGAAAATTAGAATGCTGGATAACTTGTATCCACCACTGTGAGCTTGACAGCTTCCCAGTACTTATATATATTTTCTGATGATATTGGTGGTGATATTAACAAAAGTGATTTTTTGATATGGTGTGATGAAATATGTCAGCATTTGAAAGATCTTCATAATTCAGTGAATCAGTATTTTCCCAATAACCAATGCATGTTACAAAATCACTCATGGGTGATTCAAAGACCAAAATAGACTAAAAGATTTAAGGGTAACTGAGCACAAAATTTTATTGATCTGTTTTCAGATTCCACATTATAATTAACCTTTGAGGAACAACCACTTTTTGAGTTTGGATGTAGTATAAAAGAGTATCCAAAGCTATCTGAAGAGGCTAGTAAATATTTTTTTCAACTATTTATTTGTATGAGTCTGGATTTTCTTAATGCACTTCAACCAAACAACAGATTGAATGCAGAAGCAAATATGAGAATCTACTTTTTCTATTAAGCCAGACTTCTCATATTTTTTTTATTCTGAAAAATATAGCTATTTTTCCAAAAAATATTATTTATATTAATATGTAACAGGTTTATTATTTTTATTTTAAAATTAATGTCTTTAGAATTTTTAATTTTTAGTTTTTAAAATGATAAACATTAATAGAGATGACTCATAAATAAATGTACTTTGCACTCTTCAGTACTTTTAAGAGTGTAAAAAGATCCTGAAACCAAAAAGTTTGAAAACCACCTGGTTTAGTCCAGAGCTTTACCATTTGGGCCCTGGTAGATGATTTTATGTTGTCTCAATAAAATCAGGATTCTATTGACAGGATGGTTAATGGTTTCATTAGAGATCTGTGATCTGGCCACAGTTTAAACTGAAGGAGAATTTTTCCACTGGCATGTGGCAATCAGCAAACTGTGACTTGTCTTTGGGCAATGTTGGCAAAGGGTTCTCAGCCCTCAGGGACAGAGACCTCATACTGCAATGCTTCGGGGCTGCCCGATTCTAGGAGAAAGCTTCTTCAAAGCTACACACAGAAAATGGACAGAAGTAGTTAGTTGCCTTTCATGCCCATTGGGGATCAACCTGAGTCTCTGGTCTGGCTCCCAAAAGCAATGGTGTTCTTTGTCCCAAGCTGGGGATGTTTCTTTCTTTCCCAGGGAACACAAAACAATGATATCTCATATTACTGTCTCATACCAGGACTGGAGATCTCAGCTGTCCCTGGGCTCACCTCCAGGTTCCACAAGTCAGCCAAGGCTGTTTTTTTTTTTTTTTTAGCCAAGGCTGTTTTGATTGATTGATTGATTGGTAATTATTTAGGAAAATTAATTCAGTGACAGTTGAGGAAGCAGGTACAAATAGAATTAAACAATATTTGTATGAAATCAGAGAGGATAATTGTGGTAAAGGAAACAGTCATAGATATATGCAAGGATCCTATTAGATGACTGGGCAATTATAATTCTCTTAATCATGATTGAGGACATAATAGGAGCCACAGGTTTAGGGTTTAAAACAAGGGCTTCTCCTTTGAACATACTTATTTTAGTATCCCTGAGAGTCTGTAGGTAGATATATCCATTAGGCAATTGGAAGTATGGTCTGACTTTTAAAAGAGAGATTAGGCTTAGAATACAGATCTTAGAATGTTCCTCATGAAAGTCATAGTTGAAGTTATTGGAATTGGTAAGATTTCTTTCCCCCTGAGAGATAAAGTGATAAGACAAGGCAGTCAAAGGTAGAAATGTAGGAAATATCATTAAGGGATGGGAAGAAGAAGAATCCAGTATTAGAGACTGGAAAAGAGTGCTATTCAGGAAGAGAATAAAGAGAAGTATTATTGAAGATGCTAAAGGAAGAGAGAGTTTCCATAAGGAGACTATCCTACAGTGCAGGATGAAGATTATGGAAAGGAAATATTTGGCAAGTAAAGAATTGATGATGACTTTAAAAAAAACTATTTTTAGAATAGTTTTAGATACACAGAGAAATTGTTAATAGTACAGGGAGTTCTTATATACCCAACATCCAGTTTCTCCTATTAACATCTTATGTTGGTATGATGACATTTTTGTTATAATTAATGAACCAGTATTGATACGCTATTATTAACAAGTCCATAGTTTATTCAGATTTCCTTAGTTTTCACCTGATGTCTTTTTTCTGTTCTAGAGTCCTATCCAGGTTATCACATTATATTTAGTCATCATATCTTCTTCGGTTTTGGCAATTTCTCAAATTGTTTTTGATGACCATGACAGTTTGAGGAGTATTGGTCAGGTATTTTGTAGAATGGTCCTGATGTTTTTCTCATGATTAGACTGGGGTTATAGACTTTTAGGGAGGAAGACCACAAAGGGAAAGTGCCATTTTAATCACATTCTTTCAAAGGTACATACTATCGACATGATTTATCAGTGTTGATGTTGACCTTGATCACCTGGCTGAGTTAGTGTTTGTCAGGTTTCCCCCCTGTAAAGTTACTCTTCCCTTTTCTTTTTCTTTTTTTTGCGGTACGCTGGCCTCTCACTGTTGTGGCCTCTCCCGCTGCGGAGCACAGACTCCGGACGCGCAGGCTCAGCGGCCATGGCTCACGGGCCCAGCCGCTCCGCGGTATGTGGGACCCTCCCGGACCGGGGCACGAACCCGTGTCCCCTGCATCGGCAGGCGGACTCTCAACTACTGCGCCACCAGGGAAAGCCCTACTCTTCCCTTGTCATACTGTCCTCTTTAAAAGAAAGTCACTTTGTATAGCCCACACTTAAAGTGGGGAGTTATGCTCCCCCTCCTTGAAGATAGACTATCACATAAATTATTTGGAATTCTTCTACATGAGATATTTGTCTTTTTTGCCCCATCTTAACATTTATTTAATCATTTATTTATCAGTATGGACTCCTGGATATTTATTCTTTGGGTTGTAATCCAAAACTGTATTTATTTCGTTGTTCAAATTGTTCCAGCTTTGGCCCCTGGGAGCCCTTTCAGTGGCTCCCATGTCTCTTTCACACAGCCCCGTTCAGTGGTGACTTGAGTTAGCCATTTCACCAGAGTGGTGAACACAGGCATAACACTGTGTTAAGAAGTTAAACAAGTGGTGAAGCAGTGAAGCAGAAAAACAGCTAAGTCGTGCCCCAAATCAAGATGAAGCTTAATATTTGTCTTTACAAGTCCTCTAGACACTGTCACTTCAGAAAAACACAAATAGATGGAAGTCCTAGCTGTGCCATGAAAAGCCCCGAAGCTTTAAACAAAACAAAACAAAACCCAGAGTGATCGAATTGGATGAATACTGAGGAGCCACTTAAAATTTATATCTGATGAGACCGAGAAAATAGTTATGGTCTGTTCTTACTACTTTTATATTTGCGGTATGCTAATTTTTTCTTTTAACAGACAGTAATGTGGTAAATGTTAATTATAATGTGAGTGTGCCAGAATTTTTGATGTATTCAAAACTTCTCTGTGAGTGCCAGCAGTGCAGGATTACAGAGAAAATGATTTGATTTTAGGTCTTATTTAAACTCCTGCAAAGACCTGATCTTCAGAAATGGTATAAAAATGTTTTCCAATGAATGTAATTTTTCTCACAATGAACATCTTCTAGTAGTAAAGCAATTTAAAAATATTTGGAAGACAAAAGTTGTGTTCATTATATTCCCTGATCATTTGAATTAACTGATGATGTTTTGAAATTTTACCAGGGGCCAAAGGATCAGGAGAGGCTTGGAGATGTTATTTGATAGGGTGTGGACCGGGTAAAGATGTAGAGACAATATTAGCTTATAACTCTTCCCACACATACTGTTATCAGCCATGTTTCATGTTTTGGGTCCTGGGAAGTCATTTCCAGCAGCCATCCCACTAGTATTTACTCCATATCTACTTTGCAGCAAGCAATGTGCTAGAGGCTGAGGATACTACACTGAACAAGCAACAGTCCTGTTAACAAGCAATTGGAGAGTATAGGAGACAAAGTTTGGGGTAGACGAGTAAACCACAAGTGCCGTACATTGCAAGCTATGTGCTATGTGTGCAAGCATATAGGAGGTACAGCTAACCCAGAATTGGTTTGGGAAGGAAAAGGGGCAGGGAAGTTCCTCACTGTAATAACTAAACGAAATCCTGAAGGACAAGTAGGAGGTAATCGGATGAAGGAAGGGGAAGGGGTGCGGAGGAGAGGGGGCACTTTAGGCAAGGAAAAGTATAACATTTGGGGGAGTAACGAGTCTTTCAGTTTGGCTAGACTGTAGAGTTGTAGAAGTATAATGTCCAAAAGATGTTATGGAAAAACCCAAACGAACTTTTTGGCTAACCCAATATAATGTGAACCACCTATGTAATGAAAAAATTTTTAGAAGTCACATTAAGAACATAAAAAGAGTCAGGTAAAATTAATTTTAATAATATTTCTGTTTAGCCCAATATTTTAAAGATCATATATCATCTCAGCACGTAATCAATATGAAACGTTATTAATGAGACATTTTTACTTTTCTTTGTACCATGTTTGAGAAATCTAATGTGCGAATTACACTTAAAGCACATTTCAACTTGGATTAGCCACATTTCAAGTGCTCAGTAGTCACATGTGGCTAGGGCCTACTATATTGGACAGTATAGTTGTAGAGTGACGTAATAAGAGATAAATCTTCAGAGATATTATGGGAACAGATTAGGAAGAATATTGTTTGTCAATGAAATTACTTAACCCAAGGGTGATGGGAGGCTTTGAAAAGTTCCTGCATGGAAATGATCTGCTCAAGTTAGTGATAATTCCCATTTTCACTGTGGAGGATGGATTGGAGGTAGGCTTGACCAGATGCCAACTAGTTCTAGGCAACTAGTTCTAGTTCTAGGAGTGACTTGGGTGTACTGAGAAGTAGGAGTCAAGCGTCGTAAGGAGAGAGTGAATTGAGACAGGAGGGAAGAGTGACTTTTCATTTCTACTTTTTTTTTCTCCCTTCTGGGAGTATAGCAGAACCGTTTTGAGAACTAGGGGAAACAAGAGGAAGAATGTCAGGATTGGGAGACAATGTGTTCAGTTTGGGACTTCTTAAATTATGAGAGTTGCCTGTGAGACATCAAGTGGAGTGTTTATACCTGAAAACAGGGTGATAGATGTCACCACCATGTAGATAGGAACTGAAGCCAGGGGACTGGATAAAATAATCCAAGTTGAGTGTATAAAGCAGTAATTCTCCATCCTGACTTTTTTGTAAGAATTATCTGAGAGGTGATTTAAAATTCAGATTTTGATTTTCATCCCCAAGATGCTGGCTCACTAGGGTGAGGGTTGGAAATTGTACTTTTAATAAGAAGCCCTATAGTCTCTGATGCTGATGCAAGTTGTCCTTAAAACACTCCATTAAAAACACTGGTGTAAAATGATAAATTAGAGAACCCAGAAGAAATTGCCTACATGTATAGGAGTTTAGAGAAAAAAAGACCTTGAAGAAAATAGGAAAGAAGCCACTAGAGAGGCTGATGAAACATCAGAAGAGTGCTATCTGCTGTTAATGTGGAGGGGGAGGATTCTTACCTGAAGGGGGGAGCAAGGCTGGTGGTGGGAAAGCTAGGCAGGTGCCTGACTTGTTGGGCAGTCAGCCTGGGAGAAAGGTACCACCCTCTTTGGCTACTTTCAAGCTTTGTGTCCGGGGCAAGTCTTCCTAAGCTACCACCAAACCCATCAAATTCCCTGAGTATTTGAAGGAGGAAGTGGTTTAAACGGCCTCAAAAGAAGCAGAGAAATCAAACAGAATACCCAGTTAAAAGTGACAACTGGATTTAGTAACTAAGGTCATTGGTGGCATTTGGATAACCTGGTAGGGGCGGAAGCCCAGTTTCAGTAGGTGAGTTGAGAAAGTAGGCTGAGTGAGTGTGTAAAAAAAATTATTTTTAAGAATCTTGGCTATGAAAAGGAGGAAAGAGAAGTCAGAATGTATAAATATCCGTTGTTCACTCAAGAAATAATAAGACATACATGCCCTTCTTCTGAACGTCTGTCCATCCTTGCTTCATTTCTATTGTGTGGACCGATTCAATACTGTAAAATCTCCATTCATCCTTCATAGAAGATAGTTATTAAATATTATTTTGCTTATACATTCAAGTCAATGAAATAATATTCAGTCATACTATCACCTCTTCTACTAACTGTTGGAATGGATAAACCATTTTGCAGAATAATTACTAATGGTTTGAAAGAAGTGCCAACTTATAATAGCTTGGGGTTGGATGAGGGAGACAAGAAAGAAGAAACCAGAAACTTGAACCTGAATTTCTCAGTCTCCTTCTTACCTGTCCTCTACTGGCCAATCATATATCACTGGTAGAGCTTGCCTCACCAGTCCCAAACTGGTAAGATTCTGTCATCACTTACCCATGGTTAGTCCACAAGTCAATTCTTTTATCGCTGATAAAGAAGAGCTTACCAAAACTTCACTGTTACAGTAACTTTGTGTTAGCTGCTACATCCTCTCTACTACTCAACACTACTCCCATTACCAGGTTAATCTAGAACTGATTATCCGTCACCAAACTTTTTCTTTAACGATGCTGTTAAATTGTAATTTAAATTTAACAGTTTAAATATTGAACAAATGCAGTAAATATTTAAACGATGTGGTTTGCTTCCAGTATGGAATGCTACAAAGTATAAAAATTCAAATGAAATATAAATAGGGGTGTTAGAGCTTTATTCTAAACATAGCTGAAAGTTCAATTAAGTTAAATGCAAATTAGTTATTTTTTTGTTTCCTTCAAAGAGGTGAGTCTATTTTAGAATGGAGCTAAATAATTTTAAAGTCACATTTGCATCACTTTCAAGGCGTGCCCAGTTTGCCCCACAAATGACATGACAGCATCATGTTGGCTGATGTCATTACTGATACATTTTGGTTATCTCAGAACTGCTCCAGCCACAAAGCTACTGTTTTGTATTTGAAATTCTTATTTAAAATATAGGGGAAAAAATTACAGACTAATTCTGAAAACTTATTCCCAAAATTACATTAAAAAACTCTAGATTTATAAAATCATTTATATGCTATAATTTGGTCCAGTTCCTAGAACATTATAGACACTAGGTATATTTGGTTAATTTGCATTATTGCAATGCTTTATTTTTTTTACTGTTATTATGGAATTTTTAAAACACAAAAGTAGAGAAAATAGGATGCGCACCCATATAACCATCACCCCCCTCAACAGTTTAAACAGGAATAATCTTGCATCATCTGTACCCTCACTGGATTATTTTAAAGCAAATCTCAGACAATTTTATTTCATCCATAAATACTCCAGTCTATTTCGCTAAAAGAACTTGTTTTTTTTTTAAGCTCAATTTTATTACCATACATTTAAAAGTTAATAATTTCTTATTATCAAATATCCCATTGGTATTAAAATTTTCCTGATTGTCTCATACTTCCTTTTACAACTGGATTTTTCAAATTATGAATCAAACAGTCTCCCATATTGAAATGCTGTATTTTGAATACTTATTTAGCTATAACTTCATCCAACAATCTGTGCAAAACAAAAATGTCACATGCTCCATACCTTCTAATAGGTTATCTTCTCTGCTAACTTGCCATGTTGCATAAAGGGTTTATAAAATCTATGAAGATTTTGATTATTGACCACCTTTTTATAAATAAATTTATTCTTGAGGATTTTTTTTTTTTTTTTTTTTTTTGCCTTTGGGAAGAATGTTTTTTTTTCAATTATTCACTAAAGTATTAATGGCCAGTCAGGGCTGGCTTCATCATGACCATGCAACCTGTACAATCACATAGGACCTCATGCTCAGAAGGGCCTGTGCTTGGTTTATTGCTCTGTTGTTGCTGTCTTGAAATTCTATATATATATATTTTTATTATTATTTTATTATTAATTATTTTTGGCTGCTTTGGGTCTTCATTGCTGCGCATGGGCTTTCTCTAGTTGCAGTGAGCAGGGGCTACTCCTCGTTGCGGTGCACGGGCTTCTCATTGCGTTGGCTTCTCTTGTTGTGGAGCACAGGCTCTGGGTGCATGGGCTTCAGTAGTTGTGGCATGCAGGCTCAGTAGTTGTGGCACATGGGCTTAGTTGCTCTGTGGCTTGTGGGATCTTCCCGGACCAGGGTTCGAGCCCATGTCCCCTGCATTGGTAGGCAGATTCTTAACCACTGCGCCACCAGGGAAGTCCCAAATTCTTAACACTTTTGATCAAGGAGCCCCACATTTTTATTTTTCACTGGGCCCTACAAAGCTATATCGCTGGTTCTGCTGGCAGTATAAAGGCTAGGTAGAAAACACATGACTCCCTCCTAATGTCTCAAGTGGGTTTCAATAATTATTAGAGTCTACCTGAATTTCCTACCTATATCTCTAACAGGAATATTAAAATCTGACTAGACTTCAAGTTACTGACCAAAGCACCTTTGATCAAGCAGCATCTTTTTTGAACAGTACCCATGCAAAAAAATGGGAATGGGTTTGAGAATACTTTTTTGCATATTTAATATTTCTTTGTTGACCGTCAATAATGTAAGACTTTGGAACATCAGTGCCTGCATATAGTAAATGCTCTAACTGCTTGTTATGATTATTATTAGTCAATTATTATTATCATTTAATATTGTGTTATTTAGTATCTTGACTCTCGGTGCAGCTTTTAGAGAAGAAGACTTGAAATGCTTCAAAAGGCATTCTTTGACAGATACTAAATTTGGAACATAATTGCAAAGAGATTATTTTCTAAGTGATCATTATAGTTTTCCAATTTGGTCCTCATTTCAGTAGCACAAGTACAACCTGGCCTGATACAGGCGGTCTAGCCCTCTGAACCAATTTAATATCACACACACAGATTCCACACTTTCAGGCTTTCTGACCTTGTCTTTCAAACTTCCTTAAAAGTCCTAATGGACACAATTATATGTTGGATCTAGTACTTAATTTGGGGGAGCCATTCTCAAGGATCTAGTGTTTGATCTAGTCTATGGATGGACTGGCTAATTCTCCAGGGTTTTCATTAGAGAAAAACAACTTGGAAATTTTGATAATTCTGTTGATACCTATCAATTTCTATTTCCTACTCCCTTATAACTATACAGTTATAAAAGGAAAATTAGGACATAGAAGACAATGCAGGTGATTCATAACATTTCTCTTTGATAATAGCAAACGTGCAAATATTTCCCAAGTGTGGTTCCTATTTAATAAAAAGGTGTAGGGAAAAAACCCAAACTCTCTCTGCTACAGAGCTTGGTTATTCCACAATCAATATCACCTGGAAAGGTCAGGATACATTCCACTTACATTTCTAACGTTGCTAATGAATCAGATATCTTAAAATAAAAGTGTAAAGAACTGGGAAACATACAGGAAGAGGCTCATGCTAAAACCATACTCAAAAGTAGCCACTCTGTTTTATGTAAATTCTAGAGAGTTCAAGTAAAGACTAATAACAGTCACACATGCACATGTGCAGTTCTCTATAAAGGTATTTATAATATTGTGGACTCACTCCACCCTTAGAAGATAAAAGGCTTTCATAAGAGCACACATTCTGGGTCTCTCGGGACATTGCCCACGCACAAGGTAGAATAGGAGACACATGGTTTCGGTATTCTTCATGTAGAAGCCTCAGTTTACCTGTGCCTACAGTGAGCCAGGGAGACTGTGTGAATGAAGGGGATTTGGTCTTGGACTTGTATAAAGCTGGGAGTGCCATTAGCATTTTTGCTGCCATAGCAACCCATATTATCTCGAACAGAGCACTTGTCACTCTGTACTGTAATGGTCTCTTTAATTACCTCCCTGACTGGACTGTAAACTACTAAAGGACAAGAATCATATTTTGTTTGCCCTCATTTTCCAGCTACATAGTGGCTTGCGCATTAACGGAGTACACACTTTTGCCTGTAGGTCTTTTCATCCCTTAAAACTTGCCTTTTTTTCCAAGGTAGACTTACAGACTTACTCCAAGATTCATCTAAATCCAAGGACTGCAATGAACAGTCCCCTAAATGAATTTCAGTTTAAATCCCCTAAGGGAATTTCAGTTTAAATCTGCTGGGATATATTTGCCTGCACCTGACCAATTATTCATTGATTAGCACATTAATAGCTCATATTTATATGACTATGATCAAAGTCATTAACATACACCTGATTCTGCCTAATTTTTAATATAACTTTACTGGTATAAATAAATACTTGAACAACTACATCAAATCACCATAAAGAGGAGAAAGCTTTCATCTAAATGTGTAACCAGATTGGCTAATTAACATTCTAATTTAAGAGACTGTGGCATAAACATCTCCCTTGGAATTGATTCAAGCTAGTCAAGCTGAAAGATAAAGCAAATGTTCACATTATAAGTATCTTTAAATGTTTTTACTCTATTCTCTATTCCATTTAAAATTTTCATTGACCTGTGACATTTACAGCCTGGGAAGCCACCACTTTATGGTTCTACTATTTTTTTTAACTACCAACTTTTGCAGAGAAAGTATGTAGATATTCTCACAAAAATTGGGACCTGCACAGAGTCTCTAGATAAGAAGCAAAGTAATGTAAGGATTAAGAGCATAGCCTCTAGAGCCAGACTGTCTGGACTGGGGTCCTGGTTCTGCCACATGCTAAGCACCTCAGTTTTCTTCATCTATGAAATGGGCATAGTAATATCTGCCTTGCAGGGCTGTCATAGGAATAAAATTAGTTACCATATTTAAAGTATTTAAAATGGTGCCTGGCACATTTTAAACCATATACCTTCATGTGTTTAGGGTGGGAAGAAAAACTGTGAAATGTAGCTGCTTAGAGAAAGCAACTATCCTTGTAATTGGAATGAAATTTGAATGCGATGAAATTATTAGAGCCTGTAGATGAGATCTACAAGAAGGGTAAGCATGTAGGTTGCTAACTGTTGGGCACTGCCGGAATCATTCCTCACAAAGTATTAGGAAGTTTCTAAAACTTGTAAAGATGTGTGCTGGTAAAAAGAAGTGATTTATGGGATTCTGTGGAGAATGCAAAAGTGGCTTATTCTAATAAAAATAAAATGATTTGAGTTTTACTTAGAAACAGTGCAAGAAAAATTCAGAAAGCTTTAGAAACAAGAGAAGCTTCTCTTGTTTTGACAATTCATTTATTGCCTTCTCTAATATTTAGAATTCTGTGGCCTTGTTGCTGTCAGATTTTTAATAAATAAAGGTAAGCAATATTTGTTAAGATAAACCAAGTGTGTCTTGGTTTTAAAAGATGTACTTGTTTTCATAAATGTCATTTGTGAAATGAGTCCCATTATTAATTATCTTGGAAGCCCTAGGCAAGATTTGAAACTTGCTCTCATGTGGTGACATTTTAAAATGAATTTTAAAATGAGTTTATTAATTTAACTAGTTACACAAATAAACCTGTTTTAAAAAATATTTACATGGTAACTTGTTAATTCATTTCTATGTTGATAATTTTTATTAAACTGAACCATGACCATCCACAAATATTCTTCAAATCTGTAATATTCATGTGGA
This sequence comes from Grampus griseus, assembly GCF_964374135.1. Taxonomy (NCBI): domain Eukaryota; kingdom Metazoa; phylum Chordata; class Mammalia; order Artiodactyla; family Delphinidae; genus Grampus; species Grampus griseus. Next base: position 39,230,235 of record NC_139001.1, on the reverse strand, counting down.
TATTTATGTTACTTCTTTATTCCTTTGGAATAAGAGTTAAGGTTTGGAAAGTCGATTTCCACACCACTGTGCCTCCGGAATTTCAAAAGATCCAAAATGGCTGCCTGTCGGCGTCTAGGCCCCCTTGGTTGGTATGAGTGGCTGCTTACCAAGCCTACTGTTTTTCTCCTTGTTAGTATTCTGTGAGTGAACAAGGCTGGCTGGAAGCAAGATTGAGAAGTTGGCAATTTGTCCGTTTTTCCTTCTGTCCCTTTGTAACACACTACCCTTAAGAAATCTGGATACTCAAATTTTCTCTCTTCCTTAAAAATTCCTCTTTAGAAAACACCAGAAAAAAATATATTCTCAAAGCAGTATAGATAAGTAATAAAATGGTAGTAACTTCCCTCAGGGTCAAAGTCTCTTTGGTTTCAAGGCCCAGAATGGAATTCTAAATGTGGAATTCCAGGGATTGGTGAGAACAACAGAGTAGGTTTGCGGGAGAAGCTTTTCTGATAACATCATGTGGTCACATCTGTTGTTGGCCTGTTATCCTTGCTCTAGCTCAGAGCTTCTTGATTTTGTTTATTCTTCTGAGTGAGTCTTCCCCTTTCTCCTAGGCTAGGTCTCATTCCTATTTTGAAAGGACTTGCCACGGCGAATCAGAGGCTCGAATCAGAGGCTCTAAGCTTCTCCATTATTGTCTTTCTCCCAGTAGAGATGTCTAATGCTAAGGGCCTTCTGTTTCTACTGCAATGAATTGAAACTAAGGGATCTGGCTAGTCTAATGTTAGCATCATCTAGGCAAATCATATAGAAGTTAATTTTCTACCCTGCTTGAATTGCTGTTTTCATTGTTTCCTTTCTCTAATCTATTTTTATTTCTGCAGAGAGCCTGAAACTTATTTTATTGAATAAGCCTAGCAACTCAAAATGATCTCACTTGCCAGGCATGTCAGTCACGTTTGTCTCTCACCAGGGTGGGACTGGTCCTTCTCTCCCTGCCTTTCTGTACCCGTTTCAAAGTGGTGGGCTCTCTGGATGAGGATGGCCTTCTCCATTTCATGAGTGCTGCTTTTTAGAAAGAGATGCAAGGGCAGCTGTGCTTCTCTCTGAGAACTTCCATGTAAGCTCTGAAGGCCTGTTTATCTTCATTTTAGGAATGGGAAGTCTTTAGAAGAGATGGAACCATAATTTCTCAAGGGATCAGAAAAAGACTGCCCCACGGGCCTCACTTCCCATCCTGACCATGGGGTTGACATGTTAGGTGTCACACAGTGCCGCAGGCCTCAAAGAACAGGGAGGAGGATGTAACTTTTATATTTCTCTGGCTTCAGATCTAATGCTGGGGCCTTAATTTCCAGGCTAAAATATGTAGTCTCTAAAAGTGAATAGGCAGTTGTTAATTTTTTTTTTTTTTTTTGCGGTACTCGGGCCTCTCGCTGTTGTGGCCTCTCCAGGCTCCGGACGCGCAGGCTCAGCGGCCATGGCTCGCGGGCCCAGCTGCTCCGCGGCATGTGGGATCCTCCCGGACCGGGGCACGAACCCGTGTCCCCTGCATCAGCAGGCGGACTCCCAAGCACTGCGCCACCAGGGAAGCCCAGCAGTTGTTAATTTTGAGGCCTAGATTTAGAACATATTCCTGAGGGCTTCTTTTCCCAACTCTTTAACACCTATTCCTGGTATTTAGCACTCTCCTCATCAGGGCTATATATCAATATAATTTAGTCTTCCTTCTCTAGGTATAAACTTATCTGAACCAAACTTTTTTGGCCATATAAAAATCAGTTTAAACTGAACATGGATTTCAGGAGGTTTTGTTACCTTTGATTGTTACTAATCTTGATTCATGGAAAGAACTATTGAGCTTGCAAGGTTTGATTTCTCAGAAGCAGTCATGTTCTTAATAAATTTAATTAAAGGCTCAACTTTGTTGTGTATGATGACAATTTTCTCCTCTATTAGAAGGAAAACCAAGTTTATGACACAGATTTTCTTTATTCACAGCAAAAGATTGAGGTATGAAGTATGGTTCTTATTTTCTCTATTTATTGTAGTTGGTTCTTTTCTAACCCTCTGAGGTGCAAAAAAAGCCATTGGATTTATTATATCATGCTTCACAAAGGTAGATTGGTCATGCTTAAAAGGTTAGATATGTGAAATAAAATTGTGACTGAAGCAAAACAAATGAGAGGTAAACTATTTACACATAATTCAATACTTTCTCTTCCCCGCATATGCTGCAAATCGTCTGTACTGTTTTATAGTTCAGATGAGCTTCTTTATGAATCACATGAGATGGCTGGAAAAAAAAAGTCTGACCTTTCAGAAAGTTCCATGATTCTAACATATTAGAAATTCCTTACCCTAAAACTGGTATAAATATAAAACTGGTAAAAATAAAACATATGTTGTAGTGATATTTTTGCTGCACTTGCCATTGTTTACCTCAGCAGGTGATTTTGAGTAAGGCTGGAAATCATTTTCTGAGATTCCTTTTTCCAACAGGAAAAGTAATACACTAGTTTGCAGCTCAATCATTACCCTACTGAGTAATTTTGCTCGAAGTCCTGCCCTAGTCAGTGTGCATATACTTGATCCTATATAAATGTTTGAGTGAGTATATAAAAGTGGTAGAAGACAGTCTATTTTCAGTTAGATTACCCTATAGTGTTATGCAGGGATGATATTTAAAATACGAAAATTAATAAAGCATAAGCACCAACAAATTAGAATGGAAGTCTTTGAGAAGAGCTGGGTCCTTCGGTTTCTTTCTTAGCCAGACATTAACCCTTTAGTTCCTGAAATGTGGGAGGTCTAGAGAATCTTGAGAGAAAGGGCTGGTACAGGGATGGGGATCACGGTGGAATTCAACTCAGAGATGCAGCTGTTGACCAACTTGTATATTTCAGTATTTGATCAATGGGTCTCTGTGCCTGTGTGTACCAGCTGAACATTATTAGCCTTGTAAATACATAATTAAAAAGCAGTGAGGGTGTGAGGGCCCTAAAATATAAGGAATGTAAGTGCTGTATTTTATTGAAATTTAGGAGCAAAATATCACATGTATTTTAAAGTTGCTGAAATAATATGTTCAATAAAATAATTATGAGGCTTAAAATATCAGGATAATTTGGAAGCTTTTTATGCTTTCGACCCAAAAGACATACTATATTTATATTGATTTTATGAAATCTAAAGACTTTAGTTCTGATTTTATAAAATCTAAAGACTTAAGAATAAATTTAGACCAATTCCCTTAATTTATCCATGAATCTGAGGACCGTGGCCATTGTCTTCCACAGTTAGTGATCATGGTAAGACCTGAAGCTAGAACTCAGACTTGATCTCTTTCCTTTATACATCAGGACTTCTCCCTTTCCCTAATAGCAGCATGGAAACCGGCAGGAGTGAGGTCGATGGCTTTTCCAAACAAAACAAAACAAAAGGGATATGAGAAGCTGAGTATCCTGGCAGTCAGTAGGCATTTATTGAGCACCTAAAAGATGTTTTTTGTAGAGATACAAAACAAAAACAAAACAACCTTCCTTCCTTAAATATGCAGAATAGCAGGAATATGTAGCCATACTAACTGGGTTTGGATCCCAACTCTTCTCCCTACCTGTTCTGAGGTCTTAAGCAAGTTACTTCTTGTGCCTCAGTTTCCCGGCATAGGATAATAATACCTACCTCGTCGTGTTATGAGGATGAAAGTAATATACATGTAGAGCACATAGGAAGTACTTGACACATAGTAAAGCTTGCTGTTACTATTGATCATGGTTTTATGCACTCTGCTAGACATCAGTAAGGTACGCCCAGGACTCTGGCTGGATACAGAAACAGGCACGCCAGACAGAATAGATAAGCCTCACCATGGAGATCAAATAAGTGCCAAGAAGCAGGGTAATGGAGCAAAGGGAAAGTGTCCAGAGCCACCTTCTAAGAAAGTACGGGCTGTGAATTGCTTACAAAGAGGAGAGGAGACAATTCACATGTCAGGTATGGTGTGAGCAAAAGAATGGAAAGCAAGAATGACCACGATGTGGTCAGGAATCCATGAAATTGCTGGGCTGGATCGGGAGGTGTTGCTATTGGGTGTTAATGAGTTTAGCAGTAGGAGGTGGTGGAAAATTTTGGAAAGTTGTCAAAATCCTCGAGAATTCCTCTAAGTGCGTGATATGCTCTCTGGACTCAACAACTTCTTTTCGGCTTGTAAGGCCCACAGGAAGTGCTCTTCAGAATAAATTGGGAGGAGGGAGAACTATGCAAAATACCTCGCACTTAGCACTAAATCAGTATTAATTCCTTTCTCCCTTCAGAGACTGAAAGTTTACTTTAATAAAGGGGAGGGATTAAGTTAACGTAGATGTTTAACTCGTGTACAGATAAACATTCTAATTTATCCATCTTAAATCTTCTGGCTGAAGCGTTTGCGTTTAGAGCTTGCCTTACTCATCCGCCTCGCCCGGGCCGCAGCAACCGACAGGCAAAGCCGGGAGTAAAGGCGAGAGGTAAAAGAGCGCTCCACGCATGCGTTAGAAGCCGCCCCAACTACCCCGCGGCGTCTTTTCTTGGAACAAAACTAGCGCGGAGCCGCGGAGCTCCGCAGTTTGCGTAGACTCGAATTTCCTATTGCTCTCACGGTCCGTGTGGAATCCACGAATGGTGCAGTTCTGCTACGCAAGTTTCGTTATTCGAAGTGAATGGCTGGGTGGTGAGTGTACGCCCAGAGCGTAACACCCATAGGCGGACGGGGTGCGGCTGCGCAAGGACCTGAGTGGGCCGTGTACGCCGCTAGCGTAGCGTGGTGTCTGACGCTCAGGTCTCCGCGACGCAGTTGGCGCAGCCGGCTTTGGTGAATACACGATTTAGTGCAGCCGGGGTTTGGTACCGAGCGGAGAGGAGATGCACACGGCACTCGAGTGTGAGGTAACTATAAAACCCCGATTTGTTTACATTCCCTCCCCCAGAACCGGCCCCTTGCGCGGCGGAGACTGCGAGTCCCGGGACAGCGGGGTGGGGGTAGAAAGGGAGACAAGGACCGGGGAGTCGGGGCTGAGTCCCTCGGGGATCCGGGCGCTGGGCTTCTCGCAGCTGCTGCTGTCGTTGGCGGCGGCGGCGGCGGCGAGCCGGGCAGAGCGCGCTGTGGGCTGCGCGTGGGGTGCCGCAGCTCCTCGTGTGCGCTCCGGGCTGCCGCGGGGTTAGCGGCCGGGCAGCCTCCGCCCCGCGTGCGGGACCCGCGCCCAACTTAGCCCCCTGCCGAGGCTGGGGGCCGCGCGGAGAATGGGGCAGTGACCACTGGGCAGAAGGTGGCGGTTGGGGGGCTACGCGCGGGCGGCCTGGGGGCCGAGGGTGGCGTCGCCGCCGGAGGCGGGGACACGGTGGCCCGAGGGTGGGAGGATCCGCAGTCCGGTCTCGGCGAACACCCCCTGTTCTTCCTCTCGCGTGGTCCTCTCCGGTGTATCACGGTGACCCCGGGATGGAGCCTGGGCGCTGCTGTTCCGGCCCCGGGAGGCTAACGGACGGTGGCGCCTGTGCTCCTACCGCGGGAGGCCTCGTGGGAGCTTGCTTTCTCCCCTACCAACCGGAAAGCCGAGGCGGGGCGCGGGGTGGTTAATATTGAAGCCAGCTGGGGTCCCTGGAGCTGAGGGCTCGGGTTGGGCTGGGGCTGGGTCGGAGGGGGAGTTCGGGTGGGCCGGGAGGTGGCACGGCAGCCCAGGCTTTGTTCCTGAAAGCTGTTTGGCTGAGAGCGATGGGGGGCCCTGCTGCGGCAGTACGTCGGGGAACCTTCGCGGCCCCCTCCCCGGGTCTCGGGATCTGCTCAACTCCTTGCTTCTCCCTTGGGACCCCTGAGTGCCCAGGCTAAGAGGGGGGCCTGGTGAGGGCGCAGGCGACGTGACGTTGGAGGTCTTCCTGTGGCTTCTGTAAAGAACTGTTCACGTGGGAGTCTGTCCACATGGGCTGTCTTTATGAGCTGGGCAGGAGGAAGAAGCAGGATCCGCAGCCCTCAGTTGGAAGGGTCCTTCACTCAAGTCCCTGTTTTAAGTAATAAAGAGTGACATTAAAGCACATAATTTAAAAAGAAGATGGTAGGTTATACTGTGTGTGTGTTTATTTTTAACTTTAATTTAACGTCTTTTACGCTGTTCAGTTCTCTAGTTTTACCTTGGAACTGAGTCATTCTTGGAGCAAAACAAGCATGTGACAAGTTTGCATTTCATTTGTGTGGGTTTTTTTTTTTTGATGGGTATCTAAATTCTACATAATTAAGAACAAGCAAGTAATATATGGGAAAAGCTGGAGATTTAGAATGTAGTTGATTGTAGTAATGCAGTTGAAAGCCTTAAGTCAAGACTTGTGTACTGTTTTTTGTTAGGACTTACAATTCTACAAATTTTAAGTACCTTGAGGCAGTCTCTTGCTCTAGACTTCGGGGTCCACACCAGACAACTTACATCCCTCCATGTGCTGAGTACTCCCATAGGAGAGAGAAATAGGTAATACCAACGATGAGTGATTTGAAGAAAAGAAAATAATAATGTACTGGAGGGACTTTTAAACTTTTTTTGTTTGATGAAACTCTGAATGATGAGTTTAAATGTATGGAAAACGTAGGATTACAAGAGAAACCAGTTGTATTGAAATATAATTACCAAAATGTTAAATATTTATGATGAAGTAATTCATGCTTTAGTAAAGCATTAAATATCGAGTAGTGGCAAGTCTGATGACTAATTTCAAACTAGTGAGGACTGTAAATGATCTTTATAGGATTTAATTTGAATGATTTATATTAATAGTGTCAGGTGCTGCATATTACTGTGCTTTTTGCCTACATTTATAACTGAAGGGATAACTAAATTTCAGAGATCAATTACAATTAGATATGTCTGTCTTCCGTATCCAAATTCACAAACCTGAATTCTTTACACAGCCCCCTGGTTAAGAACCCCTGTGTAAGAATGACTTTGTGCTACTTTAAAAGAAGTGGTTAACTATGAGGTGACATCGATAATATATTGCATGATAACCTTTACTTATTCTTCATGTTAATTTGTATTCTACTAACAGATAGCTTAAAAGCCAACACAGTTCTTCCCCTTTTTTGAGCACTTGATTTGAAGTAGGAGGCCTCAAGTCTGGTAGGCAGGTACTAGTCTAGGGGGTGTTTTTGTTTGTTTTTAAACAGATTTATGGAGAATACAGGGTATAGGGAAATTATTCAACAACAGGAATCATCTGCTTTTAATTAAAGTCAATTTACGTTGTTACTATTCTATTCCCCACCTCTCCCCCACTTCCTCTACCCCCAGTTTTGGCCGTTATTGGAAAGAATGTACAGCTTTGGAGTGAGACTTAAGGTTCAAAACTGACCGATTATTAACTAGTTTGGTTACCTTGAGCAAGTTGCTTTATCTTAATCTTTTATCTGTGAACTTGAAGTACTAGAAAAACCTACCTCATGGGTTTACTGTGACCTTGAAATGACTTAATGAGCTAAGGGGCTACAGATAATTCATTTTACCTTCTTTCTGCATAGACGTTTCAGTTCTTCATTAGCAGTTGAAGGACTACTTTCTGTCTTGATTCCAGAATGAGGTTTAATGGTCTCTACTGGGCCATTGCGGGGATACAGTTATCTTATTGTTGTTATTCATATGTAATAATTCATAGAATTTTTTCTGCTTTTGCATTTTCTAACTTATAATTACATACATATATCTTGTTTTCCCTGCCAGACTAAATTCCTTGAGGGACACACACTCCACAGCTTTTTGTGACATAATGCTATAATGCTCATGACACCTTATTCAGTGAATGTGCAAAGCTTGGTTGTCAAGCTCTTTAATCGAGTTAAAAATGTTAAGTGAGTGATACAAAATTTAAATTCAGTATTAACCCAAGGAAATATTAATACTTTGGATTTTGATATGTCAGCCCTTGTCTGTGTAGTGGCTACCTCAAGAATGGAAATGCTCATTTATTAAAAATTGTATATCAAAAAGACTTTATCATGAGTGCATTTTAAACGTATTCATAAGATGCAAAAGAAAGCACACAGTAGGAAATGGAAAAGAAGTGCAAGTAATCAAAACAGAAAGCTAGTTTTTTCCTTTATAACAGGTTTTATAACCTTGTTAAGTAATTTTTCATTATAAGTGTAATTCTCATTAAAAATATACTAACTTTAGCTTCAAGTTTACAAGTTAGAAGAGTGCTGTTTGTCCCAACAGTTTGATGCTGCCCCCTAGTGTTTGATTCCCCTTGAAGTTTTCATGCACTTACCTTCTTCATCTTCACCTTTTCCTAAAACAAGACTATTTAAGTTACAATTAGATTCCTTAGTGCTATTTATCTAGTCTACCTTGAGATTTCCTCCAGCTGGTTAGTGTTACTAATAAGAGTCATTTTGAACTGGTTAACTTTGATTGCTTTTAACCCTAATTTTCTGAATGGGGCTGAGTTTGGGTGGAGGTAGAACAATATAAGGCCAAGTTTCCTTGCAAGTTATGTTGGGGGTGTTTTCAAACAGAAAGAGGGCTATATATTAAATGTGTATCTTTGAGGTTAGCTTTGCATATGAATAGCAGCAATTCCTTCAGTCTGGGCTGCTTCTGGCTTAATTTAGTCCCATATAACTTCGTGTTGTCTCCACTGTACTGAAAATAATGTTAAAATCACGTGGTGAGCTTTTTTTTTTAAGTTCAAGTGCTTTGGAACTTTGACTTTTATAGAATGATTTTTGAAAAATAGAGCCTCAAGGACCTGTAATAACCACAAGATTTCCCATAGTCATTTATGTAAACTCAAGATTTCAAATTATATCAGTTATCAATATTCCAAACTACTTTTTTCATTTTCATTATTTTCTTTTTTTTTCATTATTTTCTAATAAGTTTTGTGACTAGACCACACAATGACTTTTAGGTTTTTCCCAAATAAGCAAATATATTCTTTACAAATATTTACTACAATCAGAATATTCAAAAATGTGTTCAGTAGTTATGAAGGCAATTTTCAACTGAAATTGTAAAGCTTTAAATAACAATAGCATTATTGAAATTATTTCCAACTGCTTAAGAGACCACACTTTCAATGTTCAGAACACAATAGTTTATTGTCATAGCACATCATAAAAAAATAGTGTCAGATTCTATTATCAGAACATAAGGTTTTCTTTTTTTGTTGTTGCCAGATATAAGAATTGGATATTTAATAGACTTTTAATGTTAAAAGATGTTATTAGAATGGCGTGGTGGTTACAGGTTTGTAAGTATAGGGATAAAATCTAAAATCTTTTTCAAGTAGTGTTTCAATTATTTTCATTAGGAGTTAGTGGTATATGATTTTGTAATTTTATAGTTTATATTTACCCATTATATTGTATATTTAACTGCTGAAAGAGGAGGTATCAGGTAATTGTTCTTGCATTAACATTTCTAACAATGGTGTTTACCCTTAATGTGTACACTGTTTTGGGGGACCATCCATCCCATTCAGAAAAGAGGTTTTTGGGGATTAGAAAAGTGAATCAGAATGTTGTCGGAAATATCTTTATCTTATTAATATAAGATTATGTGCTTTCATAGGACCCAGAAGTATTGTTATTAGAGTTACTGTGAAGTACTGTGTGAAAGAGTTATTTTTAATGCTCTAATAAGTATCGAAGACTTGTCAGTCAGTGATCACTTGAGTTTTTGCATTTGTTTTCATTCATATAGAAGCAGAAAATTGAATTGTTTTCAGTTGTAGTAACAAGGTCACAAATGCATATATCCCACTGCCCTGTTGCTTTAATGTCTGTAAATAAAAAATCATTTCAGATGTGCCTTCGTGCCTCTAAACTTTTTTCTGAATTCACTTTATATATTCAGTGAATGTTTGAGTTTTACAATAGTGGTTTCCCCTGTAGTTGTCTGTTGAATTGGTAAGTTTTAAAAAATGTGTAGATTAAGTCAGGGGTCAGGAAGCTATGGCCTTGGGCCAAATCAGTCTGCTTTTCTAAATTAAGTATTGATGGAACACAGCTTCCTTGTACATTTATATATATTGTATATTGCTGCTTTGTACCATAATGGCAGAATTGAGTAGGTGCCACAGAGACTACTGCCTGCAAAACCTAAAATATTAAATATCCGACCCTTTTAAGTCAGCCAACTCCTGGATCCAGTTCTTCATATTCTGTCATTATTTGATGTGTTGCTGCTTGTAAAATACTTACATTTTCCTACTACCTGTATGAGTAAGATACTTTAGTATAAAAGCATTCAAATCTAAATGAATGGGTAATAATGTGAGTTCTCAGGTATTCTTCACCTAAATAGTGTAGAAGCTTTTTGTCTCTCCCCCTTTCCATTTTCCTCTATAGGAGGAATAGCACCTTTATTTATGATGCTTGGATTTGGAATGTGGCCTCTAACCTTGAGCTACTACTTAACTCTATCACTGTCACAGTTTACCGTCTCTAATTTAAAAGGTGACTGTGTCTTCCTTGTACCTCCTTCAGAGCAGAAAATGTTCATATTTTTTATGCCTTCTCCCTGCCCCTTCCTCCTGTCCCCTTTCCTCCTTTTTCCTCTCCTCCCACTCCCCTCATAAAGCAATTCGTGATTGCATGTTTACAGGCCTGTGAACAAGTGTTTTGGTGTAATTCTTCTTAGTGTACCTTTGCTGAAGATGAATCATCACTTTATTCTGTTTACATGTGAAGAAGTATACTTCGTGCTATGTCGTAGAAGAACATAGCCTCTTGATGAAGGGGGCTATGGAAAGATTGATTTACGTACCTCATCAAGATATGTAGAATAAAATATGATTTATTATTACATTGTAAATCAATGAGATCAGTAAAACTATATTAGAAAAATACTTTATGTAATTATAATGTAATATTTAACTATTACATTATTGCATATACTTACAGAGAACAATTAGATATTATGTATTGTATATAATATATATCATAAAGCAACAGATCATGTTTTCTTTTCCCATGGACCTTTTTTAATGTAGAATTTCAGCTGACTTTGTAACTTGTTAATGTTTAAAACATATTTTAAGATTTTTGTTTTAAATTAGCATACTCTAGTTTTTAAAATAAAGTGAATAATTTGATATATATAACCAGTGTAAATAAAAAGTTTATTTTCAAGAAAATAATCAATTTTTAAAAACTGAAGAAGGAAACCAAGTAGCTACAAATCAAATCACTGAAAATTTTAAGAAAGTGTTGTTTAAGTTCACTGTAAATACAGTATTATATAATACATAATGTAATTTATGATTTATAAAAAATGTTAAAGCTTTTCCCCTGAAGATTTCTGCCTAAACACAAGTACTTGAAAAAACTTGAAACACAAGTTTTACTGAGGCTAAAACGTAAACTTTCTTAGTTAACAGATATAAGACTATTGTTTGTTAGTTCAATGGATGTTTTATTTTCCCTAAAAAAGAAATGGATGTTAGGGGTCATGTTAATTTTAATTATTGCTTTTTTTTCAAAGAAGAAAATATATATTAAATATAGGGAGAAAAAACATTAAATTTAGAAGTCATAAAGAAATTGCAAAAGATGTTCACGGGTTTCAGTGCATGTGTGTGAAAATGTCTATACGTGAAAGGGAAAACATTGTAATCAAAGTAAAAAGGCATTAGACAGAATTGAAGATGTTTTCTGCGGAAAATATGACCAAGCCATGTTATGTAAAAGCTCATGAATGTTTATAAAAATATTGAGACACCAGGAATAATTTGAATATAAGAATAAGGTAATTTTACCTGTTCCAAAATTAATAATACCAACTACTAATGAGAATACTATGACCGTACTACTGGTGGCAGTATAACCAAACTTAATTGCTCTAGAAAACAATTTGGAAGTATGTAACAAGACCTGAAAAGTATTCAAACTTTTGTGGTCTTTCCCCACATCTTGGACTTATCCAAGCCAGTAACTAAAAATAATAGCACAAATTGAAATTAAAATGATTACATATTGTGATTAAAACCCTGTAAACAAATGCTTGTGAAAATCTTGAAACTGTAATTCATTTTCTTCCACATGTGACATAATGTGATTTTGTTCAACAGAAACTTTTTTTAAGATTTATAATTGCTGACTTTTATATTTAGTTTTTTCAAAGTTATGCATGAATACAGTTTAAAGAATTAAATAGTTCTGTGAAGTTTTTAGGAAAAAGAAAAATCAGTCTCCTGCCTGGCTTCTTTTACATTCTGCCTAGAGAGATAAGGAACTCCTTTAGTTTCTCTGATTATTTTGCTTTTCACTGCTATGTCTCCAACATGTTCATAACTTGCTGATTTTCAGTTTTAGTCATTGTCTGCTTTGGATTTAGCACTCTTTCCACCTCTCCATGTACTCATTTCCTATACCCCAGTTTTTCAGTACAATTGTATTGAATAATTTTGGTTTAGAACAGTATTTAGTGTTATATTTTTATGACTGTGAATGTTATTTACAATTGAGTCATTGTAATAAACTGTTACTTTTCCTGCACAACTTCCCCCCCCCCCCCGGCATTAATAATTTTTTTCTTTTTCAATGTATCTGTATATTACAAAATCTACTGCAGTCTGTGTATCTGAGTGTGATTCTATTAAGAAAGAGAATGTGCCTTAAGAAGACTATGTTTATATAATTTATGTAGTTTTCTTTATGTTGGACAAGGTTGAACTTGATAATAAAGATGGATTGATACTTGATAATAAATTGGTTGTTTGCTAGTAAAAATTAAGTAGCTTTGACACTTGAACTATACTTTTGTAAGATTCTGCTAAATGGCAGGACTGAATCATTTAACTTTGTTCAAATAACTGTAAGCACAGCTAAAATTAAACAGTAGAAAGCTTCCCTGGTGAGGAAGAAGTAGTCTGTGTTGTCAGCAGCATCAAAAAAATGTTAATGTTATGAAAATATTGCCCTGGTGGTCCAGTGGTTAAGACCCCAAGCTTCCAATGCAAGGGGCGCAGGTTCCATCCATGGTCAGGGAGCTAAGATCCCACAAGCCGTGCTGTGTGGCAAAAAAAAAAAAATACTGCCCTGGATATTCTGTGATTTTTTTTTTTTTTTTTTCCTAACCTTATGGAAAGGAGAGATCATTTTAGCTGGCAGTGCTTATGAATGGCAAGCTGGTACAAAATCAGGGTCATGTAACAGTGACAAGATGCTGAAAAAGGAAAACAAAGTAAGAGTGAAGATGAATGGAGTAATAAAGATTTAAGGCAATGGCAGTAACGATTCTTAGAATGAAGGTAACTGAGGGGTGATGAGTTGAAAGAGAATACAGCTCTGGAAGTTGAAGGGAGAAGGCATGTGTGTCTAATTCAGGTCCTAAGGTTAGTGCTCTGTCTTTTAAGTCCTCTTTGTGATTATATTTTGTGTAGGTTTACATGCATTTGTAGTGGAAAGAAGTTGAAGCTTATTTATTGAAAGGGTAACTAAAATTGTAAACATTTTAGTAGCTTCAAAAGGCCTCACAATATTTTGTGACTGATAAAGGTTTCCCACCTCATGCATTTACTAATCTCAGATGCTCTTTGTATTCACAAGCAGCACAACAGGCATAGGAATATCATACATGGCTTTCTACCTTATGGTTCCAGACTCCTTGTAATGAAAGCTTGAAAAGCAGAGACTTCAGATAATTTTTTTTGAATTTTATTTATTTTTTTATACAGCAGGTTCTTATTAGTTATCCATTTTATACATATCAGTGTATACATGTCAATCCCAATCTCCCAATTCATCCCACCACCACCACCATCCCCCCCGCCACTTTCCCCCCCTTGGTGTCCATACGTTTGTTCTCTACATCTGTGTCTCTATTTCTGCCCTGCAAACTGGTTCATCTGTACCATTTTTCTAGGTTCCACATATATGCATTAATATATGATATTTCTTTTTCTGACTTATTTCACTCTGTATGACAGTCTCTAGATCCATCCACATCTCTGCAAATGACCCAATTTCATTCCTTTTTATGGCTGAGTAATATTCCATTGTATATATGTACCACATCTGCTTTATCCATTCATCTGTCAATGGGCATTTAGGTTGCTTCCATGACCTGGCTATTGTAAGTAGTGCTTCAGTGAACATTGGGGTGCATGTGTCTTTTTGAATTATGGTTTTCTCTGGGTATATGCCCAGTAGTGGGATAGCTGGGTCATAACGGTAATTCTATTTTTAGTTTTTTAAGGAACCTCCATAGTGTTCTCCATAGTGGCTGTATCAATTTACATTCCCAAAAACAGTGCAAGAGGGTTCCCTTTTCTCCACACCCTCTCCAGCATTTGTTGTTTGTAGATTTTCTGATGATGCCCATTCTAACTGTTGTGAGGTGATACCTCATTGTAGTTTTGACTTGCATTTCTCTAATAATTAGTGATGTTGAGCAGCTTTTCATGTGCTTCTTGGCCATCTGTATGTCTTCTTTGGAGAGATGTCTATTTAGGTCTTCTGCCCATTTATTGATTGGGTTGTTTGTTTTTTTAATATTCAGCTGCATGAGCTGTTTATATATTTTGGAGATTAATCCTTTGTCTGTTGATTCATTTGCAAATATTTTCTTCCATTCTGAGGGTTGTCTTTTTCTCTTGTTTGTAGTTTCCTTTGCTTGGCAAAAGCTTTTAAGTTTCATTCACAGTTTCAATTTCAGTGCTTGTGATTGGTCTGTTTATATTTTCTATTTCTTCATGGTTCAGTCTTGGGAGGTTGTGCTTTTCTAAGAATTTGTCCATTTCTTCCAGGTTGTCCTTTTTATTGGGATATAGTTGCTTGTAGTAATCTCTCATGATCCTTTGTTTTTCTGCAGTGTCAGTTGTTACTTCTCCTTTTTCATTTCTAATTCTATTGATTTCAGTATTCTCCCTTTTTTTCTTAATGAGTCTGTCTAGTGGTTTATCAATTTTGTTTATCCTCTTAAAGAACCAGCTTTTAATTTTATTGATCTTAGCTATTGTTTCCTTCATTTCTTTTTCATTTATTTCTGATCTGATCTTCATGATTTCTTTCCTTCTCCTAACTTTGGGGGCTTTTTGTTCTTCTTTCTTTAATTGCTTTAGGTGTAAGTTTAGGTTGTTTATTTGAGATGTTTATTGTTTCTTGAGGTAGGATTCTAGTGCTATAAACTTCCCTCTTAGAACTGCTTTTGCTACATCCCATAGGTTTTGGGGTCGTCGTGTTTTCATTGTCATTTGTTTCTAGGTATTTTTTGATTTTCTCTATGATTTCTTCAGTGAGCTCTTGGTTATTAAGTAGTGTATTGTTTAGCCTCCATGTGTCTGTACTTTTAACAGGTTTTTTCCTGTAATTGATATCTATTCTCATAGTGTTGTGGTCAGAAAAGATACTTGATACGATTTCAATTTTCTTAAATTTACCAAGGCTTGATATGTGACCCAAGATATGATCTATCCTGGAGAATGTTCCATGAGCACTTGAGAAGGAAGTGTATTCTGTTGTGTTTGGATGGAATGTTCTATAAATATCAATTAAGTCCATCTTGTTTAATTTATCATTTAAAGCTTGTGTTTCCTTATTTATTTTCATTTTGGACGATGTGTCCATTGGTGAAAGTGGGGTGTTCAAGTCCCCTACTATGATTGTGTTACTGTCGATTTCCCCTTTTATGGCTGTTAGCATTGCCTTAAGTGTTGAGGTGCTCCTTTGTTGGGTCCATAAATATTTACAGTTGTTATGTCTTATTCTTGGATTGATCCCTTGATCATTATGTAGTGTGCTTTGTCTCTTGGAATAGTCTTTTTTTTAAAGTCTGTTTTGTCTGATATGAGAATTGCTACTCCAGCTTTCTTTTGATTTCCATTTGCATGGAATATCTTTTTCCATCCTCTCACTTTCAGTCTGTATGTATCCCTAGGTCTGAAGTGGGTCTCTTGCAGACAGCACATATATGGGTCTTGTTTTTGTATCCATTCAGCATGCCTGTGTCCTTTGGTTGGAGCATTTAATCCATTTACATTTAAGGTAGTTATTGATATGTGTGTTCCTGTTACCATTTTCTTAATTGTTTTGGGTTTGTTATTGTAGGTCTTTTCCTTGTCTTGTGCTTCCTGCCTAGAGAAATTACTTAAGGATTTGTAAAGCTGGTTTGGTGGTGTTGAATTTCACTTAGCATTTGCTTGTCAGTAAAGGTTTTAATTTCTCCATTGAATCTGAGTGAGATCCTTGCTGGGTAGAGTAATCTTGGTTGTAGGTTTTTCTCTTTCATCACTTTAAATATGTCCTGCCACTCCCTTCTGGCTTGCAGAATTTCTGCTGAAAGATCAGCTGTTAACCTTACGGGGATTCCCTTGTATGTTATTTGTTGCTTTTCCCTTGCTGCTTTTAATATTTTTTCTTTGTATTTAAGTTTTGATAGTTTGACTAATATTTGTCTTGGCATGTTTCTCCTTGGATTTATCCTGTATGGGAGTCTCTGTGCTTTCTGGCCTTGATTGACTATTTCCCTTCTCATTTTAGGGAAGTTTTCAACTATAAACTCTTCAAATATATTCTCAGTCCCTTTCTTTTTCTCTTCTTCTTCTGGGACCCCTATAATTCGAATGTTGGTGCATTTAATGTTGTCCCAGATGTCTCTGAGACTGTCCTCAATTCTTTTCATTCTTTGTTCTTTATTCTGCTCTGCAGTAGTTATTTCCACTATTTTATCTTTCAGGTCATTTATCCGTTCTTCTGCCTCAGTTATTCTTCTACTGATTCCTTCTAGAGAGTTTTTCATTTCATTTATTGTGATGTTTATCATTGTTTGCTCTTTAGTTCTTCTAGGTTTTTGTTAAACGTTTCTTTCATTTTCTCCATTCTGTTTCTAAGATTTTGGATCATCTTTACTATCATGACGCTGAATTCTTTTTCAGGTAGACTCCCTATTTTCTCTTGGTTTGTTTTATCTGGTGGGTTTTTACCTTGCTCCTTCATCTGCTGTTTGTTTCTCTGTCTTCTCATTTTGCTTAATTTACTGTGTTTGGGGTCTCGTTTTGGCAGGCTGCAGGTTCGTAGTTCCCGTTGTGTTTGGTGTTGGCCCCTAGTGGGTAAGGTTGGTTTAGTGGGTTGTGTAGGCTTCTTGGTGGAGGGGGCTGGTGCCTGTGTTCTGGTGGATGAGGCTGGATCTTGTCTTTCTGGTGGGTGGAACTGCGTCTGGTGGTGTGTTTTGGGTTGTCTGTGAACTTATTATGATTTTAGGCAGCCTGTCTGCTAATGGGCAGGGTTGTGTTCTTATCTTGCTAGTTGTTTGGCATAGGATGTCAAGCCCTGTAGCTTGCTGGTCGTTGAGTGGAGCTGGGTCTTAGCGTTGAGATGGAGATCTCTGGGAGATCTTGCGCCATTCGATATTATGTGGGGTTGGTAGGTTTCTGGTGGACCAGTGTCCTGAACTCGGCTCTCCCATCTCAGAGGCTCAGGCCTGACCCCCAGCAAGAGCACCAAGACCCTGTCAGCCACCCGGCTCAGAAGAAAAGGGAGAAAATAAATAAATAAACAAACAAACAAATAAATAAAATAAGAAAGTTATTAAAAGAAAAAATTTTTTAAATATATTTAAAAATTAAAAAGTAGTAAAAAAAAAAAAAAAAAGGAAGGAAAGAGAGAGCAACCAAATCAAAAAACAAATTCACCAATGATAACAAGCTCCAAAAAGTATACTGAAAAAAAAAAAAAAAGGACAGACAGAACCCTAGGACAAATGGTAAAAGCAAATCTCTACAGAGAAAATTACACAAAGAAGCATACACATGCACACAAAAGGAGAAAAGGGAAAAAAATAAATAAATAAAAGGAAGAGAGCATCCAAATCAATAAAGAAATCTACCAATGATAATAAGCTCTAAATACTAACCTAAGATAAACATAACACCAGAAATAAATTAGATGCAGAAAGCAAACCCCAAGTCTACAGTTGCTCCCAAAGTCTACCACCTCAATTTTGGGATGATTCGTTGTCTCTTCAGGTATTCCACAGTTGCAGGGTCCATCAGTTTGATTGTGGAGGTCTAATCCTCTGCTCCTGAGGCTCCGTGGAGAGATTTCCCTTTCTCTTCTTTGTTCACACAGCTCCTGGGCTTCAGCTTTGGATTTGGCCTTGCCTCTGCGTGTATGTTGCCTGAGGGCATCTATTCCAGACCCAGACAGGATGGGGTTAAAGGAGCAGCTGATTAGGGGACTCTGGCTCACTGAGGCCAGGGGGAGGGAAGGGTATGGAATTTGGGGCGAGCCTGTGGTGGCAGAGGCCGGCGTGACGTTGTAACAGACTGAAGCATGACATGTGTTCTCCTGGGGAAGTTGTCCCTGGATCATGGGACCCTAGGAGTGGCAGGCTTCACAGGCTTCCTGGAGGGGAGGTGTGGATAGTGACCTGTGCTTGCACACAGGCTTCTTGGTGGCTGCAGTAGCAGCCTTAGCGTCTCATACCTGTCTCTGTCTGTGCTGATAGCCACGGCTCGAGCCCGTCTCTGGAGCTTGTTTGTGTGGTGCTCTGAATCCCCTCTCCTCGTGCACCCTGAAACAATGTTCTCTTGCCTCTTAGGCAGTTCCAGACATTTTCCTGGACTCCCTCCCAGCTACCTGTGGCGCACTAGTCCCCTTCAGTCTGTGTTCATGCAGCCAACCTCAGTCCTCTCCCTGAGATCTGACTTCTAAAGCCCAAGCCTCAGCTCCCAGCCACCAGCTGCCCTGGCGGGTGAGCAGAGAAGCCTCTCAGGCTGGTGAGTGCTGGTCAGCACCGATCCTCTGTGTGGGAATCTGTCCGCTTTGCCATCTGCACCCCTATTGCTGCGCTGTCCTCCGTGACTCCAAAGCTTCCCTCTGACACACCCACCATCTCCGCCAGTGAAGGGCCTTCTTAGCGTGTGGAAGCTTTTCCTCTTCCACAGCTCCCTCCCAGAGGTGCAGGTCCTGTCCCTATTCTTTCGTCTCTGTTTTTACTTTTTCCTTTTGCACTACCCAGGTACGTGGGGAATTTCTTGCCTTTTGGGAAGTCTGAGGTCTTCTGCCAGGTTCCATAGGTGTTGTGTAGGAGCTGTGCCACATGTAGATGTATTTTTGAGGTATTTTTGGGGAGGAAGGTGATCTCCACATCTTACTCCTCTGCCATCTTGAAGCTGTCCCTCTAATTTCTTTCTTTTACATGTAGCTGTCCAGTTTGCCCAGCACCACTTATTGAAGAGGCTGTCTTTTCTCCATTGTATGTTTTTGCCTTCTTTGTCGTAAATTAGGTGCCCATATGTGTGTGGGTATATCTCTGGGCATTCTATCCTGTACCATTGATCTGTATTTCTGTTTTTGTGCCAGTACCATACTGTCTTGATTACTGTAGCTTTATGGTATAGTTTGAAGTTGGGTAGCCTGATTCCTCCATTTTTCTTTCTCAAGATTGCTTTGGCTATTCGGGGTCTATTGTGTTTCTATATGAATTGTAAAATTTTTTGTTCTAATTCTGTGAAGAATACCATTGGTAGTTTGATAGGGATTGCATTGAATCTGTAGATTGCTTCGGGTAGTATAGTCATTTTCATAATGCTTTTTCCAATCCAAGAACCTGGTATATTTCTCCATCTGTTTTTGTCATCTTTGATTTCTTTCATGAATGTTTTATAGTTTTCTGAGTACAGGTCTTTCGCCTCCTTAGGCAGGTTTGTTCCTAGGTATTTTATTCTTTTTGTTGCAGTGGTAAATGGGAATGTTTCCTTAGTTTCTCTTCCTGATTTTTCATTGTTAGTGTATAGGAATGCCAGATTTCTTTGCATTAATTTTGGATCCTGCAACCTTACCAAATGCATTGATTAGTTCTAGTAGTTTTCTGGTGGCATCTTTAGGATTTTCTATGTATAGTATCATGTCATTGGCAAACAGTGACAGTTTTACTTTTTCTTTTCCAATTTGTATTCCTTTTGTTTCTTTTGTTCTCTGATTGCTGTGGCTAGGACTTCAAAAGTATGTTGAATAAGAGTGGCAAGAGTAGACATCCTTGTCTTGTTCCTGATATTAGTGGAAATGCTTTCAGCTTTTTACCATTGAGTATGATGCTTGCTGTGGATTCGTCATATATGGCCTTTATTATGTTAAGGTAGGTTCCCTCTGTGCCCACTTTTTGGAGAGTTTTTATCATAAGTGGGTGTTGAATTTTGTCGAAAGCTTTTTCTGCATCTATTGAGATGATCATATGGTTTTTCTCCTTCAGTTTGTTAATATGGATTATTACATTGATTGATTTGGGTATATTTGAAGAATCCTTGCATTCCTGGGATAAACACCACTTGATCATGGTGTATGATCCTTTAATGTGCTGTTGGATTCTGTTTGCTAGTATTTTGTTCAGGAGTTTTGCATTTATGTTCATCAGTGATATTAGTCTATAATATTCTTTTTTTTTGTGATATCTTTCTGGTTTTGGTATCAGGGTGATGGTGGCTTCATAGAATGAGTTTGGGAGTGTTTCTCCCTCTGCAATTTTTTGGAAGAGTTTGAGAACAATAGGTGTTAGCTCTTCTCTAAATATTTGATAGAATTTGCCTGTGAAGCCATCTGGTCCTGGACTTTTGTTTGCTGGAAGATTTTTTTTTTTTTTGCGGTATGCGGGCCTTTCACTGTTGTGGCCTCTCCAGTTGCAGAGCACAGTCATCCAGACACGCAGGCTCAGCGGCCATGCCTTACGGGCCCAGCCGCTCCGCGGCATGTGGGATCTTCCCAGACCGGGGCACGAACCCGCATCCCCTGCGTCGGCAGGCGGACTCCCAACCACTGCGCCACCAGGGAAGCCCTGGAAGATTTTTAATTATGGTTTCAATTTCATTACTTGTGATAGGTCTGTTGATATTTTCTAATTCATCCTGGTTCAGTCTTGGAAAATTGTACCTTTCCAAGAATTTGTCCATTTTTCGTGGCTGTCCATTTTATTGGCATATAATTGTTTGTAGTAGTCTCTTATAATCTTTTGTATTTCTGCAGTGTCAGTTGTGATTTCTCCTTTTTCATTTCTAATCTTGTTGATTTCTGTCCTCTCCCTTTTTTTCTTGATGAGTCTGGCTAAGGTTTTATCAATTTTATCTTCTCAAAGAACCAGCTTTTAGTTTTATTGATCTTTGCTATTGTTTTCTTCATTTCTATTTCATTTATTTCTGCTCTGATCTTTATGATTTCTTTCCTTCTACTCACTTTGAGTTTTCTTTGTTCTTCTTTCCCTACCTGTTTTAAGTGTAGTGTTAGATTGTTTGAGATTTTTCTTGTTTTTTGAGGTGAGATTGAATTGCTATAAACTTCCCTCTTAGAACTGGTTTTGCTGTGTGCCATAGGTTTTTGGTTGTGGTGTTTTGATTGCCATTTGTTTCTATGTATTTTTTAATTTCTTTGATTTCTTCAGTGATCTCTTGGTTATTTAGTGACGCACTGTTTGGCCTCCATGTATTTGGTTTTCTTTACTGTTTTTTCCTATAATTGATTTCTAGTCTCATAGCTTTGTGGTCAGAAAAGATGCTTGTTACGATTTCAATTTTCTTAAATTTTCCAAGGCTTGATTTGTGACCCAAGACGTTATCTATCCTGGAGAATGTTCCATGTGCACTTGAGAAGAAAATGTATTCTGTCACTTTTGGGTGGAATGTTCTATAAATATCAATTAGATCTATCTGGTCTATCTGGTCATTTAAAGTTTGTGTTTCCTTATTTATTTTCTGTTTGGATGATCTGTCTGTTGATGTAAGTGCATTGCTAAAATCCCTTACTATATTTGTGTTACTGTCAATTTCTCCTTCGTGGTTGTTAGCATTTGCCTTATGTATTGAGATGCTCCTATGTTGGGTGCATAAACATTTATAATTGTTATATTTTCTTCTTGGATTGATCATTATGTTGTGTCCCTCCTTATCT
Organism: Grampus griseus; assembly: GCF_964374135.1. Lineage (NCBI taxonomy): Eukaryota > Metazoa > Chordata > Mammalia > Artiodactyla > Delphinidae > Grampus > Grampus griseus. The sequence goes on along the minus strand of NC_139001.1, from coordinate 39,208,355 downwards.
CTTGTAACAGTCTTTATTTTAAAGTCTATTTTATCTGATATGACTAGTGCTACTACAGCTTTCTTTTGATTTCCATGTGCATGGAATATCTTTTTCCATCCCTTCAGTTTCAGTCTGTATGTGTCCCTAGGTCTGAAGTGGGTCTCTTGTAGACAGCATATATATGGGTCTTGTTTTTGTATCCATTCAGCCGTTCTTTGTCTTTTGGTTGGGGCATTTAATCCATTTACACTCAAGGTTATTATTGATATGTATGTTCCTATTACCGTTTTCTTAATTGTTTTGGGATTGTTTTTGTGGGTCTTTTTCTTCTCTTGTGTTTTCCACCTAGAGAAGTTTCTTCATCATATGTTGTAAAGCTGGTTTGGTGGTGCTGAATTCTCTTAGCTTTTGCTTGTCTGAAAAGCTTTTGACTTCTGCATCGAATCTGAATGAGATCCATGCTGGGTGCAGGCCAGAAGGGAGTGGCAGGGTATACTTAAAGTGTTGGACTGTTTTTAAGAGGGAAATAAACTTGCTTGTTTCTTAAGCCACCGCCCTTTGAGAGAAGTCTCTTTACAATAGCTGCTTAGTCTATGCTGACAAATGCTTCATTCAAGTGATTCTTTGGCACACACCTGCTATATAGCTGTTCTAAACTAAAGTTGCAAAGTTTATGTATGATTTACTTTAAAAAGTACTTAACAGAGGGCTTCCCTGGTGGCGCAGTAGTTGAGAGTCCGCCTGCCAATGCAGGGGACACGGGTTTGTGCCCCGGTCCGGAAAGATCCCACGTGCCGCAGAGCGGTTAGGCCCGTGAGCCATGGCCGCTGAGCCTGCGCGTCCGGAGCCTGTGCCCTGCAACAGGAGAGGCCACGACAGTGAGAGGCCCGTGTACTGCCAAAAAGAAAAAAAAACAAACCCCACTCCAAAAAACAAAAAAGCAAACAAAATACTTAACAGAGATTTAATATTACCTTTATGATGTCACTCATGTATTTTGCATTCCTATCGTGCTCTCTTGAATGTAAATGATTAGGTGACTTAAGATATTAGAATCTTTGCAGTAAACAAATTGAGTACTATACACTCAAAAAGTAGACACAAATGACAATTTAAAACTCATATAGACCACCCACAGTTTTTGTGTTTCATGGAGTCATTCATTTGATATTGCCTGATCAATATATATGTATGTTTATTTTTTGTTTTTTTTTTTTTTTGCGGTACGCGGGCCTCTCACTGCTGTGGCCTCTCCCGTTGCGGAGCACAGGCTCTGGACACGCAGGCTCAGCGGCCATGGCTCACAGGCCCAGCCGCTCTGCGGCATATGGGATCCTCCCAGACCGGGGCATGAATCCGTGTCCCCTGAATCGACAGGCGGACTCTCAACCACTGCGCCACCAGGGAAGCCCTATATGTATGTTTTATTTTTACCACTGGTACCTATTCATTTGACAGTGAGATAATGTTCACTGAAGGAACTACAAGACATTTACCTATCAAATGAACACAGCAACATTCATTCAGAGTATCGCCTTTCACTAGCATCTCCAAGTGGAAAACCAAGGTAATTGTAGGGAGTGTAATGTCCTCTTTCTGCTTAATAGCAATTGTCTTAATCTGTTCCCTTTCATCTTCATTAGTGTATAGGTAAAACTGTATGTTTTAAATGGTGACTTTATCTATGAGACTATTATATAAGAAACTGAAGCGTTTGGATTAAAAACAAAATCTCAAACTTAATGTAGCTTTGGGATTAAACATTTTATAGACTAATTATTTTCTAAAATTCTTAAACCACGTGTGATAACTAAACCTAATTCAGGTAATCATAATATTCGATGTAATTAAGTATCATTTGAAATAAATGGGAGTGTTTATATAATTTATTTGTATAGGTAGTGGCTCTCAAACTTCAGCTAGCATCAGACTCACTAGGAAGATTGAATGACACACTGCTGAGCCCTAACCCCAGAGTTCCTGATTTAGTAGGTCTGGGTGGGGTGCAAGAATTTACATTTCTAACAAGTTCCCAGGTAACCATGATACTGCTTCTGCTGTTCCTCCAACACATGTTGATTAATCACTGATGGCGGTTAGGTATCAAACTTACAAAAAGTATATACAATACAGATGGACTCCGATTTACGATATTTTGACTTTACAGTGATGCAAAAGCATTATGCATTCAGTAGAAACCATTCGTTTTGAATTTTGATCTTTGTCCAAGGTAGTGATATGCAGTACAGTACACTCTTGTGATGCTGGGCAGTGGCAGCGAGCTGCAGCTCCCAGTCAGCTGTGCGATCACCAAGGTAAACCATTCTGTACCCATACAACCTTCTGTTTTTCACTTTTAGTACAGTATTCAGTAAATTACATGAGATTATTATTATAAAACAGGCTTTGTGTTAGATGATTTTGCCCACCTGTAGGCTAATTAATGTAAGTGCTCTGAGCACATTTAAGGAAGACTAGGCTAAGCTATGATGTTCAGTGGATTATGTATGTTAAATGCATTTTCAACTTATGATATTTTTCAAGTTAGGATGAGTTGAGACATAATCCCATCTTTAAGTCGGGGAGGATCTGTATAACACACACCTGAATCCTGCTGCTTTTACAGATATTAAATGTTTTGTCACATTGCTTCAGATTCCCCTCACTTTTTAAGAAATAAAACACTGCAGATGCAGCTAAATATGCATACTTCCTCTACCATCTGACTCCCCTTCATTTCTTCCTGAAAAGATAGCCACTCTCTAGAATGTGATCATCCCCATGTTAAGCTCTTGTTACATGTATGTAGAACCCAAATTAAGGTATTTTGCATGTTTTTAATTGTGTATAAATGATATGACATGTACCTTTTTGGAGTTTACTCTTTATGTTTCTAAGAACTGTGTTTGTTGTGTATTTCATAGTCACACATTTATAACTTTAAAATAATCTTTAATTACATAAGTATGCCATATTTTTTTATCCATTCTTCTACTGATGGGCATTTAGGTTTGTGGCAGGCACTAATGGTTATATAATCAACTGACATTCCTCATTTACCTCCTTTTTGCTTGCTGTTAGTATGCCCTCCACATGCATAGGAAAGGTGGCTTCTTTCCAATCTCAAGAGAATGAATGTCGATTTGTCTAAGCCGATCATGGTAATTTCTTCCTTTACCAGTTTTGTTTTGTGTATGTAGTACAGCCCTGATGAAAGATATGTTAAGGGAAATCTGAGAGGAACTTTCAGGAAAGATTTTTCTCCCTGGATGAAAAGAAAAAGATAAACCTTCCCATTTTGGATATGGTTGTGCAAGGATGGAGTGGTTGTAGCAACAGCAGTTTCTTGAGATTCTGAGGAGAAAGATCTGAGGATGAGAGAGTTTGGGCTTTTGCTTGTGTAATTGTCCTGAAACCACCATTTTCCCCAACTTTTTTTTTTTTTTTTTTTTTTGTGCGGTACGCGGGCCTCTCACTGTTGTGGCCTCTCCCATTGCGGAGCACAGGCTCCGGACGCGCAGGCTCAGCGGCCATGGCTCACGGGTCTAGCTCCGTGACATGTGGGATCTTCCCAGACCGGGGCACGAACCCGTGTCCCCTGCATCGGCAGGCGGACTCTCAATCACTGCGCCACCAGGGAAGCCCTTCCCCAACTTTTTTAATGTGAAATTTTCCTCTTTGTTTTAACCACTTTTAGTTGAGTATTCTGTTATTTACAAGATAGTTAACATTAAAAAAAAATCAACAATACTGCGTTAGAGATTCTTGAATTTGTCTCCTGTGCATAGTGTAAGAGTTTCTCTAGGGTAGATAGATAGATAAAAGTGGAATTTTGGGGCTGTGGAGTGTATTCATATTCAGCTTCAGTAAATGTCAGATTGCTTCCCAAAATGGTTGCACCAATTTATACTCCCACCAGCAGTGTAAGATATTTTCTATTTCTTTACATTAGATTTTTGCTTAACACCTGGTATTTTCAGATATTAATTTTTGCCTCTTAATGTCTTGGTGTGTTATCCAGATTATTAGTGATCATGTCACTGCTTAACCATCTGTCCTGTTTATAACCTTTGTATAGTTATCTATGCAGTATTGGAGTGTTTTGTATTTATTTATATATATATATATATATATGTTTTATATGTTCTGAATAGTGATCTTTTATATGCATTGTTTATATATACACATTGCAAATATCTTTTAGTGTATAGCTTGTCATAAACTTTGTTTATTGTGTTCTTTATTATAGAGTAATACTTAAAGAATTTAGTATAATTAAATTAATCAAAATTTCCTTTTAAGGTTTGTGCTTTTTGCATCTTATCTAAAATTTAGTTTAATTAAATTATCTAAAATTTCCTTTTAAGGTTTGTGCTTTTTTTTGTCTTTCCTTAGCCTAAAGTCATGATAGTCTCCTATATTTTATTCTAGAAGTTAAGAATTTTTTTGTTTTTCACATTGGGTTTTTAATCCTCTTGGAATTGACATTTGTGTATGGTGTGAGGGAGAACTATTTTTTCACAATCAATATTACTGATTCTTTTGTTTTTTTTTTTTTTTGTGGTACGCGGGCCTCACTGTTGTGGCCTCTCCCGTTGCGGAGCACAGGCTCCGGATGCGCAGGCCCAGCGGCCGTGGCTCATGGGCCCAGCCACTCTGCGGCATGTGGGATCTTCCCGGACCGGGGCACGAACCCGTGTCCCCTGCATCGGCAGGCGGACTCTCAACCACTGCGCCACCAGGGAAGCCCCTATTGATTCTTTTTCTGAATTCTGTTGTTTCTTTGGTCTATCTGTATGGCCCTCTGCCAGTTCTGTTATTTTAGTTATATAACGTTATAAAAAGAAGTCTTTATCACCTTACTAGTTTTCTGAACTGTGTTGGTTGTCCTTGGGTTTTTGCTCATCCATATGAATTTTTAGATTAGCTTATGCAGTCTCATGAAAAGCAGACAGCTTCCGGGATTTTGATTGACACTGAATTAGATTTGCATATACACTTGGGAAGACTTTATATACCTTGTGCCATTTATTCCATCCATGTAGGTGGTGTCTCTCCAGTTTTTGCAAATAATGTCATATACATTTCTCCTTTTAATGGTCTTGTTCTATTTATTTCTAGGAGCCTGATAATTTTTGTTTATAATTACATTTTCTAATTGGTTTTCACTGGAGAAAATTTGATTTTTAAAAACTTTTAATTGAAGTACAGTATGTGTACAGAAAAGTACACAGAGTATGATAAGTACAATGAATTATCACAAAGTAAACATATTTGTGTAACCATTACTCAAGTAAAGAAAGAGAACATTACTACAATTTCCAGTCCCAGTTATTACCCTCTACCTTCCCTTCAAAAAATAATCATTGTCGTGGTTTAGTTTTGCCCATTTTAAATTTTATATAAATAGAATTTTGCTCTATAGTTTATTTAGCATTTATCTTTGGCTCAGTCTCAATTTGTGAGATTCATCTGTGTTAATGTGTGAATCTGTGATTATATTTTCATTCCTGTGCAGTATTCCATTGTAAAATTATTGTTTTGTTTATCCATTCTACTGTTGATGGACATTTGGCCTTTTTCCTGTTTTGAGCTATGATGAATAATAGTTATGTGAACTTTCATGTTCATTCATGTCTTTTTGTGTCTCTGTACATGTATTTCTGCATATATCCAGGACTAGAATTGCTATGTGGGTGGATATGCTTATGTTCAACTTCTGGCAGATCCTGCCAAATAGTTTTCCATAAGATACCAATTTGCAGTCCCACCAGCAGTATATGCAGGTTCCAGTTGATCCATATTCTTGCCTACATCTTTTATACTTTACTCATTCTGGTGGGTATATAGTGGTATCTATCTACTTGTGATTTTAATTTATAATTCTCTGATGACTATTGAGGTTGAGAATCCTTTCATATGCTTCTTAGTAATTTGGCTGTCCTCTTATGAAGTGCCCGTTCAAATTTCCCATTTTTCCATTGAGTTGTCTCATAATTTTCATATTGATTTGTAGAAATTCCTTATATATTGACTAGTAACATTGCCATAATTTTCTTCCAGTCTGTTGTTGCCTTTTTAGTCTCTTAATGATATCTCTTGTTGAATAGAAATTTCTTTATTTTAATGTAGTGTACTTGATCAGTCTTTCCTTCATAATGCACATTATGTCCTATCTTGAAGGTCTTGAAGCTAGTCTCCCAAATAAATCTTCTAGATCTATACTTTCCAGTACAGTAGCCAGTAGCCACATGTGGCTGTTGAAATGTGGCTAGTCTGAATTAAGATGTCTGTAAGTATAAAATACATGCCAGATTTCAAAGACATAGTATAAAAAAGAATGTAAAAATTTCATTAATAATTTTTATACTGATTACATGTTGAAATGATAATATTTTGGATATAGTGGGTTATATAAAGTATAGGATGACAATGACTTTGACCTGTTTATTCTAGAAAACTTTAATATTGCATGAATGACTCACATCATATTTCCATATTCTAGAAGCATGCTGTCCAGTAGAACTTTCTGTGATGATTGACATGTTCTTTGTCTACACTGTTCAGTATGGTAGCCATGAGCTACATGTGACTATTGAGCATTTAAAATGTAACTAGGTGACTGAGAAACAGTTGTTGTTTTGGGGGCTTTTCTTTTGGGCCGTGCCGCGCAGCTTTTGGGTTCTTAGTTCCCCAAACAGGGATTGAACCTGGGCCACCAAAGTGAATGCACCAAGTCCTAACCACTGGACTGCCAGGGAACTCCCAAGAAGCTGAATTTTTAATTAAATTGTTAGTTTAAATTTAAGTAGCTGCACTTGACAAGTGGCTACCATATTGTGCAGCACAGTTTTGGACCCTGTTTTACTTTAAAATTTACTGTTTTAGATTTACATTTACAATCCATCTATAATTGATATTTACATATGGTGTGAGGTAGGGGTCAAGTTTAATTTATTTTTCTTCTATATCGAAATCTAGTTGACCAAGCACCAAGGAAAAGAGAATTTTTCCTATTTTTAGACTATGTTATTTATTTATTTGTTCTTACACCAGATACCCACAGTCTGTAGTAACTGGTAGATAGAGTGTCTTGTCCATTTTTGGCCCTTGGTTTCCATGTAAACATTAAAAATACCTCATCAATTTTCATAAAATTATCTCTGGGATTTTGATTGGGATTACATTGGATCTATGTCTCATCCAATCTTGAACATGATAAAGCCATCCATTTATATAGGTCCTTCATTTCTCTCAATAATATGTGATCTTTTTTTATGAAAAGGTCTTGCACATCTTTTGTTAGATTTATTTCTAGTTATTTGCTACTGTAAATGGTAAACTTTTTCTAATTTCATTTTCTAATTATTGCTGGTGTAGAGAAATACAATTGATTTTAGGTTATTGTCCTTAAATCCAGCAACTGTGCTAAATTAACTTATTAATCCTCATAGATTCTTTTGGACTTTCTGCATACCCAATCCTGCCATTTGTGAATAATGACAGTTTCATTTCTTTCTGATTCTTACATATCTTATCACACATTTCATCTTACTGCCTTATTGCACTGACCAGGACCTCAAGAACAGAGTTGGGTAAACTTTTTTGTAAAGGACCATATAGGAAGGAACCAACATTTACTGTATAAATGTGTATAAAGTATTGTGCTTAAAGGGAGTCAGAGTAGTCTTGCAGATGAGTTTTAAGCAAATTTGTATTAATTTGAAGGGCTGTACACTATTTTGATAAAAGGGGCCATTTTTTATAGGAGCTTGAAGAAGGAAAGAATGATTCATAGGCATGAAAAAAATGGGGTAAAACAATTTGCCTAGTGAATTGGCAACTGCTGGTAAGTTTGTTTATTTTGAGTGTGCATAAGTATAAACTAATGCTTGTTTCTCTTTCCCTTTAGGAAAAATAGAAATGAAGGTACATATGCACACAAAATTTTGCCTCATTTGTTTGCTGACATTTATTTTCCATCATTGCAACCATTGCCATGAAGAACATGACCATGGTTCTGAAGAGCATCACAGACACCATCGTGGAATGACAGAATCGGAGTCGAGCAAATTTTCAGTGCTGGATGCTGAAAATGAAAAAAAATATTATATTGAAAAACTTTTTGATCGTTATGGTGAAAATGGAAGATTATCCTTTTTTGGTCTGGAGAAACTTTTAACAAACTTGGGCCTTGGAGAGATAAAAGTAGTTGAGATTAATCATGAGGATCTTGGCCACGATCATGTTTCTCACTTAGATATTTTGGCAGTTCAAGAGGGAAAGCATTTTCACTCACATAACCACCAGCATTCCCATAGTCATTTAAATTCAGAAAATCAAACTGTGACCAGTGTATCAACAAAAAGAAGCCATAAGTGTGATCCAGAGAAAGAGACAATTGAAGTGTCTGTCAAATCTGATGATAAACATATGCATGACCGTAATCATCGCTTATGTCATCACCATTGTTTGCGTCATCACCTTGATCATAACACTACTCGCCATTTTCCTAATGATTCCATTATTCACAGTGAGCATGGGGAGCCTAGCCATGAACCTTCTACAGAGACCAATAAAACACAGGAACAATCTGAAAGTAAGCTACTGAAAGGAAAGAAGAAGAGAAAAGGGAAGAAAAGTAATGAAAATTCTGAGGTTATTACACCAGGTTTTCCCCCTAACCATGATCAGGGTGAACAGTACGAGCATAATCGGGTCCACAAACCTGATCGTGTACATAACCCAGGTCATTTTCATGTACGTCTTCCAGAACATAATGGTCATGATCCTGGTCACGGACACCAAGATCTTGATCCTGATAACGAAGGTGAACTTCGACATACTAGAAAGCGAGAAGCACCACATGTTAAAAAAAGTGCAATTTATGCAGCTGCTAGTCACAAAGATCATAACGAAGATGACCGGCAACATGAGGTAAGCAGAACAAGATGGTTGCTCCGTAATTCTCAGATGATTGTGGAGCATTCTTAGGTAAAAAGAGAAGTAACAGAGGAATAGTCAACCATATTCAAACTTATTTCCAGTTACAAAATACATTAAGGAATCAAAATCAGATTAAAGATTTTTAGCTGCATTTTCACTTGCATTGTTCGTTCTCAAATTTGGGTTCCTTCAATTCCTAAATGTTTAAAGGTTGTTAGAAAATATATTCCTTATTTTTGTTCCTTATTTTACTCTCTTGCTTAAGACTTGTTTTGACTCCCCAAATTAGTTTACATGTTGTTACTGTTAGCTGGTTTCTAGATATTTGAAAATTGAAGACTTTTTTTTTGTTCAAACTGTTTTCTTGGGAAGTTCCTAGACAGTTTTTTTTCATAATTGTTAACTTATTAACTATGGAGTGGTTCCCAGTTATTGATCTAGCTACGAAGTCAGGTACTTTGCACATGTGGTAGGTTTGTTTTCTCTGTCACTTTATCATAGGACCTACTTGCTCATATTAGTCTTTTCTTATGCTTTCAACAGATGTACAATGAATGCAAAAAGATATAATAATGGGAAACTCCAATAGTAATGGGATGGTTTTGTTTTTCTTTTAAATTTTCATGCTTTTTTGAATTCTTTCACATTTGATGGTTCCTTCTTGATTTTTAAAAAAACTATTCACCTTAAAAACATTTTTGTTTCATTAAAAGTGTATCAACACCCTTACGTATTCTTATATTTAGCCCTCATTAAAGTTTAAAAAAATTGTTGAATTTGTTTATTGTTCGGATGTAGAAAAAGCAGCACCATCTAATGTGGAAAATGACCTCAACCTTTGTTGTTTCTGTCTCTTATTATGGAAGTGTGTTTTATATCTAAGTAAATATCTTTGTTTATTTACTGGACAAATCATTAGATATTTGGTTTTTAGCAAATTTTAAAATCTTAGTGTACTTTTAAAGAAATATATTAATTTGTTACTATGGGTAATATCCTAGAACCTTGTTGATAATAACTAGACATTATCAGTAATGTTTACTTTTTGTATTCTACTTGTGGGGTCTGGATCATCAGACTTGTTATTTTGTATCCTCATAGGCCTGATGCATACTGAGGATTTTTTCAAGATTTCTGGAAATATTCTATGCATTGGATAGGGTAGTAGTATCTCATGTAAAGGCCTGAAAAAAATCATTTTTTTTGTTTGTATGTTTTGATTCTGTTTTTTGTACCATAGATAAAATAAGCAAGCATGCAACCAGAGTGCATGTGTATGAAAAAGAGGTAGTGCCATGTCCTTTGCCTCAATTTTATGTATTTGTTTTTACTATATGATGGGTCCAGAATTTTTTGTTACTTGTTTTCTTCTTTGTTTTGTTATATTTTGTACTTAAAGTACCAGTGCATAAAGCTGCCTTTTTTTAATCCTCCAGTTTTAGCATTGGGATAGAATTCCCCTATATGATATTCTTTTGGGGTACCTTAGTGAACATGTCTATATCCTTGTATATTTTAATATAAAGTTGTTAAAGAACTCTTAACTGTTTAACACTGTTTCACAAATAAGAATCTTGAGCGATTGATGATTGCACTTTGACTAGGGAAGTGATTTTTTTCCTCACCCCTTAAGGATCTTGGGAATATAGTTCTAAGTCATTCTTATTGATGGCAGAAAGTCATCATCTTTTATATGTTGCAGTGGAAAATGGTTCAAATCTATTAAAAGTTTTGGATAATCAAGTTGAATGTATTCCTATCATAAATTCCTGTCAAAAATCATTCTTTGTAATAGGTATCTATATATTGCAGATTATTTTCAAATAATATTTAGAATATATTTTACTATATAATATTTTATTTTTCTGCATAATCTTCTTAAAGTACTCTTACTTAATTTGTTTTATCAATTTCCTTGCAGTGTTTGAACGTCACTCAGTTGTTAAAATACTATGGTCATCGGGCCAATTCTCCAATCTCACCTGATCTATTTACGTACCTTTGCCCTGCTTTGTTATATCAAATCGACAGCAGACTTTGTATTGAGCATTTTGACAGACTTTTAGTTGAAGATTTAAATAAAGATAAAAATCTGGTTCCTGAAGATAAGGCAAATATAGGGGCATCAGGTAAGAAAGATTTAAGTTCTTTCTCCTCAAAAAAGTCTCTGTACTTATTTTTTTTTTAATGTAATTGAATGAGGAAGTAATTCCAAATGATTGCTTTCCTTTTGGTGACTTTCAGTATGTTTTAATCATGTTTAGTTATGTGTGTTTAGAAAAGATTGGGGGGAGACAAGGAGGCACAATACAGTTTACAAATGTCTTCTGACACTACAGAGGAATGTTTTGCTATGGACAGAGAACTAATAGATTAGAAAGGAAATACAGGTTTATCATAAATAGATTCTTCTTGATGGGCAAATGTTAATAAGGGGACCCCTAATTAAAGTTATATGATGTTATAATTACTTAACATTTAGCAGGGTGAGGGGCTCTAATGAAAATATTATTAAGTTCCTGAGGAAGTAAAAAGGGAAGCCAGTGTGGTAAAACTCTAGGAATGTCTCAGAAATGCCAGTGATTGGCACATGAACTTCATCATGGGCACTTCTAGAGAGTAAAACCAAACGGGTAAAACCAAAACTATTTTTAAACTTCTCTCTAGGCTCTTTTTCATCATATCCAGTTGGCTAGATTGCTCCACCTTGATGTTTACAGATACCTCCCATCTAATATTTCTGGAACTTCTACTCCACAGGAAGTTCGTACCTCTTATAGAATCCCAAATGCCATTCCAATTCATTCTTTTGATAAAATCTGAAAATCTTTGATTTTTTTCCCTCTTATGGTTTTAATTTTCATTTCCTATTTCCCCTTGTATAATCAGTTGTCAAGTCCAGTTGAGTCTTAAATATCTTCCAACTGTATCCACTCTGTCATAACTTTAGTTCAGATCCTCCTTGGTTCTTTCCTGAATTGTTGAAATGCCTTCATAACCTTCCCTGCCTGTGTTTTTGTCCCCTTTGTAGGTCATGCTTAGCATTTAAGCTAGATTTATCTTTCTAAAATGCAAAGGAGATACTCTGACATGGATTTTTCTTTTTAGTGATAGCTGGCATTTATTTAATACATATGTTTTCCTTTTATTTATTAACAAACATGTATTGCAGGCACTGTTCTAAACTCAGTTAATTTACTCCTCACAACAGTCTTATGAGGTGGAGAATGTTACCCTAATAACTTTCCCAGGGTCTCAGAACTAGTGAGTGATAGTGGTCAGATTCAGTCCTGGGAAGTTTAACCATTTTGATATCCATGTTCTAAGTGTTTTACATGCTTTTTTTTTTCTTTTTAGTAAATTTTAATAATAATTATTGAATTATTATGTGAGGGAGCTATTGTATGATTCTTGTTTTTACAGATAAGGAAGCTGAGGTACAGAAAAGTTTAGTAACTTGCCCACAATTCCCAGACCTAGATAAAACCCACCAAGTCTGAGGTTTGTCTGATAAATGTTCTGGGCAATCACTGTGCTATTATTTTCCAAATTTAGCTAATTCTGGTATCACCTTTATGATTTTTGCCACATATTGTTACACTAATATTTTTCATTAGATCTCTATATTTTTCTACATTTTTTGTATTGTAAGCAGTAATAGCTATGAGAACATGGATTTGATATGATGTGCTAGTTATACTTTTTTCCTCATATATTTTAGAATACTGCATTATGCTATGTTGTTCAAAGTTCAGAGTGTTGTTTTTTTTTCTCCCAATCATGCTTTCCAGAATATGATCCATGCCTACCTACCTTTCCATCTTTATCCTCCACCATTCGTTTCTTCCCTCTTAGCTCTAATCATAACAAACTCATGGTAATAGATTATGCTGGTTTACCTTCATGCCTCTGTGCCTTTTCACATTGTAAACCTCTCTACTTGGCTGACTACTATGATTCCTCAAAGATTCAGCTCAAGGATTAGTCTCTCTGGGATAACTTAGTGACCATCCTAGGCTTAATTAAGTCCCCTACCTTGATACTCTCTGGATATTTCCATCATGGTACAGAGTTCATAATTGGATTAGTTACGTTTTTGTTTGACTTTAGTTGCTTAAAGGAAGTGATTGGGTCTTTCATCTCAGCATCCCTAGTGCCTAAGATAAAGGGTACTTTGGACAAAAAGTAAGCACTCATATATTGATTAAATGAATAAATTGCTTAATATTAGTCTATAAACTTTCAGTTCTAACCTAGGAAGAACACTTGTAAGCCAGCCTAGTGTACTTTGATAATACAGTGTTCTCACTCAGAGTGAGTTGTATTTCAGGAACTTCATCATTTGCAAAATCATGATGAATACAGTTCTGGTTGAAATGCCCAAGATATAGTGGTGGTATTACATAGTAATTAAAAAGTGACTAAATTGATGTGTATGAATATGAGCTGAAAACAGAATTCTGATAAAATAGATGAAAGATTGAAAGAGCAGCATTTAAAATTTTTTCATAGTGTAGCGATAAGGTAGACACGTTTAAGAATATCACATTCTAGTATGAGTTTTATATGATAGAGACATTCCTTGAAGCTTAAAAGAGTACACATAAAAAGAAATGCGCTCAATACATAACCAAGTCTCCTAGGTTCCTGCCTATTCTTGGTTAATTTCTTTGCAATAGGAAAATGACTTCAGAATAGGTAAATTAATCATAATAGCCTATATTTATTGGAACCTTACCATGTGCTATTTTAAACACTTTTACAAGAGTTATTTAATTTAATTTGTTACACCCATGAGATAGGCACTTTTATTTACTTCTCTTTGCTGAGGAAAGGAGGCTTTGAGAAGTTAAGTAACATGCCCAAGGTCACATAGCTGCCAGGCAGCAGAGCTGTGATAGGAACTAGAGTATTCTCCATCTAAAACCTGTAATGTAACCACTATGCTCTTCTCCTATGCTGTGCTCTACTGCTTCCTGCTGAAAAGGTTCTTAAGTGTGCTTTGCTAAAATGTAAATGACAGGGAGATAAGGAGGGTGTTAGTGACAGGGAGATAAGGAGAGTGTTAGTGATTTGACAGATAATGCAGATATAGACAGGAAACGGGTAGAGGTAAATATTGATATAAATAAGTATTACTATAAGTGTAGATTAGTCATTAAAAAAAAAAAAAGAAAACAACCTGAGAATAGTCTTCTAGTTAGACAAGCTGGGTTCAGTCTGTTAAGATCTGGAAAGGCAGAGAAAAGTGATTTCACATGCTAGACTTGAATAATGATCTTTGGATAGGCAAAATATGTCCTCTTTGTGGCTTCATGCTCATTGATCTTTGTAGATGAGTAAACACCTTGAGAGCCACAGTCTCTCTCAGGTGCTTATAAATTCTCCCTGGCAGGAATAAAAGGGGAAGCTAGGTCTAAGATTATTTAACTTAATAAAAAATAAAATACATTTGTTCTTTGCGGGGAAAAATGGAGACTGACAAGATTGTGGCATCTGGAGTTAAAACTAATAGCCTTTTTTGTTTTTATGGTTTCTTAAAAAAACTCTAGTTCTTTGTTTTCTCATCAGCTGTGGGTTATGACTTAGAGTTGTCTATGTTGTAATATTGACATAATCTATATATTTTCACAAGGCTGTTGACAGATGCTTGACTATAGTAATGTTGAAAATTACATTTATTAAATATGAAAAGCCTTAGAGGAAATTGTACTTGCTTTGAAAACGAATACTTTACTAATAGTGAATATTGATTAGTTGTTTGCAGGTGGTTATTAACATTCTCAGAAATGAAGCTTGAATTAATTATGTCCTGATAGATGTTAATAATTGTTAGAGAGAATGCTCTGCTAGTAATTATTTTCAGTGACTGCTGCACCATTAAACAAGGTTAACTTGTTCTGTATAAATCTCCCATAGTGACACAGCTACTACCTCATTAACTATTCAGAGACTGCTGTAAACCAAATTCTATATATACTGTGTATGGTAGGAATCGTTTGTTTCACAAGATTGGCTCATTTAGTCATAGAGTTGACCCTAGCTTAATTATCAAGGGGAGTTGTGAATAAGCCGCTCAGCATTTTCTGCCAATTAAAATGCTGAAACAGTGTAGAAAACTGCCATCTTGCACATGCTTTGAACCAAGTTAATTAGAAAGTTTCCACAGATGAGCGCTTCTTTTTAAAAGAATGCATTTTCTCTCTAGATAATGAGAAAGGGAGTTGGTGAATAACTAAGCTTGAAGACCTTTAACGTTTTAAGAGACCTAATTTGCAGAATAAGTGAAGCTTATTTCAGACATTTAGCATTTTTTATTGCATATGGTATCTTGGGTACAAATAAAGAAAACATTTGCTAGTTGTACTTAATAGTTTGCATAGTGTTAGGTTGATATAAGTTTTATGAGATTCCTTTTATTGTTCATTGTTTATCGTTGTTATTTTGCTTTTTTATGGCTTTATACCAAATTGTGATCGAAAAAACACAATACTTTGGTCGAAAATCAGAAAAATTTTATTACCTGAGTTGCCTTTTTTCTACACCTAAGAAATTATGATAGAGTTTATGTGAGCTTTAAATGTGTATGTTATTAATTCTAAAAATAAGTACATACTTAAATAGCATGGGAAGGTATTTCAGGTACAGTAAATTCAAAACAACTTTACTTCTCATAGTTCAAAGAAATCGTAATTTTCCTTGAAGAAAATTTAAGTTAGGAGAATGACTACTCCTTAAATTTTTAGTGCTAGAAAGCTAAAATTACTGTTAAAAATTAATAAGCCAGTATAAGAAAACGTATCTAATAACATACACTTATGGAATAATAGGGCTGTTTTGCTAATGAAACAGTTGTGATGGAATAGTTGTAATCTATACAAAATATCTAGAAAATTTCTGATTTATCTGAAATGATATTTCTTCTTATTTTTATGTTTAATTATACTTATTTTTCTTGTAAATCCTCTTTTATGTGAAGCCATCTCCCTGGGGGTAAATACATAAGTGGTAAATAAATCACTTGGCCAAGAATTCTCTGAAAATACTTTGAGTTACTGGAGAAAACGGTGGATTCAGGAAGGACTTTGGGTTTGGTTTTTTTTTTTTTTTTTTTGCAGTACCCGGGCCTCTCACTGTTGTGGCCTCTCCTGTTGTGGAGCACAGGCTCCGGACATGCAGGCTCAGCAGCCATGGCTCATGGGCCCAGCCACTCCGCGGCATGTGGGATCTTCCCAGACTGGGGCACGAACCCGTGTCCCCTGCATCGGCAGGCGGACTCTCAACCACTGTGCCACCAGGGAAGCCCGGGTTTAGTTTTGACTTTGCCATTTTAGCTAGCTGTTTAACTATTTTTTATTATGGTAAAATATATATAACATAAAGTTTGCTGTCTTAACCATTGAAGTGTACAAATTAGTGGCATTTATTACATTCACAATGTTGTGCAACCATCACACTACTTGTAAAACTTTTTTTACCCACCACCCCAGATAGAAACTGTGTAACCATTAAGCAATAGCTCATTTCCCCCCTACCCCCAGCCCCTGGTAACCTCTAATCTTTTTGTCTCTATGAATTTGACTATTCTAGATAGTTAATATAAGTGGAATCATACAATGTTTGTCTTTTCTGTCTCTTCTTTATTTTGAAATACTCAGCATAATGTTTTTAAGGTTCACCTATGTTGTAGCATGTATCAAAACTTCATTTCTTTTTGTGGCTGAATACTAGTCCATTGCATGTATATACCACATTTCGTTAAACCATTCATTCATTGATGGACGCTTGGCTATTGTGAATAATGGTGTAATGAACAAGGCATACAAGTATCTGAGTTTCTGCTTTCAGTTCTTTGGGGTATAGACTTAGGAGTGGAATTTCTGGGTCATACGGTGATTCTGTTTAGCTTTTTGAGGAACTACCAAATCTTTGCTACAGTGGCTGCACTATTTTATGTTCCCACTAGCAACGTAAGACGTTCCAGTTTCTCCACACCTTTGCCAACATGTGTTTTTCTTTTTTTCAAAGCCATCCTAGTAGGTGTGAAGTGGTAATGTTTAGCATTTAACATCTCTTTGCCTAAATATACAAATACAAATCTCTAAAGTAAAAGGACATTGGACACATTGGGGTCTGCTAAATTGTGTTCTTCAGGATACTGGCTCATTGTGCTATATTAATAGGTTCCATGATCAAGTAAGTTAGAAAAATACTGCATATTATTTCCCCCTTGCAGAAATTCACATTGCTCATTAAACTGTTAGAGGCTCTGAGGGAACTTGTTTAATCCAGAATTACCAAGTCTTTTTGATTATTAAAATTCTCTCCTCACTCCCCTTGGAATGCCACCTATCTCATAGAATTAGATGAGCAGTTTGAGA
Organism: Grampus griseus; assembly: GCF_964374135.1. Lineage (NCBI taxonomy): Eukaryota > Metazoa > Chordata > Mammalia > Artiodactyla > Delphinidae > Grampus > Grampus griseus. The sequence continues at coordinate 39,191,046 of NC_139001.1, read as the reverse complement.
AATGCTACTGTAGATTATTAAAGTTCTTTCTAGCTATACAGTATGACAATAGCTAGTATGTTGCCAGTTCAAATAGCTACAAGTAAGCAAGGAATTTAAAAAATTCTTCATAAAGAGGCAGAATAATTGGCCTCTTTGAAAATTTTTTTTTTTTTTTTTTGTGGTACACGGGCTGGTCACTGTTGTGGCCTCTCCCGTTGTGGAGCACAGGCTCCGGATGCACAGGCTCAGCGGCCATGGCTCACGGGCCCAGCCGCTCCACGGCATGTGGGATCTTCCCGGACCGGGGCACGAACCCGTGTCCCCTGCATTGGCAGGCGGACTCCCAACCACTGCACCACCAGGGAAACCCTGAAAATATTTTTTATAATTTCCAACTTTGTCGATCAAGGCAGCATATTCACAGAGGAGTAATTAAACTCAATATATTATAATAGTCTCAGTTGTGCTCTCTATATTTTATGTATAAAAAATGTTACTGGAGGTTATAGGATCCTTTTTAGTTCTAGAATTTATTTTCTAAAATCAATTTGAAAAATCTTTCGAAGGTAGCAAGCATATTATATATATTTCCTCTAGTTGGAAGAATGAGAAAACTCTTTTCATAGAATATCCTTGGGAGTGTTCTTTTCTCTTCAACTTTTTGGAAGAGTTTGAGAAAGATCGGTATAAGTTCTTCTTTGTATGTTTGGTAAAATTTGCCTGTGAAGCCGTCTGGTCCTGGACTTTTGTGGGAGTTTTTAAATTGCAGATTCTATTTCAGTTCTAGTAATCAGTCTGTTCAAATTATCTGTTTCTTCTTGATTCAATTTTGGTGGGCTGTATTTTTCTAGAAACTTGTCCGTTTCTTCTGGGTTGTCAAATTTGTTGTCATGTAATTGTTCATAGTGTTCCCTTACAGTTTTTTTGTATTTCTGCAGTATCAGTTGTTATGTTTTTTTGTATTTCTGCAGTATCAGTTGTTATGTTTCCTTTTTCATTTCTTATTTTGTTTGAGTTGTCTTTCTTTTCTTCTTGGTGAGCTTGGCCAGTGGTTTGTCCATCTTGTTTATCCTTTCAAAGAGCCAGCCCTTGGTTTTATTGACTTTTTCTCTTGTTTTTTTAATCTCTATTTTATTTATTTTCTTTCTGATCTTTATTATTTCTTTCCTTCTGCTGACTTTAGGTTTTGTTTGTTCTTCTTTTTCTAATTCTTTTAAGTGGTAGGGTAGGTTGTTTATTTGAGAGTTTTCTTGAGGAAGGCCTGTATTGCTATTAATATCCCTCTTTTGCTGCATTCCGTAGATTTTGTATGGTGATGTTTTCATTGTCATTTATCTCAGGATATTTTTTAATTTTCTCTTTGATTTCATCATTAACCCATTGGTTTTTTAGTAGCATGTTGTTTAGTCTCCATGTAATCGTTTTTTTCTCATTTCTTTTTCTGTGGTTAATTTCTGGTTTCATGCCATTGTGGTCAGAAAAGATGCTTGGGATAATTTCTGTACTCTTAAATTTGTTGAGGCTTGTTTTGTGCCCTAGTATGTGGTCAGTCCTAGAGAATGTGCCATGTGCTCTTGAAAAGAATGTGTATTCTGGGTTTTTTGGATGTAATGTCCTGAAAATATCAAGTCTAACTGCTCTATCGTATCATTTAGTATTTCTGTTGCTCTATTGATTCTCTGTCTGGAAGATCTGTTTATTGATGTGAGTGGGGTTTTAAAGTATCCTACTATTGTTGTATTCCTGTCAGTTTCTCCTTTTATGTCTGTTAGTATTTGTTTTATTTATGTGGGTGCTCCTATATTAGGTGCATATATGTTGATGAGTGTAAAATCCTTTTCTTGTATTGATCTTCTTGTATTATCATTATATAGTGTCCTCCTTTATCTTTCTTTATGATCTTTGTTTTAAAGTCTATTTTGTCTGATACAAGTATTGCAACCCCCGCTTTCTTGTCATTTCCATTTGCATGAAATATCTTTTGCTATTCCCTCACTTTCAATCTGTGTGTGTCCTTTGCACTAAAATGGGTCTCTTGTAGGCAGCATATTGTAGGCTCTTGTTTTTTTATCCATTCTGCCACTCTGTGTTTTTTGATTGGAGCATTTAATCCATTGATATTTAAGGTAATTATTGATAGATATGTATTTATTGCCATTTTAAGCCTTGTTTTCCTGTTGATCTTATATTTCTTTTTTGTCCCTTTCATTGTCTTTTTGTTTTTCTTTTTGTGACGTGATTATTTTCTTCTATATTATACTTATGTTCTCTCTTTTTTTGTTTGCTTTTTGTAAATCTATTATATGTTTTTGAAATAACCAGTTTCTTAACAATCATTTTATTGTATAACCAATAAAGAAAAAACATTTCTATTAAGTATTTTTTTAAAGTGTGAGTGTGTGTGTATGTATATATATATATATTAACTCATTTGGAGGGGCAGCTGTCCAGGCTCAATGTAATATCACTTCATTGAACAACTCCACATGGCATAATTCACATTGTATTCTAAGTAAATGACATTCACCCAAAAATACAGTGAGAATGGTGCTCTTGAAGTTGGCCAGTACTGTGACCTTGGGTTGATTCATGTAAGACTTTTGGCTTTGTGGGATTGTGATGTTTTCTTGTATTCTCGTGAGTTTCAGATGTCAGATAATCACAAGTACTAGTGATTTTCTAATCATAAAGTGGGCTTCTCTCTTTCAGACATTTCTTTTAGTTTACAGATTTGCTTTCTCAGGAGGATAATAAGGAGATACAATTACCAGCACTGATTCATGAGAAATTGTACCTGGGAGAGTGTAATATGTGACATATACCCATTTGTACACATATGAGCTCATATACCCTTTCACACAGACCTTCCCTCAGCTACATGTGTAAGCACTTGGCTGATTTAATTTGTTCAATCTGCCAGTGCTTGTTCTTCAGTTATACTGTATTTAGCTCACCTGTCAGCATACTGGCAAATTGATTTTCACTGAATTCCATTTTGGTTGATTTGTCATTTGGTAACTTGAGTTTTGACTAATTGACCAGAAGCCATTTGAGATTGTAAATCATGGTAGAACACTGCAAAATGTTTATGGCTTCATAGACTCTTGGACTTTTCTTCACATTCAAGATACCCTGAGCCAGAAGTTTATATGATGAGAATTTTATAAAGAAAATACTTGCTTAGAATAATGTTCATTTTTAGATATAATTTGTATGATTAGGGAACAGAATCACATTTTCTCTCAACTCTTTAATGATTAAACTTGGTAAATATGCTTATAAGAATATATGTTGGTATAATAGGGTCTTAAATTTCATAATCTAATAAGCACAAATTTAAAAATATGTTTGTAATGCTAATATTTTATTACTTTGCTAAATTGTATTGTATAATTTGTTAATCATCTCACATGTCTACTGCATCAAATTAATAGTGTTCCCTTATATTAAGATTTAGAAATTTTATATTTATTGCAAATGTCTTAATAGGAAAATCTGGAAGTGAATGCATATATATTCCCCAGTATAGAATATAATGTAACCCTAGGAAAAAGAATAAATCAAGTTAACAAGATTTACCCAACTAGATTTTGGCTAATACAGATTTTAATTTAGCAGCTTAATCTGGTTATATGAATTTTCTTGGACATTGGGACATAGAAATAAAATAAATACTTTTATTGGGTAATTTTGGTGAATATTCCAGTGCCTTTTTGGTGAATTCTGATTAATAAAAAATTCTAATAATTATGAAGAGTTAATTAAATTTGTTTATTTTGTCTAGTGTATTTGGGGTCTTGTCTGTAGTTTTGTCAATCCTCATCCATACATATTTACATTAGTGTGTATATACAGTTATTTTTTTCTACTTCAGAGTATCTTGGAATATGAATTGCTGGGTTTTCAGTATCTTTGTGCTGTTTTTCTTTAAGTTCTTGATTGAGGTTGCTTTTGGATTGGCTTTTTTTGAGATATATTGCTTCTAGATTGGATTATTGCCAAACTAAGGAAAAATATATTTGGGAAGGGAGAGTTGTATATTAATATATGAGACATTTTATTTTCAGGTTGATGTTTTCATTATTAGCCTTGGTGTTTCCCATTTAGTTATTGTCAGTACCTTTTGTCGCTCCCTTTTTAATTTTTTTCCCCACTAGTGTGATTGGAGCTAGAGAGCTGCAGTAGTTTTGACAAACCTTTTTTGGTTTAGTTGGCCAGTAGCTTTATTGGTTCTCTGCCTTCATGTATACCTATGGCCACTTTTTTCCAGCTTATTCCCTCAGGCTCTCCCACTCACTGATTTTATTGTTCCAGTCTGTATATGGGGCGCACACAAAGTAACCTGGTCATCATTATTAAGTCAATCTTTAAACCTTATTTGACCTTATATTTTTCTTTATGCAACAGGGTTTTTTACCTCAGTTCCCTGTGCCTGTAGTCGCATCCATAGTTCGGGGAATCTCCTTCTTATTCTTTGGGTCCACTAACCAAGTTGTTGGTTTTATAATGAATCTTTCTCTGACCTTGGTCCTTTGGGAGTTGAGTTCCTGTTCCTTTATTGCCCCCAAATCCTTAAAAAGGATTGCAGGCACTGTATTCAATCTCTGGCTGTATTTCAGTGTTTCTGGCCCTTTAGATTCCCAATGTTTCTATCATAGTAATTATCTGTTACATATAGTATAAACCACAGAGCTTCCATTAGTAGTAGATGACCTACTGTTTCTTTCTGAGCTAATTTAGCTAACAAGAATTAGCTGTAGTGTTAATGTTATTGGATACTGTGACTAAAATGTCCAATGAATAAACAGTTTTATTGATAAAGTTTAGCATTTAGCAGGTCAATTATAGTTTTATTTTTTTTACCTATCCTTACTTCTCTTTGTCTTTGAAAATTTTAAGTTATCTTGATGAAGAAATGCATTTTTCCATTATTCACTTATCACAAGACTTGACATAAAATCTTTCAGCAGATTTATAGTCCTTTTAGATTTGATTAGAAAAAAAATCATTTTAGATTAAAGATTTTCAAAATTATAACTCTTCAGTGAAATTTCCTATAGATAAATATTAAAATAAACAAATTTTAAACTTAAAACATTTCCATTTTATTTTAGGCCATTAATAGGAAGTAATTTCTCATTTTAAGTGAAGATGCCTCACCCCCTGAACTACTGGCATTTATTTCTGATAATCTTATCTGCTTATGAATAGCCTAGATAAAGAAATGTGCACAGAATTATTCCACCTGTTTCTCACAAGTCATATTGTGAAAACATTTCTCCTGTGTTCTGATCTGGTTAAAAATATATAGTGAAATTTAAAAAAGTAGTAAATTGTACAGAAAGCTGAATTGGAGGAAAGGGAGTTTGGAGCTGGGTATGGAAGAAAGATGATACCAAGGGAAATAGGACTGAATTATCCTTTGTAAAAATAAGAAATGAAATACAGTGAGGCTACCAGTAATAAGCTTTTTTTGTGTCTTATCTGAGTATATTTATATTTTGGGCTGATAAGTTTCTTAAACTTTGTTATTGGAAAGATTTCCATAGATTATGCTGCATTAGATACTTGGCTTCCTTTAATGCTCACGGGAGAGTTTTATAATTATAGTCTCTAAATAAACAGTTTAAGGCTGTACCTTTAGACATCGGTAAAATTTTATTTAAGTCTAGGTAGTGTAAGTGAACCACAGCCTTAAGTCATTTTCAGTTCCTGTTTCTAATAAGGTGGACCACTGAAGATAACTATTTATAACTTGGTCTTAGTTTAATTCTTTTTTTAAGCATTCAAGTTGGTTATATAGTTGTTTGTTTTGTTTGTTTTTAAACACAGTAGTGCCAAAATATAAAGTTTTCTTAAAAAGCATAGTCTAGGTAAGGTAATCAGTCTTCCATGACTCATTTATCCTATGTTTTTTCTTCTTTGGAGCTTTTTTGGTTTATATTGTCATACTAATGTTGACCATTACTTTCTTCCTACAGCGTGGATTTGTGGTATCATTTCTATCACTGTTATTAGCCTGCTTTCCTTGCTAGGAGTGATCTTGGTTCCCATCATTAACCAAGGATGCTTCAAATTTCTTCTCACATTCCTTGTTGCACTAGCTGTAGGAACAATGAGTGGAGATGCCCTTCTTCATCTACTGCCCCATGTAAGAAATCTTTTAAATCTTTTTAAGAAGTAAAAATATTTCAGCTAAAAGGATCCTTCATTTGCAAGCTGTAGCATACTAATCTAGTATTTCTGTTGTTTTATTTGCTTATAGGATGAAGTATTTTTTCCATTCGTACAGTTTTAAATTAAGCAATATTAAAATAGATTGAATCATTAGATTTTAAAACAACAACAAAAAACTGGTAGTGTCAGTTTTATCTTCACCTGTCACAGTGTATACATATCAAATCACCACAGTGTACACTTTAACTCTCTTACAATTTTATGTCAGTTATACCTCAGTAAAACTGAAATTTAAAAAATGCTCTATTAGCAGTTCTGAAAGTGAATACTTGGACATCAATGAGTGTTTTATCTTTTTATCTTTATGGTACATCAAGAAAGCCATTAGAAGAAACGTATAGGGTTTTATGATGATTGTACACATAGCCAGTGCTCCACAGGCATCCTTATTTGAGCAGGAATAGGCAGACATACTCAGTTAACAATTTTAGGCATTTAGCTCTTTACCCATGGGGCCATTTATCTTTTCACCTGGTGTGCCACTTGTGTTCTTCCATTTGGGAACACTTCTAATGATATGATCATAAGCCCACACTCCTAGTACCTTTACCTTGCTTATTAACCTTTAAAATCTGTCACCAGTTAAGAGTGTTTGAGCCAGTATTACTGTCTTTCCTTCAAATAAAAAAACAACAGGGCTTTTTTCATTTCCAAATGTAAAATTATAGGTTTGAATATTTTTTTATGTTCTCATCACCTCCCTTCAGGAGTATTTGGGAGACAGAATTGTATTTCTATGTTGTGTGCACCTCTTCTCGCCTTCTGCACTCGGGGTTGAGAATTCCAGGTCTAGTATCTAGAACAATGCATGGCATTGCCTTTAAAAAAAATTAATGTTAAGGCCGTGAATATGCATTTTTTGTTGTTGATTTATTATATATTATTTATTTATTTCTCCCTTATTGCAACCCTTTGCCTGCCCTTTCTACCAGCCACCAGGCATAGCAACAGTCTGTTTCAGAACTGGGCCTAATAAATTAGAACAGTTGAAGTGCGAACAATGTTTAAGTGCTATTTAACTTTTTTTTTTTCTTAAGAAGTGTTAATTAAATGAAGCTCTTACCTTTTGTAATGGTCATATCTTCTTTGAGAGGTTTAGAAACCTCTTCTGTTGACCACTAGCAAATAGGGAAGGAATACAAACAAATGTTACAAGGAGGGAAAATACTGAAGACCAGTTCTCTAACTCTTACATTCTCTTAAGATAAAGAATTAAAATACAGAAAATTAAACACATGTTTAAGTATATTCTTTTGCTCATGTTCAGCAGTATATGCAGACATAACATCTCATCACTTCTTTGAAATAATTTATAAAAGAAAAATATAATCAGCTTAAGAGAAGGTTAAATTACTGAATATTAAGGCATATATCTGGGACATGTTCACTTCAGTTTATGAAGGACCCACCATTACCTCTTATCTTACTGCTGGTTTGATTCTTTTACTGTAGGATGTATCTTAAACCTGATAGGCATTTGAGTTTTTGGTCTTTGTTTTAGAGTTACCATGAAATGTAGTACTTTCCAGGCCACTGAGGATAGCAAAATTAAATGGAAGACTACTTATATTCAATTGAGATAATAGGGGATATTTTTTCTGGAGATTATATTCTCAAAATAGCATTTAAATTACTTGTTTAGAAGTTTTTCTTATTCTTATTAACAGTCTCAGGGTGGACATGATCACAGTCATCAACATGCACATGGGCATGGACATTCTCATGGACACGAATCTAAGAAGTTTCTAGAAGAATATGATGCTGTATTGAAAGGACTTGTTGCTCTAGGAGGCATTTACTTACTATTTATCATTGAACATTGCATTAGAATGTTTAAGCACTACAAACAGCAAAGGGTAAGTGTTTTTTAATTGTTTATTTTATTTTCTGAGGTAAAACTCAAAAACCATTGTTTTTGGGCCTTATGTTTTTTCTTAATCATGGTGTTGGTGTGTATTAAATATCGTTTAATAGATTATCTTCAGAGGAAAAACTGACTTTGATCTTTGCCATTTTTTTGTCATTACGTTTGTTTTGGCATTTATAATCAAGATATAGGAGTCTCAGTTTCAGTTAATTTTGTGTTGCTTCTTATCTAATTGATTTAAATAGTCTGAAAAAAGTTATTGGCCAATTTATTCTTATTAAAAATGCAAAAATGTATAAATAGAAGCAAATCTCATTGGTCTTCATAGATAATATTTTCAAGTATAGGGGGCTTTCATTGCCATATCTTTTAATGAAAATGTTTTTGCACAACACATTTCTTTACCAGAAATGCCTTGCCAATGGTGTAAGCACTAGAGGTATGAAGAATTTAGATTCAGGGGGCTTTGTAGGAAGAAAATATAATGAAATGAAGGAAATGGTGATTCATCTCAAGAGTGACAAACACTTCAGAGATGATGCTTGGATTATTGAACTGTCTTTCATGTCACATTTATTAGAATAAGATAAATACCTAAAAGAATTTTTTTCCCCAAGAAAGTAAGTTCAGGTATTACCATTCACTGTGATTTACACTCCTCCCTGTTCACATTGGTTCACATCTGTCTCTAAGGCTCTGTCTTGAATACATCTCTCACTTAACATGTTTGTGATATTAATGCTGATTGTCTTCAGTATATTCTGTTTAAGTAAGGAAATCCAGAGGACACTTTTAGAAAGCTTTCCACAATAACGAGTTAGAAAATGTTTATATTTTGTTAGTTAACTACAAATATTCAGAAAAAAATTCTTCAAGAACACTGGATAGTCATTATCATAATATATACAGCCCACTCTTATGATAAAACTTTAATGCTGTTTTTATGGATATATTCTTGTTTGTGTATGTATGTGTTTTGTATATATCCCCTTGGGACAAAATATGGTATTCAGGGAGAGTGATTCTAGTTCTTGCCCAGCCACAAACTAGCTCTGAAACTATGACTCATTCATCATGATTACCAGTTGCTATCTAAATGCATGGGAAATAAATCCTACTTCTCATCTGTATTTTCATATCATATTCCAAGTAGTGTATTTAATTTTAATGGCCATATTTTAGTCAGGGCATCATATTTAATTGCTTCCAAAGGAGGGTTGATCAAGATGGTGCGCTCAGTGAAGTTTTATCTGAGGAATGCTCAAAGGAACTGGGAAGGATCAACTTAGAGAAACATGAAGGAGATCTAACAGCATTTGGTTTGGGAAGGGCCATGTGGAAGGTCATGTGGATAGGTGAAGAATTGACGGTGGTGGGAGGGATGCCAAGGTGAGATTGGCTGGAGGGAAATGAGTCAGTGAAGGAGATTAATTCAGAATAATTTAGAAGAGAGGTGCAGAGGGCTTGAATCATGGCATAAGGAATTGGAAAGAGAAGATGATTAAGAGAATTATTTAAATGAGGGGCTCAATAAGAAAACATTGATTAGATAAAGAATTTAAAGTCCATCTCTGTGAATACCAAATTTAGAACACAAATACAAATTGCAAAGTATATAAAGAAGTTTTGGAGTTACTGTGAAGCCCTAATTTTCTTCAATTGTGTGTACCTACTAACACTGAAGCAGCAAATATGAAGTATTGAATGTGTACAAAATATTAGGGACTGTGTAATTTACAGATAAGTATAAAATGTAGTGCTTCAAGAGATAGTCCTTCAAAATAAAGTGGTTTTATATTTTTTATAATTTAACCTTGATCTCATTTTGAACCTAGACTTACTGGCAAAATTAAACACATTTATTTTTATAAAGTAAAGTAATATAGAAGAATAGAGTCCCTAAAATATGGCAGGCTTTGGGAAATTTGAAATTGTGGGAAGTAAAAAACTGAAAGTAACACCATTTGCAGAGGGGTACTCTAAATGCAATAGTGAGGAATTCATCAAGTACATCAAAGAAAGGAGTCTAGGGAGATAAATAAGTACACCTCCTTTATAATAAATAGGACAATAAGTAACTAAGATGAAAAAGTATATAGCATTTTTTGAAGAAAGGGAATTAGTGATACTTGAAGAGAACAGACATTTGACCGTCTGTATAGAAGAATTGGAAGGAAGCTTTCAGAACATAAGTTAAATAATACACCAGATGCCGACTAGTTCAGCAAGTTGCGGCTTTGAGGGTAATGATTTGGCAAGTTTTTAGGAAAATGGACAATCAGAACCAAAGCAATTAAACAAAATCCCAGCTGATGTTTTCCTTTCTATGTCTGTCTCATTGACTTTTGTACTGTTGTTTGCTCCTCCTTCCTCTTTTTTTTTCTTCTTTAACTCATGTTAAAACTGCTGTTTCTTTTCTTCTCTTTAGGATGTCTCCATATTATTTTCTTTTGAACATTTTCTATTCCCCCAGTTTCTGTTTTCTATTGCTATGAAGCAGAACAACCCAAAAAATAGCTTGTAACAACTTATTAGTTCTTTTAATTTTGTCAGGAATTTAGGCAGGATTCAGCTGGGCAGTTCTTTTGCTCCACTTGACATCAGCTAGAGTGATTCACTCAAACTCTGCTAATCTGGGTTGGCTAGGGCAGTGCAGAGCTGGAAAGGTCCAAGAATGCCTCACTCTGTGTCTGCATCTTGGTACTCCTCCACATGGCATCTCTTCAGAGTCTAGACTGAGCTTCTTCATAGCATAGTGGCCAGACTCCCTGAGCGAAAGCAAAAGGTGCCAGTCTTCTTTCAGACTAGGCCAGAACTGGCACAGCATCACTTCTATTGTATTCTGTTGGTCAAAGCAAGTCAAAAGGCCTGCTAAAATTTAGGGGCAAGGAATAGACTCCACCTCCTTATGGGTGGAGAAGAATGCTTACACAGGGAGGGAAGAAATTGATGATGGACATCTTTGGAGACTCTGCTGCACATTCAACTAGCCACAAGAAGCCTACTTATGCAGCAGTTGGAAGACTTAAACATCTGAAACATAGCTCACAGCTTATAAGCAAAACCAACAAGGAAATGCTCTGCCAGTCAGTAAGGATCTTCCAGAGAACTTGATTTTTACTTTCATACTGTTCTAACATACTTGATTATTTGCTTTTTAAAATGAACATTGATTAAAAGTAGAAATTTAAGTTGGAAGAGTTGTTAGTGATAGACTGATGAGAAGAAACCAGACTATTAAGAGAGAATGTAGGAAAATCCAAACTTAAACAATGAATTACAATAATTAGGATTTATTAGTAGAGGACAGATTAAATGAGAGAAAACGTGTCTTGATTGCATAGCTGTTAAGTCAGTTACTGATAGGTCATTTTCATACATCACCTCATTTAATCCTTACAAGAATCTCATTTTCATATTATAGATGAGTATTTTTAGGTTTAATAAATTTAACAAACTTCTCTAAATCTCATAGAGGTAAACTGTAAATTTAGGATTTTAAGTCAAGCTTGACTCTGTCTATTACGTCACATATGGGGAAAAGTGAGATTGTGTTAAACACAGAATGAAATTGAAAGGATTAAGCTTTTGTTTTTTGGAACTTCCCATTCCCACACACTATTAAATGAGAGCGATATTACATATATTTCGCACATTTCATTCAGGTTGCATATAATAATACAGTACTATGTACCCTGTTCTTAACTTGAAAGTATGTGAATTGGACCTTTTAGTCGAGTATTCGAAAAAAAATAGCATGCAAATTTAGTTGGATTTTTCATCTGGTAGACCCTTTGATTAACTTCTAAAAAATTTTTCTCACTCCTTTTCTAAATAATTTATAAAATTACCACCATTTATCCCCATAGATGTTAACAAGTGAATACTGTTGCTAATTGTGGCTGTAGATTCAATGCTAACACCAGATGTTTTTTTCAGGGGAAACAGAAATGGTTTATGAAGCAAAACACAGAAGAATCAGCTATTGGAAGGAAGCTTTCAGATCATAAGTTAAATAATACACCAGATGCTGACTGGCTTCAGCTCAAGCCTCTTGCCGGTAGACAATAGTTCTGACTAAAGAGAAACCTTTAAAAATTGAAACATTGCTTCTAAACTGTGCCTGAGTTGTTTGAAATTTCTTGTCTTTGTTGCTTCTCTAATACTAGTTTCTTTTATTTCCTTACATGTATCTTAACTGATTTTGTTAGTGTTTTTGTTATTTTCAGTGTTACTTATACTGGAATGTGGGACCAATTAATTATATTACAGGGCAAGGAACACGTTGCACTTTTTACTTTACAGAAGAAAAAAATGAAATAAACAGAACGGCTTTGGATTAGTGTTTTATTTCTTGGTAATGCAAAAATCTCCATGCCCTCCATATGTGATTGTTTTCATGTGAGAAAAGGAGAATTGGTCTTTGTACTTAAAGGAGAGTGGTCCCTGTACTTAAAATCTCTGGTCATCCATTCATCTACTGTGTTTCATGATAGATGTAATGAGGTAGCTTACAATTTTCAGGGAAATAATATTTAAACATAATTTTTCTCCTTTGTGAACTTGTGTTTCCCCTGAGTGTACTAAGGATTTTCTGTAGAAAAGGGAGAGCCTAGATGCTAACTGTAGACTCTGCCCCAAAATACAATTTGGAAAGCATTAGAATCTTTGTCACATAATAAATAGCTTTTGTAAACTAGGTGAGAGGACAACCTTAACTAAAAAAAGAAAAAAGTATCAGTGTTATCACTTGTATGGGTTTTTGAGCTTCATTCTAGTAATGATCTAGAATTGATCTTGGTCAGATAGGTAGAGCACTAGAGGATGCAAGTGATTTAAATTTTGTCTTTGTTTTCTAAATGATAAGAGAAGGTTAGAGTGGGTAAACTTTGTTCTCTGAAAAATTACGGGCATATTTTGTTACCCTGTGAATGCTACAGTAACTTTCCACCCTTTTATTTTCATCAACTGTTGATGATGTGCGCCTTAAGTTTCACAATATCTTCATGCATGCCAATTTATGTCCTCACTTCACCTGCTAGTTCAGTTCCCTTCCATTTACTTCATCTGGTTCATCTTTTGGACTCTCAAAACCCCAGTTTGTTTTGTGTTTGTGCACATGTGTATTTACTTATTTATTAGTTTGATTTGTTTTTTTATATTATTTAGGAATTTTAAAGACATTCACTTAGTAAATGTTCATTACACTGCTATTTTGCCTGGGTTTAAATTAAGCAAATATGCATTCATTTACTTGCTGATAAAGCATATCCTTTGCCATTATAAATATAGGAACTGATGACTCGGTTGTTTCTGAAGATCGACTTAATGAAACTGAACTGACAGATTTAGAAGGCCAACAAGAATCCCCTCCTAAAAATTATCTTTGTATAGAAGAGGAGAAAATCATGGCCCATTCTCAAAGTGATGGATTACATGCCATTCATGAGCATGATCTCCATGCTGCTGCACATAACCACCATGACGAGAGTAAAACTGTGCTGAGGAAGCATAATCATCAGTGGCACCACAAACATTCTCATCATTCACACGGTCCCTGTCATTCCGGATCAGATCTGAAAGAAACAGGAATAGCTAATATCGCTTGGATGGTGATCATGGGGGATGGCATCCACAACTTCAGTGATGGGTTAGCAATTGGTAAGTAGGCTTGAAACTTGGGTTATAATTTGTTATTCTTTAAGACCATTTTCCTTCTTCCACTGTTTTAGTACTGTCTTGGAGCTTAACAAATATATTATTATATATTATTCCATCATTTGGCTTTTCCAAAGGCTATGTTAGTGTTTTTGATAAGTTTACTTGGGGGCATAAAGGTATAATTTCAGTGGGTTTTTCTTTGAACATATAAACAAATTCCACAGTGTACTTCTTTGATACCTTGATTTCTTACTGAAGGCATAGTTACCATATTGAAGAAGCTACCTTAACATATTTTCAATACATTTATATGTCTGATTGAGAACAAATGAATTTCAATCTTGGGTTTAAAAATTCTTTTACATTTGAAAAAGTGAAGAAAAATTTTACAATAGTAAAAATCCATTATATCATATTCAAACATCATATTAGAATCTTGATAATATGTACTGATGTTACCAGTTTAGGAGAACATTAAATGTGATCAATACATAATTTTCTTTGAGATCCAGACTCTATTAAATAATCATTCAGAAGTAGGCCTTGGTTTCTTTCAAAAGAGACCATATTTTTGAAGCCACAGTGGCTGTCAGTGTTAAAGAGTAAAGAATTTTACTAGTAGAATCAGATGCATTTGTACCTCTGATTTCAGTATTCAGGACCATCAGACAAATAATAATTTATGCCATTTATGCTCTAGACCTAGAAAAGTTTGGATAAGGATACTAGGCATTTAAATATCTATAAATATTAGTATGCGAGAGCAAGTGCAATTATAGACTTATATGACTTAAGATTGAGGGTTTCACGCTACCAGTCAGGGATTGAAACACTAAAAACTGTTACTACTCTGAAGCTATTAGTAAATTAGAAGGTTACACAAATAGAGAATTTAATTCAATAGGGAATGTTTCTTTCATTGAGTAGCTCTTTCTCTGGTTGTCACATACCTATTGCACTTCCACTCACTGTATGTTCAAAAGCTATAGTATGTGAGATTACTGAGTCACTCATACATTATGAAATTAATTTAGATAGGCAAAAGAGAATGCAGCTGTCATTATGAATGAAAATAGAAAAACAGGGCTTCCCTGGTGGCGCAGTGGTTGAGAGTCCGCCTGCCGATGCAGGGGACACGGGTTCGTGCCCCGGTCTGGGAAGATCCCACATGCCGCAGAGTGGCTGGGCCCGTGAGCCATGGCCGCTGAGCCTGCGCATCCGGAGCCTGTGCTCCGCAATGGGAGAGGCCACAACAGTGAGAGGCCCGCGTACGGCAAAAAAAAAAGAAAAACAAAAGATCAGTAAATATCACTTGAATTTTTTCCTCCCCTCCACCCTCCCACCTCAGGAGCAGCTTTCAGTGCTGGACTGACGGGCGGAATCAGTACTTCTATAGCTGTCTTCTGTCATGAACTGCCACATGAATTAGGTAACATGACCTTAAAATTTTTACCAGATTTCATGAAATGCAAGACTTAATCTAAATGCATCTAAATTTTAGAGATGTTAAAGCATAAAAAATGGCTGATGGCAAGTATACAGTATCATCATTCTCTTGTTTATTGTATAATTTTTGTTAATGTGCTTCTAAAAAATGTGTATTGTTTTATATGTATTTTTATTTTATGTAAACAATATTATGTTATAGCCCACTCTGTTTCTTATCTTATTTACTAATCATTGCGTTTTTAAACTCCAAGCAGGTTACCATGAGTTAATCTAATATGTTGTTTCTGCCCAGTACTCAGAGGTGTACATTTACCACATTTTTACGTATTTAGCACCTAGTATTGGACACACCACCTGTTCTTTAATTTCCTGCCACCACAGATAATGGTGTATTGAACATTGGTAGACTTGGTGCTTAGAGACCCTTGTGAGAACATCTTTTGGGGTATATACCTGGGAACAGAATTGATGGGTCCTAAGATATGCATGCCTAAGAGTACCATATCACTATCCAGAGTAACTGAACTAGTGTCCTCTCTACCAGCAATAACTGAGAGTTCCTATGTTTCCACATCCCTGGTACCGCTTGGCATTAACTTTCTAATTTTTGCCAATTTATAAGGTGTACAATGATATTTCTCTGTTGTTTTAGTGGGCATTTATTGATCTAGCAATGGTTTTTTAGTTTCTCTTCTTGTGTTTTGGTTTCCTTCTTCTATAAATTGAAAAATGGAAGAAAAAAATGTGTACATTCACACAGAAAATATCTGAGGGATGTGAAGATGATGTTAATTTGAAAGAAAAAAAATACATCTTTTCAGTATCCAAGGAATTTCTTCATGTGCCCTTTCTAATTTAAGATTTTTCTTGAATTTATCAGGCTGTGAGACATCTATCATATCATTTGACTGTCTTGATTGGCAGTACACTTATTTGCTCCCTTTGAATAGAATTAATTCATATAATTTTCTTAGAAAGTTACCAACTGCTCACATAAAGCAAAAAAATCTCTTAATGTCTATTTGGTGCTGATTCTTTAGGGCTTGATTCCTTATAGTTTTGTTTACCTTGTCAACCTTGGACATGCAGTCATATATCTTGCTTATGCCACATAATCCTTTACCCAGACCCTTCATTGTCTTTTGCTTGGGCAGTTTACATAGTGAACGTTTATATCTCTGGTTTCATTCTCTTCCAGCGTGTCTTTTATACCTATTGCCAGATATATCTTCTTGCCATGTGACTGTGTTATTATGTGACTTGCTTATTTAATCAAAATCTTTCAGTCCCCTTCCCTTATATATAAAGCAAAAGCTGAGATTCATTAGTTCTACTCTCAATGACCTTCACATCTGCTTCTACCTACCTTTCCCGCCTCACTCACTGTACTTGCCGTTTTCCACTTCACCCAAGCACAGTACACCAAACATGCACTCTGGGTGCCTGAACATGTTTCTCTGCTTATTCCCTCCTCCTAATTGGCTTGTCCTACTAGCTCTATCTAGTATAGCATGTTAAGAGTCTTTTTTCCTGTAACTTCAGTACAGTCCTCCGGTACCCCATGCCTCGGGATTACTATTTCCTCTAAACTTTATCACTTACTTTCTCTAGGTCCTTCTTTTGGTGCTTAATGTATTTCCATTTTAGATGGAAATATACTAAGCCCCAAATAGATGTCCTGTTTCCTACAATGTAGGTTCATTTGTGCAGATACTGTATCTCACACCCTTCTCTAACTACTTTCCTATGTTAGTAAGAGAATGATATGCCAAATACTTCCTTGCACTTCCATAGCAACACAAATCAAGACTTGTCAGTTTTTATATATGAGAAACATTGCCTAATAGTTTTAACCTTTCTTTTTTTTTTTTTTTTGTCACACACACATCCACAGTATGCTAGGGAAACCTTCAACTTCCTTCCTACCCACCCACTACCCCCTAAAAGTAGTATGTCAGGCCACTTCATGATTAAGTGTGGTTATACTGAATTGCCCTTACCCCCCATGATCCACTTCAGCACAGAACTGGTAGCAGAGAGTTTGGAAATGAGGCATGGTTGCCTTCCTGGCACTTACTCCTTTTTTTTTCCTATTGTTTCTTATTGAGGGAGTGACACACAACAATAGCCACATGTAAAACAAATGCAATACGTATCTTATTGGCTAGGTAAGCGCTTGCTTGATACCCAGTGCAGAGCTCTGGTAAAAGCTTGAGCCAGGACACCTCAGTGAAATATTGAGACCCAAAATCTTTATTTGTTTTACCCCACAAACCAGAGATTAAGGTGTTACTGTTGCTGTGAAAGGAAATACCAATCCAGAGTATACATCTGCTTTGCCAGAAGGAGAGGAGTGAGACATTATGAGAATGTACATTTCCCCCAATGCCTTGTGCTAAATTGACATAAACTGCCCCATATTCTAGTTGCCTGGGCTCCTAGGGAAGAAAGATCATAAAGAAATAACTCAGCTTCCTCCTCTGGAGGTGACAGAAAAGGCTTCGGCTTTTTTATCCATCAACAAGGTGGAAGTGGTCTAAAGGAAGTTTTAAAAAATGCTCACGTGGGCTTCCCTGGTGGCGCAGTGGTTGAGAGTCTGCCTGCCGATGCAGGGGACCACAGGTTCGTGCCCCAGTCCGGGAGGATTCCCACATGCCGCAGAGCGGCTGGTCCCGTGGGCCATGGCCGCTGAGCCTGTGCTCCGCAATGGGAGAGGCCACAGCAGCGAGAGGCCCGCGTACTGCAAAAAAAAAAAAAAAAAAAAGCTCATGGAGCCTAATTTTTGCCTTTAAGGCATAGTAATGGAAGTACTTTGGTAAAATAGGGCCAGATATATGCCTCTGCTCTGATTAGATTATCTACTCTTACTCGCTTGGGGAGGAATAGAATATAGAGACAGACATAGAAGCTTCTTAGTCAGAATTCCCAGGCAAGGGAAAAATCAGTCCCTTGGAGGCTGAGATAGATGCATGGCAGGTGGATAGCGACAAGTCCTCTTCCCACTTAATAGGTTAAGATGTTGGCAAAGCAACATAATACGTCACATTCCAGGATAATTTATTTAATATAAAACCTGTTTTGCCCTAGCTAAATTTTTTATTATGAATTCCTAAAACTAATCTGAGATTTCTATACTAAAGTCATACCCTAAGGGGGAAAACATGTGCAGTTGACCCTTGAACAACATGGGTTTGAACTGTACAGGTCAACTTATATGCAGATTTTTTCTATAGTAAATACTACAGTACTACACGATCTGCAGTTGGTCTTCACATGTGGAATTGAGGATATGGAGGGCTGACTGTAAGTTATATGCAGCTTTTCGACTGGGGCCCTGCGTTGTTCAGGGGTCACTTATGTTGAAATTACATTGTAGTACCTTGGAGATCCTGATCCGCAGTCCAGTCAGTAATTCCAAGATTTGATGTTCCTCTTCTGAACAGATTGCTGTTTCCCTAATGGTGTTCCAGGTAGGGTTTTTTTTTTGTGTGTTTAGGAATGTGATATGAAAAACCATGTGTACTTTTAAACCTTAAAACAGTATAGGGAGGTTCACTCTGAGGTGTGCAGAAATTGAAACCATCTGAAGAAATAGAGAACCCATATCTCTCATTTCATGTTTGCTGCGGGGTGTGGTAATGGATGAAATTACCTGATTTATTACTACTCTTTCTTCTATTTTTGCCAAACTTGTATAGCTGAATTTAAGTAAGTTGCAGTATTATTTTGTTGCATTCTCTCCACTTTTTTCCACCCTTTCAGTAAGGAGCTGTATTTGAAACATTTGAAAAATAATTTGTAAGAAAACCTGTATAAGAATGTATAAAGGGGAAGTGAGGTTGAGGATAATCCAGAAGGGCAGATGATCCAAACTCTCTTCTTGACATTGAGTAATGTTTCAACTTCAAGGAAATAACATTTTGATAAATAAATGTAGCTATGTTATTAAGACTTCGCTTAGAGAGGCTATCTGTAATGCTGTCCATTTTTTCCTTTCCTCTCATGTGTACTGAGTTAAATAGAAATTAAAAATAAGATACTCATAATGTGCTGAATTGTCCAGGAAAAATTGAACATTCACTGTTTAGATTTATACATATGTATACATGCATTATTTAAGACAAAAAGAACCTTAAAATACTTAAAAAAATCTCAAGAGTTGATATTAACAGATACTGACATAATTATAACATTGGATCACATTAACAGCTTTGGCAAACACACCTCATTCTTTGTGCCAATGATATCCTTTGTCAGCAGAAAGGAAAGAATATTGACTTATCAAAAGATGAATAGATTTGCTTATTCAGTGTAAATTCCGACGTGGATATTCCTTTTGATTTATTTTTCAAATGTTTATACAGGTTCTTACTGAGAAGGGAAGGGTAGAAAAATATGCAGATAACTTTGAGGAATTATAACCTGAGATAGGACTAGGACAAAGATAGATTTTTAAATGAAATAATTCATCTTGATACAAGAACATCATATAAAAGTCATGTATATGCTAGCAATGAACAATTAGAAATTGAAATTTTTAAAAAGTACTGTTTTTGGGCTTCCCTGGTGGCGCAGTGGTTGAGAGTCCGCCTGCCGATGCAGGGGACACGGGTTCGTGCCCCAGTCCGGGAAGATCCCACATGCCGTGGAGCGGCTAGGCCCGTGAGCCATGGCCGCTGAGCCTGCGCGTCCGGAGCCTGCGCATCCGGAGCCTGTGCTCCGCAACGGGAGAGGCCACAACAGTGAGAGGCCCGCGCACCGCAAAAAAAAAAAAAAAAAAAAAAGTACTGTTTACAGTAACACCAAAAAACACAAACTACTTTGGTTAAATCTAACAAAATTACATAGAATCTGTATGCTGAAAACTACAATTTGCCAACAAAAGAAATCAAAGGAAACCTAAATGAAGATCTATTATAGGTTTATGGACCAGAAGACTCAGTATTTTTAATATACTAATTCTCTATATAGATTCATTACATTCCCAGTTAAAATCCCAGCAGGCTTTTTTGGAGATAAATGAGTTTTTTCCAAAAATTTTTATGGAAAGGGAAAGGAATGGCCAGAAGAATTTTGAAAATGTACACCAAAGTTGAATTTAAGACTTACTGTAAATCCACAATAATCAAAACAATTTATATTGGTTACAGAATAGGCACATAAATCAGTGGAACAGTATAGAATCCAAGAAAAATGCAGAGGAAATTCCATGTAGAAAGAATAGTTTGTTCAACAAATGTTGCTGCCATAATTGGATGTCTACTTGCAAAAAAATCCTCCCACCACAGACAAAAATTAACTCAAAATGGATCATTGATCTAAATGAAGAAAATTTAAATATAAAAGACTTTTAGAAGAAAACATAGGAGAAAATCTTTGTTTTTTGGATTAGGCAGGTTGTTCTTAGATACAATACCAAAAGCATGCTCCACTAAGGAAAAAAGTAAGAAAGTGGACTTCATAAAAAGTAAAAACTCTACACAAAAGACACTTAAACGAATGAAGAGACAAGCCACAGTCTGGGAATAAGTATTTGGAAAATATTTATCTGACAAAAAACTTAGGATTTTTAAAGAATAGGAAAACCAACAATTCAACAACAACAAAAAATGGGTAAAAGACTTGAACAGGCATTTCACTAAAGAAGTTATACCGATAACAGATAAACACATGAGAATTCAGGTACTGGATTTGTCATTGTGGGCTGACAAGGGTGGGGAGCAACCAGAACTCTCATAAATTGCTGCCAGAAATCCCACTCCTACGTATCTACATGCAAGAGATGAAGACTTTTGTTGACACAAAAATCTATTTATGAATGTATATAGTGGCTTTATTCATAATTGCCCCAAATTGGAAACAACCTAAACGTCTTTAAGCTGCTGAATGGGTAAATAAGCTATTGTTCATCTTTGGGATATCACTTAGCAGTAAAAAGCAGTGGTTTTCTGATATAAATTGTAACATGGATGAATCTTACACACATCATGCTAAGTGAAAAAAGTGTAGACTCAAAGGACTACATACTGTATGATTCAATTTATATGATGTTCTGGGAAAGGCAAAACTGTAGGGACACAAAGCAGATCAATGATTGCCTAGGATTGAGGGGCCTGAGGAAATTTGCGGGGGCAGGGGCAGGTCATGATGAAATAGTTCTATAGTTTGATGACGGTTATGGTTACATGGTATGTACTTTTGTCAAACCTCATAGGACACAAGGTCAAAAAAGGGGGGAATTGTGTATGTAAGTTACACCTTAATTTTTTAAAGTATTAACTAAATAATTCATCTTGAATCTTGACTAGTTAATTCATGCTGTTTGGTTGTTATTCAGGGATGAAAGCAATCATCTTCCTACGCAGTAATGTCAGGGAAGGCATCAAAATTGATAGAGTTTTACCTGTGATATTTGGTTCATTGAGTATTCAGTAATGCTCCTTTTAAAATCCTATTTTGAAATTACAAAAGGAAACACTGTATTTTATAACCTAAAAGACACTTCTGTAGTCTCATTTTGTATTACCTAACTGCCTGCTTAATGAAATTGTCCCTTTAATACAACTGATGGGTGAATTATTAAAAATATGGTGAGGAAATTTGCAGAGGAAGAAGTTAGGGAACTGTTTCCTTAGAGGAGGCCGATGAAGAAAGGCCAGAGGAGCTTAAAACTCTAGGGGAGAGAAGAGGTAAAAGCTGACATTGAATCCAAGTCTCACCAGGAGAATTAAGTATTTAGGATCAGAGGGAAAAGATGTAGGAAGAATAGTATTAGATGGAAAACTGGAGAATGGCAGTTTAGAAGCCATTGGTAGATAATCTCCTTAGGTGTATTATCTTAACTTTCCCAAATAATGTTGCAGGATGTAGTTTGTAGCAATTCATTGAAACATGGAAAATAATGCCTTGCACTGATTTCTTTGTTGTTAACTTCTGCTTCTCTGTTGTAAATGAGAACCTTGTAATGATAACTTAAAAAAAACCCAACCCAGATCATGTACTTCTAGTCATGTAAGATCCCTTCTTAAGGGAAAGAAACAAGCCCCTGCCCCCCACATCAGTATTGCATATACTGAATGTTCAGTAATTGATTGGACATTGGCATATTTAGTAACAAAAGTTTAAAAAAAATTGTTATAATTAGTAAAACTATTGCTTTTGACCCTTTAGCTTAAAGACTATTAGTTCTAGCAGCATTTTGCCCTTCTAGTAATGTCTCTCTAAACAATATTTAATCCTTTCTTTACCTAGTGTTCCAGCTTTAGATGAGTAAGAAAAGTCTCTTTATTCTTTTTTTACATTTTTACGATTTTCATAATTAAGATTTAATTTTTCTTTTGGAATAAATAAAACATAAACAGCATACAGAGTCTGTTACCTCTGTTCTTTCTTAGCCCATTTCCCTTTGAAAAAAGGGCAGAGATCAGAGCAGAGAGCTCTATTTGCTGCTCACAAAAAGAGCAGTGGTGAAGTTCTTTTTTTTCTCATGTTTTTCTTGTGTTTTTTAAAGTTTTCATTTCACGTTATCCAGTAAAATTGACCTTGCTTGTTGATGTACAGTTCTTTGAATTTTAACACGTATATAGATTTGTGTCAGTGCTGCCACCATCAAGGGTAACAGTTCCATCACCTCAACAAACCCCCTCATGCGATCCCTTTATAGTCACATCCCTTTTCTGTCCTTGCCCCTTGGTGACCACTGAGTGTTCTCCATCACTATAGGTTTATCTTTTTCAGAATATCATATAAATGGAATCATGTATAACCTTTCAGACTGTCTTTCAGCATCATGCCTTTGAGATTCACCCAAGTTTTTGCATGTATTAAGGTTTAAGTAAAAAGTGAAATTTCATTATAAAGCTCTATCTTTTTTATGTCATTCTTAATTTTGTTTTTATTGGAGTTTTCCTGAATTTGTGTGTAAAATCCTGTGGTTTTAAAACTCACATTATGTCTTAACTGCAGGTGATTTTGCAGTTCTTCTTAAAGCAGGCATGACTGTAAAGCAAGCAATTGTATACAACCTCCTCTCTGCCATGATGGCTTACATAGGCATGCTCATAGGCACAGCTGTTGGTCAGTATGCCAATAACATCACACTCTGGATCTTTGCCATCACTGCAGGCATGTTCCTCTACGTAGCCTTGGTGGATATGGTAAGACGGCTTATTTTATATTTTTGTTGTTACACTAAATCTGTAAATAGAATGCAACTTCCAAAAATGGAAGAAATCTGGATGTAGTTTGAAAGACTAATAAATATAACCCATTTTAAAGACATGTGATATCTTAAATAAAGAAAAGACATTTAGGGCTTCCCTGGTGGCGCAGTGCTTGAGAGTCCACCTGCCGATGCAGGGGACACGGGTTCGTGCCCCGGTCCGGGAAGATCCCACATGCCGCGGAGCGGCTGGGCCCGTGAGCCATGGCCGCTGAGCCTGCGCGTCTGGAGCCTGTGCTCCGCAACGGGAGAGGCCGCAACAGTGAGAGGCCTGCGTACCACACACACACACACAAAAAGATAAAATTACAGAATTATTATACTACTTTGAAGGTTTTGTAATATTGGGGTGTAAATGTTTTTTTGTTGTTAACAAAGTAATTCTTCGAGCTTGCTTTATAGCAAACAAGAAGGAAATACTATACCTCCTTAGGTAAGCCAGTCTTCTGCAGGAAATGATGTATATTCCAAGGGATTTATGTAATTTCCCTTATTTCTAACTTCAGTTTAAAGTTAATAAATCTAAACACCAACAATTAATTTTACTTTAATATCCTAAATACGTTAGGCAGTGCGTTTGCAGAACTAACAATTTGGTTACTTTCTGTTTTTAACTAGATATTGTATTCACTTTTCTTTCTGGTGGGATCTGTTAGATAGTCTCATATCAAATTATATAACCTAAATTTTTAATGACTATTTATTATAGAAAGTTTAGAAAATAAGAAAAAATAAAAATTATTTATATTTTGTACCTAGAGGCAGCCATTTCCCCCCCCTCCGTAGGCCTCTAATACCTCATTTATTGTCCTCACGCTCAGCTGATGACCTTGCTTCCTATTTCATGTAGAACAGCGAAGCCACCAAGACCAGCTCCAACCAGCTCTCATCACCATTTCTACTCATTTCCCTGTATCGATGCCTGTTTAACGTCGTTCTTTTTACTATGAAGAAATGTTTATGTTCCTAGCTAGAGCCAGCTCCTTCAAACTTTTCCCTAGACCTTATCTATCCCCTCTCTCACTAACTCCCTTAAATTTCCCCCTCTTTTTCCTGCATCATTTGTTTTTCCCTCTCTGCTGGATCATTTCTGTCATCGTATAAACCTCATTACTTTTCCCATCTTAAAACGGTAGGGGAAAAGGATCTTTTTAAAATCCAGTTTCAGTTTTAGCTACCACCCTATTTATTACTCTCCTTCCCTGTTATAGCAAATCACCCGTTCTTGTTTTTTAATTCTCTTCTCTCATGAGTCTAGCTCATCAGGTTTTCTCCCTGACCGCTCTGCCATGTTACTTTGTCACATCTACCATTGACCACGACATTATTGCTCAGTCCACTGGTCACTTACCCTGCCCGTCTTCATTTCCCTTGTCCTAACAGCAGCATTTGGCTGTTGACCATTCTCTTCTCTTTGGGATGCCTCCAGGTCCGTTGGCTTCTCTACCACCACCACTTCCTGGCTTCCCACCTTTCTAGCTTTCTTAGTCTTTTGCTGGATCTTCTTCTCTTCCCTTACCCCTGAATGTTGGTGAAAGGCCTCTAAGTAATCTTATCTAGTCTCATGGCTTTAAATATTTATTGGCTGATAATTCCTAAGTTCACATCTTTAGCCCAGGCCTTTTCCTTAACTCCAGATTAGCCTGCCTACCTGCTTACCTGAATATCTAAAAGGTGTTGCCTACTTAATATGTTCAGAAACTAGCTCTTGATATTTGCCAGCCCTGCTCCTTGCACCAGCACCACCTATAGAATCCCACATCTATTAATAATAACTTTATTCTTCTGGTTGTGCAGATCAAAACCCTGAGTATCATTCTTTGACTCCCCTCTTTCTGTCCTTCCCACATCTGCTGAGGGCTCCCATCTCCTCATCACCTCCACTTCACTCTCACTTCAGCCACCATCATCTTTCTCTTTCTAACTGTTCTCCCTGCTTCTGCCCTTGCCCTGTCCACCACACTCTGTATCTACAACGCACCTTGGGAGATTTGTGTGTGTGTGATCCTTGTAAGATTAGATCATGTCACTTGTGAGCTTCAGATCCCTCCATGGTTTTCCATCTCATTCAGAGTAGAAGCACAAAGTTCTTCTTTTGACCTTCAGGGTTTTTAATCCTCCTGAGCATTTCTTCTCCCTTTCCATCCCTAACTTTCCTAACCTTACCTCACCTCCTCTCCCGCTCCTCTACGAGGCACACTGTGCCTCAGGCCCTGGTTCCTGCTGGTCACTCCTGTGGGATATCTCGCAGACATTCTCCTGGCTAGCTCCCTCACTTCTTGAGGCATCCTATCTAAAATTTCAGTCTCTGCACCAACATTTCACATCCTCTATTCCTACTTTACTTTTTGTTCCTTTGCACTTGTATCTCAATCTACTAATAACACATTAAACGTTTATTGAGCTCATTGTGTGTCCCACTATGATATCAGTTCTGGGAAGGCAGGCGTTTTTGTCATATTTCATTTACTGCTGGAGATGCAGTTCATAATTAGTTGAATAAAGAATGAATGAGCTAATTCTTACATTAGAGAGCTAAAAGTTTAAAAAGAACCAGAGAGTCATTACAGTAAGGATTTATATTCTAATGAAGAAGAAAAGCAGCCATTAATTATAATTCTTTGGATACGTGTTATGATAGAGTGGTGCAACATGTTTGTGGAACTACAGAGGGAGGCTGGCTAAAAAATTGGGTAATAAAATTAGGGAAGTTTTTCTGGAATAGGAAATTTGAGCCAAGTCTTAAAGAAGGTAAAAGAGTTTATCGGAAGCAAGAGGAAAGGGCATATAAGAAAACAGAATAATAAACAGCATCATTCTTTGACCAGTGAGTCTACTCCTGGGACTGTATTCTGAGGAAATAAAGTAAAATGATTACTGCTAATAAAACAAGCAAGCAAATAAATAAAAATAAAACCATATGAAAATGTTCTTTGCAGAGTAGTTATAATGTCACAATTGGAAACACCTAAATATTCTAGAAGACAGGGACAAACTATCCACATGTATTTTAGGGTTCATTTAGGAAATAGATAATATATCTACAGTGTCATTAATTAGGTAGTTGGTGATCGGATCATGAGTCACACAACATGCCATGTTAAAAAGATTAGAGCTTATCTTGTAAATTTTGGGGGACCATTAAAAGGTTTAAGCAACAATGACATCTCATTTTTATTTTACAAAGACCACTTTGGCTATAAGGGGGAAGTTTTTATTGATGTAGAGTCATTCAGTAAGATAGCAACAGTACCAGAAGTTTTAGTACCTTTAGGATACCCAGTTGGAAGCATCTGGTTTTTAGGGGGCTTTGGATAGCACCTGTTTATCAACCAATCTGGAGCATTGTTGCATGTTAACTGTGGTCATAGAGGTAGGTACTGGCTGGCTCTTAGCTGTGGTTATGACAGACAACATTGGTGTTGGCATTCAGGATAGAATTGAAGCACTGTGGTGCCTCTTCTTGTTGGTATGTGCACATATCTAGAGGGGATATTTCTGTGAAACATACAATGTTTATGCTTAAATATTAAGGAAAGTTAGAACTGAAAGTTTTTGTAACTATAAAAACTTGGGGAAAAACGTAATAAAATAGTCTTCTTACTAAAACCATAGGTAGGAACTGGCCAGTTTTAGTCTTAATCCAGGGGTTGGCAAGGGACAGATAGTAAATATTTAAGCTTGTGGACCATATAGTCTCTGTCACAATTATTCAGCTTTGACATTTGTAATGGTCTCTGTCACAACTACTTAATTCTGCTGGATAAGAACAGTAACCTCCATTAGCGTACACTACTGCCGTAGACTTCTAAACAGAATAGATGACCAGCATGAAGTACTTCTTAAATAGGACCCTCAGGTGATTGTTAAATATACTGTAGCACTGTCAGAGCATGGAAGTTGGATTAATTGTACTCATTATTTAATAATGATTAAGGACGTTTCTTCCTAGGCAGGCGTTATGTACTTAACGCTACATTTCTCCTCCCTAAACCCCAAAGCACCAAGATATTGTTTGGAGTAAAGCTTAGTGTCCAATAGAGAGTAGCATATCAATGTCATCTTTCTGTAGATATTCACTGCAAACTTGAAAAAAAACAGAAAAGTGAACATGAAAATTGGAAATAGTTCTTTTGCAATTTTGATTAGGTTTGGGTGGGAAGAATTTATGCTTATAATCACATACATTCCATCTTCAGCAAATCTCATTTCTGTAGACACATTAAAGATTTAAGTTTTATACTTTGAACTATGGATTTATTTTAAAAATTTTTTTAAATTTATATTTTGTCTGTGTTGGGTCTTCATTGCTGTGCGCGGGCTTTCTCTGGTTGTGGCGAGTGGGGGCTACTCTTCGTTGCAGTGCGTGGGCTTCTCATTGCAGTGGCTTCTCTTGTTGCAGAGCATGGGCTTTAGGCGCATGGGCTTCAGTAGTTGCAGTATGTGGGCTTCAGTAGTGGCTCGCGGGCTCTAGAGCGCAGGCTCAGTAGTTGTAGCGCACAGGCTTAGTTGTTCCACGGCATGTGGGATCTTCCCGGACCAGGGATCGAACCCGTGTTCCCTGCATTGGTAGGCGGATTCTTAACCACTGCGCCACCAGGGAAGTCCCTGAACTATGTCTTTTTTTTTTTTTTAATAAATTTTATTTAGTTATTTTCGGCTGGATTGGGTCTTCGTTGCTTGCAGGTTTTCTCTAGTTGCGGCGAGCGGGGGCTATTCTTCGTTGCAGTGCGCGGGCTTCTCATTGTGGTAGCTTCTCTTTGTTGAGGAGCACAGGCCCTAGGCGTGCGGGCTTCACTTGTTGTGGCATGCAGGCTCAGTAGTTGTAGCTAGCGGGCTCTAGAGCACAGGCTCAGTAGTTGTGGCACACGGGCTTAGTTGCTCCGCAGCATGTGGGATCTTCCCGGACGAGGGCTCAAACCCGTGTCCCCTGCATTGGCAGGCAGATTCTTAACCACTGCACCACCAGGGAAGTCCCTGGATTATTTTTAAATGTAATATATGCTTGTGCTTTAGAAGTTGAGTTGTACTTTTCAATGCACTGTGCCTTTAAAGATATTGGAAACTTTAAAATTTTAAAAATTTTATCACTTACGAGAATAGAGTACACTGTGATGGCAGTGTGCTTAACTTGGTAGTTCTGCTGTGTAGCCTTGACATACTATTTTCTGTGTCTGTTGTCGGAAGGAAAATAATGGCTTTTAAGGGCATAGAGATACCAATTTTGGAATTGTCTGTTAATGTGTACCCTTGATGAAATGTGCAGTGGGAAATGAGAATTTTAGATGGAAAAGGGTGAAGAAATGATACAATTTTGAATGAAATATCCCCCAAAGGAATCTTACTTTCTCAGTGAGCTTAAGACAGATCAGTAAATGTGGGACTTGTGGTGTTCTTTTCTGAGAGTCTTATTTGCAACAGTAACTTGTCTTATACTTTAGCATAAATGTCAGTGGACAGTAACTTTAAAAAAGTGACTAGTACATATATTATGTGCATTTGTTGGGGGATGAGGAGGGTACAGATATAGTGTTTACTTAGTACACAGCTAGAGCATAAAATTTCTTAGTGTTTGACTAAAATATGTGTTATGGTTAACATTGTTTCAATAAAATAGTTATTAGTAGTTGTGCTTTAGTCACTAGTTTTCTTAAGTAGGAAAATGTAAAAAAAAAAATGATCAAAATATTATACAAAATTACTTTAAAATATTTTTTAGCTTCCAGAAATGTTGCATGGTGATGGTGACAATGAAGAACATGGCTTCTGTCCAGTGGGGCAATTCATTCTTCAGAATTTAGGATTGCTGTTTGGATTTGCCATCATGCTGGTAATTGCCCTCTATGAAGACAAAATTGTGTTTGACCTCCAGTTTTGACCATTCCCAGCAATCACTGCTGATTACAAGAATGTTACCATGCAGCTTTGCATCTGTTCCTTGTACTGTAAGCACATTGCTCAAAGAAAAGTCAGTGGCTTGCACTACTTACAAGTTCACAGATTTGAGCCTGACCACAAAGACCGGTGCTCAGTACTGTTTTCCCTGCATGAAGGGGTCTTTTAGAAATATAAAGCTTGTGATAAAGAAAGGAGAAAACGGGACTCTGTGAACCGATGTTGATATAGGTTTGATTAAGACTTTTTAAAAAAAATAATCATATAAAACACTAAAGTAGTCTCTTTATTAGTAGAAACTTCTGTGGCTATGCAGAAATAGAAATTGAACCAAAAAAAATCCCTTAAACTTTAAAAATATTTTAAATGGACTTTGGGAAGACTTTTCTTTGTGCTAAAAATGAATTGTATTGTCCTTTAATTCAGCTCCATGTATACATGTGGTAATAGGGATCAACTTGACACAGCTTTGAATCTGCAGAAAGTAGACTATAGCACCTAGAAGAAAGCTCAGGCTGCATTAGAATATGGATTTAGCATTGGGAAAAGCCCTTATTCTTGAATCTAGAGTTACTATTTTTGTATATATTTGCATAGGATTTAAACTTGCAGCCTAAACTACTGAAATTTGTGATTGTACATTTGTGTGAGCTTCAGTTTAATGAAAGATTCATAACAGTTCTTTTATTAATATTATACTTGGTGTTTGGGTTTGTTTTTTTTTTAACTTTTGTTTTTGTCTTGGGTTTTTTGGTGGGGGTAAGGGGTTGGAGCATGTGGTAAAATGTTTTTTCCTTAAAATTGTAACCCTTTAGAAAATGTCAGTGAAATGAAGAACCCAAACATGGTCTAAATATTCAGATTTCCTTTAGTTATTTGGGACATTTAAGTTTTAAATGCACGTAGTGCTCTACCAGTTTGGCATTGGAACCTAGAGCACATGCTCTGGCTGGAGGTAACGTTGTAAGGCGGCAAGTTTACCGTGTCCATAATCTGTACGTGGAGTGTCAAAACAGATATGAGGATGATCTCCATTGATGCCATGGCTCTCATGGCACCAGGTAACTTGGAAGATGCATTTAAGTTCAGTAACTCAGCTGAAATCACATGATCATTTTGTGCCAAGATATGCTGTTGGTGCCTGATAGGAATTAGTCTCTTTTTTTTAGGTACCCTGTTCTCCTGCCATAAATTGTGAATGATTTGTGAGAAATGCAAGCCATGTTTATCCTGAATTTTGACCTAATAATTTGTAGTATTAATCATATGCATGTAGCTCTCTGTGTGCCACATGGTCTTCATTTATGCCAGGTAAACTGTATTTGAACTACGTGCAGGCAGCTTTGTTTTAATCTGCTTGGCTACCTGTGTGGCTGCTTTAAAAATCTTATTGTTCAGATATTTAAGAGCCAAACTCGTTCCATTCCATTTGAAATGTATTCATTTAGTCCTCCTCCTTTCCCCAGTTCCTTTCCTCTTACTCCGTGAACTTTAAAACAAAAAACAAAACTGAAAGCAGCACATGCATTCAGGTATTAAGAGTGTTGCCAGTATTTCTTCTTTATGCGGTAAAGCAAGGGAGCTTATTAGATGTTATTTCCTTAATTTATGCCTGAATTTGAAAAATTATTTCTGGCTTTCTCCATGGCCTCCTGTGACAAGTAGGAGTTTTATACGTAGATCACTTTCAGCACTGGGCACTGAATTAGGACAGTCCTCATCTCATTGCTTGGCCCCTCAAGCAACCTAGCTCAAAGGTGCTGATATTTTATTTAGTACTGCCAACTTGAAGTAATTCAGATATCTTGCTTTCTGAACCAAGATATATTTATAGTTCATTTTGGGGTTTTTAATGCCCAAGGAGGATTCTGCATTCCAGCATTAAGTCTGCTTATTTTTAAAACTTTTATGAAAAGCAACAGCTGGAATATACTCCCAGACTTAAAAAGAAATACCTGATTTAAAGCAAATAATAGGTTATGCTGAAGTATATAAAAGTTTTATATCCTCTCAAAACCGCTATTATCTTTATTTGCTAGATTTCTTTCTTTAAACTTTTAAGAGGGCTGTAACAGTTGCTGCTAGTGTTTTGTTTAGGGTTCCACCAGTATTTAGTTTTCACATCATCCTAATGTATAGTTTCAAGTCTTACTAGACAATCTGAATTCCACTACATTTCTCTTTGGCTCCAACATTCCCTTTAGCTTGACCAGTCTAATTTAACATGTGTTTGTTGGAGGTCATTAATGTTACTTGTACAATGCTGTCACTGTGTGACATCCATATGAATTTTGGTGTATATCACATTGCATTCAATCAGCTGTGATTATGCTTAGAAATACTATAGTAAGTAGATGCAGTGTGAATTTATTCCATTAACAGTAAGTCAGTGGCTTAAATGTGATTATGGTCCTGCAAGGTGATACTTGCTAAAATATCTAAACTTTTTTTTTATTGTAACAACTGAATCATTTTTTAAAAATTTATAAAGCTGGAAATGATCAAATGCTGTTTTTTTTTCATTGTCAACAACAGTGGTGTGTCATTTTATGTATGTTCCTAATGCTTATGGAACGCTCCCAAAATAAAGTTATTCAAAAAGAGCAAATATACCAGTGTGTTTTGTTTAGTCTTTATGTTAGATTCCTTACACTGAAGTATGAATCATTTTAAATATAGGCTGCATTTGCACATAAATGAATTTATAAAGTATAACTAATCAAATTGATTTAAACCAAATAACTTCTTTAAAAAGTAAAATATAATTTCTACTCAACCATCTAACAAGAAATAGGAACAGGGAAATGATACCTTCTAATTATGAATTAAGTTGACATAACAATGCTACACCCCGTCCGATCCAGTGCTCCTTGGGTTGGTCAGAGGGAAGAGTCATGGCAATCACAAAATTTGTAGAATGGCCAGTGGTGGACAACGTTCCTCTCCGCTCACTTGTCTTATACAATGGGGCAGTATAACTTGGTTGTTCTGGTATATCTACCCTCTTACAAGGCTTTAGCCACATCTAGAAGAAAGTAGACAAAATTTAAGTCAAGGCTGTTGTTATATTTACATATAATTGAACCTAATATGGAATTGTTGGCATAAAGTTTTAGTTATGTCTGCAGATTTCTATGGGCTAAATCGATTTTATCTTTGTCAGCAGTGCTGCCATTGCTCGAAACATTCTTCTTTTAGAGCTCTCAGAGCTATCTTCAGGGCCAGTATATACGAAGCTAAATGAGAAAAGAGTCATTTCCACCTACTCTCTGAAAAAGCATACTATCCATTGTTTATTCATCATCTCCCTACCATACCTACCTGAGGATGACCTTTGGTGCTTACAATAATAAAATCAGGTATACTTTTTCAAAGGTTTATCTGCCACCACTGATACTCAAAATCATGTTGCTTTATTAAAGGCCAATCCCAAAATATTCTGAAAGGATTTTTCTCAGTGATTGTAGAACGAGATCGCCTCCCCATGTTACGTGGCTATTTTAAAGGGCCTATTATGTATATTGTGCTGTTTAAAACATAGTTGCCTTTATAACTACACTACAACCACATTATTCTTAGAGGGTCATTAGCCAAGTTCCTAGAATGTTAAGCATAGTTGAACCTCACCAATCTCAATAAAATTTTAGGGCAAGTTGATCTCTGAATATAAGAGTAAAGAACAAACTGTCATCAGAAAGGTGAAACAATGGTTTTAAAACTCGAATTCCTTTTTCCAGTAGTAATAATAGCAATACTTGAGGTGATAAGTCTCGACAGCCCCACTGTTTGGAGCCCTTTTTCTGGTTTCTCAGGTTTAAGCACAAATTGTATGAAGGAGCTAATTAATAAGGGTGCTAGTCTCTCTCCCACATAACTGTGGAGAGCCATAAAGCAGTTTTTCAGATATCATTAAATACAAGGACTTGCAACACTCAAGTTGGACGTATTTCAACTAAGTGGATTTTTTTAATGAGAATTTTTCTTACTAAATGACTTCCTTTTTTGGGAGAATTATCCACTTATAAAATGCTTCTATTCACCGCAAACTTAAGAGTTTCCATATGAAAGAAAAAAATGGATCCAAATCAACTTCTGAAATTGCAAACATTTGCCCTTGTGACTTTCAATTTGGGTCCCATATTTGAAACTTTCTCTGCCCACAGTATCTTGGTATATATGGTAGGTTTCTTGCAATTGGCTGTCAGCTGGTCCCTCACTGTACCTGTTAGAGCCGCTCTGAAGGATTATTGCCTTTGAGTAGCTCCCAGTGTCCCACAAACAGAATTCATGTAAAATTCAGCCTATATTTTATCATTATCCCAGACAAACCCTTCAAATTGTGTGAAAATCTATCTAGTCATCTTCTCATGATGCAGTAATAGAAACTTAGTATTTATATAGCTTAGTATGCCCATGCTGAAGATGGGTCCTAGAAAAAAAATTTTTTATGTGTATGGTTTTCATATAATAATCTTTTAATCTGCAAGTTTCACATTTTTAGGTCAAGGTATATGTAAGAAAAAAAAATCATAAACATATGTATGTGTGTGGTTGTGGATATATGTATACAGTCAATCCTCATTATTCCTGGATTCCGTATTTGCAAATTTGCCTATCACTAAAATTTAGTCCTAATCCTAATGTCAACATTCTGCACTTTCATAGTCATTCACAGGCATTCTCAGAGCAGCAAAAAATGAGTCACCAGCAACCATGTTCCCAACTGAGATTGAACCTGGTGACATTCTGCCTTCTTGTTTCAATTCTCATAACTATAAACAAGTATCCTTTTGATGGTTTATTTAATGCCAAGGTTTTTGCATTTTTGTGTTTTTTGTTGGTGATTTCGCTGTTTAAAATGGCCCTTAAGTGTAGTGCTGAGGTGCTGTCTAGTGTTCCTAAATGCAAGAAGGCTGAGATATGCCTTATAGAGAAAACACTATAAGCTTTGTTCAGGCATGAGTTACAGTCCATGAGTTCAGTGTGAATGAATCAACAGTATATATTAAGTAAGGTATCTTTAAACAGAAACACAAGTAAAACAAGGTTATATATTGATCAAGTAACAAAAATGTGACCACAGGATCACAGAAACTTAACCTTATATTTCGCCTAGGAGTTCAGTATTCACTAATTCAATGTTGGAAGCAAGCTTATAGAACACAACTACTGTGAATAACAAGAGTTGACAGAATATGTGTATGTCTGTGTATAAAATAGCCTCCCATGTATATATCATTAAAAAATACTAACCACAGGCACTGTATCATAAAGAATTTTGGGATGTGATTCTGCAAGTTTCTTGATCTTTCTATTCCAGGAAGCTCCATCCAGAAACAGTCCATGAATGAAAACACCTAAATATAAAAGAAGCAGGTTAATACAAGACTTTACATATGCATATTGATTGAGTTCTGAAGCTGAAATTCCTGCCGGTGAATGCTGTGCAGGTGATACTAGGTCAGCAAATGAAGGCCTGCTTTAAATGAAGGCAACGTTCTAAGTTTGTGTTAACATTCTTACTTCAAGAATAGCTATACTTTGCCTAGTCAATTAATTCAGTAAAATTAGATGTGGAAGACGAAAAGAGGAAAGGAATTTTAAATTAGTCTATGTGAAGTTCTCTGGGCAAATGCTATCAGGTTTATATTTTAACTGACCAATGAGTATAATGTTGTTAAGAGTCCACAAAATCTACAAGAAAAGGTCTTAAGGTAATTGTAGGGATCCAGTGGATTCTAGGCAACATGTGAACAAAATACCCTTCTGCTGATGTCTAATGTCCTGAGAGTTAAATTTCTCCTCCCCTTTTAGAATCTATCCAAGGCCACGCCTCAATCTGTATGCAAGAACACATGGATGAACTCCGTCCAGAATGCAATATCATACACGAACAGCTGAAGAACACAAATTAAGGGATCCATGAAACCTGGATCACATGCCCTGGCTATCCACTTATGTAAAAGCCTCATGAATTGAATATGGGTATCTGCACATGAAAATATTCATTGTAATTGTTGCACAGATATGAAGAGAAGCAATGAGGAACTTAGGAAGACTTAGGTTTTATCTCCTAATGTGCTGTGTGACCTTGAACAATTCATTTAACTTTAGACCTGTTTTTTATCCAGAGGACAACTGGAAAATATTTGTAAAACAATAATGCCTGCTTTGTCTACCTTGTAGAGTTAGAATCAAATCAGCTATACTGGTGAAAGCGCTCTGTAAAAGTAGGATATAAAAATCTACTTGGGCAGTGCTGTCCAATAGGACTTTCTCCAGTGATGGAAATATTTTATATCTGTGCTTTCCAATATGGTAGCCATATTTAGCTATTAAACACCTAAAACGTGGCTGGTGAGACTGAGGGATTGAATTTTATTTAATTTTCGTTATAAATTTAAAAGGCCACATGGGGATAGCCCAGTGATGGATGTTAAGGGAAGACTTAACCTTTTCTTCTCTCCAGGTTTTAACTGACAGAAAGCATAGTTGGAATAAAATGTCAACTACTGGTAAAGCACTTGTCCAATAAATTCCCAAGTATTACTCTAGTAAAGCTGAATTACAAAATGCATCTTGAGCCTGGGGCCAGGTGGGGGGGTGGACCTGCCTGCAGGAGCAAGAGAGGTCTGCAAGCACATCCTATATGCTAATGTCTCCAGCCAGATCTAAGCCCACTGGCCAGTCACAATAATAGATGGGAACAGAGAAAGTAGAGGAGACCCTACAGACAGGTCCCAGAGAGCCATTTAATACCCTGGCCTTGCTGACTTGTAAGCACAGTCCAGTAAATCTCTGACTCTAAGCAATAGGATGATCTATTCCTTACGTGGGAAAGATTATGTCAGAGAGAGTAAAGAGAAGAGTTCGTTTCAACACCTAAGAAAAGTGGCAGTAGGGATAAAAGTTCCCTCCTACCTAACAACAATTTTATAAGAAATGTGATAGGGACAATCAAATATGTTTTTGTTTCTCATGGTCAATAAGGGCCTTTTGGAAAACACAAAATACAAAATGACAGGAGATACTAACTGGGTCCTGTTTCACAGGTGCTCTTGCTCTGTGTCACACCTTTGCCTCTGTGAGCCATGGTCAGCACAGGGTGGTGGCCACAGCATCCCCAGGCCCTCTCGTTCACTCCTTCCTGTCCCCTTCCTGCTTTGTAGTGCTCTCCCTGTTGATGACTCTGAGTCACCCTGTAGTGCCCAGTAGTTCAGATAAGATGAATCTTAGGCAAACACATCTAGAATGTATGACACTAACACTAGATAGATTTACAATGGCATTGTGGCCACTTTAAAAGTCACTTTAAGAGTGAGTAGCTGGGGCTTCCCTGGTGGCGCAGTGGTTGAGAGTCTGCCTGCTAATGCAGGGGACACGGGTTCGAGCCCTGGTCTGGGAGGATCCCACATGCCGCGGAGCAACTAGGCCCGTGAGCCACAACTACTGAGCCTGCGCGTCTGGAGCTCCACAACGAGAGAGGCTGCGATAGTGAGAGGCCCGCGCATAGCGATGAAGAGTGGCCCCTGCTTGCCACAACTAGAGATAGCCCTCACACAGAAATGAAGACCCAACACAGCAAAAATAAATTAATAAACTCCTACCCCAACATCTAAAAAAATAATAATAATAATGCTCAACTCAATACAGAATATTGTATTGAATTGGCTATAGAACCACCAACTTAAAAAAAAAAAAAAAAAAGAGTAGCTTTTCTCATGACCCCAAAATACACAACACCCCACAAAAGACCCGGAATAACCAAAGCAATCTTGAGAAAGAAAAACAGAGCTGGAGGAATCAGGCTCCCTGGCTCAGACTATACTACAAAGCTACAGGCATCAAAACAGTGTGGTACTGAAACAAAAACAAATAGATCAATGGAACAGGACAGAAAGCCCAGAAATAAACTCACGCACCTATGGTCAATCTACGATAAAGGAGGCAAGACTATACAATGGAGAAAAGACAGTCTCTTCAATAAATGCTGCTGGGAAAACTGGACAGCTACATGTAAAAAATGAAATTAAAACACTTTAATACCATATGCAACAATAAACTCATAATGGATTAAAGATCTAAATGTAATACCAGATGCTATAAAACTCTTAGTGGAAAACATAGGCAGAACACTCTATGACATAAATCACAGCAAGATCTTTTTCAATTTGTCTCCAAGAGTAATGGAAATAAAAACAAAAATAAACCAGTGGGACCTAATTAAATTCAAAAGTTTTGCACAGCAAAGGAAACCATAAAACAAAAAGACAACCCACAGAATGGGAGAAAATATTTGCAAACGATGTGACTGACAAAGGATTAGTCTCCAAAATTTACAAGGAGCTTATGTGGCTCAATATAAAAACAAACAACCCAATCAAAAAATGGGCAGAAGAACTAAATAGACATTTCTCCAAAGAAGGCATACAGATAGCCAAGAGGCACATGAAAAAATATTCAACCTTGCTAATTATTAGAGAAATGCAAATCAAAACTACAATGAGATATCACCTCACACCAGTCAGAATGACCATCATCAAAAAATCTACAAACAATAAATGCTGGAGAGGGTGTGGAGAAAAAGGAACCCTCCTGCACTGTTGGTGGGAATGTAAATTGATACAGCCACTACGGAGAACAGTATGGAGGTTACTTAAGAAACTAAAAATAGAGCTACCATATGGTCCAGCAATCGCACTCCTAGGCATATATCCAGAGAAAAACATGGTTTGAAAGTATACATGCA
This sequence comes from Grampus griseus, assembly GCF_964374135.1. NCBI lineage: Eukaryota > Metazoa > Chordata > Mammalia > Artiodactyla > Delphinidae > Grampus > Grampus griseus. The sequence goes on along the minus strand of NC_139001.1, from coordinate 39,152,985 downwards.
CCCCAATGTTCACTGCAGCACTGTTTACAAAAGCCAAGACATGGAAGCAACCTAAATGTCCATCAACAGATGAATGTGGTACATATAAACACTAGAATATTACTCAGCCACTAAAAAGAATGAAATAATGCCATTTGCAGCAACATGTATGGAGCTGGAGATTATCATTTTAAGTGAAGTAAGTCAGACAAATATCGTATGATATCACTTATATGTGAAATCTATTAAAAAATGATACAAATGAACTTAGTTACAAAACAGAAACAGTCTCACAGACTTAAGAGAATGAACTTATGGTTACTGGGGGGAGAAGGGTGGGGGAGGAGGGATAGACTGAGAGTTTGGGAATGGCGTGTACACACTGCTATATTTAAAGTAGATAACCAACAAGGACCTACTGTACAGCACAGGGAACTCTGCTCAATACTCTGTAATAACCTAAATGGGAAAAGAATTTGAGAAAGAATAGATACATGTATATGTATAACTGAATCACTTTGCTGTACACCCGAAGCTAACATATTGTTAATCAACTATACTCCAATATGAAATAAAAATTTTTAAAAAGGAGTAGCTTTTCCCATGATGTTTAATTTAACATTAGGTAAATGAGGTTGACTTCTTTATGAGCCCCAGAACCAGGCACATCCTGAAGTTTGTATGAGGAGACAGACTGTGGACTGGTAGAGGTGAGAAAGAAACTGTGCTTCTAGCCCCAGTTGTTCTCAGGTCGGATCTGTGTTCCTTCCCTTAGGGTCCCATGAGAAATTGTTCCTTGGGAAAAATTCCATTGCTCCAAATCATTCCATGGAATCTCCTTTTCTTTCTGGTAATTTGCTAAGCACGAAGGAAAAAGCTAGAATGACAAAAAGGCTAAGCTGTGGATATCTGTATTTGGGGGAAGATGTTTGTGTGTATAAAATTAATAAAATTCATGATTTAGTGAACCTCTATCAGCTACTGTAAATCAACCCTGGGCTGATTCTTTGGTATTCAGTAAACTGGTTTATTTAACTGATGGCTACTCTACTATGGGATCTTGGAACACTAAATGGTCTTTATTGATCTTTAAATAAGTTGTGCTTTATACCTGCTCCACTGTTTTCAAGATAATTTTGGATTTTAATAAATTTGGATCTTTAATAAGAGCAGTTGTGGGTTAAATTAGTAACTCAGTGTAAACGGAAATAGCAAGTACCTTGTACAACATCTGAGTTTATATATAACAATTGGAAATTCAAGAGTTTAATCTTAGATATTAACTAGTTTATAAACTTCAGGTAATGCTTTTTTAACTTCTCTTTTAACTGAGTTCAAAAACATAACTTTGATGGGCAGCATATACTACTCAGACTTCAATTCAAATGCCATCTTCTGCCTTTTATCATAATGATATAAGGAAAATTGAGGGAAAAAAATTATTCCATCTGATTTAAATACTTAAGAATCAGCCACAGCTCTTCAAGAAAACTTTCCTTGGGCTTCCCTGGTGGCTCAGTGGTTGAGAGTCTGCCTGCCGATGCAGGGGACACGGGTTCGTGCCCTGGTCCGGGAAGATCCCACATGCCGCGGAGTGGCTGGGCCCGTGCACCATGGCCGCTGAGCCTGCACGTCCGGAGCCTGTGCTCCGCAACGGGAGAGGCCACAACAGTGAGAGGCCCGCATGCCGCAAAAAAAAAAAAAAAAAAAAAAAAAAAAAAAAACAAGGAAGGAAATGAAATAATTACAGAGTGTGATTAATGTTTTGAAGTTAATAAGCAAAGTTGTAAGAGAGGCTAACAAGGTGGAGTGAGGGCTTCAATAGATAGCCCTCACTCTTCAATTATTTGTAAAGCAAATAATTGCTTTACAATGTTGTATTAGTTTTCTGCTGCACAGCGAAGTGAACCAGCTATACACATACACATATCCCCTTCCTCTTGGACCTCCCTCCCCCACCATCCCACCCATCTAGGCCATCACAGAGCCCTGAGCTGAGCTCCCTGTGCTATACAGCAGGTTCCCACTAGCTATCTATTTTACACATGGTAGTATATTTATGTCAAACCATAAGGAAGTGCTTTCTGATGAACTATAACATATGCTCAGACCTGAAGTTTGAGGAGCGCCCACCATGCTAAGTCTGCTTAGGAATAGTACTACAAAGATCCCAAAGAGAAAAGAGCTTGAGGTGATCTAGGAATTGTGAGAAGGTCCAGTGTGCCCTGTGTGGGGTGGCACAGGATGGGCTCCAGAGGTGGACAGTGGCTAGAATGTGCCTGGCCTCATAGTCATGGTAAGGGGTTTAGAGTTTATTCTAGCTACAAAGGGAAAATGTCATTATTAACTTACTTAGTCGTCTGAATTTCAATGGGGGCTTAGTGGTGACATGATCTGTTTACATTTTTAAAAAACTTCTGTGGCTTCTGTAGAAATGAAGGATTATAAGAGTGTAACACTTGTAGGAAGATAAGAGGCTAGAGCAAAAGTCTGAATAAAGATGGAGGTGGCAGGGCTTCGCTGGTGGCGCAGTGGTTGAGAGTCCGCCTGCCGATGCAGGGGACGCGGGTTCGTGCCCCGGTCCGGGAAGATCCCACATGCCGCGGAGCGGCTAGCCACGTGAGCCATGGCCGCTGAGCCTGCACGTCCGGAGCCTGTGTGCTGCAACGGGAGAGGCCACAGCAGTGAGAGGCCCGCATACCACAAAAAAAAAAAAAAAAAAAAATGGAGGTGGCAGCAGCATTGTAGATGAGCAACTGCATGTGATGTGAGTATGTGAGGGAGCAGAAGAACGAAGAAGCCATGGGTTTCTGGCTGGACAGTGGTGCCATTTGTCGCAATTCATTATAAGTTTTACATTTCCAGGAGAAAGCAGAAGTGGAGATGTCAGGCAGGCAGTTGGATACAGAGGTCTGGATTTTAGAGGAAAGATTTACACTGGACATTCAAATCTGGAAGATATAATCCAGGAGGTAATATTTAAAGACACAAAAAGTATGAGGTCGGGCTTCCCTGGTGGCGCAGTGGTTGAGAGTCCGCCTGCCGATGCAGGGGACACGGGTTCGTGCCCCGGTCCGGGAAGATCCCACATGCCGTGGAGCGGCTGGGCCCGTGAGCCATGGCCGCTGAGCCTGCGCGTCCGGAGCCTGTGCTCCACAACGGGAGAGGCCACAACAGTGAGAGGCCCGCCTACCGCAAAAAAAAAAAAAAAAAAAAAAAAAAAGTATGAGGTCACTTGGGGAGAGGATGCAATTAGAAAAGAGAAATGCATTTGGGGTCCTTGGGAAATCCAACATTGAGAGGAGGAATAGCTAGCAAAAAGCATGAATGTGTCCAGTAAGAAAGGGAAAATCAGGAGAGGGTGATGACTTAGAAACAAAATGAGAAGAATGTCTCTAGAAAGAAGAAGTTGTCAACTGGTAAAGACTGCTAAGAGGTTAAGATGAAGACAGAAAAGAATTCATGGGATATGTCAACATGGAAGTCATTAGTAATTCTGAAGAGCATCAGTTGACTGGAGAGGATGAAAGGTAGACAGGAAAGAGGGAGTGAGAAGCTGGAGACGGCACGAGAATTGTGCTGCAAAGGGGAGCAGAGATTATGGGACAGTAGCTGAGGGGATACGGATATTTAGACAAGTGGCATTTGTTGATTTGTTGTAAGATGAGAGATTCTGGTTGCATGCTGGTAGGAATTATCCAGTAGTGAGGGAGATAACTGCTGATTCTAGAAACAGAGGGTACAACTGAAGGATAAAAACCCTTGGCAGGAGGAAAAAAATGAGAGCTGGACTATCATTGTGGATCTGAACTACCAGAGGGTGCAGCAGTCAACAGGTTTATGGATTCGGTTGTGCTAAAAGCCCTATTCTGATGGCTGCTTATTTTTTCAATGAAGGATGAGGTGAGATGCGGGGGCAAGGGGCAGGACAAAGAAGGCATACGTGGTTGCTTTGAAAGTGGGAAAGCAACTCTTCCAGGGAACAGTAGTAGGACTGCTTCATAGTGTTATGACCCTCCTTGAGATTTCTGACAGTCAAGGTAAAGTAAAACCACCCAGCGCAGTAATAGGATGATGACACGCTGTTGTGATGACACATCTACTTGTTAGTATCTTCCACCAGAGTACAGATTAGTTGAGGGTCAAGATCCTGCCTACAGTCTTCACTGTTGATATTCCCCAGTGTCTAACAGAGCGAGCCAGTGAATTCACCATTCAGTGATGAATAAGGAAGCAGGATTATCTTTGACACATTAGTAAAACCAGGGCACATTATTGGTCATTTAGAAATTGTCATTTAAAGACAACACCATTTTGGTAAAATTAGAAATCGATAGTATTTTTAAAATAATACTTTTGAAAGGTAGTGGCCCCTTCCATTAAATTTGAAATAAAACATTAGGGTAGCCACTGAGTATTAAAAAGACAAATGATTAAGAAAATAAATTTCCTCACAATGTTTCAATCACAGAACATATGCTCATATTAGCTATTAACTGTATTAAGTTTTGGAAGGATGTATATAACAGGAAAGAACACATATTTTAGGAGTCTGCAAAGGTGTGCTCTTCGAGGGACCAAGAGATCCTTCTTTTTAATGTTGTGCTGCCTTAATTCCCCAAGGTCACCATAAGACTGTGGTTGATTATCCCATGTATTGTTAATTTGATGACTCCTTTCTACCTAACTTTTTTTAGAAATAACTTCAAAATTACACAATTTTGTAAAACGAAAACAATGCAAGGGACATCTACTCCTTCCTCAGATTAATTTCATCCCCATTTATTTTCTTACTCTTGCTCTCTCTTGCTCACTCTGTCTCTTCACAAAATTGTTTTTCCTTAACCATCTGAGGGTAAGTTACATACATGATGATTAAATTTTTAGCAGCTGGGTAAAGTGAGCAAGAATGTTACATTTTTGTTCAGTGTTGAAATATAAGCCAACTCATTCCATCGCTGCACTTACCATCTTCCGGAGCATGGTTGTATTCTTTGTCTTCCATCACTTCATAGTCAAACCCAAGAAGATCAATAGGGATGGTGTATTTCCTGGCATAGTTCTGCTGGGCGCCAGTCAGGAAGGCTTGTGTGAAGAAGAAGCCAGAAAGCCAGAACACTGGGGGAGGGCCAACCTCGTACCATTGCTGTGGTGTCAAAGCACAAGTGTCCTGACAACAGGGTCTTTCAACTTTGAATGCAACATGGCTTAGTACAATTTGCCACAAACACTCCGCCTATTATCTTCTAGGTAAACTAACAAATAAACTAACACTTTGAGGAATAAAAAGTCATACTATCAAAGTTTGAAAAATAGGCAACATATCCAGCGTTCGTTCTGACTTCAATTTCGTATCCATTGCACCAGCTCATGCAATGATATGAATCATAATGTGTGTGAATGTAGATACAAATGTCTGTTTTATACATGCCCAGTGATTCCTTCAGAAGAGCTCCATACAATAGTGAGTTTCTAATATACATTATTGCACGCTACATCATGTTGTTTAATTGAATAAAAGAAGATCTCCCTACAAGGTCTGGTCAGACGATAATGTTTCTTTCACTTTTTTTCCTCTCTGGTTATTAGTACCCGGTAGAATATTCCTTTTGAAGTCTTCCCTTCTACTTCACCAAAATACAGTGAATCTAACATACGAAGACATAATATTGTAACAGGAACTTCCAGAAGATACAGGGTAGTGAGAGCTTAAGATCTTTATAAATATCAAGATATCTGGATATTCCGTTCATATCATATATTATAACAAGTAGTTGAGTTACTGACTCTAATAGTAAATTATAGAAGTCAGTCTGAAGAAGTGAATTTGAAGAACTTTCCCCTATAAGAATCCAAGGTAGAGTCTTCACTTTTCAAGAACAATCTTAATCCTTCAGTACCAAGTCTAGTATCAAAGAAGGCCTATATTATGGAAGGGGTGTTTTGTCATTTTATCCCCGGAGAAATCTCCTCACAGGCAATTTTTGATGTATTATGTATAGTACCTAGGGAATTAATCAATACTTCTAAGAAATATAGTTGTTAATAATAACATAGTTAAGCACCAACATTGCCAGATAATTAGGAGGCAGGCTTCTGCCCACTCTACATTTCCAAGACAATTAGCCTTTGAGGTTATTACTGACTTGGGCTGAAACAGTAATCTAGTGATTTCACGACCTGGAGGGGTGCTGGACAAGGAAGAAATAATTCTCCTTACTAGTAGCTTGTCTGGCTTTCTAAGATGCTGTGCTGTAGGAATCTCTTTTAAAACTAAATATTTAATGGAAATATCAACATAGCCAGTCCTTTTCCCTCTTCAAATGTCCTTGGCTTGAATGTCTAACTTCACTGAACACAAGCACCTGCTCCTAAAGAAGCTTTCAGAGGTTCTACTTCCAATGTTAGTATTTTGACAATTCCATGTAACAGTTACACAAACTATATGCAATATTGGGGAGTGGTCATTTGTGCCTGGGATGCACAGAAAAACTAGAGTCATACTTATTACGTTAGGCAACCTGATGAAGAAGATGAAATCAGAAGAAACTTAATATATGAGCATTTGGATGAACTCACCTGCAAAAACTTTAGTCTTGCAAGGAAGTCATTCACATAGCTCCCAAGTGGTTTGAGGCTTGGGTATGATTTACCCATCCACATTCCTGGAATTTTGACATTCAGAATGCTGCTAACCACTTCCTCAAGATCTGTAGACATCACTACAAGCCCCTGAAACGCATTTAACCATTGTTTAACACAACTGTATTCTAGGTTATGAATAATTTTATAATTGTATTTGTTTACAATTATGATTAATTGAGTCATATAGCAAAAAAAGAAAAGATACTTTCTTTTGCTCACAAGTTGTGGAGTCTTTGAATTATTCCTTAGAAAAATATTAACAATTGTAATCTAATCAAACTTTAATGGAAAATTTCTTTTCTTGAAATATAATTGACATACAACATTAGTTTTAGATGTATGACATAATGATTCAATATTTGTATATACTGTGAAGTGATCATCACAGTAGGTCTAGTTAACATCCATCATCATACATAGTTACAGCATTTTGTGTGTGTGATGAGGACTTTTAACATCTACTCTCTTAGCAACTTTCAAATGTGCAATACACTATTATTAACTATAGTCACCAAGCTGTACATTACATCTCCATAACTTATTTATTTTGTAATTGAAAACTTTTGACCCCCTTTACCCATTTTTTCCACCCTGGAAGATCTCAACACTTGGCTTCTCACTAGCTATTAAATCACAGCCTAACTTTGACTTAGTTTACTTGTCCATTAAATGGACAATGAATATATCGCTGTCCTGCTTTCTTAAAAGGATAGTGATAAATATAAAATGAGGAAAATGATACAAAGTGCCTTGAAAGGTTAAGACATCCTGGACTGCAACTATTAAGTCTAATTGATCTTATCCCATTTTGAAATGTAAAATAGATCATTTCATTTCATTGCTTAAAACCCTCCGAAGGGTTTTTTACTTTTACACTTTACCTTTACACTTTAGAATAAAATTGAAGATCCTAAGAGATGGTAACACTTTGAGGCCCTTGAAATTTTTATTTGATCCTGCAATTGGGCCAGTTGCCATCATCATTTCTGTTTTCTTCATAGTTGACAATATAATTCCAACTAACATATGGAAAAGATTTTAGAGAAAATTTAATGGATTAAACATCCACATTTCATTTGCCTCCTTCCCCAAACCCTGAAACAACAGTAAAGGAATTTATTTGTTAGAAGCACAAGCCTAGGGACTTCCCTGGCAGTCCAGTGGTTAAGATTCTGCACTTCCACTGCAGGGGGCGCGGGTTCGATCCCTGGTCAGGGAACTAAGATCCTGCATGCCACACGGCGTGGCTAAAAAAAAAAAAAAAAAAAAAAAGCCTACAAGTGCAGGAAAAATAGGAAAAGGCAAGGCAATATTGGGAGCTAGAAAGCATGTGGACTGTTGGTAGTTGACTTAGTAGTCAGGAGAAACTGGCAGACGGGAAAGTTAAGAATCGACTAGATATACACTAGGATACTCAAAGTATCAATATTTGGAACTGATGGCCCTAGCTGAAAGGGAGGAGAGGAGGGTGGTGCTAAATGAAGATTGTTGAAATCTGGCTTAAAAAATAGATTCCTGGGTCTTCTCCCACAAAACTGTACCTTATTCACCTTGAATGAAACCTGGAAAGGAAAATGAAGACATCCCTACAGTGGAGGGGATGCCAGGCTCAGGTGGGGTCAGAATTCCCATACTGAAATCAGGAATTAAGTGAATTCATGTGTATTGGTTGCTGAGCTCCCTGAGGCCTGTTTCCCCTTTTATCTCCCAGAATGCGGAAAGCCAGGCCTTCATCTTCCAGGAAGGATACAGGGAGGACCAGGTTAAGGAGAAACACAAGACACTGAATACTTCTTAGCCAAACCAGCCAGATTATACCACAGCCAGCCGGGCAGACTCCTCTCTCCATAATAACTCATATCCAACCACTCTTCTCCACCTCCACTGCTACAAGAAACCAACTCAGCTGGACTACTGCAATCACATAATTGGGTTCTGCCTGTGCTCTTGTTTCCCTACAATCCTTTCTGCAGCGGCCAGAGCAAACTTTAAAAATATAAAATAGATCATTTCATTTCATCACTTAAATCCCTCTGAAGGTCTCCCTTTACCTTTACACTTTAGGATAATATTGAAGATCCTAACCTTGGCCGAGAAGGCCATCATGAAGCCCATGCCTTCCTCTCTCTGTCCTACCATTTCCCTCGTGCTCACTCTACTCTAGACAAGCCAGCCTTCCCTACTGTGCACCTGGACCATGCCAAGCTGGTTTTCTCAGGGCCTTCATGCTGGCTGGACCCTCTGCCCAAACGTTCCATGGCTTGTCCCTCCCATCAGGTCTCTCTCTTCAGAGCGGCCTGACCCCAAATGACTGAGTTTCCCACCCATCATTCTCTACATCCTTATTCCATTTTATTTTTTTCCACTGAACTTACCAATGACTGAAAAAAATAAATTTATTTGTTCATTTTTTAATTGTTTGTCTCCCTAAGAAGTAAGCTCTATGAGAGCAGAAGCTTTGTCTTACTCCTTAACATTTTATGCCTTCTTAGCATATGTTCCATCCAACAAACGATCGCTATATGTACCACATTCTATACTCATTTACACATTTATTAACTGTCAGCCCCAGAATTCGATACACTTTTTAAGGGTGGGGATTTTTTTTTTTCTATCTCTGGAACCAAGAACAGTGCTTTCACGGAAGCTGTGCCCAATAAATATTTGCTGAGTAAATGAATGATGTTTATTTCAATGATTTTTCCTTGCTGTACTTCCCCTTACCTTGATTGCTTTCTGGATGTTAATGCATGATTCTCTTATGGTCTGCAGCAACTTATTGAACCGTCCCATCTCTTGGACAAGCACCGTGTTCATGCTCTGAGTGTAAGTGGTTGGGTATCTCCTCATTGCAGACTCCACATTGAAGTTGTTTGGAAGTTTACCCAAGATGTCACCAGCGACCTCATATACTACTTCATCCGATGATTTTGCACCAGACTCTGCTGAACGAGACTGGAAAGAATCCAAACTATGAATCAGAAATCCTCATAAAAGAAAAGAAATCCTCATAAAAATCTAAGAATTGCTGGATAGGAAATCTCCTAAAGAAAACTTTATAAGAATGAGCACTATTGATACTTTGCTATTTTGACTATGATTCTTCTCCCCATGAGATTTATTGAAGCGATGATAACAAGCATGGGAATGGAGTTTCAGGAGAAAAGCAATTGGTAGAAGGTAGAAGGTCATGTACAATGTTCAGAGGCAAAAGAGGGTCTGGAGGAAGCAAACAAGCTGCACATTGTGCTGCCTGGGGGTCAGGGGAAGAGCAGATGATACAGACAGAGGGAGAAAAAGCGTTCATGTTGGGGGTGGGGGTGGTCAAGTGATGACGGGCATCAAAGCCCAGGAGGACGAAATCTGGTTTTTGCTTTCGCCACAAAATATATTTGGTAATAACTCTGGTGCCCAGTGGTTGCCAAAAGCAGAGATAGAGTTTTTTTTCCTTGAACCAAGAGGACAAAGAAAATAAACTCATCTCCTCTAAGCAGTTGGAAGAGTTATGGCGATAAGGCAGACTTTAGGGATTCACACTGGAAGCAGGGAAGGGGAATTTCATTTCAATTTTTATTTTTTATTTTATAGTGACACCATGCAAATGAATCTATATTTTCTGGGAAAACCCTTTAAATCCTCAGAATAAATGAATGTGTGTGTGTGTGTGTGTGTTGAGAGAGAACAAGCACTATTAGAATATAAATGAATATATCTCATACTTTTCCAGTCCGTGGGAATTGTGTTTAGTCTTATTTCAGATTTTATATTTTCTAGTGTCTATATTGGCTCTATTCTATAAATATTGACTGTTACTTCTACTTAAGTTTCTAGTGAGATTTTTAATGCTACCTAACACATTCCTATGAAGTTGTGCAATAAAAAAATTAAATGTTGGTAAGTGTTAATTATATGCTAGCAAAAAAAGGGATATGCCAATATAGTAATCTTTTATCATGATCCCCAAACATTAGGTTTACAACTAAGTATATAAAACAAATTACAGAGAACAAAGAAGGTAATGAACGTTCGGCCCAAACTACTGAAATATCTATTTCCATTGCATTTAAAGAATCATATGCTGATTTCTATTTGTATTTTGATGTGCATACAATATACTATAAACTCAACCATTCCTATTTTCTAACAAGAGCTGTGCCTCCACCGAAACCCCCCCCCCCAAAAAGAATCTCAGCCCTTCAAAAATGTAAGAAAAATAATTTAGTAACACAAACATTCCTATACCTATTTCTCACACACAAACATTCCTATACCTATTTCTCACACACCAAAATCACATAACTGGGGGGGTTTGTTTTAAAAGTAATATCCAACTGATATTGAGAATTAAGAGCAAAAGGGTGTTATTTATTTGTAATTATATAATTATATAACTTAGCTTTTTTTCCTTTTTACCACTTTTCCTTAGAGTTTTCACAAACACCGTTTGAAATCTAATGGTCGTTGCCCTTTTATTAAACAAATAAAGATAAGTGGGATCCATTTTCAAGGAGACATTGTGGAATTCAGCCTTTCCATTTCTAGTTTCACAATATTTTAGGTTGAAACGATTTTCTTATTCAAAAGAGAGTCTGGCACACTATAAAACTCTTAGAGAAAAACACAGGCAGAACACTCTATGACATAAATCACAGCAAGATCCTTTTTGACCCACCTCCTAGAGTAATGGAAATAAAAACAAAAATAAATAAATGGGACCTAATGAAACGTAAAAGCTTTTGCACAGCAAAGGAAACCATAAACAAGACGAAAAGACAACCCTCAGAAGGGAAGAAAAGATTTGCAAATGAAGCAACTGACAAAGGATTCATCTCCAAAATTTACAAGCAGTTCATGCAGCTCAATAGCCAAAAAACAAAAAACCCAATCCAAAAATGGGCAGAAGACCTAAACAGACATTTCTCCAAAGAAGATATACATATAAAGCAGAAACTAACACACCACTGTAAAGCAATTATACTGCAATAAAGATGTTAAAAAAAAAAAGAAGATATACAGGTTGGCAACAAACACATGAAAGGATGCTCAACATCACTAATCATTAGAGAAATGCAAATCGAAACTACAATGAGGTATCACCTCACACCAGTCAGAATGGCCATCATCAAAAAGTCTACACACAATAAATGCTGGAGAGGGTGTGGAGAAAAGGGCATATACCCTGAGAAAACCATAATTCAAAAAGAGTCATGTACCACAATGTTCACTGCAGCTCTATTTACAATAGCCAGGACATGGAAGCAACCTAAGGGTCCATCAACAGATGAATGGATAAAGATGTGGCACATATATATAATGGAATATTACTCACCCATAAAAAGAAATGAAATTGAGTTATTTGTAGTGAGGTGGATGGACCTAGAGTCTGTCATACAGAGTGAAGTAAGTCAGAAAGAGAAAAACAAAAACCATATGCTAACACATATATATGAAATCTAAAAAAAAAAAAAAAAAGAAAAATGGTTCTGAAGAACCTAGGGGCAGGAAAGGAATAAAGATGCAGACATAGAGAATGGACCCTGGTGGCGCAGTGGTTGAGAGTCCGCCTGCCGGTGCAGGGGACACGGGTTCGTGCCCCAGTCCGGGAAGATCCCACATGGCCCATGAGCCATGGCTGCTGAGGCCTGCGTACTGCAAAAAAAAAAAAGGATAATGGACCTGAGGACACAGGGAGGGGGAAGGGTAAGCTGGGACAAAGTGAGAGAGTGGCATGGACATATATACACTACCTAATGTAAAATAGATAGCTAGTGGGAAGCAGCCACATAGCACAGGGAGATCAGCTCTGTGCTTTGTGACCACCTACGGGGGTGGGATAGGGAGGGTGAGAGGGAGACGCAAGAGGGAGGAGCTATGGGGATATATGTATATGTATAGCTGATTCACTTTGTTATACAGCAGAAACTAACACACCATTGTAAAGCAATTATACTCCAATAAAGATTTTTTTTTTTTTTTTTAAAGAGAGTCTGGCAGTTAAGTATAAGCAAAAGGGCTCTGCAGAAGTAACATTCTCAGCTCCAATGCTGGCTCCTGTCATTTCATAAGATATTTTGGTTAAATACACAAGGTAAAGGTCTTGTCATCGTGACCTTGCTCTCCGACCTGCAGTTCTGGTCTATCTCATTGCCTCTGAATTGTGGTTAATCCCGATGTAGAATCACTGAACTCCTGCTTACCCATTACTATAACTGTACTTGCCAATCTGAGTCGGAGGATATTGAAAGAGGTTGTTTAATTACATACTGAGAAGATACCCCAAGTGTATTTAAACTTATTTGCTCGGCTCTGAGTCATTTTCTGTTGGACTGAGCCCACTGCTTCATGTGGCACAGCCCATCAGGTTTAAATAAAGCCAAAAGACACTATAAATCTGCTGTCAGACTGTTGTGTACTACAGGCACTGATGTTCCTAACAACCTACTTATTCATGTCTGTATACATGCTTTCATGCTCAGGCAACAACTGATTTTAATGGTATTAACGTGTAAAATGGACATAAAAAATAATCTTTGTCCTTTCTGCCTTATGAGTAAATGTCATCTTACAGTAGACCAGAGGTAGAAGTTCCATGAACTCTTCCATCAGTGACAGCACACTATTTCATCCTCCTAATCTGGTTCTTTTAGCTTCCCGCCCCCCACTCCCAACCCAGCATCTCTGGTTATCTGCCTTCTAGGTCCTATCCCATGTTTAGAATCTAGAAAGAATATCACGTAGTGGTTCAGAACACAAATTCTGGAGCCAAACTAGTGGGAGTCAGACTGCTTGGCTTTGAGTGCTGGCTTGAAATTGTACTAGCTGACCTTGAGTAAATGACTTAATCTTTCTGTGTCTGAGTCTTTTAGCTGTAAAATGGTAATAATTAGCACCCTCACTTCATAGGACTGTCATAAGCATCACACTGTTATACATAAAGCATTCAGAACAGTGCTCCCATACAGTAAGCACTATAAAATGATTAACTATTATTAGTATTAATCTGAGATCCCATAAAAATAAAAAAGACCAGCTCGAAATCAGTTTTGGGGATAATTTGCTTGACTGAATAAACATCCTGAACTTACTAAAATTTCATTCAATCACTAAGGGAACTCACCATTTGGACTAATTTGCTTTCAAAAATAAAAAAAAAAAAAACAAGCATATCTTCTAATGGGAGAACAATACAAGGGAAGATCTCTAAATAGACAAGCAAGATTAAATATCTTTCATTCAAATGTACTGACTCGTGCCCAGGGCATGCTGAAATCTGGTGCCTTGGAAGGTCATTCTCCGACATGCCCTTACATTTATGCTCTCACCAGTGGAGCCGCATGTCTAAGAGTCAAAGGTTCTCCTAAACCTTTTAATTTATTTTGTACTTACTATTATATTCCTTAAATATTATGTAATCTGATAAAATATTGATGTGAAAGAAACTATTTCTATGTAAACTAGGTTAAATGTTCTAGAACATTTGATAAAGATAAGTCATTTAAAAATGTTGAATAGGTAAGAGAGAAAATAAAATAGGCAGAATTCTAGATGGATTCTGGTGTTAAACTGCTTCCAGGTATCTTTGAAATTCTTCTTCCACTTTAAAGGAAGTAAAAAAGGATAATGTATTAGGGCATGATTTAAGCAAGAAAGGCAAAATGGAACTCATAGCAGCAGAATGATATCAAAGAATACTCAAAGAATATTATTCAAAGAACTCTTGGAAGCAGAATGATACTCAAAGATTCTTCCCAAATCAAAAGACTGACGAAAACAAAACCCACACATTCATTTACTTTATGTTTAAACCCATTTTTAAGTTACGTATTTTTTTTCTTTTCCTTAAAGTGGTTCTCCACTTGAAGAGATGGAATTCTGTGCCTGGGCCTCTACCGTGTTGTCTCATGCTGCTTGGGGAGCATCCTTTCCAGCCTCAGAAGCCAGTTCCTGCACAGATCACACACCTGTGTGAGAAGAATGTTATCAAACAGCAGTTGAGTTTCTGACTGATCTTTAGTGATATCTGCATTGGCATTCATCCCAAAGATTTCCGGAGCTGGGGTCAGCGGCAGTGTCTTTGTGTATTCGATGTAGCTTTTGTGCTGCAAAGATGAGTAACAAGGAATCAGGAGATTAGAAATCAGGAAATCAGGTTAGAATTATAGAAATCTAATTATCCTGTAGAGCTTGCTCACTGAAAAGAGATAATTTTTAATACTCAAGTTACTGAGTGGATGAGCCTGTGAACCTGGACACTGAATGCTTTCATTTTCTTTCAACCTGGGCCAAAGTGTTAAAAAAAAAGATATGGACACATTTAGAGAGAGAAAAAAATGTCCCATTCAACTGGAATGGATCTGAAAATGGAGAGAGGAATATCCTGGCTGCTTCATTTAGAAATTCTTCCTGAGAAATCTTTCTGTGCTGCATTTGCTGATGACTGTTCTTAGTTTATCACAATATTTTTTTTTCCGCTTTAGTCTGATATTTCTGTTTACTCTTATTGTGATAAATCCACGTAATTCAGAAAAGTGAAAATCATCTGAGATTTTATCATGAGATAACCACCATTAATATGGTAAATCTTTTTATATATACGCAGACACGTTTTATATTTTATTTATGTGAATTTCTATCAAAATTCCATACTTTTCCTGATGCTCATATAATCATATGCAAACATTCATATATTGGGTTGGCCAAAAAGTCTGTTCATAAGACGTTACAGAAAAATCCGAACGAACTTTTTGGCCAGCCCCATACACGTATGGTAGTGGGGAGACTGGTCACTGGTGGTTTTTCGAGATGGGTCATGTTACATAACCTGACTTCATCTTTGGCTATCTTCTCACTTACCAAATCATCACTGGGGATCTTGTTACCATGACTCCCTGTGTTGACTTGCCCCACCCAGTCAGTGACCTGGGCTCTGGGACTGATTTTTCTCTTCATCTATTAGTGTCTGCCCTCAGCTAGAATCCATCCTAGTGGATGATGGGGTCATGGTTATGTGCCTCTGTTGCCTGTGGCTGTGTTTTTAACTTTCAACTTGTGCCCTTTTGACTTCTGGGAATAAAATGAGAACCAATTTAATTGTGCTAGCAGTCCCTAGAAGTCTACTGTGTGATATGAAGGCAGATACCACATCTTCTACTAGACAGGACTGGAAAAAGTAGCAGAAGAGAA
Source organism: Grampus griseus (assembly GCF_964374135.1). NCBI lineage: Eukaryota > Metazoa > Chordata > Mammalia > Artiodactyla > Delphinidae > Grampus > Grampus griseus. Next base: position 39,137,178 of record NC_139001.1, on the reverse strand, counting down.
CCTTGGTCTTGTGAAGCAGGTGTGATGCTCTGTCCCTTTCTACCTGTGGGATCTTGGGCAAGTCATTTAACTTTAGTGAACTTACTTTCTCACTTGTAAAATCAAAGACAGAATAATAACTCAAATGTTAATTAGATGCTCCAGTGGGATAATTACATGTAACTGCTTTGTAAATAAGCATGATCTAAATGTTAACTATTATCGTTAATACGATTTTGTAAGCCCTTCTCATGTGTATTTCCATTTTAATTGGGGACCATGCCTTTTTTCCCAAAGCACTGAATTCACAATAAGAGGATTTCAGGTCACTGAGGAAGCCATTCTTGGGTGAGGAACATTTCTGATAGTCTTCACATTACAGCAAATAGGAAACCACTAACTCCATCTTTGTATGGGATTTGCTCTGTCCCTATAGGACTGAAGAAAGTACACACAATGGTTAACCAAAAACAAGGCTTCTTTAAAAAAAAAAAAAATCACCTTTTTCTATATCAGAGGAATTCCACATTTTACTGCTTTTAGTTTTCTTGAAGAGCATATGTACTTACATCACCAGAAGGAGGCACAAAATAGATGCCACTGGAGTCGAATTTATAGTGCGGATTCTGAACTAATTCCGTGTTGAAGAATTTCTTTAAGATGCTGCGCAGCGTGCGCCGGTCCCAGTCGTCAGTCACGCGGCCGCCGTAATTGCACTCGCCCGTCATGTACTGCAGGGCGTCGTAGGGCAGTTCCTAGAGTAGAGGTCAAGTCGCTCAACCAGTCAAGATTTAGCAGTGGCACATCATACAGGATCGTGTTTCTTGTTTGCTCATGTTATTTAAACAGTTCACGGAAAGTTTGCATCAACACAATTTCCCTTTATGTACTTCCCGGCTAATTTCCTGTAATTTTCCCCAGGGTCTCTCTCTCCTTCTGTGATTTGTCATTTCCATCAGTGCAAAGAATAGAAATCCTCTATTAACTTGTGAACTCACCTCTATTCAACCAACATTAATGGACCACCTACTATATGCCTGATGCAAAATTAGTTAGACCATAATCCCATCCCTGAAAATCCTGCACTGTTGAATGACATTCAAAACCAATCCAATATAATTCCGAGATAATCAGTGTTCATTTCCTTCACCACCTCTTTATATCTGTATATGTTTGACAATTAGAATCACACTATATATACAATTTTGCATATAATTTTTCACCAAATCTCATATTATGAGATATCTTTTACTGTTTCACGAAATACTCTTTGAAAATAGTTTTTAATAACTATCTTCTAATATTGAAGATTTCAGTTGCTCCTAATTTTCTACTTTGTTAAATTGTTTCATTAAATATACATCCCTTAAAATTGCTAATGATTCTTTAGTCTAGATTCCTGAAAGGGAAATAACACTGTCAAAGGAAAGAAGTTTATAAAAAGCAATTGACTAATGTCACCAAACTGCTTTCCTGAAAGGGTGTAGTAATTGTAGGAATCAGTTTTAAAATCTCTGCTAATTTGACCAAAGGTAATTAATATTGCGTTAATTTGCATTTTCTAGAATACTAATGAAATTTATGATCTTTTCATATGTTTAAAAACATTTGTTCTTCTGTGAACTAGCCTATTTTTTTCAATTAGTTTTTAAAATTTTTAAAATTTTATTTATTTATTTATTTTTGGCTGTGTTGGGTCTTCATTTCTGCGTGAGGGCTTTCTCTAGTTGCGGCAAGCGGGGGCCACTCTTCATGGCGGTGCACGGGCCTCTCACTATCGCGGCCTCTCTTGTTGGGGAGCACAGGCTCCAGACATGCAGGCTTAGTAGTTGTGGCTCACGGGCCTACTTGCTCCACAGCATGTGGGATCTTCCCAGACCAGGGCTCGAACCCGTGTCCCCTGAATTGGCAGGCAGACTCTCAACCACTGCGCCACCAGGGAAGCCCTCAATTAAAGTTTTAATAGTTTTATTTGTATAAGCTCTTTTATAAATCTACCTTTATCAAATTTCTTGAAATATTTTTCCTGTAGGTTTGCCTTTTTATTATATTCTCTAGTACATAGAATTTCTAAGTGTTTATGAATGCAAAAGAATTGATTTTTCCTATTGCGATTTTATTTATCCTAAGCATAAATACTTAAACAGCCACCAGTAATATAGAGAATTCTCTCACTGCTCACAACAAAACTGAGTATTATCATTTAGGGAAAAAAAATGATAATTAAACAATAAAATTGTTTTTAATTTTTGGGGATATAATTCACATATTATATTAGTTTCAGGGGTACAAATAATGATTTGATATTTGTATATACTGATCACCACAGTAAGTCTATTTAACATCCATCACCATAATCACAATTTTTTTGTGTGTTGAGAACTTTCAAGATCTGTTTTCTTTAGCCACTTTCAAATATGCAATATAGTATTAACTATAGTCATCATGCTGGACATTACATATCTTAATTTTATTTTACTTATTTATTTATTTTTGATATTGACATTTAAAAAATGTTTATTCACCGCTTGTATTTCTTATTGTTAAATTATCTACTTTATTCTTTTATGTGTTTTCCTCATATGAATGCTTTTTTTTTTTCATTATTAAAAGCTCTTTATAAAGATACCGAATCAGTTTGTCAGAAAAATTTTAGGTATTTTCTCCAATTTTCATTTGTCTTTTATTTTTATGGTGTTTGTTTTTGGTATTTTAATATAGCAATGTTTTAAAATGTTTTCTACTAAAATACAGCAATCTTTTCACTTTAGGATTTTTTTCACCATTTTTGTGCTATAAATGCCCTTCTGGCAGTTATCTGCTAAAAGTTAAAGTGTATATACCCTACATCTCAGTGATCCCACTTAGAGGAATCTCTTCAGTAAAAAAAATAGCACTTGGGAAGAATAGGTGGTAGTGATTAGACAAAAGGAATTTATTGAATTCGGGCTTGGGAATTAAGAGACTTGTTACTTGGTAGAGTTGGAAATGAAGGCAGTGAATTTAGGAGAACAGCTCAGTGACCAAGACGTGGTGGAGAAACAAGCAGAACCAGGAGGGAGAACAACGGCACGGTGTTGAGGGGAGTTTGCAGATGCCGGCAGTGCTCGGGTTTGCCTTGTTGACAGGTCCCCACCTCATAAAACTGAAATATAGTAAGAAAACTCCTGTGTGAATTAAATAGTATATCAGCATGAGCTGGGCCCTGGGAGGGCTTTGTGAGGCAGACATAAGATGAGATCTGGAGGGGAGGAGTTTGGCTTATGTTTAAAGGGTTAAACCTGCCAACATTCCCCTGAGAGCTGATGGGTAAACTTGTTTCTCTCAGTAGCTTGATCACAACCAGGGCCAATCAAACTGGGGAATGCATTCTCCCAGGCGCCCAGGTCCATTGGCTGAGGTCGCAGAAAGAGTAGCAGCTCGCTGCTGGGATTTCTTCTCTGTTCTGTTGTTATAAGAGGGTTGAGACCACAGGCCAGGAGAGAGTGCAGAAGTCGGCAACTATATGCAAGGTTATATATGAAGTTATTCACTTTAACACTACTTATTAGTAAGAAATAAAAAGGAAATAAAATCCTCATAGTCAAAAGTGGGAAATGCTGTGTATGCAGCCATTAAAACAAAGATCTGTATCTATTTTGGAAGTTGTCCACACCATATGTGAGTGAGAAAAGCAAGCTGAAAATGACATACAGATGTAATTATGTTTTTGAGGAAAATGTGTGCGTATATTGTATATATGTGTATATATAACTATTTGTGCATAGGAAAAAGTTTGGACAGCCCCTCCTAAGCTGTGAAATTGACTGCTTTGGGGGTGAACTTAGGGTGAGAGTGAGGGGGTGAGCCTTTCTCTCACACACAATCACACACACACAACCCTCCTAAAGGGAATTACCCATTTGCCAAGTACATTATATACATCCACTTGTATTTTCTTCTGTTACAGTTTACTTTTTCTTATTTATGTTTTTTAAATTAAAATATGTAAAGAACTCATACAGCTCAATAACAAAAACCAAAAAATCTGATTTAAAAATGGGCAGAGGGGCTTCCCTGGTGGTGCAATGGTTAAGAATCTGCCTGCCATAGCAGGGGACACGGGTTCGAGCCCTGGTCCGGGAAGATCCCACATGCCGTGAAGCAACTAAGCCCGTGCGCCACAACTACTGAGCCTGAGCTCTAGAGCCTGCGAGCCACAACTACTGAGCCCGCGTGCCACAACTACTGAAGCCTGCACGCCTAGAGCCCGTGCTCTGCAACAAGAGAAGCCACCGCAATGAGAAGCCCGTGCACTGCAATGAAGAGTAGGCCCCACTCGACACAACTAGAGAAAGCCTGCGTGCAGCAACAAAGACCCAATGCAGCCAAAAATAAATAGATAAAATAAATTTATATTAAAAAAAATGGGCAGAGGATCTGGATAGATATTTTTCCAAAGAAGACATACAGACAGCCAATAGACACAGGAAAAGATGCTCAACATCATTAATCACCAGAAAAATGCAAATCAAAACTACGATGGGATGTCACTTCACACCTGTCAGAATGGTTATTATCAAAAAGACAAGAAATAATACATATGTTGGTGAGGATGTGGAGAAAAAGGAGCCCTTGTGTACTGTTGGAGGGAACGTAAATTGGTGCAGCCACTATGGAAAACAGTATGGAGGTTCCTCAAAAAACAAAATTAAAAACAAAACTACTGTATGACCCAGCAATTCCACTTCTGGGTATTTATTCAAAGAAAATGAAAATACTAATTTGAAAGGCTATATACATCCCTATGTTCATTGCAGCATTATTTACAATAGCTAAGACATGGAAGCAATGTAAGTGTCCACTGATGGATGAATGGATAAAGACGTGGACTATACGTGGAATACACAATACTATTCAGCCATAAAAAGAATGAAATCTTGCCATTTGTGACAACATGAATGGATCTTGAGGGTATTATACTAAGTGAAATAAATCAGACAAAGACAAATACTGTGTGATTTCACTTAAATGTGGAATCTAAAAACACAAAACAAATGAACAAACAAAACAAAACTTATAGATACAGAGAACAGATTGATGGTTGCCAGAGGGGTGGTGAGTTGCCGGGAGGGCAAAATGGGTGAAAGAGATTAAGATGCACAAATTTCCAGTTATAAAATAAATAAGTCATGGGGATGTAAGTACAGCATGGTGACATTAGTCAATAATACTGTGGCACAAATTTGAAAGTTGCTAAGAAAGTAAATCTTAAAACTTCTCATCACAAGAAAAACAATTTTTTTTTAACTCTATGGTGACAGATAACTAGAAGTATTGTGGTGATCATTTTGCAGTATATACAAATGTTGAATCATGTTGTATACCTGAGACCAATGTAATGTTGTAGGTCAATTATACTTCAATAAAAAAGAACAAAGTTTTGATTGCTGAAGGATTACATTCGACTTAGTATCAAAGGGAACTGTGAATCCCATTCCACAAAGAATCTCTCTGTATTTCTTGATGGGTTATACGTCATGCATGAGTAGCAGTTTTGTGCAGTTTGCTATATGATCACTGTGCTGGAGGAACGGGAAGTACTGCTCAATTGTCATTTAATAGAAGGAACCAGTTCGGTCAGTCCCACGCGTCATGAAAAGATTCTCTGTAGCATTTGCCAGGATGGACAATTCCTGATACTCCATAGTTACTCAGCGTGCTCACTCCCCCTTTTTCTCTGGCTGTTTGGTCTGCATTTTCCATTTCTCCTGTCCTCTCTCCTACCATTGATATTGGGTGCTCACCAGCAGCCAGGCTTTAGTTCGTTTTTACGCTACAAGGCCTCCCTTTTAAATCTCAGGTGTTCTCAGGCTTCTCCTTACACATTAACAATTCACAATTCTCTATTTGTGCTCACTCTTTTCTCTCGGGCTTTATATCTATATGCCAAAAGCCTACCAGATACCATCGATATCTACACCTAGACACCCCAGATGTATCAAATGTACAAGACTGAATTATTTATCCACTCATCCACCCCCATTCCACTAACCCACCTGCTATATACCCATTAATTCCTGATACCTATTCCCTGTCTGGATTAATGAGTGGTGGTAGGACCACCAACTGAGACCCCAAAACTAACATTAACAGACTTCTCCCTCTCCCTTTACCATTTACTATCTAGGTCATTTCAATCCCTGTTCCTACATATCTATTATATCTCTTCCATGTTCCCCATCCTAGCCCAGATGCTTTAGTTTAAACTCATATCATCTCTTGCCTGGGTTATAACTAATACAGGAGACCATTAGTTTTCTAGGGCTGCTGATAGATGGCTTAAAACAACAGAAATTTATTGTTGAAGAAGTCTGAAATCAAGGTGTTGGCAGGGCCACACTCCCTCCACATCTTCTAGGAGGATCCTTCCTTGTCTCTTCCAGCTTCCACAGCCCCAGGTGTTCCTTGGTTTGTCACAGCATAACTCCAATTGCTGCCTCTGTTTTCACATGGCTGTCTTCTCTGTGAATCCAAATTCCCCTCTTTTCATAATGATACCAGTCATGTTCTATTGAGGACTCACCCTACTCCAGTATGACCTCATCTTAGTTTAACTGATTATATCTGCAACAACTCCATTCCCAAATAAGTTCACATTCTGAGGTAGAATGGATTAGAACTTCAACATATTTTTTGGGGGCGACACAATTCAACTCATATCATCTTAAACTGGCGTGTCATCTAAATTCCTCTAATCTGCTCTCCACTCTGTTGCTAGAGTGGTCTTTCTAAAATGCAAATACTCTCCTAAAAGCAGACCAATAACAATATAATAATCCCAAATCAGCATGGCATACAAGGATGTTCCAAATCATTTATACTTAACCAAACGTTTTCACTTATTGGTACTTTTTTTTAACCTTTTTATTGCTGCTTCTTTACACCATCCACCTGAAAACCTTCTATTCATTGTTTGAGTCCCAAGCAACTGCTCCTCTGTGGAACCTTCCCTAATCACATCCAGCGAGTTGCTTACCTCCTTGTTTGTGTTCAGATCTTTAAAAAGCTAGGGTGACCAAATAAACTACTGTCCAAACTGTAACACTTTGAGAGTGAACGTGGGCACTAAAGATAATTAGTATTATGGAATTTTAGAGTACTATATATATATATATATATATAAAATAGTATATATATAGTATATAACTCTATTTTTATATTGGCAGACCTGTAATTAGTTTTATTCAAACATTGCTTTTAAAATAAGATAATTACTTAAAATAAGAAATTGAAGCAAAAATTTTATAATGATTAAGAGTTTAAGCAGAATAACTTTTCTTAGTGTATATTCATGTACTTTAACTTCTTAGACATCTCTGTCTCTCAAATAACGTCTCCGATGTTTTCCCGAAGAATGTACTTTTCAATATGGTCTCACTGTTTCTTTAATTTTTAAAGTAAAATTGTCTATAATGTTTTGCAAAGTTTCATTTTATGGTTACTAAATTTTAAATTGCTGACACTTTTAATTGACTCCACTACATACTATAATATTTTAAATTAGAATATACTCTACAGGTTTGTGAACAAATTGCTAATTAAAGGAGCTCCTCATTCTTTTTGTTTGTATTCAAAAGTGTAATTATTTTAGCTCAACTACTTCCACATGCATTGTTTCATTATAGCTTTTGCCTCCATTCTTAGTATGTTTTAAAAATAAATATTATTACAAGAAAGAAATTCATCAAATCTATGCTTCTTTTGAATGTTTCACCAAATTTTAATGCTGCAAAATCAAAGGCCTTCTCAACTCACTTCATTTTAGTACAGAATACAAATTTGTCCAAAGAAACACAGAAGACCAGACAAATGTTCTTCACCTAAGTTTAGATATGTCATTTGAGCTCTCAATATTTATTTTGTTTTTTCCTTTGTTTTTATAGAGAGAGGATTCAATGACTTCCTGTTTGTAAGCCTTTCTTTAAAAAAATCACAATTCACTAAAAGTTTCAAAAAACAAAGGTTTTTTTGATACTCCATTGATTGATTTAAAGATTTCCAACTAATTTTGAACAAAATTCTATCAAAATTTAGAGGATTTGCTTTCGAAAAAGTTCCATATCCTTTTAGGACACTTGTACTGATTTACCAAGCAGTTCTTCAAAAGTTCAAACGTGTTAAAATCCATCTGATAGATAAGCAGCAAACAGAGAAAGAGAAAGAAAGAGAGAGAGAGAGAGAGAGAGAGTACATGCATGTGTGTGCACGTGCACAAGCGATGGCGAGAGAGAGAGAAAGGAGAGAGGGGTGGGGAGAGGGAGAGAGAGAACTACAGGGGATGGAATGTGGTTGATGTGATGACATTACATTGTGGGACTTCTTCCCAGAATCTATACCTCAGGTTAACACCAATGGCTTACGTAGTTTGTTTGATCGGGGCAAACGGCCCAAACTCTGGAATAAAACTACAGTAACATTTCCTTAAAAATAAAGTCATGCTCCAGAACGGAGGGAAATCAGTCTGTTTTTTGTTTTTTTTTTTTTCACTTTGGAGACTGATTGATGTTTATGTGTCAAAATAAATGATAAAATACAGGTTCCTAATAGACAAACTGACATCCTAACTACCTACTATGGCAGTTATAATATTCTGTTATAATAAAGTCCTACTTAATAAGCTTTTGGGAACTATCCTCCTATTCATTTTGTAAAAAAAGAAATTAATCAGAAGTCCCTGCTCACTGGACAAACACAATGTGATAAACAGCACAACAGGTAATGTCCTTGCTGTGAGTTTTATGGTACCTCATACTGGTTCAGGAACATGTGGAGTTGCTGTACGCTGATTCTTAGGTCAGTCTCGTTGAACTCATAGGGAATATTCCACCCCAGGGGTCCAAACTTCCGTCTCTCTTGTACCAAAGCATGAAAGAAACAGAGACCATATAGTAACTTCTTGAATTCCTCCTGTAATGAGAAGAAATGGTGTAACATCATTATTTCTTCCCCTAATAATGCATTATGCTTATCATCTTTTAAAATGAAAGTAATTAATTCCTTTTGCTTCTCAATATATCCAGGTCAAAGTAAAACTAAAACAGAATTAACTGTTTCTACCGGCTATTTAGGCTCTGCCTATTTGTGTACATGTTCAGTTGACACACATAGCTTCTACGTACACCAGGTTTTTGGAAAGTATAGTAAGCCTGTCTAATTTAACATTACCTTAGAGGATTTGGGGGGTTTCAACTTAAGCATCATGAGGCAAGGAGTATGAATTCCAGTGTTTGGTCCCAGATCACCATGGAGAAATTTCAAAGGAGATAGTTCAAACCAATTAAGAAGCTCTACAAGCACTTTTGGGTTGAAATTTTGGGCAGCCTCATGGCTTTTCTGGTTGCTTTTAGGTAAGAGAAGTCCTATAGTCACTGTCAACTGCAAAGCCAGCCTTGATTCAGAAATCAGAAAGTATGATGCAATATATTAATCATTTGTACCCTCCACAAGGAGGATATAAAAATGGTCAAAATAGAGCTTGAGAGAGGATTTTATTGTTTTTGCTTTTTTTTTGTTTTTTGTTTTTTTCGGTACGTAGGCCTCTCACTGTTGTGGCCTCTCCCGTTGCGGAGCACAGGCTCTGGACGCGCAGGCTCAGCAGCCATGGCTCACGGGCCCAGCCACTCCACGGCATGTGGGATCTTCCCGGACCCGGGCACAAACCCGTGTCCCCTGCATCGGCAGGCGGACTCCCAACCACTGCACCACCAGGGAAGCCCGAGAGAGGATTTGTGAAGAGGTTTCCTTGGAGAGAAGAGCTGCTGTGCTGGGAGTCCCTTTGTCCTCACCTCCAAGGGAAAGGGGAGTGTGGGGTCCAAGATACTGAGAAGGAACTAATGGGGCCCCTTGGGGAGTTGATACTCATGCCCTGAAGCTGGGATGGAGTCGGACAGTGCAAAACTCATGCCTGGAAGAGTAGAGCAGTCTATGGCCTCGGGTCGTGGACTATGGGAGGGAAATCAGTAGCCTTCCCCCAGATGGTGGGCCAATCTGGCGTGAATCCCAAGGAGCAGACAGGGAGCTGGGCTAGGAATGTCAGCCAGTGGTCATTTTAATGGTTTCCTATTCAAGAGGACTTGTGTCACAGAGTAAGGAACCCCAACAGTAAGAGCCTGTATGAAATGAAGCCTGGAGAACCAAAAGCTGAGGGGAATCAGGAACAGCCAGCTGAAGGGGAGGCACTGCCACGGGTGATGGGGTCACAGAGAAGTCCAGCACGGGAGCCGAAGGAGAACCCATGAGAGACCTCACAGGGCAAAAAAGTCAGCTTTAAATCCCCGCCAAGTCCAAAGAGCTCCAGGCAATAGCAGCCCAGAAGAGGAACCTCTGCCCCTCCGGACTCACCCCTGCACACGCCCTGAACTGAGCACTCAGTATCAGCAGCTATCATGTGCAGGAGTAGTTACAAAAAGAAAGGTGGGGCTTCCCTGGTGGCGCAGTGGTTGAGAGTCCGCCTGCCGATGCAGGGGACACGGGTTCGTGCCCCGGTCCGGGAAGATCCCACATGCCGCGGAGCGGCTGGGCCCGTGAGCCATGGCCGCTGAGCCTGCGCGTCCGGAGCCTGTGCTCTGCAACGGGAGAGGCCACAACAGTGAGAGGCCCGCGTACCACAAAAAAAAAAAAAAAAAAAAAAAGGTGGCCCAACAACACATGAAAAGATGCTCAACATCACTAATTATTAGAGAAATGCAAATCGGAACCACAATGTGCTGTTATCACCTCACACCATTCAGAATGGCTATCATCAGAAAGACAACAAATAACAAATGCTGGAGAGGGTGTGAAGAAAAGGGAACCCTCGTACACTGTTGGTGGAGATGTAAATTGGTGCAGCCACTACAGAAAACAGTATAGAGGTTCCTTAAAAAACTAAAAATAGAACTACTATATGATCTAGCAATTCTACTTCCTGGGTATATATCCAGAAGAAAATGAAAATTCTAATTCAAAAATATACATGCACCCCAATGTTCACAGCAGCCCTAGTTACAATAGCCAAGACATGGAAACAACCCAAGCATCCATCAACATATGATTGGTTTAAGAAGATATGGTGCATATGTACAATGGAATATTACTCAGCCATAAAAAAGAATGAAATATTGCCATTTGCAGCAACATGGATGGACCTAGAGAATATTCTACTTAGTGAAATAAGTTAGACAGAGAAAGACAAATACTATATGATATCACTTACATGTGGAATCTAAAAAAAATAAAACAAATGAATCTATATACAAAACAGAAACAGATTCACAGACAGAAAACAAACTAATGGCTACCAAAGGGGAGAGGGAGGAAGGGACAAATTAGGAGTGTGGGATTAACAGATACAAACTATTAAACATAAAATAGATAAGCAGTGAGGATTTACTATATAGCACAAGGAATTACATTCATTATCTTGTAATACCCTACAATGGACTATAATCTGAAAAAAAAATAACTTAATCACTTCGCTGTACACCTGAAACTAACACAGTATTATAAATGAATTTCAATTAAAAACAAGGAAAGATGACAACTCCATTCTCTTTCCCTAGTGGCATGAAGCCCACCAACTATAGGCCCGAGGCAAAGTGCTGGAGAGTTGAAACCTATGTTTTGAATAAAAGTTGAAATATTGATTAATATATTGTGTTGCACTTTCTGATTTCTGAATCAAGACTGGCTTTGCAGTTTAAAATGACTATAGGTCATTTTATTACCTGACACTAACCAGGAAAGCCATGAGACTGCCCAGAGTTTTATTCAAGGGCAGGGGGGAAAGTTTCCCCCATGGAATAAAATTGAAAGGGAGAGTGTGAAACAAGAGGAAGGTAGCATAAGTTTGACCACAAAGGTGGGAGAAGCAAAGTTAAACACGCTGTGCTAATTCTGCAACTCTTCTCGATATATTAGAGAATTGAGCAAATCAGTAAAATGTGTTGATGACGTGCAAATATGGAATGAGGAAAAGCAGGAAAGAACCCTGGGTAGAGGGACTGAAATTGAAGGTATTGCTAGGAACTCGTTACTTCTAAAACATGTATATGAGGTGTGTGCATGGACTTGTTTGCACGTACTATATGTGTGTATACAGATTTGCATATGTGTCTTTGTGAGTACATGGAATATTTCCAAGTTCTCTCTAAAAGGACTCGAACCACGGACAATAAATGCTACTTGTTTGGCACCCAAATCTTGGTCTCTAATACCATTCCCCATGAAACAGGAACCAGGGCTGTTCAGAAAAATGGCTGGTTCCAGGACTGGGATACAGATAAGCCTGGAGCAGCTTTTGCCAGAAAGAGGAATAATAATAATAATAATAATGGGACCTATAACAAGTACAAAACGAGCTCCCTCTGACCAATTCTGGGACAACTTGAGCAAAAGACTTAAGAATAGTAATGAATTATAAACCATTGGAAAAAATGCAAGGAATTCATGAGTCCACACCAATAAAAGATAAATAAATGGAATGCAAGGGAGGGCTGCTGCTGACAATAGCACGCCAAGTGTCAAATGTGGAGGGAGTGCTGGAGTTGGAATCACCAGCGGAAATAAGTGGGTCAAGCAAGAATCATCACTGGCTACTAAATCTGTGTCCCAGGTAGATTCTGATGAGGAACAGGCTATTTGCATGGTCCAAAATGTCTCCTCACAGACTGATTATTAGTTGCAAGGGGCAAAGCAGTTATTATACATGAAGAAATCAGACCACGCTTCATCTGGGGGATCAAAATCAGTAACAAAATCAGTAACATCAGTGAGGGATAAATGGGCACCGTGCACCTCCCAGTATGATACTCGAGTACGTGACTTCACCCATGTCGTATTGTGGCTCAGAATGCATAACTTGAACCTAATATCGAGGAAATATCAAGCAAGCCCAAAGTGAGAAATGTTCTATTAAAAACAACGTGGTGGGTGGGGATGAATTCTTTAGAAATGTCAGTGCCATCAAAGACAAAGAAAGGGGCTTCCCTGGTGGCGCAGTGGTTGAGAATCTGCCTGCCAATGCAGGGGACACAGGTTCGAGTCCTGGTCTGGGAAGATCCCACATGCCGCGGAGCAACTAGGCCCGTGAGCCACAACTACTGAGCCTGTGCGTCTGGAGCTTGTGCTCCGCAACAAGAGAGGCCGCGACGGTGAGAGGCCCGCGCACCGCGATGAAGAGTAGCCCCCGCTCGCCACAACTAGAGAAAGCCCTCGCACACAAACGAAGACCCAACACAGCCAAAAATAAATAAATAAACAAATAAATAAAATGAAAAAAAGACAAAGAAAGGCTGAGGCAATGGTCCAGATTAAAGGAAGCAAAGAGGCATGGTGACTAAATGGGATACTAACCCTGGATCCATCCCATGGTGAACAGGGAAAATGCTCCAAAGGACATCACTGTATCAATTGACACATGTGGGACACAAATACAAATTTGGGTATATTAGATCCAATAGTGTATACTTGCTAAATTTACTAAAATAATAATTTTAATGGGATAAGATAATATCTCTATTCTTAAGAAATATACACTGAAGGACTTACCTAGGAATAAAGGGCAGTGACACATCTAACTTACCTGCAGATGGTCATGTTAACAGGAGACAAATATAAGTAAAGGGCATAGGACTGTTCTTTGTACTACTTTTATATTTGTAACTTTTCTGTGAGTTTAAAATTATTTCCAAATAAAAAGTTAAAACCAAAGGATTATGGTGTACTGCTTTGGCATTTGAGATTTTGGTTTGGGGTTGGATTTTGGTTCATAAACGCCTGGACTTCCAATCTGTGTGACTACTAATGGAAAGCCCTCTGGATCTGGATGAAAGGGAGTAAATTTTTGCAAAAGGGCTTCTGTCCAGTCACCAGGTGCAGAAATGCCCTCACCAGCTACCTGGGGGTAACCTGCTCTCTCTGGGCCAAATCATGCAAAAGTTTGTCATACAGCAGGTCTTAGATGCTTAGGATAAGGTTTGACTTAATTTTAAATACAGGTCCCCCCCTTTTTTTTTTTTTTTAGTATCCCAGACTTTTGTTTAATGAAAGTACTTCTTTATTCTTAATACTTTCTTTTGATGTGTACTTAAAACACATCCCAACATCAAGAGTGTGAGCTTTTTAACAGCAAAAACTTACCAAGGTTCATAACCCCTCTTAAAAAGAAACTATTCCATTTTTAATTATGGCAAAACACTGTGAAACAATTTTAGGTCACAAACATTCACACACAGAATTCTAATCATGAAAGCAGTGGGTGGCTTCCCTGCTTGCCTGGTGATGCTAAAAAAAAAAAAAAGACCCTTATGAGCCCATCAATCAGGGAGTAAAATCCTTTTGGCTCTCATTACAGTTATATGGAGGAAATATTTTTATGTGTTAATTTAAAGATATGGCTCCACATAGCAAAGGGCTCAGTTAATATCCTGAAACAAGATTCTCCAACCTTGCAGATTTGTACTGGGAATGGCTTACGGCTGACTTTCTAAATAGAAAGCTGCATAATTAATGACACTCCACTAGATCTCAGCTGAGCAGGAATGAGGCTGGCGGTGAAATAAAATAAAATATTAATAAAACTGACTTCAGTACAGTCAATAATCAGTAATCAAAACCAACAGTGCAGGAGGCCTATTTAATTTGCAGTTTTACTCAGCACACACAGCCAGGATCACTGGGGGCCACTTGAATTGCTTTACGGGGCAGAGGTAGCAAGACCTAGCCATTACTAACATTCTTTTTGCAGCTGCCAAAGAACTCAGGGTCAGAGATTGGGTCCATGAGGTATGATCGAATGATATTAGCCCGTAAACCTTTCGGTGCTTCATTGGTCATTTTCACTCCATTCTGCAGTACAGACACAGGGAAATTTGGAGATGGGTAACTTGTCAGCCAAATTCGGAAATCTGGATGTGTTGTTTCTGCGCTTAACTCCTGCAACAAAAGAAGCCAGATCCAAAAGGGTCATAAAATGCAAGGAAAATCTCAATCATGTGTGCATGGGATGGGCTGGAAGTGGGAGGAAGCATCTTTACAAAATAGGGCTTATTGCTGCAGTTTAAGGCAAAGGCCTTAAAAACTGATTCTGCCAGGGAAGCGACATACTTCATTGGGAAGGCCCAGAGTTGCTGTCCCTCTCCCTGTTAACAATTAAATCACATGACTGTAAAGTTTACAAAGGCATTACATAATTCAGATTGGGCCGTGATAAAGACTAAGACATTCCAAAAAGTCTTGTATCTTCACTGATGTTGCTGAAATATTTATAGAAACACTTTTGTGCCCCAGAGCCAGATTAAGAATGATGCCTTCTTGCTGTAGCCAGGTTGTGAGAATAAGCAACACACTCAGATAAATCCATATTAAACCAAGTAGGGATGAAACAAAAAAGAGCATTTTGAAAGGGAAGAAGAACTGGTATGTCCTGAAGCACTAAACCATATCACTATTAGCGCCACTTGTTTACGGGGATAGTCAGGCCTGCACTGTGGAGGATGACAGAACGCTCATCTATGACTGTCGTGAAGGCTATATTGGGCCTTGGAATAATTACCATGGGTCTTTCCCTCTCTCCTGTTCTGCCCCACTCCCTACTGCTAACTCCTTCAACTGTCCATGTCAGTGGTATCTATGTTTTTTTAATTGCAAATCTTTAACAGTAAAATAATTTTTGAGCACTCAACTGGTGAAGGGGTGGGTAGGGGAATTGGAAGGATGCTTAAGGCACCTACATTTTTTCATAAATGGTGAAGGTACCATTTTTCCTCCTACTAGCTGCCCTATGCCCAGTGACTTAGGTAGCATAACTCATGGGACTTTGGGCCAAGTTCACCATCCACTGGGGACAGCTCTTCCCTCTTGGATGACTCTCTAATGGGTATACGATACAATTCAACAGGTCATGAGAACAGCCTAGAGACAGAGGAACCATGAGGAAACAGGCACAAATACAAAGTCTCGAATATAAGGCCCGAAGCTTGAGAAGATGTTAGTAAGGCAAAAAATATTAAAGAATAGTTTTGCAGATAGAAATAACATCTATCATGGAAGCCTACATTCTTGAGAAAGTGTGCTCTCCCAATGAAAGTGAAAGAAGGTCAAGTGGCTAGAGCACGGAAGTTAAGATGGGAAGTGGCCAGAGACGAAACCTGAGAGGCAGGCGAAAGTCAAATGAAGAAGCCATGATGGGGGCATGAACTTTGTCTTCATGCAGTGGGAAGCCATTGAAAGGCTTTATTCATTCACCAGCTCAGGAAAGATTTATTGATTATGTCCCATGAGCCAGGCACTCTTCAAGGTGCCAGAGGTAAACCGGAGAATAAAACAGCACTTACATTTTAGTGGGAGATACAGACAAAACAAAATGGTGACAAGTGGCATAAAGGAAAATATAGTCTGCTCCTTAAAGTGTCAGGTGGATGTCTGGATAGTGTAAGTTATATCAATTTAGTAGCTCGAGGGACTCTGAAGAGAGGGCTAGAGTCACGGGTAATTACGTGGAATCCATTGCCAGGTTTTCTGTTTATTCAGTTGAGCTACGTGGGATTTTCTTCCTGGAATTTCTGCCCACAAAAATAGGGAAGTACCGTGACCCACTGCAGGGAGGGTGGGAGGAGTGCTCTTTTGGTTTCAGATTCATCCTCTGTGGCAGTGTCACTAGCTAAGTGGGTGAGAAGTATAATTAAAGCAAAGTTACATCCTGAAGCCTTTTGGTTTAGAGGGGCCACACTAATTTCCCCCTGCAGAGCTTTCTTTGTTGTTTTTGGCCCACTGCTGTAAAAAGTAAATTGGTTTCTGTCTACCCTGTGGTTTATTCCTATCTTTGAGGCTGCTCCTCTGATTAAGGATATTTCTGACCCACGGGATGAGCCCTTGCCTCTAGCAGGAGAGATTCGGCAAGGCCTGGCCATGTGCTGTCCTCTAGTTCCCAATGCGAACCCATCTCCCCTATAACCCAGCCATCCTGAAACCCTCAAATTACAGGACAGGAATGGAGTTACTTAGATGGCATGTACATCACTAATTCTACTGGGGAGCTATGATCTCATAAAAATAAGCTTGCGTTTTTACCTCGCAAACTTTCTCGAGGGTTGGCATCCAAGAGGTGGCAAGGTGACAATTCTGAAGAACAACCCATGTTCCTTCTTTGACAGCTTTTTCTAACATCTTCATAGCTATGGGCCCTTGGCCTTGACCAAGAGATAAAGACCTGAGTTTTGATGCTCCACATCCCTGTGTACAAGAATAGTGAAGATGTTATTTTCAATCACATTTTAAAGAAGAATCAATATTATCATCACAGGAAATGTTAATATTAAATATATTAAAATTTAATCATGCAGCATCCCTCAAAGGTTCTAGGGCACATACAGCCCTAAAACCTCTTACTGGTTCAGAAGCCAATAAACAGACAAAAAGCAAGCCAGTTCATGAAGGAAACAGTCATGGTAATAAATGAAAAATTCTGTAGAGTCTTTGATTGTTGAGATAAGGGACGGGAAAAAATTAAGAAGACTTTTAATATGAGGAGGAGATGAAAGAGCCCAGGTATCAAGCAGCAACTCCTAAAATTCAAAGCTGAAAAGAAAACTATGAATAGACAGATGAATTTGCCCCAGTTTCCTCCAGATCTCTGAATAATTATATCTTAACTAATTTGGTTACTGCATAAAGTTCAGAGGAAAAAAATCCATTAGCCCCTAACTTCTATTCAAGTTTATTTAAGGAACTCTGTGGGAATGTCTGTCTAGAATTCATTTCTCCTATATCCTGATTCGTCTACAGCTTCCAGATATGGTGTCTGTGACCCCCTGGTCTATTTCTAGGGCAGTTACCACCTGAATGCCACTTTGGAAGAGGCCTTGAGTTATGGGAGCAGTATAAGAGAAGGCCCTGTCTGAATGTCCACAGGTTACTGACACAAGCAGGTCAGCAGGAAAAAAAAATAGACGTTTAAGGTACCTGGTCATCGGCAAATTTTAGAAGGGCAGCCATGGGATCTGCTCCAGGAGAGAGCACGAAAATCAGTGGTGCGCAGCAGTTACTATCCGCAAATGCCTTGGATAGATCAAACGGGGGTGGTTCAATGAATGCACGTCCCAATCTGTTGTTTATAAATTCTTGCAGCATTGGAATAATCTAGAAAAGGACAAGAATATGTTTGAAGGAATATTCAAAATCTTCTTAAAACCTTAAAACTTCACATTCAAAGGTGTTTTATAACAAAGGACCTTACATTCGCTTTGGTATTTATAAATGTTGGTAAAGAGTCAAAGGCATCACTTTATACAGTTGTCTTTTAGATAGAAAGAAACTATACATTATTGAATTAATAAAAGGTGGGTGGTTAGTGACACCAGAATTCAAAGGCATTTTTCTTCCTTTTAGTGAGTATTCAACATATCCTAGATAAAGAATATAAAAAACCTTAATTCTTTACTTAAGTTTTAAGTAAAACTTGACCATGTTCCAAAGTCCACAACTCAGAAGTAGAAATTCTAGTGTGATTTATACAATCCTATACCACAAAGATCGATACAGCTGAAAAAAGAAAGAAAAGGAAAAGCACCGTGAAAGAGAAGCCATACTCCCGAGAAACAGGCGAAACTACGTCGTGTAAACTTTCTGAGAATACGCCCGTGCATTTTCTGGAAGCGTGTTTGAGAAAGAGCAGAACTTTGGGGCTTGGGGGTCCCTGTCAGGCACTGCTGTGGGAGCAGACTTGTAGAAAGCAGTATGGCTGAGGTACAGCCTCAGGTACATCATTCCTTCTTTCTGATGAAGGGTCTACACCACTCATCTCTGGGTGATGGCTTAGGTGTGTGCCAAGCAAGTAATAAAGGTATGTTTAATGAACCAGTATCCCTGTATCTAGCTTAACAAATTATGGAAGCATCCCAGGAAGAGAAGTAATGAAGTGACAAGAGCACAAAGAATTTTTTGAAAGCTTCAGAACCTCTCTGACTGGACACCTACTTATACCCGAGGATGGAATTGTGTGTAACACACAACACTCCAAATTAGGACGGCAACTCCACCACCCCACAACTTTTCTGAACTTAAAGCGAATTGCAGGAGCAATTTGCAGCTACCAAGAATCTCAAAAAGGGGGTCTCCTCTGGAGAAAGTTACAAACATTGCCAAATTTTAACAGTGCATCCTCCAGAACCTCTATCCACACAAGGTTTGTAAGTAAAACTCATTGACTTGTCACAATACTTTAAAAAGAGTGTCAATCCTGGTATGGATGTGTGTGTGTGTGTGTGTGTGTGTGTGTGTGTGTGTCTGTGTGTGTGTGAGAGAGAGAGAGAGAGAAAGAGAGACAGACTGACTGAGGGTGTGAGGGTCTGGAGCTGAGAAACAGTGAAGAAATACCTGTACTTAAATTTTTTAATCCCTCCACAACAGATTCATTCAAATATGGAAAGGTATAAATAGCCAAGTTGGGGAACCAACCTAAATGTCATGGACAGATGAGGGGATAAAGGAGATGTGGCATATATACACAGTGAAATACTATTCAGCCATAAAAAAGAATGAAATAATGCCATCTGCAGCAACATGCATGGACCCAGAGATTGTCATACTAAGTGAAGTAAGTCAGAAAGAGAAAGACAAATACCATATTATATCACTTATATGTGGACTCTAAAATGTGACACAAATGAACCTATCTGTGAAACAGACTCACAGACACACAAAACAACCTTATGGTTACCAAAGGGGAAAGGAGGTGGGGGAGGGATAAATTAAGAGTATGGGATTAGCAGATACACACTACTATATAAAAAATAAACAACAAAGTCCTACTGTATAGCACAGGGAACTACATTGAATACCCTGTAATAAACCATAATGGAAAAGAATCTGAAAAAGAATATATATATGCATATATGTATATACATATATATAACTGAATCACTTTGCTGTACACCAGAAATTAACACAATATTGTAAATCAACTGTATGTCATTAAAAATAATTAAAAACTATGGAAAGGTATAGAAGGGTAATAACACATGTATAAGTGCCACGTTGGCATGGATCTACCTAACAAGATTACTCATATATTGTTCCTGCACAATAAATATCTACTGAACAAATGAATGAATAAATTAGGATGCTCCCTTTTGTGAAGGTGGGATTCTAATTACGGAAATTCTAAACAAAAATTACAGAATAATAAATTCATCTATACATCAAGTTTCATTTCTTGATAAGTTATTTCATGTTTCAGATATTTTGAATGGGCACAGATATCAAGCTTATGGCAGAAAACTAAAAATATCCTAACTGCCTGTCTCAGGCCTTGTCCTTGCCCTTTTCCCTATTATTCTTTTCCTGTGGCTGTCTTTTCTCACTAGATTAAAAACAACAACAACAATTAGCAAAGGAAAACTAAATGGTTTTTTAATAGCCTCTCTCCTCTCAAGGCTAACTTCTTCACTAAATTATAATTTTACAAACACAACGAAAGCACATGGCTTTTAAGTGCGTGGTTTCACTTTTAGGACGTTTGAGTTCTAAACGGCCCCTCTTCTGTGAGTGTTTCAGGCTGGCAGCGTCCACGGCGCTCATGCAAACATGGCTGGTGGAAACTGATTCTTAATGTTAGCGCCAGAGAACCCAGTTAGGGGTGCCTGCGTGAGGGTGGGCACAAGTTTCATTGTTTCATTTTTAATGTTAAAACTGAATAAGACCTGCTTGCTCCCAAGACTGAACAGTAACTCCTGAAGCAAGCTATTCAGTTTGGAAGGCGATGGAATTGGGTTTGCTTCTGCAATCTGATTATGCCAGCATCAGGTTTATACAATAAAATCTGTCAGTAACAAAAATTATAGACTAATTCAGGCAGCCATCTTCCCAAAGGCAGAAAAGAAGTTTGTGGTCACCTATGTATGTTCTTCTGTGTCTTGCAAGTTCCTATGGGATTTATCTGAGGTCAGAGAAACATATTAACTTATATTTGACAAGTTTCTTATTGAAAGCTGATTAATTTGCTTTTTGTTTACTGTCCAGAAGGAGAGAACTGTGGCCAGAAGCTCTTCATTTTGTAAATGGGCTCAAAACATTCCACACCTCCGTATTTATCCATCTGATATGCTTTTGTCAATAAAACACTATAAACTATTAAATTCTGTGGAAGGTGCAAACCCATCTCATTTCTCCTACTGGTGATTCAGTGAGCATCTGTTACATTTTTCCAAACTAGAGCATTAGATAACCTGGCATCTGTGGCTTCTTACCATGGGATGGAGTTGGTTTTGAAGGGAGAGCAGTAGAAAGGAGACAGAAAAAATTGTGCTGACAAATAACATATACTGTAAACTAGAGATCAAACAATTGCTGATCTTCCTAGGGGTGATACACTCATGACTTAGAGATGGCAAAGAAATAATATCTATGTAGTACTAGCCCAGTTATTAGCCTCATACAGCACTGTTCCTTTCTCTGGCATGCTAATACCATTTTGCTTTGGAAAATCATTCTTTTAAAAGCATAATAGTCATATATTAATTTTAAATACATAGATTCTAACGTCAACGATTTACCACTAGGAATTAAAGTACCTGGCAACAGCAAGATTGAAGGATTTGAGGTTGCTAGTAATATAAGAGCATACTAATAATCATTTCTATATTAAGGATTACGGGTGAGATAGTATAGATAATGGTAACTAGTTAATCACTTAGGATAAATTGAATTATGCTGTAGTAGCAAACGATTTCCAGATCTCAGTGGTTTAACACAACACAAGCTTATTTCTTGTCCCAGCAAAGTCATCTGGGTGTCCAGGCAACAAACTCTCCCTGTGCTGGCTCAGCACTGCAGCCTGTTTATGGCACTTAAATATCCACACGTGATTCCACAGTTTTGGTGGCGGGGGGGAGGGCCCTGGAGAATCTCACACTGGTAGTGAGATGCTTCTGCCCTAACACTTCTGCTCACATCTTACTGGCCAAAGCAAGGTTTATGGCCACAATGCCCCCACCTCGAGTGTACTCAGGAGAGGAGAACCAGAAATACTGGTGAGTAGCGTTAATGTCTACATTCATCCACCAATCCAAAAAAAAATCTCTAGAGGAGATATGGAAACGTATAAGAAAAAGTTATAAGACAAGGTGCTGAAGTATTGTGCAGAGTAGGCAAGAGAAGTATGAAACCTTAAGTTTAACCTCAATTGATTGAAAAACAAAAAGATACAAACAAAAATTCCTCAGCTTGAATATCTAATTCCCCAGCTCCCTCGAATACACTTTAAAAAGAGAGTGACTGTGGAAAGTAATATTGGATCTGTTTGGTAGCTCAACATATTTTCAGATTAAAATGTCCAATTTTTAAAAACAAACTGGGGAAAAGATATTTATAGATGAAACTGCTGCAATTAGGAAACGGTTCATTAATCACTTCTAATTAAACAATATAAAACATGAACAGAAACTTCTTTGTTTATCAAATATTGAGGGGAGAAGGTCAATGGTACATGCAGAGTCATTTAGCAGAACAGTCTTTAGCTTAGAAAACAAAGTAAAAACCTTTGAAAATTTTAATAAAAGGTTTTAAAGGAAGAAGCCGTATTCGGCAAGAGTTTGAAGCATTTCATATTCTTCCATATTTAATAGTTGAAGTGAAAACTTCTGATGCTTAACGCTAAAGTTCCAGTGAAAATTCATTCTTAAAAGGGCCACCAAGGGGGAGATGTTTCATCAGTTTAATAATGATCCTCAACAACGGGAGGTACTTCCAGCATCTAAGAGCTGGGCAGCATTATGACGTTCAGGGGCCCTTGGCACTTCGCGGGTCCCTTCTTCCATAAATAAATATAAAAAATTGTATTTTACAACTATTTTGGTATAATTACAAATATAATACAGACGGATTTATTTTCTCATTTTAAAAGAAATTAAAACATTTTCATGAACCCCTAAGAGTATCATGGGCCCTAGGCCCTGTGCCTAACCAATGCTTTGGCCCTGGCTAAGGCCACACTGCCAAGTCAAGCAAGAATGACATGTGTTTATCGAACAGACCATGGCTTACAGAGGAAAGAATGCTGCTACCCTATATTATCACTGATGTGCAGAAAAACTTAAAAAAAAAAATACACGGCTTTCACCATCTAAGCTCTGCTTTTTCTGTTGTTGTTAGAATGGAAGTATTGTATTATATTCCTTGGCAACTCAAATTCTGAATACAGTAAATTTTGAAATAATTATGTATACTTTTACTCAAGCAGTAACAGTGGACAATTAGAATATTTTGTTCAATTTATTTTTCCCACACTCCTAATGTCTACATTTTCTCAGAGTATGTAGATATCTCTGTGGGTATGGGTCTTTACAATTAAGTGAACAGTTGTTTTTTTAAATGGAATTTAATAATACAAATGAGGATGTCAATGAGTACTGCAATTTGTTGATATGACAGGTCAGCTGATTCACTGGTTATATAATCTATTATTTAAAGAAATGAAAATTAATAGTATTGACATTTTCCTTTGTAGTTAGCAGTGATGAATGTCTTAATATTCTACTAGCTTTCCAAAAGCCAACAAAAAACCATGTACAGCATAGCATTTGAGGAGCCAGAAAGTCTAGTAAATCAGCTTCATGTAAACCACATTGACTAATTTCATCGAAACAGTAAGAATAAAAATGAGATTACTGCATGTAAAGGAAGTAGATTGTGAGGAATTGGGGAAGCATATAATAAAAGGAAGAATCATAACATAAATAAAACTATAAAATACAATCTGGTGAGTTACTAATTTAGTGTGGTTTTAATAAATATACACTTTTTGAAAAATGGCTGCATTAGAAGGAAGTGGGGTTATTTCCCCCAGGCTCCTTTACGTCCCCCATGACCCATGATTACATAAGGAAACACGTGTTTGGCTGGACTGTGGAGAGAGGAGGGACTGGACTCACTGAGCTGCTTTCAAAGACCACATTTACCTTGTCCGGTCTCAGGCAACGAACGATGAGCATCCTTTGAAACTGACTTGCTTTACCTTCCCAAACGTCAGGAAAAACCTCATGATGCGGCTCCTAAAATGACAGTGGATATAACTCAATGCTATTTGGAAGACTACTTAAAAGAAAAAAACCCCCCAAAAACAGTATTTTGACTTTTAAATCGAGTTTTAATTTCATATAATGACTAAATGAAATCAAGAATGCTAATGTAAATTTTATTAGGTTGGGCAAAGTTATGAAATAAGATACAAAAAGAAAATTTAAAATGCCACTAAAAACAACAAAACTAAGACATGAATTAAGCAGGTAAATGTCAATATGAACATTAATCAATAGCACAAAATGATCCCTGTTATTAAAAAAATAAATGTGCATTAGATTTCCCCATTATTTCTCCAAAGGCATTTTAAAAACCTACCAACTACTCTCATTATCTATTTATAAAAAACCCATTTATTGCAAAAGAAGGAAGAAGGATATGTGTTATTTCTTATTTTGAAGAATTTTTGGTATCTTTTTTAGAAAGGGATATTTGAGAATGTGTATATCAAAGAAGAAGTCAAAAGAGTGCTATTAAAAATATGCAAGAAGAGAGGTATCAAGATTCCAGGAGGAGGAGTAAACATGGAAAAAAAGACACCTGCACCTTTGAAACGTTTAGGAAGGCTATGTAGTATCTCAGATCAGAAATCTCCATGCTTTATCATAGGGAAATTTCTATTTAAATTAGAATCAACTATACACAAAAACATATTTGCCTCTGGGAAATGTAGTTTTGTTACTAACTAGGAGCGATCCAAAAGAGATCCAGTCCAAAATATTTAAATTCAGGTGTAGACACAATCTCAGTATCATGTATAATACAACAAACAGGTCACCAAAGAAAAAGTGTTCTCCACGCATCTGGCTCTTTTTCCCCTCCACCCTCCCCTGCAACAGAACTGTTGCATATTAAACCCAAGGAAAGCAGAATGTCCAGAGAGTAGAAACAATAGAAAAAATTAACTGGGAATCATCAAAATATTAGCCCTTGTACTAAAAGAAAAGTGAGGGAAGGCAACAATTCCTACGTATTCTAGAAGGGAAACTGAGTATCATGGTATATGTTAGCTATCTCCAATTAGCAAGATAGGGTCTCATGAAAATTATTTGAGAACTATTAGCTTTTCCCTTTCATCAAATGACACAAATATTTATTAGTTTGTGTCCTGTATTCAGAAAATCTAAACAATATCTGTTTTATAAAATTTTAACTCATCTGCCATTATGATTGCCAAGGTACAAGTTGATAATAAATAAAAAACCTGGCATGGAAATTCAAAAAGAGTACTTTTAAGGACCATGCAGCTTTTTTGCATCTCTATATATTTCAAGGAATTTGAATAGAAGTGCAAACAGAACTACCAATTTTGAAGGTGGGGATAGTTTAATCGAAGCACTGATTTTAATATTTGATCAGTTTAAAGCTTACTTAAATCTTGTTTTTATTCAAAGATAAGAGTAAATTGTTTGACATTATTTTCTCCATTTAAAAACTCTGAAATAAGCAAGAGGGATAAAAACATACCAAACTATCATATACTTTTTTCCACCCATCCTTTAAGTGCATAAACTCCCTACGAATGGTTTTGAAGGCAGGCAACTCGTCTAGTCGACATATTTCATCCCAAGATTTTTGAGGAAGCCACGTACAAGGGTTGGCATGAGGATTATCCAGTCCAATGCCACCAGTTAGCAGAAATCTCCACTCAGCTTTATTAATCTTTGGAAAACAAAGTAGCGTGAAGAGTCAGAAGTGAGTTCATCATATACATAGTAAACTTACAACCATTTAAAAAGAATTGACTATTTGATTTTTAAGCTTCAGGTATGGTCCCCATAAAATTCTATAGTTACTGGTATAGCTCAGTATTTATTCATAAGAAACCAGTGTATCCATTATAACCAGTTTTCAAAATAGTTCCATTTTAGATAGGTATTTTTGATAATTTTCCTCCAGAATTACTGATCTAAAAATGGAAATCTGAATTTATTCTTTTTGAATATATGCTTTCCTAAATGACTTCTTATAGTTTTATTGGCTCTAAAAATTGTTGAGAGGCAATCAATCTTCTATGTTTTCAATTATTTTCCATAAAACATAATGAGGTACTGCTACGAAATTTTTGCAAGAAATGCAAAAATAAAGCTTCTACTCCTTCAGAGTTCAACTAATACATCGCCATATGAAATCAATAAATCTTAAACACATAATATAAAATAGTGAATTTATACACCTCTCTTCTAGTCTTAAAGTGCTTCCTATGTTTTAATAGATTTGAAACATAGCAAAAATTAATGAATGGTATCATTAAGCCCAATGGTTAGATTTGACGAACTTGCAAAAGTTTCTAAAAATACTGCCATTTATAGTATTACTTGGAGTACATATATCAATATATTTAATTTATATGCATACTTATATAAGATTCTGATAGAAACTATTTTAAACTAAAACATACAAAAATTTAAGCAGTAATAGTTATATAATGAACTCTGCTTAATTTATTTTTCACCTCTGTGAAATTCAATCTAGTTGTGATGCCTTAACTATAATTAACTATTTACCATCCTTTTATATATATTCCCACACAAGTTCATAAATTAATGAATTCACGTTAATATTTTTTCCCTACAAATTAAAACAATACTGACCAAACGCTCATGTATCATCAGATTTACAGTTAGACAAAAGGAAAAGAGTAGTTTATCCTTTTCAAAGAGGGATCGGCAGACGTTAACATAAAGGGAATAAGTGAAGTGATCCTTGAGAATTTGAAGCCTAAGGGTCAACAGAAAGAAAAGTAAATAAATAAAAATGCATTATCCTTTAAGAAAAAATGCTCTTGGGGAAACCTATTATAAACCATTTAGATGTGTGCTCTTCTAATAAGCTTTCTGGTCAATTACTCCCCAAACAAATCAAGGATCCTTATTAACTGGGGGCACCAATTTGAGAGCTACACAATGTAGAAACATTTCAGTAGAACTGCATTTTTACTGTTGACTGATTTTTTAAAAAACTTAATCTTCCTTTTGGAAAAAAGTCAATGCACAGTATATTAATCTATTACATTTAACAGTTTTTGGTCTATTTCTAACTATAAAACATTCCTTGGGGTAAAACTGGATATCTTTATTCCATAAACACTTCCAAATGTTCTATATTATATATTAAATGAACAGACTGAAGTTAATAGCTCCTTTATTAAATTAACATTAAGTTTAGTAGTGTGTTACTCTGCTCATAAATCCATAAAAACCAGAGAAATCACAAAACTTGATAAACTACATTTTTATTTACCACATAGACAAGACACAGGAATGTGAATAATCACAATATTTGCAACTAACAACTTCCTAGTAAGTGCTAACATGTGTGATCTGTATCCATAATAATTCTTAACATGAATATAGCACTTTAAGCATTTTCACTAATCTCATGAGGGGTAAACTACCACTGAGACAAAAGTTTTAAAAATATTTTTATTACATAGGTTATACTAGTTATAATAGAAATAAAGTTAGCTGAAAACATTTGTAGTAAGCTAATGATTTACATAGATTAATGACCTAAATTATCTAAAGGATAAAGCATCTAAAGGGAAAATTAGCATAGTTTATGATTAAACAAAATTACATTGGTGTTTCTTAATGTGCCTAGAAAAAAAAAATATTCTTACTATTTACTTAAAAAAAAAAAAAAAAAGGAAGATTAAGCAGGACTCCTAAAAGAGTCTCCCTTGCCGTAGCCACTTCGGAATTCTGTTTGGCAATATTTATTAATCATATTTTTTGAAATTAATTTATTTTCTTTCTTTTTTTTTTGGCTGCATTGGGTCTTCATTGCTGTGCGCAGGCTTTTCTCTAGTTGCGGTGAGCGGGAGCTACTCTTCGTGGCGGTGCACAAGCTTCTCATTGCGTTGGCTTCTCTTGTTGCAGAGCATGGGTTCTAGGTGTGTGGGCTTCAGTAGTTGTGGCTCACGGGCTCTAGAGCGCAGGCTCAATAGTTGTGGCGCACGGGCTTAGTTGCTACGTGGCGTGTGGGATCTTCCCGGACCATGGCTTGAACCCATGTCCCCTGCATTGGCAGGTGGATTCTTAGCCATTGCGCCACCAGGGAAGCCTGGCGATATTTATTAAAATGGAAAATATGCATACCCTGTGATCATCAATTGTGTTCCTGTATATATACCTACCATACATGTGTACATACAATACCCACGTACAAGAGTGTACAAGACAGCAAAAATTCATAATAGCCCTAAACTGGAAGCCACCCAAATGTCCTCAACAGTAGAGTGAATGAATAATTTGTGGTATAGTGAAAGGACAAATAAAAATAAGAGGTTTACTTTTTTTACACTGAAAATGTTAAAAAGAGATTTCCCTCTCCTCCTTCTTCTTAGAGAATTTACGTTTGAAAAGTTAAAATTATACATACTTTCTTGACTCTTTGAAATGTGTATAAATTCTTGTGAAAACTAGGCAGGCTTTTGGTCAACTTTATGACCCAGGAATGTCCTTCTCAAAGACCTGAGAGCCATCTTCATGGGCACCTGCCTCCTCATTGCAAAACTACCTCTTGTCATAAAGATAAGACATTTGCTTTTCCTCTGGATGAAGCCAGTTTGCTAACTCAGTTGGTAAAGTCAGGAGAAGATTTCTGTCTTTGCAGTCTCGTAGTGGATTGCCGGTCGATGCTGATCACATTCTGGTTTAATAATTATTCAATAAAAAACTGTTTTCTTTCTCTACTACTTTGTGGAGAAAACTTCTGGATTGGGAGATTTGCTTTTACACTTGCCCAACAATAATGAGCACAGGGAATGCGACTTAACAATGAAACTGAATAAACCACTGCTTTGCACTGTGCAAAACAACACAAATTTCACAATGTGAAGTGCAAGATGCCAGACAAAAAAGAGCACAGGCCATGCGATTCCTTTTATGTGACGTTCTAAAACAGGCAACACTCATCTCTAGTGTTGAAAGTCAGGACAGTGATTACCTTGGGGGATGGGTTATAGTGATTAGAAGGGGACACAGAGTGGTTTCTGGGCTATTGATGACGTTCTATGCCTTGACCTGACTGCTAGGTACACAGGTGTGCTCACTTAGGAAAATTTATCGAGCAAATACTTCTGACTTCTGCATGTTTCTGTAAAAATATTAATAACTTCAATCAAAGTTTTCAAATGCATTTTTTTCTATTTACTCTTTGGTCCCAGAATTATATTTTTAAGATCACTTTAGTCATAAATATGATTTTCATTGTTTCTACATTAAAGGATTTTAACTAAAAATAAAAAGGCACATTTGGTTTTCTGGATTTCAGTCAAATCTTACATCTGGGGAAAAGAATTTTATTTCCTATAAATCGTAAGGGGCTGTATCATAGTTATGAAGAAGCAGATGTCATATTTGTGGCTGAGTCCTAATTTAATATAATGAGGTAATAAAGGAACCAATAACTATTTTTAAAGCATAAAATTGTCCTAATTTTTAAATCTTGTACACAAAATATGTCTTTAAGAGACAAAGCAAAGAAAGTTTCTTCCCTAGACTCTAGGACATACCTTGATTTTAAACTAATTAAAATGACAGCATTCTGGTGACCTAGTTTTGTTTTGTTTTAATAAATTTACTTATTTAATTTATTTATTTTTGGCTGTGCTGGGTCTTCATTGCTGCATGCAGGCTTTCTCTAGTTGCGGCGCGCGGGGGCTACTCTTCGTGTTGGAGCGCGGGCTTCTCATCGCGGTGGCTTCTCTTGTTGTGGAGCACAGGCTCTAGACGAGCGGGCTTCAGTAGTTGTGGCTCCCGGGCTCTAGAGCACAAGCTCAGTAGTTGTGGCGCACGGGCTTAGTTGCTCCATGGCATGTGGGATCTTCCCGGACCAGGGCTTGAACACGTGTCCCCTGCATTGGCAGGCGATTCTTAACCACTGCGCCACCAGAGAAGCCCAGTGATTTTGTTTTAACCAAGGTAGAAATTAAGAACTGCAGTGAAAAGCAGAACATCACGTACTATGTTGCTCCATGTGATTAGCTCTGTGATAAGTTCTAGGTTCTAGGAATATTAAAAAAAAAAAAATCCTCGCCTCAGGGAATTCAGGATCTAGTGTGAAAACCAAACATGCATGTTGAAGTCAATAATGCAAAGGGCTGGGAACTTTTCTAAGAAAGGTCACTTAAATTTTTGTTTTCTGTACTCATTAATCCTTGCTAACCTTGAAAATGTCAGATACTGGAAGAAATAGAGAAATAAACTAAATATTTTCAAATATCATAATATAAAAAGAAACTTTAAACTCTACCATCATGCATTCCTTCTGTAAAGATACCCTCTTCTTCCCTTTCTTTTCTTTCTCATGGGCAGACATTTGAAAAATTGTTTAAGCCAAGTGTCAATCCAACAGCTTCATTAGCCTCATATATAGGCTTGTAAAATAATGACTGATACTAACCAAAAATTGCTCAGTCTAAGAACATTTAAAATTTAGCAAAATTCTACCATGATAAATGAAGGAATTCAATTTAGATTTCAAGAGATGAGCATTTTGGATTTCTAAAAGATAATTCTTAACTGTGGGTGATAAGCAGTAAATCAAGTTTCTTTTATGGGTATGAACAGTTAGGAAACTGAAGTAGCTTGCTTCGTATTGATTGATAAAGTTATACAGGGCAAAGGTTGCAATTATTTGTTCGAGAAGTAATTTAATGTTAGACTCTATTAAAAACATGTTTTAATACCAACTAAAATTTATCTCACTGACAACAAATAAAATGAAATTTTATTCTCTCAGAGACTTACTATTAAGTAGGTCTTAGTTCCATTACTTACTGCAATACCCAACAGTAAAATAAGGTATTTTATATAAATAAGAATAACAAAATCACAAGATTATTTTTCAAAAACCCTGTTATCTGACAAATTTTATACATGTATATATCAAAATGTGAATATGTAACTTTTCAAATGCAAGCTTACAGAGGTTAAGAGTCATATCTTTTAGGGGGACTACCTCCTCCTTCCACACTTCCCATCATAAATAACTTTTGCAAATGATACACAGAAGTAAATGTTTCCTCTTTTTAGAATTACATTATAATCCCATTATCTATTTAAACAAAGTCCTGGCAGACTGAATTTGGTCACATCTGTTCAATTTATAACCCTCAGATTTATTTCTGGTACAATTATTAATCAAGTTCACTCTAGCTATGTGGCTGTAAGGTGCACACCACTCTTAAACAACAATGAAGGCCACCGATTACTATTTATTTCTCATGCATTAGCTACTATTAGTATTAATTAGTATTGTTTTTACGTACCTTTTTGACAAAATTTCTGATTTCTCTGAATTTTCAATAGACAGGATGAAAAGGTTAATAAACCAGGTCAGTGAGTATTGGTACATGGGATCGATGTTAGCTAAATCAGCAATAGAGAAAAACAGGATGGAGGAATGAATGGCAATAGGTCGATAGCCCATGCGGGTGGCATCAATCTTTTTCTCCGTCTCTTCCGCTACTTCCTGCTTTTGAGAAATCTCATTAGCCAAAGCCTTGGAGGAAGATAATATCTTAATGGCAGTTTCATCTTCTAATATATTGCCTTCCGAAGATGAAAGAACTTCTAAAATCTTGTCTTCTATTTCTTTTAACTGCCTGGAATAAAACAATTTTCTCAGAAGAAGAAATCATTAAAAATCACTTCATGTATATGTTCTTTCATAAGAAACAAAGAGCTTGTAACCTTAAGAAATGCATCACATTGTGACAAATATCCATAACGGTGATGCTGTATAATTAATTTCTTATCTTGCAAAATGTCAAAAAGACAGGCCTTTCTGCTCCACTTCTCTTTCTAATGATCATTTATGTGGTAACTAGAGAGAGAGATGGTAA
The DNA here is from genome assembly GCF_964374135.1 of Grampus griseus. NCBI lineage: Eukaryota > Metazoa > Chordata > Mammalia > Artiodactyla > Delphinidae > Grampus > Grampus griseus. The sequence continues at coordinate 39,105,251 of NC_139001.1, read as the reverse complement.
GCCCATCTACTCTGCCATTAAGAATCTCAGCCCCCAATGAACGGAAAGTATCACTCCATTTATTTTCTGAAATTTTTCATGACTTCTAGAGCATTACCCTTTTTACCTATGATATAGATACTACAAGCAGAAAATGGAATGCAACATGTTCATTCAGACTGCTCCAGTGAAAACAGGTAACCTCAGTTACATAATGAATACTGAAACTTTTGCGCTAAAACTTCATTGAATAGTTGAAAATATATTGCTTTGACTTGTGGCAGGCCTCTGAATTCTTCCAATGCCTAAGAACTTGTATGTAAAAATATACTCTGCAATGCAATTTTCCAAATTAACATAGAGACTCTGTAATACCATATATTTTCCACTTAAGTCTTTCCATTCAATGCACCTATTAAACCTAACAAAGTAGATCTTTAAAATGTACTTTAATTGATTCTAAGTGATCTTGAAACAAGTAAGAATAATTCTGTGTTTTATAACATTTAAAACCTTTTGTTTTCAGCTCCTTGTAATATCAAGGCTTGCTTTTCTTCTTCAAGGTCTGGCCTTTCTCGTGCCACCACAATTCCCAAAAGCTGATCCTGCATTCCCTCTGAAGTGATCATGAAGTTTAATAGTGTCACCTGTAAATGAAAGAGTACACAACAATTGCATCATTATTTCTGTTGAGAAAGCCTCAACAGAGAAAGCCTCTGCTTATACACTTCAAATTCTGATCTTAAAACTGACTCTATTTACTATGGTAGTATCTGTGAAAAGTGGAATTTGTAGAGATGGTGATTAAGGGTATAGGCAAACTGGATTGTTGGATTAAAAACCCACTGAAGTTTCTCATGGTCATAAATGTAATACTTCAGAGGGTTTTGTTTGGTGATCAATTTATTCTTATTTCAAATTGGTCCAATTTCTGACTACCTTTTAATCCCCAAATCAATTAGAATCAGGCTGGAGGCCATCCTTCATATTGGCTGGACTAGCTGATTTATGTTTTAAGGATCCCAGTGGTGTCAAAAAGCAAAGGAGATATTACAAAGAGATGAGAGAAAAAAGAACAATTACTTGTCATAAGTATATACGGTATTCACAATATGACAATCATATTACGTATTATAATGATATATACAATAATATAATCATATTACAACATAGCATATATTATGTTGCATTATATCATCATATTAAAATATGATACTCAGCCACTACTATGAACTAAGGAATATACAGTTCAACAGTGTCCATCAAGATGCAGTCTGCTAACCCTGCTTCATCCCGGTACCTAACGGCTCTTACAGGCAGGTCTCACTCTGTTGCCCACAACTTAAAATACTACCCCTCTGAGAGTCCGCCTGCCGATGCAGGGGACACGGGTTTGTGCCCCGGCCCGGGAAGATCCCACATGCCGTGGAGCGGCTGGGCCCGTGAGCCATGGCAGCTGAGCCTGCGCGTCTGGAGCCTGTGCTCCGCAACGGGAGAGGCCGCAACAGTGAGAGGCCCGCATACTGCAAAAAAAAAAAAAAAAAAAAAAACTCCCCCTCCTGAGTCTTTCCCATAAGTGGGAAAGTAATCATGCTTAGGTCTCTCTTTTTAAAAAGCAAAAAACAAATCATACACACAATCCCTTTCAGCTACTGAACCATCTCCCTTTGTGCCTTCATAACTATATAACTGAAAATGTCACTTGTATATGCTTTCTGTCTCTGCCTCATTTCATTCCTCAGCCCTCTACAATCTGCTCTCACTCCTGCCTCCACATACCTATCAATACACACAGCAATAAACTGCAGAAACTTTCTGGCTCTGGTCACCAATGAACCGATAAACACCCGACCTTGGCTTAAGCTGACCTCCCCCGCCCACCTGCTTTTTTAAGCCTCTATTTTGCAGTCTGCCTGCCCTCACGTCTTGAATTAAGGTCTGCACCTATGTCTTGAGCATCACTTCCCATTCCTCCCCCATTCCTCCCTTTCACGTGCCTTTCATTGTAGCTAAGCTGAACTGATTGTGAAATCTCAGACACACACTATGAAACATCTGCACGTGCTTCAGCCCTGACTGACGAATGGGAGAACTTGGGTCTCCCCATCTTCCCTGGTAAGAGAATATTTCCTCTTCGTGAATGGAGTAACTTTGTTTGTGTGAGAAATTTCCTACCTGTGGTCAGGAAGTATGAAACAGCTCCTTGCTGTACCCTTGTGAAGGCAACACCCTCCTCTGCCCAAACCCAGGCACCTTCTCCATGGTGGTGTCCTCGGGTTAAACCGTTCCCCCTGGCTTGCCCCATGGCAGGCCTTGGATGCCACTAAATGTGATTACATAGGCATAATCATAAATTTATATGGAATAATAAGCAACAATTCTTGAAACTGAGCAATTAAAAATGACTCAGTGTTGTTATGCAATTCTCTACTGCTCTGGCCTTTATTCATGGGAAAATTATCATTAATGTTTTCAAGACATTTTTCCTGTTGGCATGAGAAACCAAGTGCACAGGTTACACTCGCTTTACTCTCCAAACCATTGTCACAGTGCTTAGGGAAATGTATGTTTTACAACCTTTACCTCAGGCACAAAGAGGTATTCATTCATATTCCATTAATGTTAGATGTTCTGAGATCAAGATTTTGCAAATCTAGCCATTTGCTCACAAATAAACATTTAAAATCATACAAATATGATTTCATAATTTTATTTTCATTTAGATTCAAAAGAACTATAGCAGCACAATCCCATCCCTTGGGTACTTTTGAAAGCAAAAGGTACATAAAAGATCCTAAAAATAAGATCAAGAGGAAATATTTTAATTTGTAAATGAAGGCAAGTAACCGCCTCACTATGTTTTCTAATCCCTGTTTAATCAATCCCAGCAATTAAAAATAATGAAGCAATAAGACATTCTAGGGATCTAAAGGATTTCAATACTGAATCATAAAATAGTTTCCTCTCCACGGTGGTTGATTTATGACTTCTACTATAACTAGTTATTAGTGTACATAAATTAGTATTTATGTCATTTGTGATATTTTCATAAATTTTAATGAAAAGTAAAAAAGGTTTTCCATGCGATTTATTAAAAATTTTTTTGGTAATGCAGCTTTGGGATTTATTTTCTTTTATATGTCATTCTTTTCACGTATATTTAAAAGTTAAATAATAGTACTAATAGTTAACTCTCATAACACTATTGCTGGGCCTTACTGTAAGCATTTTACATAGATTATTTAGTCTTCACATCACTCTATGAGATAGACATTTATTATTCCCATTTTATAGACTAGGGAACTGAGGCACAGAGAGGTTAAATAACATGGCCAAAGTCACACAACTGGCAAGTGACAGAGCTGGGATTTGAACCAAGGGAGTCTGGCTCTAGAATCCATGCTCTTAACTACTAGCAGATACTGCCTCTCCTAATAGGTGAACACATGACCCAATTTTTAGGTGTTTAGAAAACACGTTTATTTTAATTAACTGAAAACACTCACTAAGAATGTTCATATTTTAACACCGTGTCTTTCAAACTAAGCTCAAGGGTCACCCCACCTTCCTCCAGTCTTCCTGACTTCCCTAAAGGTCCAGTCTAAAGTGTGTCCCCTATGTCTTCTGAGTTCCTCTATGTCTTCCTAGTCATAAATACTGTCACTTGACATACAGCTTATTTACAGTGTAAGCCTCTCGAGAGCAGGGACCATGAGTATTCACCTTGGAGGGTAGGAATTATGTCATCTTAGTGCCTCCTCTGTCTCTACAGAGAGATGCCCATGTTAATTTAAATATTTCTAATAAAGGACAGTATTTGGACCCTCTGGATAAATCTTACCTCTATATGTTTCTTTCAAAATCTGAATATTTCTTAATGTTCCCTCCTCCTAGCTTCTATAAATGAAAACTATACTTCCCTTCCTCATTCACTCATTCTAAAAACATTTATCAAACATTTATCAAGTGCCAACCAGGGCTAAGAATTGGGAATAAAAAATGGACTAACCTCCAGAAGCTTGGTTACAAGTCAACGTCTCAAGTCATTTTATGAACTAACTTTACTTTTTATTTATTTATTTTTTTTTGCGGTACGTGGGCCTCTCACTGCTGTGGCCTCCCCCGTTGCGGAGTACAGACTCCGGACACACAGGCTCAGCGGCCATGGCTCACGGGCCCAGCCGCTCCGCGGCACGTGGGATATTCCCGGACCGGGGCACGAACCTGTGTCCCCTGCATCGGCAGGCGGACTCGCAACCACTGTGCCACCAGGGAAGCCCTAACTTTACTTTTTAAAGGAATTTTTAGTATTTTAAAAGAACGAGTGATCTAAAACAGTTCCTTTAAGTAACTATATAAAATCAGATAGCAGCAACCTTATTCTGAGAAAGAAGAATGGAGTTCTGTTCCTGAATTCCCATTCTAAGAATTAGCATATTATCATTTATTACAAAGGAAAAATGTGCATATATGTCATCTATTTTTAACAATGCAAATCTAAGAATAATATCACTTGCAGAAATTAGATTCTCATGGTCTTTTTTCACTGCATACTGAAGGCTCCTTTATTACTTGCATGCACATACAAAAGCAACATTTGGAAATTATTATAGCAATTTCAGGAAATGCCAAACAAGGACAAAATCCATTTTACTTAGGAAGACCTGTTTTTCTTATGGCTCAGGAGGAAAATTCAGCCATTAATTGTAAAATCTGGTAAAGAAACATTTGTTTTAGATACTGGCCTTTACTGAAGTTTCAGGAAGATAATGAGGATTTCTTAGCTTGGTAGTAATATAGAAGCGGAAGTCTGGTGAATACTCAATGGTAGAGTCCCCAAGTCGGATACAGGTACTCCCACCCTGCTTAAAGGTCTGTTTTAGTAGAAGAGGTTCCAGGATTGGATCTAGTTCTTCTCCAACATTTTCTAGCAACACTGCAATAAAGTCAGAAAAATATTTCATGTTATTTTAAATACTGACTGTAAACCTTCAACCCTCCAAATTCTTTCAGCCTTCTAAATTGCTGCTGTTTCTAGTTACGCATAAAACTATTTTTGTCTTCTGAGTATAAAGAAATGATGCCATACCATCATGAAAAATTCCACAAATGACAAATGCCGGAGAGAGTGTGGAGAAAAGGGAAACCTCCTTGTAAACTGGTGCTGCAGCCACTATGGAGAACAGTATGGAGGTTCCTCAAAAAACTAAAAATAGGGTTGCCATATGATCCTGCAATCCCACTCCTGGGCATATATCCAGAGAAAACTCTTAATTTGGAAAGACACATGCACCCCATTGTTCATTGCAGCACTATTTACAATAGCCAAGACATGGAAACAACCTAAATTGTCCATCAACAGATGAATGGATAAAGGTGTGGTACATATACACAATGAAATACTACTCAGCCATAAAAAGTGAAATGCCACTTGCAGCAACATGGGTGGACCTAGAGATTATCATGCTAAGTGAAGTAAGTCAGAAAGACAAATACCGTATGATATCACTTATATGTGGAATTTAAAATACGACACAAATGAACTTATCTATGAAACAGAAACAGACTCACAGACATAGAGAACAGACTTGTGGTTGCCAGTGGGGACGTGGGTGGGGGAGGGATGGATTGGGAGTTTGGGATTAGCAGATGCAAACTGGTATATATGGAATGGATAAACCACAAGGTCCTACTGCATAGCACAGGGAACTATTATATTCAATATCCTGTGATACACCATAATGGAAAAGAATGTGAAAAAGAATGTGTGTGTAGATATATATCTGAATCACCTGGCTGTATAGTAGAAATTAACACAACCTTGTAAATCAACCATACTTCAATAAAATAAATTTTAAAAATAAATAAATAAAATAAAATGGGTAATTGCCAAAAGGAATAATTTTAAAAAGAAATGATGCCATAAAAATAAATGGATGTATGTGGAAAGGGCTTCATTGGTGGGGCTATCTGGTCATCCTGCCTGCTTCCATAGTCTTAGTCAGAGTGCTACTCAGGACTCCCCCTGGATCTGGGATTCACTATATGCCTAAGTATGATGGCAGTGAGGTATAAGACACCAGAGAAAAAGCATTTCTAGTTGTAGTTACTTAAACGGTTATTATATTTTTTAATTACAAAAGTAACTCACACTTATTGTAGAACACGTGAAAAATATAGAGAAAAAATAAAGAAATGTTAAATTAATTAAACAAGGAGGCCATTAGACTGAGACAGCTGTAAGGTGTGGTAGCTTACATAAATAAACCAAAAGTTAAGCCTGTAAATGCCTCAAGGTTATGAAATCAAAACTCGAAGGACAACCAATCACAAGCAGCCAAACAGGCTTTAAACTGTAGTCAAATAGTTTCCTTTCTTTGCTTCCTTACTTTTTCTGTACAGTATACATCTTTCCCCAGCTCCTGTCGGAGGGACGCTCCTTATCACTTTTGGTTTGGCACCGCCTGGTTTAAATGGATTTTTGCTCAAACTCTCAAAATTTTTGATATGCCTCACTTTCAACAGATGAAAGTGAAAAACAACCTCTAGTCATATTTTCTTAATCTTTCCCTCCCCAAAATATTTTACATAATTTATTCATAGTATATATAACTTGATAGAAAAATGACATAAAGCTACATATGAATTTAAATATCTTTCTTTTCAGTATTTTTTATTATTTTTTTGCGGTACACGGGCCTCTCACTGTTGTGGCCTCTCCCGTTGCGGAGCACAGGCTCCGGACGCGCAGGCTCAGCGTCCATGGCTCACGGGCCCAGCCGCTCCGCGGCATGTGGGATCTTCCCGGACCGGGGCACGAACCCGTGTCCCCTGCATCAGCTGGCGGACTCTCAACCACTGCGCCACCAGGGAAGCCCAGTATTTTTTATTTATCTTTTTCTATACACAGTTGAGACTAAACAATATATCTAATTTCATATCCTAATTATTTTGTTTGACATTATAGCATAAATATTTTCCCATGTTACTAAAAAAAAAAAACAATAAACATGCTTTTAATTACTGCATAATAGTCTATAATATTAATGTTCTCTCATTTTTAACCAATACTCCATTATTAGATATTTGGATTGTTTCCTGTTCTCAAGATTATAGGTAGCACCGTCTACAAAATCTTTGTGTTATACAGTATTTTCTTATGATAGCATTCTAGAAAGGGAATCCCAGATCAAAGACCAGTGACATTGCTAAGGTACTTGATACATTTGCCAAATTGAAGTCTTACATTTTGGTGTTTGGGGTGCTGCCATAGCCAAACTCGAATCATGGCATTTTGTAGGAGTCCCTCAAGGGACGGGATGTGCCCTCTGGATGGGAAATCAGCAGCTCAGGGCATTGGGATGACAGGTATTTGGATCTCTGTTGCAGCACTTCTTCCCACAGGTTACTCCTGGCTAAATAAAGTCCTAAAATTGTCTTGTCAATTTCCTTCACTGCTGAGACTTTAACAAAAACAGGTATGTCAGATGATTTTTAAATTCATTATAATTTTCTGCTTGAATAAAATGATTATTTTTCATGGGTAAATAATATGAGTGCATCATAGTATATTAAATACATTAATCTATTATTTAGATTGTTCCCATTTTTCCAACTGTTAATACTGCAGTGAACATCTTTTTGAATAAACCCCTGTGTTCATCTCTGATCACTTAACCAGGCTGGAGTCCTAGAAGTGCAATTAATGGTCAACAGTTACAAACATTTTAAAGGTTTTTTTATATTGCCAAATTACTTTCCTGAAAGGCTGTAGAGGTTTCAGAGTTGCAATAAGCACTCACTCTGCTGTTTTTAAACCTGTTTTTATATAATATCACTGTACTTACGAACACTAGGCATCATGTTGGCATTTTATTTTGTCATTATCCTCACAACTTTAAAAAGCATCAGGGGACTTCCCTGGTGGTGCAGTGGTTAAGAATCCACCTGCCAATGCAGGGGACATGGGATTGAGCCCTGGTCTGAGAAGATCCCACATGTAGCGAAGCAACTAAGCCCGTGCGCCACAACTACTGAGCCTGCGCTCTAGAGCCCGTGTGCCACAGCTACTGAGCCCACATGCCATAACTACTGAAGCCCGCGCACCTAGAGCCCGTGCTCTGCAACAGGAGAAGCCTCTGTAGTGAGAAGTCTGTGCACAGCAATGAAGAGTAGCCCCTGCTCTCCGCAATTAGTGAAAGTCCGCATGTAGCAACGAAGACCCAACACAGCCAAAAACAAAAGAATAAATTAATTAATTTAAAAAATCTATCAAATATTATTACCCCAGTTTTACAGATGAGGAAACTGAAGCAAGGCGACTGTAGTAAAATTTTCAGTTAAATCATCTCGTGAATGACAAAGCAGGAACTCGAACTAAGCAATCTGGCTCCTTACACAGCTCTCTTAACCACTGTGTGATACTGCCAGCATTAAATGTTATATTCATGACTTTTACAATTTGATAGGTAAAAAATATTGTTAAAATCTGTATTTTGGGCTTGATGTTTTAGGTGCTCTTTGGCTAATTATACTTTTTCTTCTAGAAACTGTATGCTAAAATATTTGCCCATTTTCCTATCGTGGGGCATGTTTTCACCATTAGGTTCAGCGGCAAGTGATTAAAAAACCCCAAATAACAGTGACACGAACAAGAAGGAATTTATATCTCACGTAAAGAGGAGCCTGAGGTAATCTGTCCAAGACTGGAAGGACAGTGTGTCTAAACTGTCAGAGATCCAAGTTCCTGCCATCTTGCTGCTTCACCATTTTTGGCATACAGCTTTACCTCTTTGGCCAAAAGAGCCTTTCAGAGAACATGCACATTGCAGCCATCAGAAAAAAAAAGAAGAAACAGAAAAGGAAGAAGTATCCTTTAGGGATACTTTCTGGGGATCACAAATGGCACTTCCACTTACATCTTGATGGCCAGACCACAGTCACATGATGACAGAAGTTAGGAAATGTATTCCTTTACTCTGAATTCAATGTGCCCAGGTAAACACAGGGGGTGCTAATAGTAAGGAGATGAGAACAGTTATTAGGGAACACTGGGCACCAACTGTCACAATGTGCTAGTTTTTTAAACTTTATTTGTATTTTTTTAATATTGTTGATATTCTCTCTTAAGTTTCTTTTATATAATGTTTCTTGGATTAAATTATAAATTTGTAGAGTCAAATCTATTATTCTTTTCCTTTTTTTGTATCTTTTTCCATTGTGTATTTTCTTAGAAAGTTCTTTCCCATCAAAGACAACTTATTCCCCTATGTTTTCTTTTAGCATTTATGTCTCCTCTTTTTTTCTTTCATATTTAACTCTTTAATTCATCTGGAGCACATTTTGATGTAAGATGAGACTATGACTTGATATGTTTTTTCACAAAACCAATTTTTGCAGCACCATTTGCTGAATGAACTATCATTTTCCATTGTTTTATAACGCTTACCTTCTAATGCATTAAAGGCTTACATGTATCAATATTAGAGTTTATTCCAGAACAGTTAATTCCAAATTTACTCTTCTTCTGAATTTTTATTGCCTCTGTACTTTCTTCTAGGCTAACTTTAGAAGTAATAACTAGTATTATTTCTAAAACGTTTATTTCTGAAAGTGTTGACATCTTCACAACATTTAGTTTTCCTATCAGTGAAAAAATGATGTCTTACTCAAGTCTTTTTTGTGTGTGTGAAATTTTCTCATTTTTTTCACTATGCATTGTTAAAGTCATTCTAAGTTTTTGTTTTAGATAGCTTTTCAGTTAATTCTTTTTGGTTTTCTAGATGAAATATATTATCTACAAGTATGATAATATTGTTTCCTCTTTACAAATATTATAGCACCCTCATTGAAAAGAACTTTCCTAATAATGTTAAACAATAATAGTGATAATAGATATCAATTTCTCATTTTTATTTTTACATGATCAGACTTTTAAAATCTATTAATTTGCTAGAGTGTTATGGACTGAAATTCTGTTTATGAAATATTATAACATATAAGTTTTGTTTAATTGCCTCAACTTTTATTAACAATTTCTGCATAAAATCTAATATTTAAATTATTCTTTACTAAAAAATGATATACAATTTCATCCCTTATTCTCCCTAAATTGTTTTAGTTTCACAACGAATTAAGAATGTCTACATTAATATGTATAAATGTCTTTTCTCAAAGCTAAAATATACACTATAAAACTTAAGTATTACAGACTTGATTCTTTTCCCTAAAAGTGAAAATTTATTTCCTCACCAGTAGAATAAAGTCTTAAGCCTGTTAGGAAAGATTTCTATAGCATCCAGATTTCAAAGAAATATGTTCTCAGCATTGAGTATTTACTGCATTATAAGCCTTACTGGAAAAGCAAAAGTATTCTAAGCTTGAAAACAGAAAAAAGCAAAAACAAAAAAACCCAAAATCCATATATACATGAATTACCCAGAATGCTCTCCTTAATTTATTGACCCTAACTTTTGATTTATTTTACTTTTAATTAAATCAAAGTATGTTTCATGTTAAAATACAGGAGAAAATTTATGAGACAGCCTTCTCTTCATATTTCTATCATCAAAGTTAACAGTATGCTGGTTTATGTAAAAACCTCCTTTCTCATTCCCAAAAGCCAGCCCACCACAGTATTTGCAAACCTTGTGGGAAGCCAAGACTGGGAATCCAAACACATGGCTGCTAATGCCTTTGAGTAAGGCAGATCATCTTGCTCAAAGCAGTTGTTCTTAGCAACAAAGAGAAACAAGTATTCTTTTCATATTTCTTTTGCATTTAGGACATTAACTGATATCAGTTTTTTAATTATGAATTATCTACATTATCCTATGTTAGACTTCAGATTAATAGGAAAAAATCTGCATAGTATGTTCAGCTGTGCAGCATATTGTATTCAAAGTAGATTAATCAATTACTGGGTACCCTCAAAGAGCTGGAGTTGAGAAACATTTATGTACACAATAGAAATCTGTAAAAACCATAGAAACCTGTACAAGCTTCAGTGCTGGCAGTTCATCGGAGAGGTTAAGAGAGATGTCACAGAAAAAGGTGTTTGAGCCTCATCTTAAAGGGTGAAATTTAAAGTAATTCACCAAATGGATGGAAGAGCACAGACGAAAGCTAAGAGATGAGAAACAACCCCATGTTGTTATATGTACTGCCTGCCCCCGTGTATCCTGTACTCCCATCTAATCCTCACCCCACGTGTAATCTCTGTCTTACTCTTTAAACCAATAAGCTCCAAGACAGCAGAGATCAAGTCTGTCTGTGCGTGCTCTGTTTTCAGTGGCACATGCTAGTTGCAAAATAAATATTTGTTACGTGAATGAATAATGAACAAAGAAATGAGCAAATGAAAGAAACATTGAGCTAGAAGTAGTTTCGCCTCCCTGATACGTTATATGCAAGGGCGGAAGAAAAGAAAGTGCTAGGAGATAAGATAAAAATAAGGAAGGCTCAGATAATGCTGGGTTTTGCTCTAAATGCAAAGAGTTTTTTTCATGGAGTTAATGGAAAGCCATTAAAAGCTCCTCTGTACAAGTTGATTTCTTTTTAAAAATTAAAAAAATATTCTTGTATTCTTCCAGTTTTATTGAGGTGTGAACAAATTGCCTTATCAGCAATATTAACATGAATAACATCCTATGCCCACCTTATCCACTGGTGTAGCTAATACAGATGTACCTCTGTTTTCTAGAACATTGGCTTTCAAACATTTTTTTTTAAGCAGCAGGATACTTTTTTCACAGAGGATTTTATCTTTAAACTCAATATAAACAACAAAAAAAGGGAGGCCTGCTCTGGTTGAACCCGAGGCTGGTGGGTGAAGCCAAAACCTCTGCCTTCTCTACCCAGGCTGCCTGCGAGGGATGAGAGATCAGAAGCCACTGTCCTGGAATAAGTCAAAATCTAAGGAGAACTTTTTAAATGGAAGAGTCTTTAACTGCTTATGTTTTAAAACTGTAACAGTAGCTGATCCTTTTACTTGAAGATTAAATATAAAAATAGTTACAAAATCTGCCATCTGTTTCTCTCTCTATCATAGATTTAAAACTTTTCACTTCTCTCTGATGATTAATGTTAGAAGGCATTGTGAATTATCATTATCCATTTTTAAAGTTATTTCATTCCAAAAAGTAGGTTAAAGCAACTGTGAGTGACACAGTAAACAATGAACAAAGGCAGAAGACTTGGGGACTAGTTTTAAGACTCCCCTTAACTAGAGATACAGTCTTAGTTAAGCCACGTAACTAACATTCTCTGTCACCCTACCTTATTAATAAAATGTAGTGGTTATTAGAATTACTATTGGATTTCAGATTTTTATGGCCACAAGTCCAAGTAAGAAATACATTTTAAATCTTTATCAACCACACACATATGCATAAAACTTCTAAAATTTCATGAAGTAATGCTTACCTTTACTCCATGCTATGCAGCTTTATATGTTCTATTCCACTGCGTTTCATTTAAAAATGCTGGTCACGACCCATTATGTGGGTTCTCTCTCCCACAGTTGTGACCCATAGTTTGAAAAACACTGGACAGATTGTATGGCCCTTTCCTCTCTAAAATGATGCAGTACTAACATCAATATATGTGACTGTGATCACACAGATCTTCAAAATGTCAAGCACATGGTAGATGCTCAATTATTACTTGTTTTTACTGTGTCAAGGAAATTCTTTGAATATTTAAGTTAAATTAAGTAATTTTAATTGAAGTATTTAAGGTGCCAATCCCTTCAAGAAATTTTCCCTTACATAGAACAGTATGGAGGTTCCTTAAAAAACTAAATATAGAACTACCATACCAACAGCAATCCCACTCCTGGGCATATATCTGGAAAAATCATGTTTCGAAAAGGTATATGCACCCCAGTGTTCATTGCAGCACTATTTATAATAGCCAAGACATGGAAGCGACCTAAATGTCTATCAACAGAGGAAGAGATAAAGATGATGTGGTACATATATAAAATAGAATATTACTCAGCCATAAAAAAGAATGAAATAATGCCATTTGCAGCAATATGGATACCTAGAGATTATCATATTAAGTGAAGTAAGTCAGACAGAGAAAGACAAATATCATATCACTTATACATGTAATCTAACAAAATATGATACAAATGAACTTTTTTACAAAACAGAAACAGACTCACAGACATACAAAACAACCTTCTGGTTACCAAAGGGGAAATGTGAGGGGAAGTGATAAATTTGGAGATTGGGATTAATATATACACACTACTATATATAAAAGAGATAACTAACTGTAGCACAGGGAACTCTACTCAATATTCTGTAATAACCTATATGGGAAGAGAATCAAAAAAAGAATGGATGTATATATATATGTATAACTGATTCACTTTGCTGTACACCTGACACTAACACAACATTGTAAATCAACTATATGTCAATAAAAATTAAAAGAAAAATCTTCCCTGATTGCTCTAAATATTCATAGCTCACATCTGTGTCTTTCTTATTATACAAAATAATTATGTATGATTCTAATATAATTAAGAGATAATATACATAAACCACACAGTAAATCCCCAAACAAAAAATATAAATTGAGCTTATCAGACACTGTCGTAAGTACCCAAATTACAGTAACTCATTTCTTCCTCACACTATATGGTCAAAGTATAAATGGGGAAACAGAGTCTCAGAAAGGTCACTGCAACCAAGTACTAAGTAACAGAGGCAGGTACTCTGATTCCAGAAGTGCACAGTGGTCCTAAGAAGGGTTAGTTCTATTTTTATAACAGTTACATATATTGTCTGATCCTGCCCATTTAACAAGCAAGACATTTGATAGTAGAGAGCAGTTTGTCCCTTTTTTTGGTAACTCCATATCATTATACTATACTCCAAGAACACCAGTTGGATGAATGAAATACTATTTGTGTGTCTGTGTGTCCATATATATAAACACAACATTTTGTAGGTAGACATAGTTTTTTTCATTTCATGCTCACCCAAACCAAGCCTAAAATTGTAATTAATATTTTAAAGGCTAACTCATTATTAATATGCAAAAATAAACTGTCTGTAAGTCTATTTGGTATATCTCTTTTGATTCTTCCACGTAACACTCATTCTATTAGCAACTGGGATTTGCCAAACTTGTCCTGGGGCTAAATATATTGTCCTTTCATAATGTTGGCAATTTACTTGGTTAAGTAAATAGTCAAAATTTGATAGGTAACATGAATTTAAAATGTGACTAATAAGCCCAACATACTTAAATCATAAGCATTTTGGTTTTTGTTTTGACAAATGTGACCTGTGCATAGAGCTTCACTGAAAAATTCTCATCATGTTCTTAATCTCTCCATTGTAAATGGCAGGTAATAGCCACGTAAAATGTGCACTCACTTCTCTGCCACTTTTGTAGGATAAGTCGAGAGAAGAACAAAGAGATAGTTGGACTAATATTGTGTTAAAATACTTTTGGCATATCAAGTGGCCCTTTTAATTGCAGAAGTGGAGCTATAATGAGAACTAAAGAATGGCAAACAACAGACAAAAATTAAAACAGCTAAATTAGAAGATGTATCCCAACTGAATCTTGAGACAAAGACAGCATCCTAACCTGTTAGAACTATAATCTCTAAAGTTCTCACTTGATTCATTGCCAATAAATAACGAAAGATATTAACAAAGTAATCATTTAAGATGAGTCTGACACAAATATCTTCAAAAGAAAAAAAAAAAAAGCCCTACATCATTTTGGGTTAATTGTGCCCTCTCCAGGCAATTCTGTAATGTATGCTTGTTATTCAAGTACATACCAGGGGTGCCAAACTGGATGCAATTTTCCAGAGTCCTGGCATAGTCAGGGTCACTTAATTTAATTAGGTGAAGACTATTGGTTTTTTCCATGTTCTTGATCCATTTATTAGCCTGACCTTGAGGATCTATCATCAGAGGCCACCTTCTTGCGTTCCTGAAAGGGAAAGAAAGACAATGCTGGTCAAGCCATGATCTGTCTCTCTGCTATTTAAGAGGCATGCATCACTTTCTTACAGTTTAAACTTTATAGTATTATTTTACTTTTTAGCTTGTTTTGAGAAACTGTGTTCTTGAAGCAGAAACATTTAAACTGAGAAGGCTACTAGAACGGCAACTACAAAAGCCATCTGGCAAACTTAACACAAGTTCTTTTACTCCTTTAGAAAATTACAGTTCTCTAAATGTTAAATTATATTTTTGAAAATGTTTGCTGCTCTTGCTAATTAAGTCACAATGATAACCATCAAGAGTACTAGAAATCAGGAAACTCCAATTCTTCACTAGGCCCTGCCATTAATTAATTCTGTGACCTTGGGCAAGCCACTTCATTTCCTCAACTTCTGTCTGCTGTCATTTCCACAAGAGGGAAAGAGAAAGGATGGAGACATCACATCTCTATTTGAAATCTAGACCATTAAAGATATAGTGGTCTAAAATAACGGTGAGAAGCAAAATTTTATATCATCTAATCTTCATAATAGCCATCGATCCTTAAGTGTTAACACAATTGTTGACCCAGTAATTGTTTCAAATAGCTGTATATTTAATGTCACATATGCAGTTCACTACATACTTGCCTAGAGTTTGCGAGCTTCTTATGAACAGAAATATATTCTATGAAAGTCAGGGTTTTTGCAGTATGAGAGAGCTCATACTTATTGCTTTATTCTCACTCCCATCTCCCTTTTAGGATAAGAACAAGAACAGTGAACCACCACAAGGCGCCCAGTTTACTGCCCAGGGAGTTGTTGGGTCACAAAGAGTTAACCAGTATCTGCCATCACGACATGGTATCCAACCACAGAGCTTTCTATCTGCTGTGAAATGTAATCAGCATTAAGATCACTGTTCTTTTCCTTCCTCTCAGAAGTTTCAGTAAACACAAGTCATAATTTTGGCCAGTTTCCTAAAGATACTGTCATACTCTTCCAAAAGTGAGCACAGCAAATTCATGCCGAGCATCAGAAGAACAGGAGGAGAAAATAAAAGGTGACTGGGGCAAAAAAAAAAAAAAAAAAGCTGGGGATGAATCAGGATAATCTATTCGATTCCATCTCATTACAACACAAATTTAGTATTTCATCGGATCATTTGTCCCACATGAAAGGAACCACCGTCCTCCAATATAAGCATTACATAATGTATTAGTGAGCTTGGGCTGCCATAACAAACCACCACAGACTGTCAAACAGCAGAAATTTGTCTTCTAACAATTCTGGAGGCTGGAAGTTCAATATCAAGGTGCTGGCAGAGGTCTCCCTCCTTGGCTTGCGGACAACACAGCCCTCTTGTGCCCTCAAGTGGCCTTTGCTCTGTACGTAGATCCCTAGTGTCTCTTCCTTTTCTTACAAGGACACCAGTCCTACTGGATGAGGGCTCTACCCTTATGACCTCATTTAATCTTAATTACCTCCTTGAGGCCCTGTCTCCAGATATAATCACACAGTGGGTTATATCTTCAACATATGATTTTGTAGGGGGTGGGGGGACAGAATTCATTTTATAATATTAATTATATTTAGGAAGAAATGAGACTAAAAGAGTAGATGCAAACAACTAATAAAAAGGGAACCATATCCATAAGAAACTAAAGGGAGTAAGAGGGAAATGAGAAGCAAAACTTATATGTAAAAGTTTCATTCTGTTACATTTTGGAAATATTTTTAAGGTTGGAGGATTATGTGAGCTTTAGACAGCATTTATGCTTTCCTAAAGAAACTGAAACGACTCACTCTTCTTTCTGTTGCTTCCACAATTTTTTTAGCCACAATACCCCTGTTCATGCTGTTTCTTTGTCCAAAATGCACTTCTTCCCCATCCTTTCATGTTCAAGTACTACTCACATTTCAAGTTCAATTCAAATCTATGCAGTTAACAAAGCCTGTCTTGATCTCTTTTCTCACTGAACTTCTTTAGCCATTCATCTATATTATATTTATGGTACTTTCATATAATGATAATATTCTATTACGGTAATTCTATAATTTATTAGCTGCATCACCCAACTAAATTGTATATTCTTTGAGGGACAGGTCCATGCTGATTCTTCTTTTTCCTCTTTTCCTAGATCAAATAAAGCTTGCATATGACGATCCACTGAAGTGGGAACAGCAAAAAGAACATCTGACAAACACCATACAAGTTAACTCATTCTAAAAATGGATATTTTATAAGAGATTATCCCCGCATAGAGAAGACTGGTCCAAAGAACACCATCTCAAAATTAGAGGAAAGGACTTCTGGTGTTGACCAAACTGGGTAAAATCCACTATAGCCTACCTTTGTCACTGATTACAATGAAAACTTTAGGATAAAATACAAAAATCAACTACTTGCAGATTCTAAAAAGTAAGTAATAAGAAGTGAATGGGAAAAAAGTTACAACTTGAGTAATGACCAATAAGCAGGTGGTGACTTTGTTGTGTGTGTGCGCATGTGTGTTTTCTCCTTATATTCTGGCTTTGGTCTGAGAACAGGCCTAATGGGGGGAACTGTGCAGCAGGCACAGGTAGCAAAAACTCAAAGTAGAAGATGGAGAAGATGATCATGTGTGAGCCAGAGAGTGGGGGTGGGGGGAATCTCTCTGTTCTCTCTTCTGTCCCTACCCCCAGGTCAACCCAGCCAGAACTATATTACCATGGCAGAGCAGTGGTAATTCAGTCACCTAAAACACTGAGTGAAAATCCATCTCTCTGTATAGAAGAGCTGGGAAAAGGGGCCTCTGTTGTGCATAGAGTCTGAGGGGTGTCATAATCTGCTCAGGCTGCTATAATAGGATTCAGTCCAAAATTACTTGATATACAAAGAACCAGAATGTGACTAATTCTTAAAGAAAAAGTAAGATGTTAGATTTACTAGAAAAATACCTTTAAGCAGTTATTATAACAACTCTTTATTTGGTAACAGTGAATATTTTTTGAAATAAATGGAAAGAGAGGTGTTATCAACAGAGAAATAGAAAGTTTAACAAGAACCAAATGAAAATTTTAGAACTGAAAAATATGATACCTGAAATAAAAACTTTACTGTAAGGACTCAACAACAGAAAGGAGACAACAGAGGAAACAATCAGTGAACTTGATGACCCATGAAAAAAATAATCCAATTTGAATAAAGAGAAAAAAAGATTGGAAAAAAAAAAGAACAGGGTCTCAAAGACCTGTGAGAAAATATTAAAAGGTTTAACATTCATGTCACTGGGGCCCAGAAAGAAGGAGAAAGAGATTGGTGTAGAAAAGATATTTGAAAAAATAGTTGAAACTTTCCCAAATTCAGTGAAACACATAAATTTACAGTTTCACAAAACTCAATCCTTAAAAAGGAGAAACCAAAAAAACAAAAAAACCCCACCCACACCCAACCTCATTATAATCAAACTGCTGAAAACCAAAGAAAAAAATTTTTTTTTTTTTTTTTTTTTTTTTTTTGCAGGCCTCTCACTGCTGTGGCCTCTCCCATTGCGGAGCACAGGCTTCGGACGCGCGGGCTCAGCGGCCATGGCTCACGGGTCCAGCTGCTCCGCGGCATGTGGGATCTTCCCGGACCGGGCACGAACCCATGTCCCCTGCATTGGCAGGCGGACTCTTAACCACTGCGCCACCAGGAAAACCCAGAAAAAATATTTTGAAAAAATATTTTTAAAAAAGCAGCAGACAAAAACGATATATTACATTTGGATGAAAATTATTCAAAAGACTGCAGATTTTACATCAGAAATCATGGAGCCAGAACAGAGTAGAAATGTCAACCCAGAATTCTACGTCCACCAAACAAATCCTTCAAGAATAAAGGCAAAATAAAAAGTATTCTCAAATGAAGGAAACTAGAAAATTATTTGCCAGCAAATCTGCTCTAAACAGATGCTAAAGTTCTTCACCCTTAAGGGAAATGATGCCACAGTGAACTTTAGAAATAAAAGAAGATCAAAAAATGATAAATATAATAGGCTATTTCCCCCCTCTTAAGTTCTTTAAAGCATACATAAATACTAAGACAAAATATTAACATTGTGTGTCTGGGGGGCAGAGTTTCAATGTATGCAGACATAATATATATGACTATGATAATATAATCAGAGGAGGGTATAGGGGACTTGCATGGTTACAAGTCTTCTACATTTTAACTGAAGTGGTAAACTATCTCTAGGTAGATTGTGAAAAATTGTACTAAAAAATAATCCAAAGTATTATAGTAAAAAATAGATAAATTGAGCTTCCCTGGTGGCGCAGTGGTTGAGAGTCCGCCTGCCGATGCAGGGGACACGGGTTCGTGCCCCGGGTCGGTGAAGGTCCCACATGCCGCGAAGCGGCTGGGCCCGTGAGCCATGGCCGCTGAGCCTGCGCGTCCGGAGCCTGTGCTCCGCAGCGGGAGAGGCCACAACAGTGAGAGACCCGCGTACCGCAAAAAAAAAAAAAAAAAGATAAATTAAAGTGTGATACTAAAAATGGTGGATTATTCAAATAATCTAAAAGAATAAGAAATGAGGAACAGGGCAACAAAAACCAAATGTAAAAACAGAAAAATAATAAAATGTCAGATCTAATTTCAATGATATCAACCATATCAAGTATAAAGTTGTCTAAATTTACCAATTGAAGGAGAGAGATCGTCAGACTAGAAAAATACAAGGTCAAACTGTATGCTATCCACAAGGTACCCACTTCAAATATAACAACATATTTATATTAAAAGTAAAATGATGGTAAAAGATACCAGGCAAACACTAACCAAAAGAAAGCTGGACTGGTTATAGTAATATCAGAAAAAAGGAGGTTGCAGAACAAGAAAAATTATCAGGGATAAAGAGGGATAATACATAATGATAAAAGGGTCAGTTCATCAATAATACACGGCAATCTTAAATGCGTATGCATCCAACAAGTGAGCTCCAAAATACAGGAAGTTAAAACTGATAGAAATGAAGAAACAAGTAGATGGAATATTAGCAACGATATGGAAGATATGAACAACACTCTCAAACAACTTAACTTGGCATTTAAAGAAGTCTCCATCCCATAATATGTCAATTGCACAGGGAACATTCACATAGACCATATTTATGCCATAAAACAAATTGTAATAAATTTAAAGCACCTGGAATCAGATAATGTATGCTCTCTGAACGTAATGGAATTAAGTTAAAAATTAAAAAACAAATAACAAAAAGAAATCTTAAAAATTCTCAAGTATTTGGAAATCAAACAATACATTTTTAAAATAACCTATGGTTCAAAAAAGAAAAAGTCTCAAGAGAAACCAGAAAATATTTTAAAGGAAATGAAAGTAAAAATACACCATATCAAAATTTGTGCTATGCAGCTAAAGCAGTACTTAATGGAAAATACGTAGCATTAAAATGCATAGATTAGAAAAGAAAAAAAATCTAAAATCAGTAACTTAAGCTTCCCTCTTATATCAGAAAAAGAAGAGCAATTTAGGTCAAAAGCAAGCAAAAGAAAAGAAACAGTTAATATTAAATGAGAAATCAATGAAATTGAAAATCAACCAACCAAACAAAACAAAAACAAAAAAAAATAAAAAAGGAAAAAAGCAATAAAAGGCTTGTTCTTAGATAGGATCTACAAAATTTATCAAACTCTAGCTAAACAAAGAAGGTACAAATTACCAATATAAGGAATGATAAAGAAAATTATCACAGACCCTGCAGACATTAATAGGATGTTAAGGGAATGCTACAAACAACCCTATGCCCATAAATTTGGCAACTTAGTTGAAATGGACCAATTTCTTGAAAGACATAAACTACCAAAACTCACTTGAGAATAAATAGATAACTTGAATGTCCTATAAGTATTTTAAAATTGAATTTATAGATAAGATCTTCCAACAAAGATCAAAGAAGATCTAAATAAATGGAGAGATATACTGTGTTCATGGATTAGAAGACTTACTAAGTTGTCAATTCTTCCCAAATTTTGATCTATAGATTCTGCAGTCCTTATCGAAATCTCAGCAGAATCTTCTGTGGATATTCTAAAATTTATATTGAGAAGTAAAAACTAGACAAAACAATTTTGAAAAAGAAGAAAAAAGTTGGAAGAGAGATACTGTTCAATATCCAGTTAACAACTGCATCAAATTAATTTTCTTCAAACAACACCCTCAAGATAACATCTTTTTGATTCAAAAAGAGGACAATGTTGTGGCTTCAGTCTACAATGTTTGCTTTTGAAGATCATAGCTCCCATAGTTTCTCAAGTGGCAACTGAATTATTATAGCACCCAGCACTCCAAGTTTTGATAGTGTTTGTTCTTTTGCTATTGTTTAGAGAGGATAAATATTGGGTGCTCTTCTGTATTTTTGAAAAATACAGACTTCTAACATGATAATACATGTTCACTGTAGTCTGCATGGAAGGATGGAATTTGGATATATAGCAGTGGAGCATTTCAAAGAGTTGTGGTATTTTCCTCTTTACACACACACACACACACACACATGCACACACAATTAGATAAAAACAGACAAAGAAAGGTGGGTGTTCCTCTCAGTTATTACTGTTGCTGAAATAAACCTGATTTATCTAACTCCTATAAAAATGAAAACTTAAAACATTTTTTAAAAGCAGAGTTATATTAGATATAGGTCTGATCTACTTACCAAGTTGTTAAACAATCCCAATACTTTCCCTGTGAAATGTTTAGATAGAATCCAATTACATTTAATGTTATCACTAGCCCTTGAAATTCTGATTAGCTAAGGAAACATCAAGTGTCAGTAGCTCCAAAAGTTAATTATGTTCTAACTTGTCCAAATTTTACATATTCTTCCAGTTCCCTAAATTACTGACTCTTCCCTCAGCTGAGATAGTATGTGAAAAGCATTTAGCACAGGCTCAGGTCCTTAGTAAGTGCTCCATATTAGGTATTATCATTATCAAGCAAGTATCTCTGGGGAAGGAAGAACACACTAGCAAATAAGTACGATACTTATTTGATACTTCAAAATGATCACCTTAACCTATTTACTGAAACCTCTCAGTATAAGATTACCAAAATCATTGAAAAAAAGCCAAGAATGAAAAATGTTAATATTTCCTACTTAGTAAGGTTGCTACCATAACTTCTTGCTAATGCTTCAACACTTCTACAAACAAATAGCAAACATTTAGGGGTTATGCCTCATTAAAACCATTTTCTACCTCAATCTCTCCTGAAATGGAAGTTTGTCTTGAAAAAGATCACTGAAAGATATGGAATCTTAAAAGCAGAAATATTCATCAACAGTTCCAGCATTATTGAAATATGACTGGACCCAAAAGAAAGGGTGCATTTATTTGCTAGAATATAAGAAGTATATCAGCCTCCGCTGGATAAATGGAGTTATAGGAATACATTATAGATGTCCTCCTAGGTAGAACAAAAGTATATAAATTGCAAATCAAAACAATAAAGACATAACTACTACTATGTGGGACATGACCAAGTATATTCACAATTGTTTGGGAAGATCAAAGCTTTTATTTCTGAGAGGGAAACAATAGCAACAACAACAACAACAACAAAATTGGACTATTATTTTAGCTGAAGTTAATTGGTCCAGCTGGACAAAAGTAAAAGGTGGACTTTTTTTCTATTGAAATTTTTAAAATAAAATTTTATTATCATTAATTATTATTATTTGTACAATATTATATTTTGACTTCTACAGCACGCCCACCACCGAAGGTTTAGTTTCCATTCATTACCAGATCTTTGATCCCCTTTACCCATTTCAGCCTCCCCCCACACCCCCATCCCCTCCCCTCTGGTAAGTACTACTCTGCTCTCTGTATCTACATGTTTGCTTTGTTTTGTTTTGTTTATTATTTATCTATCTATTTAATATTTCACATTGGAGTGAAAGCATACAGTATTTGTCTTTTTCCATCTGACTTATTTCACTTAGCATAACACCCTCAAGGTCCATCCATGTTGTTACGAGTGGCAAGATTTCATCTTTTTTATGGCTGAGTAGTATTTCATCTCACATATACACCACATCTTTAGCCCTTCATCTGTTGAGAGACATTTGGGTTACTTCCATATTGTTGGATAGTATAAATAATGCTGTGATGAACATAGGGATGCACATATCTTTTCTAATTAGTGTTTTTGTTTTCTTCAGATAAATACCCAGAAGTGGAATGGCTGGATCATATGGTAGTACTCTTCTTACTTTTTTGAGGAATCTCCATACTGTTCTCCATAGTGGCTGTACCAATGTACATTCCCATCAACAATATATAAGGCTTCCAAAAGATAGACTTCTAAACATTCAGAAACCTCCCATATTGTCAACGTCCAATGTGTATTCTCACATTAAACGTCTACGCAAACTGTTTGCCACCTACTTGTTAAGTATTTAAAAAACGAACTAGGTGCCATCCTAAACTTCTTAAAAGGTACTTAAACATCTGTTTTAGTTGCAAACTAATGCACATATTTATCACTTATCTAGATTCTATAATTTTTCTTCTGGATTAATGTAGATTATCAGAGCAAGAGTACCCAGTGCTTAATTTTAGTCCACCAAAGAAAAGCTTGATAATCTCGTCTCCAAATCAACAAAGTAATTAAATGTAAGTTTAGTTCCTGGGAAAGTTTGTTTTTCTGAGTATGATTTGCTTGATTGAAAAATGAGAACTGTGTGACACAGCTTTTCTTTTTTACCTTGGTTATCACAAAGCTGTGAGCTTAATTCAGGACCCAACTGCAAGGATTAGCTTGTCTCAAGTACCTAAGAGTAACTACCTCTTTAATAACCCTAGGTGGTCTTATCAGATTTTATCCTATTTTATGTTATATTCAAACTGCACATGCTTCAAATCCTTTTAGAATAGTTCAGTAAATAAATGCTATAGAAATCCATATGGCAGGATCATTTGCTGAGCAGTAAAGAAATTTGTTCACCAGAATTTTAATTTGTAGAATAATTTTCATAAATGTTACAAACAAAAAATTTAATAATATGGCTTTTACACATAGTGTTTAATTCTATTTTTAAAAATTTACATGCCTCAACCATTTTTACTTTAAGTACCATCATATCAATTACTTTTTCAGTAGTAAAGTAACAACTACTCAAAATAGTGATGTAACACAGAACTGAACGTTTCCTGATGGTTTCCCTGTGCTATTTCTAACATGCTAAAACCTCCAAAAAGATTGGTCCAGTGATAGAAGGCCCATAGTAATGTGACCTTGAAAATAACACAATCAATGATCATCCTCACACTAGGACAGAGTGAAGTCCTTGGCTTCTAGGAGGCAATACCTTGAGGAAAGGTAAGGCTGGATGAGCCTCCAGTATCCTCCCGGCCCAATCTCCATGGGATTTATCTACTAACCAGGAGATTCCAGGAACAGCACCACTCTTTTAAAAGCCCCAATCAGCCCAGGACCCAGAAATGTATCCATATCATTTAAGGTGGTCGCACACCCAGCAGGGAATAAGACATCACCGACACAAACCTATCCCTGCATGTTTCACTAACCTATAATAACAAAACCCTGTGTTTTATGGGAATAAAAAATTTGGACTTCACTTACTTATGGCAGGGTTTTGCTCTATTTGCTAAAAATAGATTAAAAATTAAGCAAAAGTCATCTGGGGTTTTTAGTTTGTTTACTACTGTCTCCAATGCTCAACTACTCTGACATTAATTGGAGAAGCAAGTGATTATCCATATTTAATTTAGCTAATTAGTTAAGTAATACATTTTTCAATACTATAAAAGTTTACTAGCTGTGTTAAAAAGGTACACAGATAAATAAATCCACTGACTGATAGAGATCATTTGTGAGAAATATTTTCCTTACGTTATGATGATCCCGTTATCAATAGAAAATGAGTCAGAAGGTAATCCAGCAATATTCCAGGCTCGAATTGTCACTGCTTCTCCCAGAATACTCATAAGGGAATAATCATCTGAGCAGGGGATACCTCTTCCTTTGCACAAATTTGTCCACTCCTTGATCTGGTTCTTTAAGACATACACAGAAAGATATAAAAATGAGGTTGGAGGTTACCAAATGGATACCTTGTAAACTCCTCAACTACGCTCTGAGTCTACAAAGCATCGTTGAAACTCTACCTCAAAAATGATTTGTGTTCATCATATTTTTCAAAATAAAATCATAATTTAGAAGCTCTACTATGTATTCAAATGAAAAATATATATAATGTTAAGATAAAATTTAGATAGATCACTTACTAGTGAAATCAGAACTTTGTATCTGGAAAAAATAATTGCCAATTATGATTCCAAAGCTTCTGTTGACAAAATACATGGAGATCACCATGTTTTTCTACACATTTTCTTTAAATTATAAATATCAGCACACCTTACTACAATATTGTGGTATAAAAGTAAATCCAATTTGAACCAGTAGGGGACACAGAAAACATTTGTGTCTGGCTCTCACATGTCCTGGGGGAAGGACCAGAGCAGGGTTATTAGGCACCAGTAAGGATCAGGGCACATACTGGAGTTTTGGATACCCCATCTGGGGCACAGTTTGCTAGGATGCTCAGGAACCAGAAGCATACTTCAAGCTTAGGTTCACACTCAGAAAATCAGAAATCAAGGTCCAAATTGAGGTTATAGATCAAAGGGTTCATAAACAGTGAAAGACGTGACTGGAGAGAAAATAGGTTAGAAAAGGGCAAGGAGAAGGTGGATATATGTGGTGTTGATACCAGTCCGTGGGCAAATGAGGATGCCGTGTGTACCAAGTGGAGCTAGCTGAGAGGGCATGGTGGGTACTACCGTCTCCCTCGGGTTCCTGCTGAGTAGGTTGGACCAACATTCCCTTCGGTTTGCACATGAAAGGCTATGACAGTTTGGGGACAGCTGATGATTTTCATGACCTTGATTAGCCTGTTATTCTGTAGAATGCCCCACAGCTGGGTCTGTGTGGTATTCTGTCATGAGTCAATTTAGGTTATGCACCTTTGGCAGGAATATCACAGAAACGATACTGTGTTCTTCTCATTGCATCTCATCAGTGGCACATGATTTCAAACTGTCCATTCATAGATGACATTTTTATTTTGATTAAGGCATTGTCTGCCAGGCTTCTGTCTCATAATTATATGATCTTAGGTATGATTAAAGCTTCCTTGGATGGTGGGCCATAACACAAAGACACTGCTATAGATGAGAGGCAGAACTCTTTGTTACTTACAGCTCCAAATGAGAGAAATTGATACACAGCCTCCTGATACACAGGAGGCTGCACCTGGACACGGAGTAACAGCAAGGAACTGTAGGGGGCAGTTTATAAACATCAAGCAGAGTGGGGTGGAGTTAGCTAGGTTTCCAGGGCTTCCTGATGACTGGGTCCTTAGAATAGTTCCACAGGTACCGGGAAGAAGGGGCCGTCCTTGGGTGTTAGGTATATGGGGGCCTCTGGAAGTTGGATATGTGCCTATTGTAACCCAGGACTATTAGAGCCTGAAAAGGGAAATGGTTGGCGTGAGGGCTTAGCAAACTGCCCACAGAAGGGAATTCAGAGCTGTTAACCATGATTCAAAACTGAGTTAAGACAGCACACTCACGAGTACTTAATGACCATCATCTGGGTTTTTACTTGCTTTGGTTGTTGGCACCAGGACAGATGGCATGGCTATGTAGGGTGGAGGAGAAGGCAGCGTTTCCAGTTTGATTCTGGCTCCTAGTACACAGTTCCTATGGGCATGTTTTTGATTTTTCGTTGGCCTGAAGACTTTTGTGGGGAGGTCTGAAGGTTTTCTCAGATACAGCTTGATGCTGGTATGGGCATCGTAGCCAGTGATACGGGGAAGAAGTAGGGAAAATGAAAGCCATAGTTGCTGTGGAATGCTATCTATAGTTGACAGGTGTAGTATGTTATCACAGATGAACTGGCTTAGAAATTTAAGCGGCCAATTACACATCTGTAAGGGTGTAGCAGCAGAGCATAAGTGAAATGAACATGAGGGCCTCTGAACAAGCATCTCAAAATACAAGCCAAGGATCTTGGCTGGTAATCAGGCGGTAAGATAGTTGGTGGAAATGGAAAACTGACCACTAAGGGTGCCATCTTGGTGAAAGTAACTACCGCCACCAAAGCAGTTTGACTTTGATTATTGGTAGGAAAAGGTCCCTCAGAAAGTTCAAAGTAATTCAACTCCAGGGCTTGTATGTCCTTACAGCTTTGTAGGATTTTGTTTTGGAGATAGGCGTGGGCATTACGATCGAATACTGTGGGCCCAGTTATGCTAGGAGAATGGAAATTTTCTACATTTTATTATGAGGAGTGCCAGAAACTCTACAAAGGGGTTGATGAATAATTGACAACTACTCAGACTCAAGCTTAGAGGGGGGGGATCTAGCTACTTACTGCAGGCTCTTGGTATCCAGAGACTTTGATGTTAGGAAAAAACCAAGATTGTTTTAAAGCCTTTTTGTCTTACTTGGGTTTCCCAGTAGCAGACTCTGACATGAAGATTTATCTGAAATGATTTATTAAGGAAGGGATACTAGGAGAAGCAGTATAACGACCAGGAAAAAGCCAGTAAAAGGTGAGAGATCAGCCAAAGTACTGCACAGGTGGTTACACCTTATTCCTACAGGGGGTGTAAGTTATTCCTTGCATATGTTCCAACCAGAGGAAGGGAGACAGACCTTCAGGCTCTCACCTCTGTCAGTCTTTCACTGAGGCCAGCCTCAGAGGGCAGTAAATTCCCAGCCAATTTTAGCTCTCTAAGCACTGCGCAAAGTGAGTTCTAAGAACCCAAGGGAAGTCTGCCAAAAAAGCCACAGGTGCTGGTTGTTGGACGTGAACGCACAGGAAACCAGGTGGGGATCTGGGCAGAGCACTGAAGTTGCCACTATTACCCTTGTGCTTAGAATCGAATGGGAAACTTGATGGGGCGTAAACTGCCAGCTGCCCTGACCCAGGAGAAATAGATAAAAGAGACGATTACAGAGCAGGATTCAGAGAATGAATTCAAAGGAAGGAACAATGACGTTAGAGATTAGTTAAGTAAAAGCCTAGGTTGCTACAGTAAAGCAAGGAAGGGATAAAATTGCCTTCAAGTCTTCTTAGATGGGACGGGATAAGGTGTCCTCCTGAATCAGGGGTGGGGACAGTGCACAGAAGTTCACAGAAGGAGTTATGAGCTTTGCTTGGAGCTTGTGTCTAGTTTAGTGTTGCTTTGCTTCTGTCCATAAATTTCAAGGTCTCAGTTCAAGCCTCAATGCTTCCTTGAAGCATTTGTGTAGTGGTCTAACTGGCAGCCCCCATTCTGGTGGAAGCAGCTGACTGGGGAGTCAAGCAAGATGCAGTGCTTTGGAAGGAGTCGTCAGAGAGGGCTGGGTTGGGAGGAGTGGCCCTGGCTGGTGACTTCCAGCATGGCACTGGAATGCTCAACAGGAGCCAGTGCAGACACCCGGGGGTATGTTGGGAACCAACAGAGGAGTGTAGGAGGCTCTGCAGGTACCACTTCCATCCTTCCAAGTTGACACAGAAGAGTAGAAAGAGGGCTAAATTAGGATTCAGGTGACAACAAGTCTCATTTCTGCTCTGTCATTAACCAGCTGTGTGGTTCTGAGCAGTTTTCTTAATCTTCATAAGCCTCAGTCTCTGAAAATGTCGAGCAAACAAGTCTATGACTAGGTAAATAGTGTCATGTTAAAAGTTAATTATCTGAACTACAAGATGTCGATGCCATAACTGCAGACAGTCATTCAGACACAAATGAAGACAGAAAGCTAAGAAGAATATGAAAGTCATGCATCAGGACAAGGGCTACCAGAACCAAAAGATAAAGACAGAAGCATGATCAATGTGAGCATTTTAAACTAGTTTGGTTAAAAGCAAACAAGCAAATCAAAACAGTGGCCACCAAGAATCAACCCTACTTCAGCGAAAGCCCTGAATTCAAGTGAAGCTCAACTGAGACCACGGGCAAAGCGAATGCTTTGTAAAACTTGATAAAGCCACACACAGAAGTGGGTTTTCATTTACTCTTTCTCTCCTCCGTTGACACCAGAAGCTATTGGCAAATGTTTCAAATTTCTCTCTTCTCTTTATTTTCACTGCCTTCTTCTCCTTTTAATTTTTCTAAATCTCTCCTCCTGCTTTGACAGGGCCATGTCCTGAGTTGTACTCCTAGAGAGAGCTGAAAAATGTGCTGGGTGTCATTGAGAAAGGGACTGAACAGTGGAACAAAAAAGCTGGGATAAGAAGTAGGGGTTAGGAGTTGGATCAAGGAGGCAGAATCCGTCAAAGGGGTGGGAATTCGAAGCAGGGAACCTGGTATTTATTTTCTTAGGAAAGAAGCCACTTATCAATTGGGTTTTAGGTAAGTTTGTCTTTTCCTCCCATAAAGTTTCAGTTTCTCAAGTCATTTGGAAATGATTTATTATTGAGATTCACAGAGAGTAGTTGACTAAACACCCCCCAGCTCCCCAAAATATCCTGATACGTTTATACTTGTTTAAGAACTGAAATTTTATCATTAGAGCCTACCATTTCACATTACGTTCTAAAGTAGATCTTTTTGTTTCTAAAACAATTAGAAGAGTATTTGATATAGCACTTTTTTGGCTACCAAGCTAATTTATTGAATAATTAAAATACACAACTAGAAATCACTTGAAAACATTTTTCTCCCTCGTATTTACCAAAAAATCCAAACAAACAAAAAACCCCAAGATTAATGTTGATTGTAATGGGAGGGTCAGGAAGAGACCCTAGAGGTCGATGAGTACTCCCTACCTGTCGATAGTTAGATGTAAAGGCTCCGAGGTAAGCGACGACCCCTGAGGAAATGAGGATGTCCCCTGTCAGGTTGATGTACAGCTGCCCCAGCTCCAGAGCTGTTTGGCTCCAGCGAGTTTTCTCACCCCCAAGGCCTCCGATCAACTTTTCAGCTCGTTCTAGCTTTTTGCTACACAGGTCAACCTCAAAAATAAAAGTAAACTTTTATCAACATCTACAAGGAGAATAAGTTAAAAAATTATTTAAATTTCTGCAAGATTTTACCCTCAGGGATAAATTTTTACATTACAAACACGCCTGGAATTAATTTTTTTTAACTCTCTAAAAGAAAAATGTGCAATATCTAACTATGAAGATCGGCAAGTCCATGACCTTTTAGAACATTTTTCATAATAAAGTGTGTACTTTAATATAATTTGTGAAATTTGTAACAGATATTTATCATATAATGCAAAGAATAGCTCTATTAAAGGAAATGAGCTACCGTATGAGACACTGAAAGTTAATTAAGTAATAAAGGACATCCTCTTGCAAATATAGATGTTTCCCCTCCATTTTAATAATCTAAATGCATTTTATTTTAAATATTCTATGAACGTTTTCCCCTCATTTAACTTGTGGTTGATTTAATGATAATTTTAAAGGTTAAATGTTTAAAAGTTTTAATAATTTATGCTTACTTACAAAGCACAATTTTCAAGTTGTTAAATTGTGTCAACCTACTCAGACACTTGCAATTAACCTTAAATTAGGACATCAATCAATAGTTGACAGCCTACTTTGTGCAGAAGACTGTCAACCAAGTTTGATTATACATAATTAAGCAATGTTATTTTAAAAAAGAGGAAGGGTAATTATGAATATGGCAAACTTTGGGAAAAGCTATTTCAACCCATGCAATAGCAATATTCCAACAGAATACCTGAATTATTTTGATTAATTTTAAGTGACTTAGCATCATTATTCTTAGAAGATGACAAGATTAAGTAAAGGTTATCTTAAAGTTCAAAATGAAATAATTTACATGAACAGAGGAAGTAAATAATTGATAAAAGCAGAGACATTTAGATCATTTTGGAATAAGAATTTGTCTTATACTTTTTCTTATGCTATTAATATTTATATTAAATAAATGCTTTTAGATTAAAAGATATAAAATACTGTATCAGTTTATCTAAAGATAGGTTTAAAAAAAGCAGAAGGTATGTAATTGGTAATATTTTTGATACTTCCTAAATAAAAACCTTTCTCTCTTAATTTTCCCTCCTTTAATATCTTTTGCTTCCTAGTTTCTTTCTTCACCCATTCTTCTTTCAACAGTATTAAAATGTTGAATCAGGTCTTGGACTATAATAAAGTTGCCATCAGAAGCCACCAAGTAAAAATATTTTAGCCAAAATTTCTCTTCCAAAAGTAGATTTTTAATACACATATATGCATGCATTCAATCTACATTACCATAATTTTCCAACATTTTATTATGAAAAGTTATTTCAAACATACAACACAGTTGAAAAATGTTTACAGTGAGCAACCACATACCCATTTTTTAGTTATATTATTTAAACTAAAACTGATCACTTGGAACCCATGCCTAATAATAGGTCACATTTTTAAGATTAGCACCATGTTACATATTGCACAAATACAGAATTTGTGCACATATCCTACAGAAAGAAGCAGTCTAGTACAATGAGAAACAGCATAGCTATTAGAGTCAGATTGCCTGGGTTTGGATCTCAGCTTAGAAGCTGCACTGACCATGAGTAAGTTGCTTAACTTTTCTGTGCTTCAGTTATTACAAAATGGTTCAAAAAGATTACCTCCCTCAGAAAGCTTTTGTGAGAATCAATGAGATAATATACATTGCTCTCAGAACAACAGTGCCTTGCATATAAGCACGCAATAAATGTTAACTGTTATAAAATGTTTTGACTTTTTTCTGGAACATAATCAGACTCTAGCAATTAATTTTTGCAAATGGTATCACTATCTAAGAGCAATGATTTTAGTCTTAAAAACATTTTCAGTGGACACACTATGGTTCTGGGTATTGAGTTCTAATCTCAGCTCTGCCATTCACTCTTTTTTTTAAAAAAATAATTTTTATTGGAGTATAGTTGATTAACAATGTTGTGTTAGTTTCAGGTGTACAGCAAAGAAAATCAGTTATTAACTCTTATATAACCTAAGTCACTTAACATTTTGGTTCTCCATTTTCTCACTTATAATGAAGAATGATTTAAATAATCTAGCTCAATATTCTAGTAATCTACAACAGAGCTTATTGACAATTTTCTTCTTTTTGTGGGGTAAAGAGCCAGAAGGTAAATATTTTAGGCTCTGTGGACCAAGAAGCAAGAATGAGGATATTATATAGGTACTTATATAATCATTTAATATATAATCATTTAAAAATGTCAAAACCATTATTAGCTTGTGGGCTGTACAAAAACTGACAATGGTGGACTTGGCCTGTGGTCCACTGTTTGCCAACCACTGACCAGGAAGAAAACAGGATTGCTGTGTTTGTGCCAGCATGAACATCATTTTTATTTAGAATAATTGAGGATTTGCCCATATTTGTCTGTATTATCCTATACCTGGTTTTCCAAGTCAGCCTTCTTTTGTTTATTTAGTTCGAGTGTGTCCTGAAGCTTGGCCAGCTTGTCCTGAACTTCCCGAAGCACTGACTGCTTCTTTCTGAGACCATCCATGGCAATTTTAAGCTCCCCTTCAGCTGCAGCCAGTTTTATCTTTTTGGGAGCTACTATTTTTGCCACTCTGCCAAAAGTAAAATTGGAAAATTAAATACATGTTTAATATTCTAGTGTACTTTCTGTCACTGAATTTACTTTTCTAATATCCTTACTATAACTCAAAACACATCTTCATGTATAACCTATACTGATTTCTATATTTTATATTTCATTTAGGAATCAGTCAAATCTGATCTCAGCACATAAAACATGACTATTAAAATAGATATCAAATACACATGATGTTTTCAAATAAGTAATTTTTTTACCCAAAATAAAATATTCAGTTGTCACCAATGTCAATTTCGGTGATTTTGGAAAAGGAGAATAAGTATATACATGTAAAATAGAGCAGTGTTTGTGGAAACTAGCCTAATTCGTTAAGGCTTAATTATGATGAGAAGAAGGGTATTTTATTCACATCATTTTACTCTTTCATTTTTAAAAATTTTTTATTATTTTAAATAATTAAATGGGTTAATCTAACTATTTTATTTTCATCTCAAAATAGTTAAAATGATTTTCTGTGTGTCCACCCACTTCCTCAGTTCCCCAACTCTTTTTTTTTCTCTTCCAGTTTTATTAAATACATCTAAGAATGACACTCCTGTCTTTATATTGTACTTTTCTCAAATTTCAGAATATATCCCTAACTAAAACCAGCTATCTTATAAATATGTATGTTGGTAATAAAAGAGATTATTAGGAAAAAGGATGGATCTAAATTCTCTTTTATCTGGAAAATGAAATTAAGTCATGTTATATTTCTAAATAAATGATAAAACATTAAATTAAAATTTATCATTAACATAATATATCATGGTCCAAAATATACACAGCCTGTAATATATATGTACAATGATTCAAACTGTTTATGAGTTTGAAAGACATCCAGTAATAGTTCCTGTTTTGAAGAAATAACCAAAATTTTTTACTGTTTTGTATATAAGTATTTCTCATACAATCATCAAAAAAGGCTGTTTGTCTAAACAAAGAATAAATGTTAAGAGTGGTTTTCAAAGTGTGGTCCAAGACATGTCCCCTCCCCTTCAGGGACTCCAAGAGGTCCTCCTTGTGCAACTAAACATCTGTGTGAGGCTGCATTTTCCTCATATACTTCAATCAAAACAATATATCCCACAACAGATTGAATGAAGAAGCAGATCTGAGAGTCCAGCTGTCTTGTAAAGCACACAGTAAAGAGATGTGCAAAAATATGAAACACCACCACTTTTCTCACAACTGTTTTTGAAAATGTGGATAAAAAAAAGTTACTTATGTAAACATGTGGAGTTTTTTATTGCTATTTAAAAATGAATATTTTTAAAAATTCTCAGTTTTAATTTCTAATATGGTAGATAAAAAAGGTTTTGGGGTCTGCAATAATTTTTAAGAATATAAAGGGTTCCTGAGTCCAAAAAGTTGAAGTATCATTGTATTATACTATTTAGTTGGTATAGTCTTGCCTCCAGTAAATATGTCATATAACAGGCATTAGACAGGATTTTCTGAGGACCCTCTCACCTATGTAGCTCTTTATATTATTTAAATGGCCAAACCTGAAAATAAAACACACCAGTTCATTTTCTTTTTGTTAGTACTTACTTGTCATACGAATCCATTGCTATGACCCATTTGCACAGACCTTCGGCTGCTGTGGAAGCATTTCTAATCTTTTCTGGAACAAAATCTGGATTTGGAATATAATTTTTTCTTATGATGTTCATGTAAGCTGGAGGAATATTGTCCTTGTCATATTCATGAAGTGACTGTAGAAATCGAATGTCACCAAGAAGTCTTTTGGCGGGACCCCAGAAATCCTCAATTTTTTTCCCTGAACCCGTTGGGTCAGGGATTTTGTCAGCTTTAATGCCTTTCAAGATGCATACAGCTTCCATAACAAGCTTGACACCAGCGGGAGGACTCTTCATGGATTTTATCACTGTAATGTCCTTGAAATAATAACATGCTATTATTAAAAAAGAATTGTTTACATATGACTTGTAATCGGTTCCTATTTTCAAACTAAGCCATAAGATAGAAACTCACCGTTCATTGGGTAGAAATGATGAAAGTGATAGAATTGTGTCAAGAAGTGTTGAGAAGTTTATCCCAAAGGAAAAGTTACAGACAAAAAAGAGTAACGGGAAGATACCCTATATGAGATTACTTATGACATGAAATCTACTTCAAAGACACAAGAAAGAGAGTTTTGGCTGTCACAAAGTAAGAGTTTTGTTGCTTCTGAAAAGCTATAAATGTCATAGATGCAAACAGAAAAACACAGAGAAATTATACATATGAGTGTCTCCTATAAACCAACTATATATAGTTAGCTCTTATAAACATTTTCCTTTATATTCCTCTATATCTTTTTCATATGTATACGCTATAAACCAGTGTATATGCTGTATTTTAACCAATGGAATCATAGTATACTTAACATACACGCTGTTTTAAAATCTGTTCTATTTCGATCACAATACATAGCGAACATCCACTCATGCTAGTAAACACATCATTTTTAATGGCTGCATAGATAGCCTTCCAATGCATAGATAAGAACCATAATTCTAATACCCTATTTGTGCCTTTTTCTCTTTTTTACTATTACAATTGCCATATTGAATTAAAGTCTTAATGTCTTTTATTGTTTTAAAGCTTTTGACAAATACTGACAAACTGCCCTCCAGAAAGCAGAAGGGTGCCTGCTGCTTTACTACATACACTCTTAGCAACACTGGTAGGCATTCTGACAGGCCAAAGAAATTTTATTTTGATCTGTATTTCTTTAAATACAAATAAGGAATGATATGTTTATTGACACTTTGTATTCATATGTTTATTGACTATTTGTATTTCCTCCTTTGTGAATTAGTACTTCTTTATACCATTTACTATCTTATCTTAGAGCTTGTTATTGATTTATAAGAGCTTTTCACATAGAAGCATATTAATATCTTGTTTACCATACAGTTGAAAAGTTTTTCCTCAGCGTTTCTAAAGTTCTGTCCATGGTGTTTATATCAAACAAAATGTGTTGGTTTTTAGGTACTAAAATTCAGTACTTTAAAAAATTTTTATTATTTATGAAAAATACAAAAGAGAGCATATACATTATGAACAATATTGCTTACGGTTTTTTTGTTCCTGATTTCTTATACCAAAGAAATCCTAGGTTTTAGTTTACATTCCAAGATTATTAACATCTGACCTACATTTTCAACCATTTTTATAGTAATATAACTATTTATATTTAAATTTCAATCTGAAATCTATTTTGGTGTAAGGTGTGACGAAAGGATCTAACACTTTCTCCCTTACCTCATCTAAAAGTTTTGCCAAGATTCCCAACACTATTTATTTTTTAAAACTCATCTTTATCTTTCTTAATTGAAATGTTCACTTTCACACCTTAATTTTTAATGAATTTCAAAGCTTAGACATGCTATTATAAAATATAACATTATAAGCCATATTATGTATCACAAAAAACAACTGACAAACATTGACATAACACTTTATCATATATACTGTAAGGTATATTCCAATTACAAGTGTCTAAATATGAAATAGGTGCACATAGCATCAAAATAGGTACTTGGGTCTTATACACCTGTTGATTAAAGTTGCTCTGCAAAGTTCCTGAAATAACAGTTGTTGTACGGTTGTTTAGAACATTTGGAAGCTTGCTTCTTTTTCAAAATTGTCTTAGTTATGCATGTACATTTCTTTTTTTCCAGGTGAATGAGGGAATCTTTTTCCCAATTTGAAAATGATTTCAATTGCATTAAATGTGGAGACTAATTTGGAAAAACAGACTAGATTGTAGCACACAATATTAAGTACTTTCTTAAGCTATGATGATGCGTCTCCCAGCAAGCCTGTGGCTGTGCTCTTACCTGTGCAGTGAGAGTGTCAAGGGCAGCTAGAGCTGACTCTAATACGGGCAAGGCCCCTGCCAGGTCAGCATCACATTCATCTTTGATGGCTTTGGCAGCCATAGCTTGTTCATTTGCTATTGTTTCATCAGCTTTCACTATTTTTTCAGTTTTGGCAACTTCTACAGACTCCCTCTCAATGATTATCATCATTTCATCAACCTCTTTGCTAGCAACTTTTAATTGAGGTTGTAGAGCCTCTAACTCGAATTGCATTGTGGCTACTTGAGATGCAGCAGAATCCAGTTTATCCAAACCCACTTCGTACCTCTTTTTCATTTTCATTACTTCACTGAAAGCAAAGATAAAACAAGGTTAGCTGTCAGGCTCTAGCTCCTCCTTCAAGGAAAAAAATTAAGTGTTCTTGAGCTTTTCAGGCTTTTTCAAGGCATAACTAAAGAAGTGGACCTACTGTATAGCACAGGGAACTATATTCAGTATCTTATAACTAACCTATAATGGAAGAGAATCTGAAAAGTTATAAATATATATAACTGAATCGCTTTGCTTAATACCTGAAACTGACACATTGCAAATCAGGTATACTTCAAGTTAAAAAAAGTGGTTTGAAAGTTTTTCACATATATTAACAATTTTGTGAAAAATATAAACTCTAGAACTTTAGATCGTGTGCAATTAAAAGTAGACAGTATGTCTTGGGAGTTTTTGTATTTCCAGTACCTGACACAATATCTAGGCATATAACAAATTCAAAAGACAAATACACTAAGTATAAGGCAAGGAACCTCCTTATACCGAGATGAATGATGTGCCTCTACAATTAGTCACCTTGGGAAGTTTATTCCAACAACATTATTGTTCCTTAAAATCTTTTTATAATCAGTTATTTTAAATAGACTTCAGTGCCCAAAATATATTATTTTGAATGCTGCCAAATGTGGCATATAATTTTAAGATGTGTTAAGTATCTTGAAATAGGAATTTTTTTATTTAAGATAAAAGTGGCCAATAGAGAATAAAGCTCAACACTTTTTTGGTGCAAAATTATTATAAGGTAATAATAATTGATTCAAAATAATGTAATATATATATATATACCTTTTTTTTTTGGCGGTACGCGGGCCTCTCACTGTTGTGGAGCACAGGCTCCGGACGCGCAGGCTCAGCGGCCATGGCCCACAGGCCTAACCGCTCTGCGGCATGTGGGATATTCCCGGACCGGGGCACGAACTCGTGTCCCCTGCATCGGCAGGCGGACTCTCAACCACTGCACCACCAGGGAAGCCCAAAATAATGTAACATTTTAACATACTTTAAATTTTTATCTGCATTCATATGTGTTCTAGAGATAATTGTACATTATGAGTAGAGAAAACGCTCCTTTATAATTTGTTTCATTTTAAATATTTGAGATGCCATAATGTCTCAAAGTAAAAGGTGACACATTTTAGAAATTCTCTTCAAAACGTTGGTTGGAGTAGGTAACAAACCAACCTGATAATTGTCTAAAGGTGGAAGTGCACTCTTCAACTGAGTGCTTAACTGGCTTGGGCTGGAAAACTGAAAAGGCTGTCATAGGGAAAAAAAAAACATTACAAGTCAGGACATGCTACACCTTTGGCATTTGTGATTCCCTCCGAGCAAAACGTGTTACAGCAATGGGAACTGAGGAGACTGGATAGACGATACCATATTATCTGTGAGTTTGGTTTCAGTGGAACCTTTGTGGAGCAAGCACTGGAAAGGTCTCACTCCTGCCAACATGAAGCAGTTTCAGTGTGGTCGTTCATCCCACATGATGCTTTGCTGGCTAAAACACTGGTTTCTTGGCAGGGAACCTGATAACTTGCTTCAAGTTTACAGTACTACCTGGCTATAAGGAGATCTAAAGACTTTAGCTATTAAAGGAAGAATAACTACAGGGTGGGAATTCTAGTTGAGGTAAAGGAGAACATTTCTAAAAAGAGGAAAGTAGGAAGGCCAACAAGAATGTCTAAAAATGCCTAGAAAACTATTACTTTCAAACTTTCTCTAAGTTTGTATATCATTTTTATAATCTTTCTTCCAGTTAGGATGGCCTTAAATACTGTGAGCATATAATCAAACAGAAAGATGAGTGATACCCCCAAATTAATCAGACTCCCCAAGTGGTTTTGATCTCCCTGGATGGGAAAATATGGGGGGAGAAAAGCAAGATTCCATTAGGTTAAAGATCCTAAGATCTACATGGAAAGAAATAATAAAATGACAGCCAAAGAAATAGTAAAATTCAACTAAGTCGTGTAGCAGCCTTGGGTGGGACTTGCAGATTTCACTAGGTAGATGGGAAAAATACCATTGGTATGATTCAACACGGGGTGTGTGCCATGATGAATAGGAAAGCTATGACACTCCTGCTGTGGAAGGCATTACAAAAGTCACTATAAATACGGCTAAGGAGTTTCCCAGCAGTATCTAGGTAGCATCTTGGACAATACGAGAAAAGGTACTTCATCAAAATGCCTGAGATAGTGAGTTAGCCGTAGGAGGATTTAGAATGAACTATAGTTAATATGCAAAAACTAATTATTTTTTTGTCAAGGAATCTGTGCACATTTGGTGTTTTAAGTATTTTTTTAATATTTAAAAGAATTTGGTCTATTAGATGAACAGATCAGCCTTGTACTCCAATATAAGTTATGTAATTGATCAACAGAGCTAATTTGTGCATTGAAGTAAAAAAATCTCATTAAGTTTTTAGACAATAGTCAAACACTGAAAAGAACTTAAGGCTTACCATATGTATAAGTTTAACTTACTAGATTTTAGAAATTATTTAAGTACCTGGGAAAGTTTAGTTTGATAAATCAGACTTCAAGAGGGAAATAAAAATATTAAAAATTACAAATGCAATATAAAAAATTGCTTAAATTCATATAAGTTTATTGATGTTTGTATTGATGTTTTCAAATAAGAGTTTACTTAAAGAAGGAAAGCTGGTTATGTATATTGAGTGGCTGTCTCTGGGTTTCAGCTGTTCAATACCTAAAGAGAAGGTTTATTTATTATCTAATTACTTATTAAAGAAAAATTACACCCTAGTGTTGTTTACCCAATAGCATTGTCGAAGTATCCTGGAGCCTTACCACAGCTCTGAGTGGCACACCTTCATTCCTTAAACAAATATGATTATGCATTTATCATGTGCTGGGCAATGCATCTGCACAAAAGAATAAGCCCTGTTCCCTACCGTAAAAGTGTCTGTGGAGTAAATCATTTAATGATGTAACAAAACTCACAGTATATACATATATGAAATAAATCTCTACCACATCATTGCTATGTCATTTTTGTCCACACAAATGTTTTAAAAACCACCATAGCTTACTTTGAAATAAGAAATTTTGTTTTTACCTCCTTTTCTTTTCCAACAACAGTTTGAAGGTAGAAATTAATTCCAGATAAGAGGTAGGAGTCACGTAATTGTATCTTTGAAGTTCAACATAGAAGGATGTCGATAAATCTACAGCAGAAGTGTGAAAGCTTTTACACAACTCAATACAGCCATCTCGTATTTCCTCTGACATTTCAATGTCTTCCAAGAAGCGGGAGGCAACTGCCTGTAGTGCATCTTCAGGCCAGGACTGAATTTAAGATAAATGCTTTAGCACATGATCCAATTTACTGACAGGAGTTTGTTATTACTGCGGTCCTTCATGGATGGTGGAAATGCAGGGGAAAACATGAGGGATGGGGTGGGACAGACACTCATGAGGAAATTCCCCCAAGTATTTGACCCCTTATGACAGGGAGCCAGTAACTAATGTGTGCAATATTAACCCTTCATGGTTTGCTCAGGGGTTAGAGAAATTGGGCCTGAGTATTGCAGGAGCAAGGAAGAGAAAAGGAACTAAATTTATAGAATGTCTATCTTTGTGCACATTCTACTATTATTATCTTGTTTAATTCTCCCAACAATTCTGAGGTAAATGTTACTATCCTTTCCCCTAAACTCCAGAATTAGATCAACAACTACCTCTTTGATTTCTCTTATAATCATCTCAAACTCAACAAGTCTAAAACACGGTTCTTATCTCCCCCAAAATAGTTGCAGTCCTCCCCAACTTAGTCAACATCTCCACCATACACCCAGTTGCTCAAGCTAGTCATCCTTGATCCCTCTCCTCTTCCTCAATCCTACATCTATCCCAAAAGCAAGTCCTATGGGCACCATCCCTAAAATAGCTTCCAAATCTTTTCCATTCTTTCTATACCCACAACCATCATTGCAGTTCAACTCTCTGTTACCATCTTCCTGGAATTTTCCAACAGTGTCCTAAGTGGTCTCCCTGCTTCTGAGCTCTATGCAGCTGCCAGAGTGATCTTATCAAAGGCAAATTAGCTCTTTTCACACTCTCAATTTACAATCCTTCAAAGACTTCCCAGCACATTGAAAATAATATCCGGGGCTTCCCTGGTGGCGCAGTGGTTGAAAGTCCACC
Organism: Grampus griseus; assembly: GCF_964374135.1. Lineage (NCBI taxonomy): Eukaryota > Metazoa > Chordata > Mammalia > Artiodactyla > Delphinidae > Grampus > Grampus griseus. The sequence continues at coordinate 39,064,350 of NC_139001.1, read as the reverse complement.
TGCCGATGCAGGGGACATGGGTTCGTGCCCTGGTCTGGGAGGATCCCACATGCCGCGGAGCGGCTGGGCCCGTGAGCCATGGCCGCTGAGCCTGCGCGTCCGGAGCCTGTGCTCCGCAACGGGAGAGGCCACAACAGTGAGAGGCCCGCGTACTGCAAAAAAAATTAATAATAATAAAATAAAATCCGAAGCCCAACTTGTAAATCTCTATCTGATCTGGCGCTTCCCACTTTTCTGACCTCAGCTCTACGACTTCCCCCTCAGTTACTGTGCCCCTGTCACCCTGATTTTCTCTCACGCCGTTCATTCCTTCTATGTAGCTCCTTGTCTTCACTAATTTATTCTCTTACCAGATCCTCTCAAAACTGGCACTTTTTGTCCTTCATCTTTCCTCGTAAAGGTCACTGATTCAGAAAACCTACATGCTACCCTGTATGATGAATTATTTTCCACTAATTTGCAAGTAAGTAAGCAAACTCAAGGAAAGCAGAAGCCTAGTCTGTTTCATTTTCCTATTCACCTCCAGCTTTAGGATAAGACCTGCTACAAAGCAAGAGTTCAATAAATATGTTTTTCGTGAAATAATTAATCTTAGCAGGAAATGGAGGAACAAAGGGGCTATGTAAATTCCCCAAGGTCAAAAATTCTTATGTGTTAGATCTCACTTACAGGATCTCTGCCATAGCTTGCAAACTTCCTACCCCACCCCCTTGTCTGCTCTGCACTTCCTGATACTGAAATTTACTAGAAAAAGTGGTCTCTGGGGCTTTCTTCCTTTTGATGTCCTGTTGGGTTTGCTAATGGAAAGAGGCTGGAAAAAAAAAAGAGGTAGAGGCATTTCTACCCTTCTTCCTTTCTAGCAGAAGCTGAGCTCTAGGTTTTGGGTTCCTGTTCCTATCAGACATTCCTATTTCCACAGCTCCAAGTTCCAGTAACACTTCTTCCCCCCATTCCCTTTTTTACCCAGCTGTAGTAACATCTTCTTGCTATACTCCACCAGTTCCTGCCTGACCATCCCTCTCAAGTTCCTTTAATCCTGCCTACACCTCTATGAACAGTCCCCTCATTCAACTTTCCTCAGTGAGGCCTTCCAGGGTGCTCTCTGCTCCCTGTCAGGAACCTGACTGATACACAACTTTATCCTAAAACTTTCTACAATAAATTGATGTCAATGACTGTATGCACTGGCAATAAGAAGTTATTCTATTATAATGATTTTTGAATTATAATTTCATAAAATACATTATTATTGATCAGAAAATTCTGCTAAGCTACAATTTGGTGGGGGGCTCTAAAATAAGTCATGCTCATGATGGAGATTCAATATTTCTAGAACTCTATATAAATTTACATGACAATACCTGAAACCAGTCAATGGTACAGCAGTTAACAAGAGCAGGGAACTTTCTAAGATGAATCCGAAATGCATCTCCAATTGGACTCATGGCAAGGACAACATGCAGTTGGTTGCGGCAGCGATCGATAAACATGTTGAAAAGAGCTATGGGGCTTCCATCAGTTTGTTTGGTTTTATCCCGTTGGCGATCTAAATGACGCATCTTATCACATATCTCCTGCTTCTCATCCAATGCAAAGAGATTTGGAACCTCCCCAGCATTTAGAAGATTGTTGACATCTTCTAGAAATGACTCTTTTTTAATCTGAGTATCTGTAAACAGGAAGACACCCTGCATCTCCCCTTCTGCACATTTCCTTAAGATCACTTTTAAGTCTTCATGCCACTCAGAATTATCGTAGCCCTTGGAGATTTCAACCTGGAAAACTGAAGAATCAGCCATGTGGGCAGCTAATCTGGTGACAGACTGCCTTCCACTCCCTCCAACACCAACCAGAAGAGCATGGCTGCGAGGCTGCTTCAGGATCCTGGAAATTCGGCTGATGTGCTCTATGGCAAATCGGAATAAGACAAGGTTCAGGGTTTTTTTGCTCATATTGTTGTATTCTTCTAGGTGAGCTTCTACTATCACCCGGAGAGCATCTACATCTGCAACTTCTCTGTAGTTGGTATCCTCTCTCTTGGGATCATGGAAATCACAAAACATTAAGCTGTGTAGGTCATCTTCTTCCACCACTCCATCATTATCAAAATCCAAACTTTGAAAAAGCTCATGAAAATTTTCATGCATACAGTTTTTCAAGATTTCTTGAATGTAGTTGATCAGCCAACTTCTGTCTGCATTATCCACAAGGCGATCGTAATACACTCTAAGAACCTGTATAATAATTAAAAAGCAGCTTTAAGAACTGACTCTTCTATTTTTTTAGTTTCATTTCTGTGCTCATCTCAAGTAATATAAAAGGTGCTCTCAAGAAATTTCTATGGGTTTTATTAAAGGTATATCCAAATGAGGACTGGGTCATAATAATTTTCACTTTAAATATTAATTTTAACTGTATATATTTGGAATAATACATAGTTACACTGTTGTCAATAAATAAAGGTAAATTGGGGGAACTGAAGTAGATTATAGATATGCAAAGAGCATTAAAGACTACAGAAGGGAAAAAAAGACTAGAGAAGGTAAGTGACTGCATTTGCTGCTCACTCAGATATAGATAACAGAGCTGGGCACTGGTATCTAGGGTTTTGCAACTCCCTTGAAGTGATCTTTTCCTTTTCTCAGCCAGATAACATCTTGAAAATTGTTGTCAAATCAATATATATATATATATATATATTTTAATAAAAGTACATTTTCTAGATAAAGAGGGAATGTCTTAGGTGGAGGGCAAATTTGTCTTATTTTTGTTGTAAGTAATTGCAGAGGGCAATCTACTAAAATAAATCTCTGCTTATCTGCACATGTTGTGGGACTGCAAAAAGTAGTTAATCAGGCTTGCTACATAAAATAAGTATTTCCTTAGAGTGGTATGAATGTCCCTTGGTTGCAGTCTGTTTGGGACTGAACTATGTTCCCCCGCATATTCATATGTTGAAGTCCTAACCCCCTTAATGTGATTGTATTTGGAGAAAGGTCCATTAAGAAGATAATTAAGGTTAAATGAGTTCATATGGGTGGAGTCCTAATCCTATCCACTGCTGTCCTTACAAGGAAAGGAAGCAACACCAGAGCTCTCACTCTTTCCCTGCAGACACACAGAAGAAAGGCCATGTGAGGACATAGGGAGGCCCTCTGTGAGCCAGGAAGAGAGCCTTCACCAGAAATCCACACTGACGGCAACTTGATTTTGTATTTTTGGCCTCCAGAGGTGTGAGAAAATAAATTTCTGTTGTTTAAGCCACTCAGTCTGTGGTATTTTTGTTATGGCAGCACTAGTAGACTAATACACACAAAAACAAGTAATGCATATTTCTGTCAGCAAACTTTCTAACATTAAACCTGTCTGCATCAGCTTCTTCACCTTATAAAGTGGAAGTAGTAATACCCGCCGTACAAATCTCAGATGCATGGCAAAAATGAAATGACAACAAATGTGAAAACACTACAGAACTGAGAAATGTAATTATTACAAACTGCCTTGGAATCAGCCTAATTGTGTTCAAGAGTAATGATTTTATGATTTCTTTCCTTCTGCTAACTTTGCGGTTTTTAAGCTCAAAATGGATTAAAGACCTAAATGTAAGGCCAGAAACTATCAAACTCTTAGAGGAAAACATAGGTAGAACACTCTATGACATAAATCACAGCAAGATCCTTTTTGACCCACCTCCTAGAGAAATGGAAATAAAAACAAAAATAAACAAATGGGACCTAATGAAACTTAAAAGCTTTTACACAGCAAAGGAAACCATAAACAAGACCAAAAGACAACCCTCAGGATGGGAGAAAATATTTGCAAATGAAGCAACCGACAAAGGATTGATCTCCAAAATTTACAAGCAGCTCATGCAGCTCAATAACAAAAAAACAAACAACCCAATCCAAAAATGGGCAGAAGACCTAAATAGACATTTCTCCAAAGAAGATATACAGACTGCCAACAAACACATGAAAGAATGCTCAACATCATTAATCATTAGAGAAATGCAAATCAAAACTACAATGAGAAAGCAATAATACTCCAATAAAGACTAAAAAAAAAAAAAAAACTACAATGAGATATCATCTCATACTGGTCAGAATGGCCATCATCAAAAAATCTAGAAACAATAAACGCTGGAGAGGGTGTGGAGAAAAGGGAACACTCTTGCACTGCTAGTGGGAATGTGAATTGGTACAGCCACTATGGAGAACAGTATGGAGGTTCCTTAAAAAACTACAAATAGAACTACCTAATATGACCCAACAATCCTACTACTGGGCATATACCCTGAGAAAACCATAATTCAAAAAGAGTCATGTACTAAAATGTTCATTGCAGCTCTATTTACAATAGCCAGGAGATGGAAGCAACCTAAGTGTCCATCACCGGATGAATGGATAAAGAAGATGTGGCACATATATACAATGGAATATTACTCAGCCATAAAAAGAAAAGAAATTGAGTTATTTGTAGTGAGGTGGATGGACCTAGAGTCTGTCACACAGAGTGAAGTAAGTCAGAAAGAGAAAGACAAATATCGTATGCTAACACATATATATGGAATCTAAGAAAAAAAAATGTCATGAAGAACCTAGGGGTAAGACCTACTAGAGAATGGACTTGAGGATATGGGGAGGGGGAAGGGTAAGCTGGGACAAAGTGAGAGAGTGGCACGGACATATATACACTACCAAACGTAAAATAGATAGCTAGTGGGAAGCATCTGCATAGCACAGGGAGATCAGGTCGGTGCTTTGTGACCACCTAGAGGGGTGGGATAGGGAGGGTGGGAGGGAGGGAGACGCAAGAGGGAAGAGATATGGGAACATATGTATATGTATAACTGATTCACTTTGTTATAAAGCAGAAACTAACACATCATTGTAAAGCAATTATACTCCAATAAAGATGTAAAAAAAAAAAAGAGTAATGATTTTAATGTTTTCACTGCTGTCTGGTTGACATAATAGTGTCATCCTTTTTTCTAACAGCAGTAGCTACACAAATGGTATGACTGAAGCCTCCCACATACTCCCCCCACCCCAGTTCAAAAGCTATTCCTCTATGGGACAACTGAGTTTCCCAACATATGACAATAGTCACTTCCTCGGATTGAGATACTGAAGACCTCCTCCTTCTTATGAGAAAAAGGAAACTAAGACAACCTCACATATTGGGCATCAGTGTCTAAGCATGAATCAAGTATATTATTATCTAGCTGCAATTTAGCAAGAACCTAAGGCAGTGTTTCTCAGGGACTGTCAACACACATGAATCTAGGGCCCCACTCTGGACCTGCTGACTTAAAAGTTTTGAGGATGGCGACTGGGAAGATCTTTTTGTTTTTCTTTTTAAAAATCTCCTTACACGAGGTACAAAAATCTTAAGTGTACACCTCCAGGAACTTTTACACATATTTACACCCAGGTGACCACCACCAAGATCAAGATATAGAACATTCTCAATACCTTAGCAAGCTCCCTCACTCTCACTTCTGCTGATACCTGCCCTCCTCTCTTCCATACAGGCGACTATTATTCCATTGCCATCCCTTATATTTTTAAAAGTTGACACATATAATTTTCCATTATAAATCTAAATCTTTGCAGGGGAAGTAATTTCTGGCATATTTATATTGTATTTGTGCTTTGAATTCATTTGCCTCAAGGTCTTGATTACAAATTGCTTTAATTGGTCCATAATTTACACATCATAAAATTCACTCTTTTAAAGCATACGATTCAATGGTTTTTGTAGAATAGTCACATAGTTGTGCAGTCATCACCACCATCTAATTCTAGATCTTTCTCATCACCCCAGAAAGAAACCCTGTACCCATTAGCACTCCCTTATTATTATCCCCACCCCATATGCCGCCACAGCCCCTGGCAACCAGTAATCTCCTTTCTGTCACTATGGATTTGCTTATTCTGGACATTTCATATAAATGGGAAAATATTACATGTGGCCTTTTGTGTCTAGCTTCTTTCACTTAGTGTAATGTTTTCTAGGTTTATCCATGTTGTAGCGTGTATCAGTATTTCTTTTTACGGCTGAATAGAGTTCCACTGTGTGTATATAAGCACACACACACACACCACATTTTGTTTGTCTATTCATCAACTAATGTGTATGAGCTGTTTCCACTTTTGGCTGTTATGAATACTTCTGCTAACACTCATGTACAAGTTTTTGTGTATACCTATGTTTTCACTTCTCTTGGGTATATAGCTAGGAGTGGAATTTCTGGGTCATATGGTAACTCTATGTTTAACATTTCGAGGAACTACCAAACTGTTTTCCAAAGCAGCTGCACCATATGACATTCCCACAAGCAATGTTATTATCCAGTTGTTTTTTTTTTTAATTACAGCCATCCTATTGGGTGCTAGGGGGTACTTCACTGTGACCTTGATTTGTATTTCCCTAATTATTAGTGATGTTAAACATTGTTTCATGTACCTATTGGCCATTTGTATATCGTCTTTGGAGAAATGTCTATTTCTCTCTCCACTTCTAAATTAGGTTATTCATCTTTCACTATTGCTTTGTAATAGTTCTTTATGTATTCTGGATATTAGATGCTCATCGGATACATGATTTGCAAATATTTTCTTCTATGGGTTGTCTTTTCACTTTCTAGATAGTGTCTTTTGAAACATGAATATTTTTAACTTTGATGAAACCCAATTTATCTATTTTTTCTTGGGTTGCTTGTGCTGAGTATCTATATTTAACAAGCAAACCAGATGTTAGGCACATTAACGATTGAGAGCAATGCAGAAACCAAAGGGAATGCAAAATAGTAAGCCAGTTTTATATCTCAAAAATCATTTAGTGAAATTATATTGGGTTGTCTAGTTTGGCAAAAGTGTGTGGAGAGGAAACAGTCACCTAAAGTACTGAAATCTTTTTGAGTAAACAGAAATAAAGCGCAAGTTAAGAGTGTTAAGCTCAATCACTTTCTATTGTTTGAGACGGTGAGAACAATGTGCCTAGCACTGTGCTCAGCACTGTGGACAAATCCGTGAGGGAAAAAAATCCTCTGCCCTCAGGAGCTGGCATGCCACCTGCGGGAGATGGACAACCAACATAACAAATGAACTGTGCAGCATGTTAGAAGGTGATACATGCTATGGAACTGCTACGGAAAGAAGAAGAATAGAGCAGGTCAAACAAGACTGGAACTGCTAGTGGGATGTGAGGCTGCAGCACTAATTAGGGTGGTCGTTGTGCCTCACAGAGAAGGAGAGATTTGATCAAAGGCAGTAGGGAGCCAGCCCAGAGGGTCAACACCTGGGGGGAGAGCATTCCAGGCAGAAAAAAGCCAGGAGGGCTGTGTTGTGGGTGAACGAAGGTGAGAGCAGGAGGTAACCTGAAAAAACTGGGGAAAGGTACACATACAAGGTCTTATGGACTGCTGGACTTTTATTCCAAATTCCTCCCCACAAAGTCAGGTGCCATTTCAAGGTTTTGAGCCAAGGACTTAAGCTCATGACACTATATGAATATGAAGTAGTCACTAAAAATGAAGAGTTATTATATTATGAACCTTATTAAATGCCCAAAGAGCTCAACAGCCATTGTCAAAACTCAGTAATCTGACATCTGAGGCAGGACAGGATCTGAAAAAGGCTAAAAAGTTTAACTGTACATACCACAGATATACAACAGCAAATAGGAACTGCTCTCATGATTGGAAGAAAGCAAAGCATTATAATCCCACGTGACGAAGCATGTTATGGATAGTAAGATGCCTTCTTTCTTCCCTTTATGCACTCATTTGACAATATTTCTGGAGTGCTTGTCATGTATCAGGCATTGCGGAAAGCAGTGACTAAATAAAGCTGCTGCTCTCATAAAGCTTCTGTTCTAGTAGAGACAATAAGTAAGCAAAAATATAGACGGGGTCAAGTGACACTCAGTGTTATGAAGAATAAAGTGAGACAAGGGATGAAGAGCTATAGCGCGTAGAGATGGTCTAAGACGAGCCTCTATAGTAAGGTTATATTTGAGCTGAGATCTTAAGGAGGTAAATGGGCAAGCCGTGTGGATAATGGGAGGAGTGTCCTAGGTAGAAGGAATATCAAGGGCAAAGTTCCCGAGCTGGAGGATGCGAGATGCTTCCTACAGGAAGATTTGGCCCGTGACCAAATGCTGTCTTAGGTAATGTGCTCCTTCAGTGAAGTCAATGACATCCTCCCCTCTCGCCACTCTCCCTCTATACCTTTCAGCACATTTCTGTCACCCACGTGGCCTACCAGGCTGACAGCCTGTGTTCATGTCCCAGAATATGGACCCCACTCAGGCAATTAAGTGACCTACAGTGGAATCTGCAGATCATACTTTTCCAAAGAGTCACTTTTAGGGACCTTGCTGTGGCCAAAATTTCTGAGTGGAATGGACCTTCACTTGGGCATATATTTGAATGTGTGAGGATATAAAAATTCAAACTGTAGATCTAAAAAGCCTACAAAGATCGAATTTGGTAAAGCCTTTCTGAAATTTATGTCTCTGTAACACATGGTTTTAACAGAGCAGTACATTTCCATTTTCTAGATTTCCTAACTACATTAATTAAAATTAAAATAACCATATTAGTTATATATTAAAAAGAGAAAATTTTCCTCCCACTTTCCCATATTCTTTGCCTATTTTAAAAATATTCTTTCTTTTTTTTTGGCTGCATTGGGTCTTCGTAGCTATGCGCGGGCTTTCTCTAGCTGGGGCGAGTGGGGGCTACTCTTGGTTGCGGTGCACGGTCTTATTGCGGTGATTTCTCTTGTTGCGGAGCATAGGCTCTAGGCATGCGGGCTTCAGTAGCTGTAGCACGCAGGCTCAGCAGTTGTGGCTTGTGGGCTCTAGAGAGCAGGCTCAGTAGTTGTGGCTCACGGGATTAGTTGATCCACAGCATGTGGGATCATCCTGAACCAGGGCTCGAACCCATGTCCCCTGAATTGGCAGGCGGATTCTTAACCACTGTGCCACCAGGGAAGTCCCTGAACTATTATTTTTGATGCATTATTTTTTGTATTCCTTTTTCTCTCTCTCCTGCCCTTCCTCTACAAGTTTTTACAAGAAAATGTTCACCCATGTATCTCTTCCCAAAGAGAAATATATTTTTATATAGTTTCTATGTTCTCAAATCTAGTTTACTCTGTAGTTCTTTTGGCATCTAATATCACTACAAGTAAGTAATGAACATAAATACATTCATTTCTAATGAAAACAAAAGTGTTTCATCTCAAAATTATTTGAAGTCAAACTAACAAGGATTAAGTCAATTCAAGGAGACCAAGAATGATACCTACTTTGAAATAGCCTATAAATCAACAGAAATTCCTGAAAATGAGAGATAAGGCATCTTAAATGTCATAAAACATATTAGCGAAAAGTATTTTTAGACATTATCTTGGCCATTGGCCTTCAGAATGCCAAATAGTGGAATCCATCTACTTAAATTGCTGAATACTTCTTTTTACGCAGTTGTTGGCATGGTAAAATCTTTGTTTCCTGCATCATCATATATCAGTAACATGGAGATTTACCTCATGAACCCAAAGACGTTTAATCACATCTTTGGTTTCTGCTGTTTCTGGTCTTGACAAACACACACCCTGAATGACACGGGAGAAATCTCGGAGGTTGAACAGGTAGTGAGATTTGGCTGGAGTAGGCAAGAGATTCTTCATTGCTTCTTTATACAGAGTCATTGTACCATTTACAATTTGTGTGGTCAAATCTAGAAAACTGTCTGGAAATTTATAACTTAAAAAAATTTTTTAAGTAAAAAGAAAGAAAAATGTTAGCAAATACAGAATTATGATACATAAATGATATTTAGTATGACTAGCATGACTTTTTTCTTACGATTAAATCAATTGATTTTGTTTACAAAATTACCATTTCTTGATATGATAATAGAATTTTTACTTCTTTTAAAGCTACTTTCCATTCATTATTTTATTTTATGTTCAAAGGAACTCCATGAGTAAGCAGGACGAATTTAATGAACTTAAGACTACTGACAGAAAAGCCAGCCAAGGAACCCATATTAAGTAACTTAAACCCAGAGTCCACTAAACGATGCTTCCTAACCTCTTTCACCCCCTGGCATTCTTAATTGCATAGAGATAGAATCCCTGGAAGAACACTGGTGAAATGGGTATTTTCAGAGAAAGGGAAGGGAGAAAATAAAAACACAGAAAAAAATAAAGAAAAGTGAACAAGAAAAGGAGAGTAAAAAGAAAGTAAAATGAACAATGAGCCAGGATTTTTTTTTAAGGGCAAAAGGAATAATTAGGGTAGAAAGAACATGGGGAAATAATATCCATTTGAAAAAATTGGCTCTATTTCACTTCTGGCTTGACAAGGGGTCCTCCATCATTACTGGATAGGGCAAGGAATGACAATTTCCTGAGGACGGTGTCCACATCAGGGAGCAAGATTTGCACTGCTCAGGTGCACTTGGCTCCCCGACCTCCAAGTATCTTGTGGAGAAGTGCTGAGTGTCCAGAGCTAGGGAGCAATATTTCCCCAGGGTACAGGCTCCAAGGTTATACTCAAACCTGGACATGGACACCTCTGGGGAACTCAAGAGTTTTACTACTGGGTGTCAAAGTCACAGGATAAACCTGGCAATCTTTCCAGCATTAATTGAACTATGTGGCAAAAATTCAAAACATTGATCATTCCAACATGGATATATTATACAGCGTGAGGCAAAATGTGTATGGATTTTTAGGTTAAAATCCAAGACTTCAGAAAAATAAAGGAAAAAGAGAAAGATACTGCAGTCCCTTTGTGTTATGTTCCCATACCTGGAGATGGGAGCAAAGGAGGGAAGCAATGTTACCTGTTATCTTCTTCCACGTCTAAAGGTGCTTTCATGGAAAAGTTTGAGAAGCACTACTTGTACTGACATGTTCCCCAAAGATTTTACACCCCCCCAATGAAAAAACAAACACACCTTCAATTACCTACCAGGTTCTTAAATGCCAGGTTAAGATTCTAGAGAAGATTGTAAACATGGATTTATCACTAAACTCATTGATTGTTATAATATTGAAATGTCGCATGTATCGAGGAGTTATTGGATTTCGACCACCACCTAAATATTAAAAAGGATAACCCTTAACAGTGTTATTCATATATACCAGAGCATTTTCTCTACACTTTACAGCATAAAACAACGCGCAAGATGGACAAATTCACAGCACACAGAGAAGAATAATCGATTATTTGGATAACCTTGACCTCAAAACAGTTTTCTCCTCAACCTCAAGGTGTTGTTTTCTAGTTCAATGATCTGAATAAGTTCAACTAATTAGATATAATCTTGGTCAAGTGTATTTACCAAAGGAAATTTGACCAGACAGAAAGAACCAATGGCCACCTTCTCCATGATTCATACATAGCCCAAAGCAGTAAACCGTCAAACATTCTCATTACAATACAATATTAAGATACAATATTATACAATGTTAATATTGTATGCAGTATTAACAAAACCCTGGTGATTCTCACTGACCATACTTTAGGGTCCTTTCCACATGGCTGAAATTCAGCATGACATTGGCATACAGCCTCATTCTTCCCCCACATCTTGAAATAAATTTCCCTAGCACTAGTCTATGTGGTTCACATGGCCACTTCACTGGCTGCCTGTAATTGTAAAAACTGGGGGGTTATCTTATTTTCACAAAATACTGATTACATTTTCAAATATGAAGTTTTAGTAACAGACTTAGAATGTAACATCACTTTACAAAATTGATTGATATTATCATCTTTACATGTATAGACAAAATGCATTTTCTCCTTAAAGGGATTCTATCATGAAATCTTTGGTAAAGAAGTGGTGTTAAATGTGCATGATACCTTTATATTGCTTAAAAATATGTAAGTTCATGTCTTATGTTTGTTTTAAACCCGGTAAATCTGTCTTTTGCTTCTACCACTATTATACTGTGCTGATTCTGAAAACATGGATAATGTGTGAAAGCATGTAACTAGTTGCCTATAGATCAAAACAGTTATGTATCTCTATGTATTTAGAAGCTTATAATAAACACTGATTTACCTGGGCAAGCTTAAGGAGATGGTAAAAGAGCTGTAGAAGGAAAGGTCAGAGATCATATACCCAGGTCTATCTTCAACCCTTCCTCCCAGAGAATGCTCAGAAATGGTGGTCTTTTTAGAAAATGGGGTCCAAGAGGAAAAGACACCTCATGGATTTAGCCTGCTCCTCTGTCCAGTCCTTGAGGAGGCCAGGAAAGTGGACACTTAGTACAAATGACTGCTGGGTAGTGGGGGAGAGGCAAAGTGGAGCTAAAGTCTGGGACCCAGGAGCAATAGAATTAAAAAAAAAAAGAGTGGGGGGAGGGGGAAGCATTCAAAGTGGCCCAGGGAGTGTACTGAGAGCAATTACTGACTCAGAGCAAACTGTCTGCATTATAGGTCAGATAAAGGTCAGGTGGTTCAGAGGCAAATACCAGAGAGATTCCTTGAAGACATAGTACATCAAGAAGGGGAATTTTTAAAAATATAGGATACCAGCTTGAGTTCAGGAAAAGAACAGTTAAAAATGTCCAGTCAGTTGAATCAAGCTGTTTCAGATATTCTAAAATAAAAAATTTCCCCTACATATAGATCTCTTTGAGTTTACAAATTTCCCCTGAAAAGTATAAAGGATCTCTAAGAGTTAATTATTTTGGCCATCTCCTACTCAAATTCCCCCTCCACAGTCTGTCTAAATCCAGAGACTCACTAAAATGGGAATTGATTGGGGTAGGGGAAAGATGACTATTGAAGCAGGGATGTTTCGTACAGTTGCAACTTTAAGGAATGAAACAGAGGAAAATGAGCTTCCCCAGGGGGATCTGGGTTCTCAGGGGATCTGGGACCTCAGAATGCAGGAACAGGAAATGGAAAGCAAAGTCCTAAAAGGTGGAAGAAAAAGGATTTGGAAGAGCTGTTTGGTTTGATGAGAATGACTCCAAGCAAGTCAACCCACTCTGCAGTGTTGATCATTGTGGTCACTCTGTTAGGTCACGATGTACAGACATAGAAAATATATACACAAAACATTGTAACTCAAGTTATCCGATTTCTCTTTCTTTCTTTCTCCTGCCCTTTATATATAGCCAGAGTGATTTTCAATCTTAATCACAAACTCAGAAAACGTACCTGGAGGTCCCATAGCACACATGATTTGAATGTCCACTAGTTTGATCATAGAACAATCTTTTAGGTCATACCAATTCCAGTGATCTAACCATTGTCTAAGTAACTCGATAGGAGGTTGAGCCCCATACACCTCCCGAGCAGGCATATTGACATCATCTACAAAGACAACCTGACAATGAAAGGAGAAGAGGGATTAGAAAATATTAACATCTTAATATAGTGTCCTATGGTGCAAACAATGTTCAGGCAAAGAATCAGATTATCTTCTTGTGGGGTACATATGTGAGAAATGATGGTTTCTTTTCACATCAGGAATATCCCTTAGCATCCATGTTACCAAGGAACAGGGAGACAGTCTTATTACTAACCTTTATAGTTAAGAGTTTAGAACCTATTAATCCTCTCATGCAACTTTTCTCAGTATTCCTTCTCTTTTTTCCTTGTACAACTTCAGTACATTAAAATAAATGAGGAAGGTGTGATTTAAAAATGATTATAACCTCTGAGTGATGACAGTAAGGTTGGGAAGTGTATTCTTTTTTTTTTTTTTTTTTTTTGCGGTACGCGGGCCTCTCACCGAGCCCGTGTCCCCTGCATCCGCAGGCGCACTCTCAACCACTGCGCCACCAGGGAAGCCCGGGAAGTGTATTCTTGGTAGAGGAAAAGTCAATTGATAGCTTGGTTGTTTAAAGGCCAAGAGAGCAAGAAGCAAAGACTCCGATGAGTAAAAATGTTAATGAGAGAATTAGGAAGGTAGGTAATTTCCCAGATGTATATTCTACTTCGAATTCAAAGGGCAACTGCTTGTTTTTAATGTCAAGTTGCCTGATGCACATACAAATCTGAACACACTTTTAAGAAAACTTAACCAAAATCTGTGATAAAAAAACTGCACAAAAAGACATCCAGTACCAGTATATCTGGCTTCCTCGTTCTGAATGTAACAATGCCCATGAATAGGACCACTGCTGTACTATACGTATAGAAACAGAGAGTAATTACCATTTTCTTGCCCAAAGGCGGTCCAAAAACTCCCTTTCTTCTTTTGTCCAGTTTTGACATGATAATATTCTGAGTTTGAGCTGCTGTAGTTTGTGCTGAGAAGTTAATCAGCAGAGGCTTGTATATATCTTTACTGAGTTGATTTAAAAGAAAATTCTGTATAACAGGAAATAATGAGCCATAGTTGCAATTATGTTTTGACATTTCAAAATAACCACTAAGCATCATTGTTGACACACCTGAATTTAATATTAGAGTGTCATAATGTAAAAAGAGATGGAATCAACAGCAATAACAGTTACCAAGTCAATGGAGTGTGTCTATTTGTGCAGGCCTTCTGGACACGTGGCTTCTCTGATTTCTAAAACCACCATGCAGAGTACACATTCCTGCCTAACATGAAGTCATAGGGACTCAGGGGTTAAGAAACTTGGTTAAGCTCTCAGAGATGACACAAGAATTTAGACTGCCATTTGTCTCTGTCCAGATCAACGTTCTCTGTAATATAGCTCATTAGCTTTCCACTTTCATCAAGTTATCTGACTGTAAGTTAAGCTTACATAGTATAATTTGTACTTTCAAAATGGAATTCACTGGAAAGCAGGTAAAATTACAATGATTCTTAACCAAGATGTTGTTTTCTACAAATCATCTTGTAGAATAATAATGGAATAGGAAAATATTTACAATACCTTAAGTAGAAAAAAGCAGATTACAAAATAAGATGCAAATTATGTTCCCCAATTTTGTGAAAAGTAATTCTTTTTGGCCTGGGCAGTTTATTACCTGGGCTGAATTTGATGGTGGTACCAATGACAAAGCCTTTATTTTTCTCCACCCACTGCCTTGAACCATGTCAAGTCGCCATTCCCTAACTCTTGATAATATCTTAGATAAATCCATTAGCTTTCTGTACACTTTGTTATTTTTTAAAAAAAATCCAGTCCAACTCAACACCTTGATTTAAAATCTCAGTCTAAACATCTTCCCTCCCCACTCCTGGATATTTCTTGATACATACAGCATTTAGTATGATAAAGGTGACATTTCAATCTGTTGGGAAAGAGATTATTCAATAAATAATACCAGGACAATTATTCTACTATATAACCAAATATATTCCAAAGGATTAAAGGACTGGATTAAAATATAAAATCAATAAAGAACTAGAAACAGGTACTGTCACAACTGGGAGAATGTGAATTGACTGGGAAACTGCAATGGGGGAGGGGCCACCGATAGCTCCTCCTCTTTC
Organism: Grampus griseus; assembly: GCF_964374135.1. Lineage (NCBI taxonomy): Eukaryota > Metazoa > Chordata > Mammalia > Artiodactyla > Delphinidae > Grampus > Grampus griseus. Next base: position 39,048,899 of record NC_139001.1, on the reverse strand, counting down.
CTCCACCTCCCTTCCCTATCTTCTTCCTGCCCACGGTCGGGTAGCGGGCAGAGCTGCACGAAGAGAGGCAAAATTCCCACTTCACTGGTGTCACTGTGGTTCTCTCTTGGCTAATGCTATCTTGCCTGCTGTCATGGCAAGCTTCCAAATGTTTGCTCTCTGAGAAGACCAGATGTGCAGGTTCCTTACTTACTCCCAAGGGACATTCACATTGCACAGTTCCCTGACCTAAGGGGACTAGTGGAGTTCCCTCACTTCTGTGGGCAGTCATATGGAATGGACTCCCAGGAAGGCTCAAGTCCAGTTACCTTCCACACTGTCCAACTGACCCGGGGGAAACTTGCACTTACTTGCCATGTCAAAGGCTGGAGGTGCTACTCATTAATAGTTCCAGCCAGGGGCTTCCCTGGTGGCGCAGTGGTTGGGAGTCCGCCTGCCGATGCGGAGGACACGGGTTCGTGCCCCGGTCCGGGGGGATCCCACGTGCCGCGGAGCGGCTGGGCCCATGAGCCATGGCCGCTGAGCCTGCGCGTCCGGAGCCTGTGCTCCGCGGCGGGAGAGGCCACAACAGTGAGAGGCCCGCACCGCAAAAAAAAATAAAATAAAATACGGCATTGTTTCTCATCATCAAAAAAAAAAAAAAAAAAAAATAGTTCCAGCCAGCTTTCTCCTTTCAGAAATCTGAAACTAGAGGCAAGAACTGATCTTTGATCAGTGTGATCCCCTAAACACAAGGGAACAAAGATTTATAAGGCTACTGAGATTTGGGGCATGTCTGTTGCAGCAGCTAGCATTTTCTTACCTACCACACAATAGGTGTGATTCCAGAAATCATTAAAGAAAATCAGTCTTATTACCATGTAGTAATTGTTTACATATTTGATACTTTAAAAAATTAAATATCAACCAAAACACCCTTTTTAAGGGAGATAAAATTCTTCATCCTGTATAAGCTATTTTCACTAAAATAACTTTAAAATGGACAATAATTTAGTGATATAAAGTAGCATAATATCTTTAAACAACTTTCAAAAATAAATAGGCAATTACTCAAAAATTCTCTGTGGCTGCAACATTGAAATACGTAAGTATTTAAAAAACATTGCCTACCAGTTCAGGTAGTTTAAAAAATAATTTTCTTAGGACTATCATGCACATTTTAACATGTAGATTTCTACAATACTTACAATAATGTAAACACTCTTTCCAGTTCCTGTTGGTCCTACAAACATTGAAGGCTTTTGATGGGTGGTCAACAATTTCATTAGTGCAGAGCATCGAACTGTGTCCAGAGTTGGTACAATGATTTCATTAAACATCACATCCTTAGGAATTGGAGGAGCTTCTGCCAACTTCTTTACCCATGGTTCCCATTTTCCTATTCCCTGTTTACAATAAATAACCAAATAGTGAATGTCATGTTGTAAAATACTTTTAGATGGCACTCCTGTGCCATTGCAAAAAAGATGAAAGATCAAGACAACAATCCTTGATATTTATGCACTTGTTTTTATCCTTTAAAACTCTTCACTCTAATTTTTTTAAGTTAAATTTTATGTTAAATTAAGGAGAAATTGGGCTTTTTATGAATAAAAATGAAATGGCAATGTTGTGATACTTTTGATGTCCTGAAACCACTGATTATGTCAACCCAAAGATCAGTTATTTCGGCCAATTGTTAGATTCTTTAATGGCATTGAGTAAACTGGTCTAATCAACGTGTTAAAGAGTAAAGAATTTTATTCAATACCTGTTCACACAGAAACTGTTCACATAGAAAAATTTTCTACATAGAACATCAGCTGCATACTGTTTGACTTTTATAATGGTACTTACAACATCAGCTTATTATTTCAAACAAGATTTCTCTTTCTTTCTTACAAAAATTTTTATTGGGGTAGAGTTGATTTTGACTTTGTGTTAGTTTCTGCTGTACAGTAAAGTGAGTCAGTTATATATATACATATATCCACTCTTTCTTAGATTTTTTTCCCCATATAGGTCATTACAGAGTATTGAGTAGAGTTTCCTGTGCTATACAGTAGGTCCTTAACAGTTATCTATTTTATTTATAGTAGTGTCTTTTTTTAATTGTAGTAAAAAACACCTAACATTTACCTTCAACCATTTTTAAGTGTATAGCTCAGTAGTGTCAACTATATTCATGTTGGTGTGCAACAGATATCCAGAACAGACGAGATTTCTTAATATGAGATTATTACTATGAATTAACATTACACTGTATCTTTTCATCCAATTAGCTTATGAACTAAAATTTTAATTTGCTAAGGCAGTGTCTATAAAAAAATTTTTCAAAAATATCACGTTAACTCTCTCTCCTTAGACAAACACCACTGGCCTCTCCTTTCTTACAAAATCCAATTTAAGCTCCTGGCCTTTCAAAGCATATTAGAATTTAGACCCATTCTTCCTTCACACCTTCTTCATGTTCCCCAAAACCCAGCCTCACTGATGGGCCTACGGTTACAAAAATGCCCTGTGTCCCTGGACCTTGACATATAAGACTCTTCTGTCCTACAGTATACATGACACTCTTCTGAAGAGGTTAGGAACTCACAGAGGGCAGCACTGTGCTTTATTCATTTTTGTATCTTCTGGCAGTGCTGTGCACATAGCAGAGAATTTGAGGAGGCTGAATTTACATCAGTCTAAAAATAGTATTGCAAAGAAATTCCTAGAACTTTCTAAAACTGATGAAGAAATAATGCTCTTTCGATACTCTTGATAATCTTTTCTAACATGGATATTTTGCCACCTGTGGGGAAGGAAAAATTAAGAATCACAAAACCTAGAACAGAGAGTCATTTAGAGATTGTGTGATCCTGGGAAAAATCACAAAATATCTCTGAGCCTCACTCAGTTCCCTCAATGGTAAAATTTGAAAAATAATCCTACCTTTACCATTTCACTGAGATGCTGGGAAACGAAATAGAAGCGATTGTGGAAAAGCTTAATAAACTGCAAAGTGCTCTGAAAATGCAGCGTATGGTTAGTCATTTGAAGTAAAATTAGCAAAGATATAAAGGTATCTTGTGGCTGGCAGGGTGAAGAGTCTCTTCTGAGGTGAGGTTGGCAATACATTGTCAAGAGCCATAAAAATTTAAAAAATGATACAGTAGTTCCTTTTCTAGGAACCTATCTTAAAGAAATAATCAGATATGTACGCAATGACTTGTGCACAAGAATATTCACAAAAGCATTAAAACTAAAACAACAAAAACACTTCAATGTCCAAGACTACGAAATGCAATGGATCATGGTCCATCCAAATGGTAGATTATAGGGAGGTTTTAGAAAAATAAGTTTATTAAAGAAATATCAGTGAGACAGAGAGTTGTTTTCTTTATTAAAGGAGGAAGGAGGATATACAACTACCCAGTGAGGATATGGTGTGATCCCAACCTCACTTAAATCTGCATATATTTAAATAATATGTATACCAAAACTTTGTCCTTATTTACAGTACTTATGGGAGCTGTTACACAAAAACAAACAAGTGAACAAACACCACCCAGGTTGTATTGTCCAATCTGTTTGGGAAGGGCTGAATTCCTAAACACCCAGCGGCGGTCCTGCAGGACCTCTTAGCCTGTGATGTGCTAACATGCACCATGAACCTCCCAGAGGTGTGTCGTTGAGCAGTACTCGCCTGGTGCTGGACTGGATGTCCTAATGTGTGATTTTTTGCAATGAGTACAACTGGCCCAACAAGTATTATTATTTGTCTCATTTTATCAATGAGAAAAACAAGGTTCAGGGAGATTAAAGAACTAGTCCAAGGCTATATGGCAGACCCAGGTGTGCCTGACTTCACAACCAGCGTGCCTTCCTCTACTCCATGCTGTCTCCTAAGGTAAACAGTGGTGACAAGGTGGCCACAGAGCCTTTATATGCTGTGTGTCTCCAAGGAGACTCTGCCTGGTTGGCAGTTACAACTCTTGCTTCAGAACTCTTACCTCAGTGACAAACTGATAATCATAAATTGTTCCTTTTTCAGGAAATGGAACGGTTAGTGTTTTTGAAGATGTTTGCTCAGTACCACTCAGTAATTTAAACCTATTTCGAGTTATTTCTGAAATCGGGCCTTCCATTAGTTCTCGAAGAATCTTATTAAATTTCAACCGATCATCATCTTTACAAGAAGCACCAATGGACCAGATCAATGAAAACAGAAAAATGCCCTGAATTGGAGAGATGAGAAGATAAGAGTGCATTAAAGAATAACTTTAATCTATTCTTGAAGCTTAAATCATATCAGCCAGATTAATATCTTTGAAAGGAAATGAATAAACTGATATATGGTAGTAGGTTATCTCAGGATTTTGTAATAATTAGTTTTTTTCTATCAAATTACATGTCTTATAAAGTCTTACTATCAGAGAAGATAAGACAATGCAAAGTATAAATTCTAGGCATAGTAAAACCTTAGAATGATTAGTCTGGTAAATCAGGTGATAATTTAAATATATGGCTGAACTTTGATATTAAAAAGAACATTGAGATAACTTTTTATTAAAGTACAAAAGCATATTTTAATAAAGAATAATCAACCCACTATATATATTTATTAAATTTAAATTCTGATGCAGTGTTTTTAAAAAAGTAGAACAAATTCAAATACTTTTATTTACCTGTTGTAATAATTACCTGAGCATTGATTGTATAATTAGAACTGCTAACCTGCAAGCTTTCTTACCAGACTCAGGCAGAGGGAACAGGGGAGACAATAAGACACACCACTCAAATGAGAAAGCCTGTTTGATAGTTTTAAAATCAAATCCCCTTTTTAATGCCATTAAAACACATACATGTTTTAATGTTAAAACAGTCTTGACTATGCTCATAAAAGTTGTGAACTCTGGCTTCACACTATGCACCTACTCACAGCTTACAGACTGTCTTTCTCTGGAAACTGTTTTAAATGAAACTAAAAATTTATTTCATAAAACATATGGAAAAAGTAACTGACTACATTAGAAGTGCTACCATTAGCCAATACATAATTTTTTTATTAAAGAAGATTCAAGGTCTGTTGATAATTTTATTCCTATATTTAAAATGTTTATAGATTATATATTTTCTTGCTTTCCTCATTTCAAATATATACTTATACTCAATACATATATATATTTTAAACATTTATATCTCATGAAAAAGGCGGAAAAGTAAGGAGAAAAAGCAATGAATTATAATTTGGAGGTTGAAGGGGAGGTGAATCCTGTTGTCAATGGTCATTGACATTTTGAGGATTGATCATCTTTGAGACAGGCCAACTGACCCAAGGTAATCAGTAGCAGATCTGTGGGAATCATCGGGCTCCACCCAAACTTCTTGATCCAACAGAACTGCCGGTCAAGGAGCTTTCCTACCAGCACCTGGCATTTGGAACCTGACTTTTTCCTCACTGTTCAGCTACCACCCATTGTCCAGACTCCAGTTCCGGGAAAAATGAGGTTAATTAATTAGGAAGCATTGGGGAAAGCAGTGGATGTCTTTCTATTGCAAGACTCAAAGAGAAATGGACCTACCTCAAGTAAAGAGTAAGTTTCTCGATCATTTCTCTCTCCTACTTTGACTTCATCAGCAAAGTCACTCATAAAACAGTCTATCAGATTCATTAGGGATCGGACTAAGTTTGTATCTGAAGTAGGAGATAATTCCTGAAAAATCAGAGAAAAAAAGTCTGTGAAACAAGTTAAATGAGGCACTAACTGAAATAGTATCAACTAATTTTTATTGAACTCATTTAGTTCTAACAGCCAAAGTATCTATGAAAAGGTACTACTGTTACAATTCTAATTTTATAGGAGGGAAAACTGAGGTACATATTAGTTCCCTAGAGTGAGGCAGCAATGGATGTCCCATCCAGGTGGCGTGTGCTCTTTAATCACTCTTATACTGATTCTCAAATTGAAAAAACTCAGTTACAAGTTTAGTTAATTTAATCACAAACATAGATTCTATGTTATACCAATTTCATAAACCAAAACACTAAAAAAAAAAAAATCTTTCAGAGCAGGAAATTAATTTGCTTATCTAACATGTTCCATAAATAAAGCCCATTTTAGAATATCTTTATAAGCTACAGCAGTACTCGGAGTAAACTCATGAAATATATTTTTAAGTCTTGAAGAGCATAAAATGTTTCTGGAGTGCTGTAAATACTGTGCACTTTATTTCTCTGGGTCTCACCATGAGAATTTATAAAATAAATAATGTTACAGTTCCTATAACCATGCAGCATACAGCAAGTTCTCAATAAACATTTGTCTTCTTCCCTCCAAGCTCTCTTCCAGCCTTTAGAGTTGTATTGCTTCATGGTTAACATGTAAGAATTAACTCTGAAATGGACTCTCTGAAGATTAGAAGCAGGTGACTTGATATTTGGCCACTGTCCCAGTAGAAGCAGGCAGTAAGCAACAACTGAGTGTCTGATTAAGGACAGGGACTAAGTGTTATGGCTGCAACCCTAAAATGCAAACAGTTAACTACTACAAATAAGACAGACGCGTATTACTACTTAGTAAATAACAGGAATTCATAATTGTTTTAAAATTTATTTTATTGAAGTATAGTTGATTCACAATGTTGTGTTAGTTTCTGGTGTACAGCAAAGTGATTTAGTTATACATATATATGATAGTTTGCATCTGCTAATCCCAAATTCCCAATCTATCCCTCTCCTACCCGCCTCAGCATACACAGATCTGTGCTCTACAGGCATTCATAATTTCTTCAAGAAAGGACAAAAGTGCGTAAGTACCTTTCAGGAAGTTTATATTAAAAGTGATTTTTTAAAAATTCTCATTACAAGAACAAAATTCTACGTATGACAGATATTAACTAGACTTTCTGTGGTGATCATTTCACAAAATATACAAATCATTATATTGTACACCTGAAACTAATATACTGTATGTCAATTATACCTCAATTAAAAAAAATTTTTCCCCCTATTTGGTATTGAAAAGAGCAGTTCCAGTTATATGGAAAATCCATTTATTTGTAACACCTACCTTCTGTGACAATGCCAGGAGAAAAAAAAAACCTATAGCTTATTTTATCTCAATTGATGCATATTTAATTGATTTTGAAACATGATTACTTCATATGTACAACATATTCCGTTACAGCCAAGTTTCCTGAAAGAGCAGCCTACACTCACCATCAAGTCAGTATCACCCACATTCCTAACCAACCGCCCTGAAGTACTCTTGCCTCTTCCCTCAAAGTGCTGGGGCCAGAGCTCCCTCAAGATCTCTACTGCCACTTCCGAGGGACACATGCCAATGCTTTCCTTCCTTCACCTGACTCTCAGTAATTTCTGATAACACTGGCTACTTACTACTCAAAACCTTCTCCCCATTCCCTCTCTCTAAGTTGCTGGTATACCCAGGATTACAGCCTTTGCTCTTTTTTCTCTGGATTTGCCTTTAAGTAATCTTCATTACCGTGGTTTTAAATTCTACTTTCCAAATATGAACACTGAGCTAAATACCTGCCTCAAGCTTTTCTATTATATTTCCAACAGCAGGAGAAATCCCAACCCTGTTTCCCTATATTTGATCCGGAGCAAAGTCATCCTAAAAGACCTTTGGTCCACATCTCCCAAAGCAGAAATTAAGCATCTTTCCCTACAGTTCCCAGCTGGAGGGTGTTTAAGAGTCTCATGGGAACTCCATCAACTCTCAGAGGCAGGAGACATCCATGCTTCCGGAAATTCACGCTGTCACTTCTCCCTTCTACCTTTCCCCCATCTCATCCCCAGGGTGTACTAAAAGAGAGAAAAATGGATTTGTTTGCTTTAGGACCTCTTTCAATTCTTCTACCACAGGCTGGCTTCCCTTTCCGAATCACAGTTTTATTAGCTATCCACAGTAATCCCTAAACAATTAGATGCACTCATGCTAAATATAGCTGATTCCTCATTTAGTATGTCTAAAAAGCAGTAATATGTGTTTCTCCATGTGACCCACTATCGAGTTCTTTGGAAGTCATAAACGAGATTACTTTTTTCACTTGTCCTTTTTCTAATTATAAAATAATATATATTTATTCTAAAAGCATTGGAAAATAAAGAAAAATTTCAAAATGAAAACTTGCTCCGGACGCGCAGGCTCAGCGGCCATGGATCACGGGCCCAGCCGCTCTGCGGCATGTGGGATCTTCCCGGACCGGGACACGAACCCGTGTCCCCTGCATTGGCAGGCGGACTCTCAACCACTGCGCCACCAGGGAAGTCCCAGAGAGAGAACTATTTAGAATATTTTCACCCAGGTGTGATTAGGTGGGACTTTGAGTTTGTTTCTTAAGAGAGAAAAGATCCACACGTTTTTCTCAAACCACAGGATGCTTCATTTAAAATATTTTTTGGAGAATTATGTTAATTAAAAATTTTAAACTTTAATAAGAAAAGCATTTTTAGTCAAACTAGTTAAGAACTTATTTTAATATCTGGTAGTTGGCAATAAAAGTAGACATTAAAATGTATATATATGGCTAATTTGGATTTTCCATTTATTTTTTAAATATTAAAACTTTCATCCCTCTTACCTTTGTATGCTTTCTAATAAATTCAACAGAAACAGGAACCATTCTGTCAAATAAGCCTATTATAAATTCCTTCTGAATAATACTGATCACAGGAGGTAAAAGATTTATCCAAGACAACATCAGCGGTCTCCAGCCCAGCATATGAGGCTCCATGTAAATCATCCCACATCTGGAAACCTGGAAAAACAATCATTGTTTACCTCCAAGGAACTGCTTATAAAAGAAATATGACTTGATACATCTATTTCTTACAACCTTCAGAAAACTCTTGGGGAAAAAATAGCATACTTTTAGATAATTTCCTGATTTAATTTTTGTGTACGACTTTACCAAATGGTCCTAGGCAAAGAGGAAAATATGCCTGACACTTAATATTTGTCAAGGTATGTCGACAGACACGGCTGCTCTTGGAGAATCACAGATGGCTTAAAATGAATTCTATAAATACTTTTCATCTAGAGTCAAAGTTACTAAGCAATAAACGCATTTATAACATTTCAAATTTATAAGCAGATGTGAAAACTGAGAACTTACAGTGGCAGGAGAAGCAACTTCTAAATCCATTGGTTCAAAAATAAGATTCATTTGTGGTGACATTTGGATAATCTCCCCGCTCATCAGACATAGTTTTTTGTTGTCATCCAGCACAGTGTTCATATTCTCAATCCATACTGCATCTACTGGCCCATCAAAAACTAACCATTTCCTGTCTGGCGTCTGGTTCATGCATACGGTGAATAAAGGACAAAAATAGTCATGGAAGGGAAAAAGTTCAATAATATTATTTTACAACTTTAAAATGTAACCCCTAAAACTAACTGCACCATCAAAATGTAAAGGCATCTCTGGAATAAAGTGTGCATACATGTGTGAATATATATATATTCACTAAAGAAGCCTATATATGCCACGGATGAGACAAATATATATAACATCTTAAGATTTCATCTTTTCCAATGTTTCTAAACTCATATATAACATGTTTTAGAGAGTATCATAAGTAAAACAAACATGTAATTGCCAGGGAAAACAATTTTCATTCAGACTGTCTGACTCTAGAGACTCTATTTAGTGTTCATACAGATTAATTACTCTTGTGTGATAAGTCAAGTTTTTTGTTCCCTCCACTGAATGAATTAACACACACATCCTTCTTGGGCTGAACTGTCTCATGGTGGTACAGGGCATTAATATCAATATAACCTTCACAGTCCCACAATGAGAAACATGAAAATATTTACATCTTGTCCAGAATATAGTAAATGTTCAACAAATATTAGCCAGAGGGAGCAAAAACGGATTCTCTTTTCTAGATCCTTATGAAGCAGCCCTTCTGAGGACACAGATGATGCTTTGGTTCCCCTTCAGCAAATGTGAATTTGAGTTGAAGTAGTGAAGGATCTGAATCCACCTTAGCACATTCTCATTCCCTGTGACCAAAGGCATTAATCCACAAGACAGTGGGCCTGTCTGGGCTCAAGCCACCCACACCCACACTCAGAAGCTAGCTCTGGCCATGCTCAGGAAGCACGGAAGAGCCTGTTATCTCGGAGATCACCTTCAGAGCAACTTTTCCTCCTGCTGTTGGGTTCCCAGGGCTGCTCATCTTCACTCTAAGAAACACTGCCCTGGAATGGTGAGTTGTTGGGCTGTGCAGTCTGAAAGACCTCACTTTTAATCTGATTCTACTACTTCCCAGCCGTGTGACTTTGGGACAGTTACTTAACTTCCTGGAGACTCAGTATTTACAGGATGTAGCTTCCTGGAAAATATAATGTGTACTGTGTAGCTAAGTGTAAAATGGGAGATATCTCATGATTATTTCTTTATAAATAATGTAACAGCATACATTATCTGGAGACTTCACATGTTAAACTGGGCCAGAGGTCATCCACTGTGACAAGAAAGGATCTGAGACATCAAAGGATCTGGGACATCAATGGTCCCAGACCTCTGCCCGCCCCACCTGTGCCCTGAGAGCCAATCCTTACATTATTCATTGCTCAAGCCCCTTCAGGCAATAAAAGCAGAGCTGCAATTTGATGTTTTTCTGTTATTACACTGACTCATGACGGGCTGGTCCTTAAGTAGGTAAAGAGCACCAAATTTAGGATGTATGGTAGTCAGAATAAAGAAAACATTTATATAAAAAAAGACTTAAAACAAATGTCTGTAGCCTAGGCCCCTTTTCCTGTAAGACTAGCCTTAGCAAGCTGTCTCCGTGTAATCACACTCCACGGAGAGTCTGCTAACATACGACAATCAAGTTAACATTTATTGGTCTGTGGACCCTTTTCTGTAACAGTGGGAAGCTGCCACTCAGTAGGGTAAGCCAGGAGGAGGTAAGTTCCCACTCCCCTTCCCAGCAGCCAGCAGCTGGCACACCCTTTACCTCTTCTGCTTTCCACAGGCAGCCGATTCTCTTCCTAACACACTAAAGGGTAAGTGTTGGAATTTGTAAGACATCGTTTTATAAAGGTCTGCAATTTCCTCTCTAAGCACTGGAGTCTATCTAACAATTAGTGGGTGTGACACTGACAGCTAGCTGAGCAGCAGGGCACAGGAAGAACATTATTGAAGGATTGAAAGGATCACGTTACTCAGATGCTCTCTTTCCTGGGTCACTTAGCCTGGAAAAAGAAGATCAGAAATACTCTCCCCAGTCTTCTTTGCTCCTGCCCTCTCTTCTATGCATACTGAGGAGAAGATGCCTGCCCTCATGGTCTCTGGCCTCTCTGCAGGCACTAACAGTGCTCTTCACAGAAACACTGCCAGACTGTTCAGTAATGTGTTTTATTTATTTATATATTTTTTAACATCTTTATCAGAGTAAAATTGTTTTACAATGTTGTGTTAGTTGCTGCTGTATAACAAAGTGAATCTGCTATACATATACATATATCCCCATATCTCCTTCCTCTTGCGTCTCCCTCCCACTTCCCCTATCCCACCGCTCTAGATGGTCACAAAGCACTGAGCTGATCTCCTTGTGCTATGTGGCTGCTTCCCATTAGCTATCTGTTTTACATTTGGTAGTGTATATATGTCAATGCCACTCTCTCACTTCGTCCCATCTTATCCTTCCCCCTCCCCGTGTCCTCAAGTTCATTCTCTACGTCTGTGTCTTTATTCCTGTCCTGCACCTAGGTCCTTCAGAACCTTTTTTTTTTTAGATTCCATATATGTGTTAGCATATGGTATTTGTTTTTCTCTTTCTGACATACTTCACTCTGTATGACAGTCTCTAGGTCCATCCACCTCACTACAGATAACACAATTTCGTTTCTTATAATGGCTGAGTAATATTCCACTGTATATATGTACCACATCTTCTTTATCCATTCATCTGTCGATGGGCATTTAGGTTGCTTCCATGACCTGGCTACTGTAAACAGTGCTGCAATGAACATTGGGGTGCATGTGTCTTTTTGAATTATGGTTTTCTCTGGGTATATGCCCAGTAGTAGGATTGCTGGATCATAGGGTAATTCTATTTTTATTTTTTAAGGAACTTCCATACTGTTCTCCATAGTGCCGGTATCAATTTACATTCCCACCAACAGTGCAAGAGGGTTCCCTTTTTTCCACACCCTCTCCAGCATTTGTTGTTTGTAGATTTTCTGATGATGCCCATTCTAACTGGTGTGAGGTGGTACCTCATTGTAGTTTTGATTTGCATTTCTCTAATAATTAGTCATATTGAGCAGCTTTTCATGTGCTTCTTGGCCATCTGTATGTCCTCTTTGGAGAAATGTCTATGTAGGTCTTCTGCCCATATTTAGGTTGGGTTACTTGTTTTTTTAATATTGAGCTGCATGAGCTGTTTCTATATTTTGGAGATTAATCCTTTGTCCACTGATTCATTTGCAAATATTTTCTCCCATTCTGAAGGTTGTCTTTTTGTCTTGTTTATGGTTTCCTTTGTTGTGCAAAAGCTTTTAAGTTTCATTAGGTCCCATTTGTTTATTTTTGTTTTTATTTCCATTACTCTAGGAGGTGGATCAAAAAAGATCTTGCTGTGATTTATGTCAAAGAGTGTTCTTCCTATGTTTTCCTCTAAGAGTTTTATAGTGTCTGGTCTTACATTTAGGTTTCAAATCCATTTTGAGTTTATTTTTGTGTAGGGTGTTAGGGAGTGTTCTAATTTCATCCTTATACATGTAGCTGTCCAGTTTTCCCAGCACCACTTATTGAAGAGACTGTCATTTTTCCATTGTATATTCTTGCCTCCCTTGTCAAAGATAAGGTGCCCATATGTGCATGGGTTTCTCTCTGGGCTTTCTATCCTGTTCCATTGATCTAAATGTCTGTTTTTGTGCCAGTACCATACTGTCTCGATTACTGCAGCTTTGTAGTATAGTCTGAAGTGAGGGAGCCTGATTCCTCCAGCTCTGTTTTTCTTTCTCAAGATTGTTTTGGCTATTTGGGGTCTTTTGTGTTTCCATACAAATTGTGAAATTTTTTGCTCTAGTTCTGTGAAAAATGCCATTGGTAGCTTGATAGGGATTGCACTGAATCTGTAGATTGCTTTGCATAGTAGAGTCATTTTCACAATGTTGATTCTTCCCATCCAAGAACATGGTATATCTCTTCATCTGTTTGTATCATCTTTAATTTCTTACATCAGTGTCTTATAGTTTTCTGCATACAGGTCTTCTGTCTCCTTAGGTAGGTTTATTCCTAGGTATTTTATTCTTTCTGTTGCAATGGTAAACGGGAGTGTTTCCTTAATTTCTCTTTCAGATTGTTCATTATTAGTGTATAAGAATGCAAGAGATTTCTGCACATTAATTCTGTATTCTAATACTTTCCCAAATTCATTGATTATCTCTAGTAGTTTTCTGGTAGCATCTTTAGGATTCTCTTTGTATAGTATCATGTCATCTGCAAACAGTGACATTATTACTTCTTCTTTTCTTATTTGGATTCCTTTCATTTCTTTTTCTTCTCTAACTGCTGTGGATAAAACTTCCAAAACTATGTTGAATAAGAGTGGTGAGAGTGGGCAACCTTGTCTTGTTCCTGATCTTAGTGGAAATGGTTTCAGTTTTTCACCATTGAGAACAATGTTGGCTCTGGGTTTGTTGTATATGGCCTTTATTATGTTGAGGTAAGTTCCCTCTATGCCTACTTTCTGGAGAGTTTTTATCATAAGTCAGTGTTGAATTCTGTCGAAAGCTTTTTCTGCATCTATTGAGATGATCATATGGTTTTTCTCCTTCAGCTTGTTAATATGGATTATCACATTGATTGATTTGGGTATATTGAAGAATCCTTGCAATCCTGGGATAAACGCAACTTGATCATGGTGCATGATGCTTTTAATGTGCTGCTGGATTCTGTTTCCTAGTATTTTGTTGAGGATTTTTGCATCTATGTTCATCAGTGATATTAGTCTGCAGTTTTCTCTTGTTGTGACAGTTTTTCTGGTTTTGGTATCAGGGTGATGGTGGCCTGGTAGAATGAGTTTGGGAGTGTTCTTCCCTCTGCTATATTTTGGAAGAGTTTGAGAAGGATGGGTGTTAGCTCTTCTCTAAATGTTTGATAGAATTCACCTGTGAAGCCATCTGATCCTGGGCTTTTGTTTGCTGGAAGATTTTTAATCCCAGTTTCAATTTCAGTGCTTGTGATTGGTCTGTTTATATTTTATATTTCTTCCTGGTTCAGTCTCGGAAGGTTGTGTTTTTCTAAGAATTTGTCCATTTCTTCCAGGTTGTCTATTTTATTGGCATAGAGTTGCCTGTAGTAATCTCTCATGATCCTTTGTATTTCTGCAGTGTCAGTTGTCACTTCTCCTTTTTCATTTCTAAGTCTGTTGACTTGAGCCTTCTCCCTTTTTTTCTTGATGAGTCTGGCTAATAATGATTTATCAATTTTGTTTATCTTTTCAAAGAACCAGCTTTTAGTTTTATTGATCTTTGCTATCGTTTCCTTCATTTCTTTTTCATTTATTTCAGATCTGATCTTTATGCTTCCTTTCCTTCTTCTAACTTTGGGGATGTTTTGTTCTTCTTTCTCTAATTGCTTTACGCATAAGGTTAGGTTGTTTATTTGAGATGTTTCTTATTTCTTGAGGTAGGATTCTAGTGCTATAAACTTCCCTTTTAGACCTGCTTTTGCTGCATCCCATAGGTTTTGGGTCATCGTGTTTTCATTGTCAACAATTTCTTTCATTTCATTTGTTTCTAGGTATATTTTGATTTCCTCTTTGATTTCTTCAGTGATCTCTTGGTTATTTAGTAGTGTTTTGTTTAGCCTCCATATGTTTGTTTTTTTTTTACAGATTTTTTCCTGTAGTTGATATCTAGTCTCATAGCATTATGGTCAGAGAAGATACTTGATACGACTTCAATTTTCTTAAATTTACCAACGCTTGATTTGTGACCCATGATAGGATCTCTCCTGGAGAATGTTCCATGAGCACTTGAGAAGAAAGTGTATTCTATTGTTTTTGGATGGAATGTTCTGTAAATGTCAATTAAGTCCATCTTGTTTAATGTATCATTTAAAGCTTGTGTTTCCTTATTTATTTTCATTTTGGATGATCTGTCCATTGGGGAAAGTGGGGTGCTAACATCCCCTACTATGGTTGTGCTACTGTCAATTTCCCCTTTTATGGATGTTAGCATTTGCCTTATGTATTGAGGGGCTCCTATGTTGGGTGCATAAATATTTACAATTGTTATAGCTTCTTCTTGGATTGATCCCTTGATCATTATGTAGTGTCCTTCTTTGTCTCTTGTAATAGTCTTTATTTTAAAGACTATTTTATCTGATATGAGAATTGCTACTCCAACTTTCGATTTCCATTTGCATGGAATATCTTTTTCCATCCCCTCACTTTCAGTCTGTATGTGTCCCTAGGTCTGAAGTGGGTCTCTTGTAGATAGTATATATATGGGTCTTGTTTTTGTATCCATTCAGTCAGTCTATGTCTTTTGGTTGGAGCATTTAATCCACTTACACTTAAGGTAGTTATTGACATGTACGTTCCTATTACCATTTTCTTAACTGTTTTGGGTTTGTTTCTGTAGGTCTCTTCCTTCTCTTGTGTTTCTTGCCTAGAGTAGTTCCTTTAGCATTTGTTGTAAAGCTGGTTTGGTGGTGTTGAATTCTCTTAGCTTTTGCTTGTCTGTAAGTCTGAATGAGATCCTTGCTGGGTAGAGTAACCTTGGTTGTAGGTTTTTCCCTTTCACCACTTTAAATATGTCCTGCCACACCCTTCTGGCTTGCAGAGTTTCTGCTGAAAGATCAGCTGTTAACCTTATGGGGATTCCCTTGTATGTTATTTGTTGCTTTTCCCTTGCTGCCTTAAAAATATTTTCTTTGTATTTAATTTTTGATACTTTCATTAATATGTGTCTTGGCATGTTTCTCCTTGGATTTATCCTGTATGGGACTCTCTGCACTTCCTGGACTTGATTGACTATTTCCTTTCCCATGTTACAGAAGTTTTCAACTATAATCTCTTCAAATATTTTCTCAGTCCCTTTTTCTCTTCTTCTTCTGGGACCCTTATAACTCAAATGTTGGTACGTTTAATGTTGTCCCAGAGGTCACTGAGACTGTCCTCAAGTCTTTTCATTCTTTTTTCTTTATTCTGCTCTGCAGTAGTTATTTCCACTATTTTATCTTTCAGGTCACTTATCCGTTCTTCTGCCTCAGTTATTCTGCTATTGATCCCTTCTAGAGAATTTTTCATTTCATTTATTGTGTTGTTTATCATTGTTTGTTTGCTCTTTAGTTCTTCTAGGTCTTTGTTAAACGTTTCTTGTATTTTCTCTCTTCTACTTCCAAGATTTTGGATCATCTTTACTGTCATTACTCTGAATTCTTTTTCAGGTAGACTGCCTATTTCCTCTCCATTTGTTTGGTCTGGTGGGTTTTTACCTTGCTCCTTCATCTGCTGTTTGTTTCTCTGTCTTCTCATTTTGCTTAACTTATTGTGTGTGGGGTCTCCCTTTCGCAGGCTGCAGGTTCATAGTTCCCACTGTTTTTGGCATCAGCCCCCAGTGGGTAAGGGTGGTTCAGTGGGTTGTGTTGGCTTCCTGGTGGAGGGGCCTGGTGCCTGTGTTGTGGTGGATGAGGCTGGATCTTGTCTTTCTGGTGGGCAGAACCATGTCCGGTGGTAGTTTTGGGGTGTCTGTGACCTTATTATGATTTTAGGCAGCCTCTCTGCTAATGAGTGGGGTTGTGTTCCTGTCTCGCTAGTTGTTTGGCATAGGGTGCCCAGCACTGTAGCTTGCTGGTCATTGAGTGGAGCTGGGTCTTAGTGTTGAGATGGAGATCTCTGGGAGAGCTTTTGCCACTTGATATTATGTGGGGCCGGGAGGTCTCTGGTGGACCAATATCCTGAATTTGGCTCTCCTGCCTCAGAGGCTCAGGCCTGACACCTGGCCGGAGCACCAAGACCCTGTCAGCCACATGGCTCAGAAGAAAAGGGAGAAAAAAACAAAAAGAAAGAAAGAAAAATATATAAAATAAAATAAAGTTACTAAGGTGAAAAAAAATTTTAAATATTAAAAATAAAAAAAGAAAGAAGAGAGCAACCAAACCAAAAAACAAATCCACCAATGTAACAAACGTTAAAAACTATCCTTAAAAACAAAAACCGGACAGACAGAATCGTAAGACAAATGGTAAAAGCAAAGCATATGCCTGGCACAGTATTAGATGCTCAAGATACAGGAGTGAACGAGAGAGATGATGTACTTTGGCCTCCTGAAGCTTATATCCAGTTGTATTTATATCAAGCAGGGCATAAAATTTCCTTGTCTCAACTCTCTCATCTGTGGAGGGAGAAGAGACAGGCACCACGCCCCACTCACTGCCCTCGTGAGGGTCTCGTCCCGGCACGTGTAGGGCAAGGGTGGCGTACCTAGTGCCCACAGGCCTGTCTCCTTGCGGCATCTGGGAGGTAAAAGGGGGCCACTTTACCTCCCAGCGGGAAACTCAGCGCTCCCGCCCCCAGCCGAGGAACCGGCAGTTTAAAGGCCGTGGGCACACGGAGGCGAAGGATGCGGGGGCTTGGCTCAGACACTGCCTGGGGCGGCGGCCGGCGCCTCAAGGATCCCAGTAATGTGTTTTAAATAAGTACCTTGAGCTACAAATACAAATGTTTACTTGAAACAACTGAAAAAAATCATAACTCTCATAGCATGGAGAAGTGTTAGCACTTACCGATGAAGCAGCAAATGCTCTAAAACTGACAGCGAGGATCCCGTCGGACCACTCATGGGACACTAAATCAAACTGCCCATACAGCTGACCCATGGTGACAGACTTAGGATTTAAAACAGTGATCTGAACCTTGTTTTCTTCCATTAACCCCTTAATAGAAAAAAAAAAAAAAAAAGATTATTTATTTATTTAAAAGACTACTAATACTGTCATTATTCATGGAAAACATGATTGGGCATGTAGAAAATCCTAAAGACTCTACACAAAAACTACCAGAAGTAAAGAGTTCATTTAACAAGGCTGCAGCAAACAAAGTCATTATACAAAAATTGATTGTATTTTCTATAATGCCAATGAACAACTGAAAAATAAAATTTAAAAATACCATTTACAATAGGATTTAAGAACTCATAGGATACTTAGGAATAAAGTACCAAATGTTGGTCAAAAGCATATAATATTTACTATTGATAGATCAACAGGTTACATGTTCTTTTCTGCTTTTCTTTACAAACCTTAAAAATGTTAACACCATTCTAAGCTCACTGGCATCACAAAAACAGGCTTTGGGCTGAAGTTGGCCCATGGGCTGTAAGTGGTTGATTCTTACTACAAAACATTCTCTGAGATAAAATTAAATGATTTAAATATAGGCAAATATGTACCATTCTCACGTTGTGAAAAAATTAATATTGGTAAGCTGATAGTTTCCACCAGAACCTTGAAAGCTGGTATATGGAATTAATAAGAGATGTTAATACCCTTGGGGCATAGGCTTTTTTATGTTTTTAATTAATAGACTTTATTTGTTTAGAGTAGCTTTGGGTTTACAGAAAAATTAAACAGAAAATATAGAGAGATTCACATATATTCCCTCCATCTTCCCGCCACTCACACACAGTTTCCCCTACTATTAAAGCCTCGCATTGGTGTGGTACATTGTTATGATTCCTCAATTCCTCAGTTCCTCTGCTGATATGGATTCTTTCTTAGTAACTAAAGCCCATGGTTTACATTAAGGTTTACTCTCTGCGTTGGACACTTCTATGGATTTTGCCAAATACATAATGTCATGTATCCACCATTACAATATATACAGAATAGCTCCCCACCCTAAAAATCACCTGTGCTCTACTTATTCACAATCATTTCTTTTTTATATCACATAATAAGTTCAACTTATAACAGAACAAGTCCAACTCTTTCCCACACTGCTTTCTGCCCACCACCACTGGAGCTTGGGCCATGAAGTACCAAACTGAAGAAAACATGTGGCAATAATAATGTGAAGCAGTAAAAAAAAAAAAAAAAAAAAAAAAAAAAAAAAAAGCTCAAGGTCTGTGTTTTCTTCTCTGTGCCCAGAAGGGAATAACGATGTGTCATCCTTGATTCAGAAGCATGGGAAAGTTCTATCATCTTAGTCAGAACAAAGTTGCTGCCATTAAAGCAACGTGTTTGTCCCAAATGCAATGAAGCTAGCGTGAAGCTGCAGCTTGCAAGCAGTGGCTATGGAGCCCTGCCCCTTTTACATTACCACAATGTCACTCTTAGAATTTCCTGATAATGCATCACTTTCGGGCTTTATATTGGACCAGAATACATGCTCATACCTTCATCTTCTTTCATCTTTGAGTGGCACACCACATTTGGCTCTTTTAGAGACTTATTTTTTATAGCAAAAAATTCGCCCCTATAACAATAAAATAACAAAATAGCAAAAATGCAAACAAAAACTGAGGAAAGCAAGGCAGGAAGGATAAAGGGAAAGGAAGGGAGGCGAAGAAAGGAAACAGCATGAAAGGATAAAACCATAAAGGAACAGATGACAGAAATAAGTACATATCCGTTTGTTTGATAATAAATACAATCGAAGTAAAATTTCCCTATGAGAAGATAAAGGCCATCAAATTGGAGAAAATAAAAGTTAAAACTAATTACTCTCCATAAAAAAGTAAATCACAGTGACAGCCAGAGTCACAATTAAAGACATGGGCAAATATATATGCAAGGAGAAAGCAGGGGTTGCAATACTGAAATTAGACACAGGGGATCCAAGGCAGATAATACAAGTAGATAATTTTATACTGGCTGAAGGGAGGCTCCACAATGAAGATGTAATGATCACGAATCCCATTTGGCTACAAACACTGAAATATATGAAGCAAGAGCTATTTGAAATACAAGGGTAAGTAGACAGAAATGCAATATTAGTTGGAGAACTTAAAACAGCCTCACTCCTTTAGCCTATCAAAGTAGACCAAACTGAGATGTGTAGGACAGGAATTTTGAATAATATAATCATCATTATTTACTATACTTACATATGCATGTATTATATAATGCATGCGCATGCTCGCACGCACACGCACGCACACACACACACACACACACACACACACACACTTCAGTTCAGTACCACTAGCAGCCACTAACAAGTTTGCATTACAAATCTAAACACCAAGAAAATAAAAACTACTCTCTTAAGAAAGTATAAAAGAGAAAACTGTCAGGTTTTTTCATGTCTTCAGACTTTGTTCTCTAATGAATGTGTTATCTTTACGATTAAACTCTTTAAAAAAAAGAAACAAAAGGGCTAGAGGCAAATCTGTGGCATACCCTTTGTATACTGAACTTCCTACTTGCTTTGTATTACTTTTCTAATTTTATTTCCTCTGTATTTTTATAAGTTTAAGTTGCTGCATTAAAGTACCCTTTTAAATAACCATACATTCTATCTTGCACAAAGCTGATTATCAATAAATTA
Organism: Grampus griseus; assembly: GCF_964374135.1. Taxonomy (NCBI): domain Eukaryota; kingdom Metazoa; phylum Chordata; class Mammalia; order Artiodactyla; family Delphinidae; genus Grampus; species Grampus griseus. The sequence continues at coordinate 39,028,381 of NC_139001.1, read as the reverse complement.
ATGCATTAATAACACACTTACCTTTTCACATAGATCATTTAGTGCTCCAGCTAAGACGCGATATGCACTGGTTTTTCCTCCAAATGGTTCTCCAACAATCATAAAGCCATGACGCACGATCATCATTTCATATATCTGAAGAATCTTCTCAGAAAAGAAGCTGGTCATTTGCAAATTCATGGAGTCACAGTTGTCTTTGATGGCTCCCAGCAAATCATTGTAATCTGGTTTTGGTAATTTCACCCCAGGAAACAAATCTGAAGTAATTCCCTAATGATAGATGATTTGGGGATTTACATTATCTATCTATACATTCTCATATTCTCTGTGTCTTTCTCTATATGTATGTATATGTGTATATGTATATATACATATATATATAGACATATAGACATACATAAACTTGATAAAATTTCTCACATCCTTGTATTTAACGTTGATGGAAATAGAGCCTTTGAGTAATAGTCCAGTATTTTCAACAGCTTCATAGAGGTATGACTGACATACAATCAACTGTTTATATTTAAAGGGTACAATTTGATAAGTGAAACCACCAACTCAATGAAGATAGTCAACATACCAGTCACAGCCACAAGTCTCCTTGTGGCCTTTTCTCCTCTCCTTGCCACCTCCTGTCTCCATCCCCAGACAACCAACAAACACTGATTTGCTTTCTGTTACTATTTTTACTTGCATTATCTAGAAATTATTACGGGTGAAATTACACATTACAGGTACTACTTTATTTTTTGTCTGGCTTCTTTCACTTTGCATAAAGATTTGGAAATTCACACCTTTCACAGCATATATCAATAGCCCATTGTATTGAAGTGTTCCACTGTATTGAGGTGCCAGTTTTTAAATCCATTTTCCTGTTGATGGACATTTTCATTGTTTCCAGTTTGGGAAATAAATAAAGCTACTATAAACATGTATATACAAGTCTTTGTATGGACAAATGCTTTCATTTCTCTCGGGCGAATAATGAGGAGTGGAATACCTGGATAGTACGGTGAGTGTGTATTTACCGTTTTAAGAAACTGTCTGCTTTCCAAGGTTGTTGTATTATTATGTTACATCTCCCCAAGCAGTGTATGAGAGTTTCAATATTTGATATGGTCAGTCTTCTTAATTTTAGCCATAGTAACAAGTAACAGTATCTTGTTGTGGCTTCAATTTGCATTTCCCAAAGATTAACATTTTTTGCATGTACTTGTGTGCCATATGTATATCTTCTTTAGTGAAATGTCTGTTCAAATCTTTTGCCTATTTTTAATCAGTTTATTTTCTTCACGGTAAGTTTTGACCATTCTTTAAATATTCTGCATACAAATCCTTCATCATACATCTAATATGCAAATTTTTTTCTAGTCTCTAGCTTGTCTTTCATTCTCTTACCAGTGTATTTCAAAGAGCAAACTTTTAAATTTTGATGAGTCTATTTTATGAATTTATTGTTTCATGCATTGTGCTTTCGGTGTTGTATTTAAGAAATTTTTGCCTATTCCAAATTCACAAGGGATTTCTCTTGTTTTCCTCCAGAGATGTTGCAGTTTTACATCTTTTTAAGTTAAAAAGTTAGAGGATGAACACGATCTGATTTGAAGGCTTATTATAAAGATGGGGTCACATTAGTATAGTCACACAAATGTATCAATGGAACAGAATAGGGAGACCAGAAATAGACCCACACACATGTGAACAACTCATTCTCAACAAAGACTCAAAGGCAATCCCGTAGAGAAAAGATTAAAAAAATAGTCTTGAGCAAATTATGCTAGAGTACCTGGATTTGTCAAAATAATGAACTTCCAACCATGCCTCATACCATATACAAAAATTAGTTCGATGGTATTTTAATCATTGTAGTGGGTAGTATGTTAATCAGCTTAGCTTCCCTCAAAAATGTATGTGCACCTGGAACCTCAGAATGTCCCCTTATTTGGAAATAAGATCTTTGCAGATGTAATTAGATAAGATGAGATCATACAGGAGCCCAACTCCAGTGATTGGTGTCTTTATAACAGAAAGGAGAGGAAGACACAGACACAACGACACCCAGGGAAGAAGGCCATCTAGTGGTGGGGACAGAGACTGAAGTAATGACAAGCCGAGGAACATCAAAGATCACCAGTAGCCATCAGAAGCCAAGAAGAAACAAGGAAGGATTCTTTCCTAAAGGCTTCAGAGGGAACCAACACCTTCGTTCAGGCTTTTATCCTCCAGAACTGTGAGAAAATCAATTTCTATTGTTTTAAGCCACCAGGTTTGTGGTACTTTGTTATGGCAGCTTTAGGAAACGAATACAATCATATAATGTATGATTGGAAAGAATTATACTTCCATATTTAGTGCATATGAATATACAGAGTTGATTTCAAGGTCTAAGAAACATTCCTTTATAAACTGCTAAGGCTTTTTCATAAGTATTATAGCAACCTATGTGAGAGATACAACTATTCATTTTACTCTGAAGATAAAGGTGAAAATTCAGAAGAGCTTAATATGAAAGCATACATTCAAGCTATACCTTAGAACTGACAAACTACCAGTTTAATCACCCCTAAATTTAATCCTTTAAATCCTGTTATGGATAAACTGATCCCAGTTCACTGGAGCAGTAAGTTTCCTTGGGGCAAAGGAGAGAAAAAGGCAACGCAGTAGGGTCTTTAAGATCACTCTGCAGCCTAGCTGAGTGGCTGGAACCCCCTCTCCCTCATATACTGGCCATGAATACAAGTTACTTATGATCTCTGTGCCGCAGTTACACCACGTGTAAAATGGGGATAACAAGAGCACCTGCCCCGTTAGCTGCTTATGAGTATTAAATAAGTTGCTATTCATAAAACTCTTAGAATAAGGTCTGGTCCATTGTGAATGCATAGTGTTTGCTAAGTAAACAAAAATATCTTCTCAGATTGTTCAAATTATTTATGGTTAACCTTGAAAGAAGCAGATAATTCCAGATCATATCTGGTAGTCAGTAGTTCTCAGCAAAGACCAGTTCCCTTCACTCTCCCGCCAGGTAGAGAGTTGGGAATATGTGGAGCTGTCCTTCTGGTTCTCACACTGGGAGAGTCCAGAGACACTGGGGGAGGAGGGATGCCAAGTGTTCTGCAGCGTATGGGACAGTCTCTCACAACACGGAACTGTCCTATTTGAAAATGCCAGTTGCGCTCCATTTAAGAAATATTGTTCTTAATATTATTCAATAAATGTTCACTGAATGAATACACAGCTGCATAAGAATACAACTAGGTGAGGTATACTTCCACTTTATAAAAATAAATATAGCTTTTACTCCTGGAAAATCTGTACAGTGTACTAGTACCAAAGAAACTGAGGGAAATTTTTAAGAAGAAAATTTGAACCTATTCCTTGTAGATTTGATCTGCAAAACATTAGCACTGTCAACTCTAAATACTAAGGGAAGTCCCTTTCAGAGTGATGAAACATGGTTGCTGTGGATAGCTAACGACACTGGACCACACTACAGTGGCAGTGTCACGTCTCCACCCTCCCCATGACAGCCTTACGACTTCAGTCTTTACACTTTGGAAGCTAACTGTCCATACCTCAAGGCAGCACAAGAGAGACCAACATCTACCATGTGTCAGCAGCCCGCTCCCAAGCCCTCCCCCAATTTCTTCTACCTGAGAATGGGAAAAGGAAAAGAATGATATCACATGACAAAACAGGAACTTTAACCATCATTCTAATAGCTCTTCTCAACTACTTATAATTTAATTGTTAAAATGCAACAAGATGATTAAGCCTACTTCTTAAATTATCCTGAAAAAAGAATTTCATAAAACCCATGGTACTCTTCTAAAGAAATTAAGCTTATTTTTTTTTTTATTTCTCCAATCATTAATTTGACAAACATTTACCAAGTATCCATTCTGTGCAAGGGATTCAGTGATGTGTTAGACCAATTACTTTCCTCCACGGAGGAAATTTTGGTGAAATTTATAAGCAAACATGTTTTGTAACTTTTGTGTACTTATTATATTCTGCAGAAAAGGTGAAACTTAAAAATCCCAAGTTGTTAAAAGTTATCCAGGGGGCTTCCCTGGTGGCGCAGTGGTTGAGAGTCCGCCTGCCGATGCAGGGGACACGGGTTCAGTGCCCCGGTCCGGGAAGATCCCACATGCAGCGGAGCGGCTAGGCCCGTGAGCCATGGCCGCTGAGCCTGCGCGTCCGGAGCCTGTGCTCCGCAACGGGAGAGGCCACAACAGTGAGAGGCCCGCATATCGCAAAAAAAAAAAAAAAGAAAGAGTAAAAAGTTATCCAAAACAACAAAGCTAGCTAACACACTTCAAATAAAACAGAATGATCTATGTTTTTCTTTGCCATATCATCGTTTTCTGTAGTGGAAGTTTCTCACAGGGAGTTGCAACCATGGATGCTTGGATAAATACATTATTAGAAGAGTTTTGATACATTGTAATAATAAAATGTTCTTACCTCAAAGAGTGGTAAATCATGGGATAAAAATTTTGGTAGATTTACATCAATAATAGATCTAAGCAGAAGAATTTCTTCATTTTCATTTGGATATTTCAGCTGAAAGAAAATATGCTCATAATGATATCTGCAGCTATTAACTGCACCCCCTACATGTTCACACACACACACACATGAACACCAGGCCCCAGAGGCAATTTAAGCCCATGCAAAAGTGTTGTTCTTACTTATTTTCATTTAATTGGACTGTTATTAATTTTAGAAACTGATGATTATACCTGGTGACTTTTCTACCAGTTTATAATGAAAACCTAAGTTGAACTGACTACTTTTTCACAGATGCCCTGGGTAAGAAGCTATTGGCCATGAATTCCATATAGTTTGGGAGCTGCCGTTGCCTCTATATTGGGTAAGAGCTTGCTTGTCCTATGCATTCAAGACCAGCAGTGGGTTGGTAAAGTGAAAATAATCATTAAAGATGGGCAATCATTTTTAAAAGATGCACTTACATTTAAAACATATAAACATTTACTCACTCTGCCCATATTTTGGTGCCAAGACCTTTTCTCTGAGGGTAGAGTTTTGGACCATTTTTCTTGTTGGAAAAAAAAACGCATCAATAATGAATCATCTGCTCTATCCAGTTTTGTTGTGTTTTGGTTTTGTGTTTTAAAGATGATCATGCTCTTCAGAGATACTTGCGAGACAATCTAAGTGTAGCATCCTTAAGATTTTTAAGGTTTTTTCCCAGTTGTATTCACTTTTCTTATCCATACCTAATTCAAAGTCATTTTTTTTTAGCATTTCATCTTTACTGAGTCTTTCTTAAACAATGAACTTAGTTTTCATAAAAACAAAACTCTTCTTTTCATGCTCATATACCATCAATTTCATTGACAATTAATTAAATGACATAACGACAGTAACATGTCCGACTGGTTTCAGGGAGTTTTGGGAACAAGCCACCTGACTCTGGGTGAGGAACAGTTCATCGGATAGAAGGTGGGAGGGCAGAGCAGCACGCTGCCTGCCGGCTGCATGCTTAATACCAGCGCGCTTGAGTGTGATCCCCAGGCAGAGTGGAGAGGGTTCGTTAATACACTAAGTCACTTAAGTAGAAGGTGCTTCAGAAAACTTATGTTAAATTCTAAAAAATCTGTGGTAAACCCAGAGTTTACTAAAAAATCTGGTTGAACCCTCAACTTGTTGCTCATGTCCATAAGATGGTTCAATAATTCACAAAAAAATCTGAACTCAGAACTATTTCTCCCAGCTTCTATCCTTTATTCAACATCTTACTCCAAAGTTTCTCCTACCATCATGCATTTAGTTTTCCAGAATCCTCTTCTTTTTCTCTAGAATCTTTCTAATAAATCCCATGCTCCTACTTAACTGGCTTTAACCTTACAAAGGCAGTGATGCCTGGCAATCAAGGTTAGCTGTCTCTAAATTTCCAGGGCCTCCAAAGCCAAAGCTAGTCCTATTCATATGGACTTTGGATCAACCTAACCACATGTAAATTATGAAGTGTCAGAAGTCTCTTTTGTTATCTGAGAGGCTATCATCTTAAAGCAAATGTTTAAATTGATTTTTGATATAATAGAAACAAACTTCAAAATATTCAAGCCAACACAGTCAACAATTTTCAATTAGCTTTTGACAAAGAATGATAGGATTCATTTGCTGCATAACTTTAATAGCTCAATTCCATAGTCAAGATGTCAGTGATGACATACTAGGACAATGCATTTTCTTTCCCATTATCTGACCACAATGTAATCATGACATGCCAGGTTAATACAAATTGTTGCTTCTAGTTGCATTTGTTTATTACAAAAAAAAAAACAATGACTTGAAGTCATGTTAGGCTAATGTGAAACAGAATATCACCACTATATATCAGAATTCTTGGTAACATTATCATAGAAGATTAAAATGCATGCCATTGTTTTTAATCACACAAGATATATTTCAAAATCTTTATCTTCTGCAGTCATGAACATGAAAATTTTATAAGCTCCAAAGCCACAGTTTGCATTTTGCTGTTAATTATAGCCTATCTTGCTTACTTTGATAAAGAACAAATGTACAGTTATATTTTATGTTTCTACAAAAGACTTTCAATGAAAAATTACCCGTCTTCAAACATTTTGACTTTTTATCAATATAGTTATGATTTATACCATCTTAAAATGCAAACATTATATTGCCAATCTATTACTGCTAGTCTACAGTTGGCTGCAACTGTGTAATTATATTAAGTAACAATGTCTAGGGGCTTCTGTATATATTTATTAATTATACATAGATTATTTCCTTTAAAGCTATTCAATATATATGTTCATATACAAATGCTTTCAAAGTATTTCTCAGCAGCAAGGAATTTTACTCCTTAGTAGAACCTAGTTTCATACAGTTAAAATTGTGGAATGGAACTCAAATCACTGATCACATGTCTAAGGTTTTACAAATCATAAAATGTCCTTTTTCAAGTGTGCAAATAATTAATTATGTTAGTACGATAACTGAACTTTTTTTCAGTTGATGAAACTAACCAGTTAGTGTAACTCTTGTGAAGACACATGGTCCTGAGATTTATAAACAGGAAATGAATGAGTAAGAAGCCACTTGAGTTTTTTACCTTTAGATTCCCAGCTGCGGTGAGTACTGACTTCACGGCTCTCATTCCATAGTCATAGTGATGTTGTGATGACAACTGCTCTGAACACAGGCGATATGTAGCCACAATCTTTACCGACAGTGGCCGAGCTGTGACAAAGCCACAGGAGTACAGGACTATTTCGGCAATCATGGCATAATCAGGCACCATCATTGCTACTGTCCGAAAGAGTGCCTATGGGAGGGGAGGAAAGGTGCTTTTTGAAAAAGACCATCATGGAGATAAGCCTACTCTTTCCTTCATAGCATGTTACAATGTTATAGCTTTTCTGCAATAATATTAAGTAACAGTAGCCAGATCATATAGATAAAAACACTTTAAAATGTGACTTCTTGTTACTGTTATATAATAACTAGATCATTAACTTTTTATATAAATATGTTTCCTTAAATTATGCTTTGAGAACGCTTCAAATTTCTATCATACCTAGACCTTTGGTGAATTATTAATTTACTTAAGTGTTAAGTATCCATTACGTTCTATTTTTTGTGGGAAGTAACATGCTATAGGGAAAAAGCAGACTCTGCTGGGATGTCCAAGAGCCGGGCTTCTCATCTGGGCTGGTGAGAAAGTGCCTGGTGTTGGGAGACTGGGCTTCAAGTGAAGCTCTCTGGCATCTAATTAATTAAATGATTTGGGTCTCATCAGGTAACCCCTAATAACAAGACTATGTTACATAAATGGTGTAATTTGAGATATTTTTTAACATTTTTGAGTCTGCAGTCACCATGTCAGTCTTTCACCAAGCATAATAAAGGGAAGAAACTGAAAATAAGTCCTGGATAATTATTATTAGAGATAAATCAATTTTCCAAATTCTAAAGATAATTTTTTCCTCATAGTATTTTAAACATGGTGGGACAAATAAATGTTGTGCGATGGAAAGTAAATAGAAAACTGAATAGATTTTAAAAGAATAAATAAGAAAATTTAAGTTTAAAATGTTAGTATGTGTCAGGCTTTACTTCAATCGCTCATACGTGAAAACATGGCTTTCTTGTACTAAAGCAGGAGAGCAACAGTGTTCTAGAAAAATGATAATCATATTCAGATAGTGAACAATAATTATAGTAAATGACAATTTACTATAATTCAGACAGTTCAGACAGTTTATAAATACCTGCTGGGAACTAGCTGAATTACCGAAAACACAAAGCAGAGAGAAAATGAGGACATTTTACTTAAGTGATCTGTTATGACGCTAAAGTCGAGAATAAAAGATTTGCATCAAGCAAGATCCTTCCAATGTGTTACATTAATTACTAGCTAGAGGCCTTAGTACTGCTATTTTATCAATAAGGTTACCATTCAAGAAAGGCAAGAATAAAATGTTAAAAGTAAATAGCATGAGCAAATAATTCGTAACAGAGAAGCTTAAGCAAGTGCTCTAAACCACTACCGACCTGGGAAAAAAGAATGCAAGAGAATTACTATACACATGGTACCTCTTTTAAAGGGTAGGTTCTCAACAACTTTTTTTAAATGAATAAAATAGAGAATGAATGAATGAACAAATTAGTTAGCTGGTTAATGGCTAGGTTAGGGTGATACAATCTTTCTACAATAGTACAAATTGCTACTAGCTTGGGATCAACATCCAGGTCTGTGTGTCAGGTCTCTGGCACACCAGGTACTTTACAAATTCCTATGCACATTCTCTTAGCACTATTGGCAAAGTGGTTGTGGAACACAATGAAACAGACATATCAGTGGCCAAGAGAACAAAAAATAAAGTATGGTACAGGAGTTTCAAGGAGTTATCATGGATGCTTACTTATCACAGAGAAAAGCATCCTCATCAAAATATTTTTTTAGGCCTAAACTGTTATGGTGGTAGACATTCTCATTCATTGATTCTCAAACAGAGTGTGTGAAATACTGATATGATACGGTTTAGGATCTGTCAGAAATAATTTTTCAGTAATAGCAGTAGGTTTAAGGGTAATTTAGTGCTTTGAAAAATTAATTTGGATTCTGGGTTAACCAATGGCATACTTTCTTGAGTGTAAAAAAAAAAAAAAAAAAGGGAGGGTATAGATCCAGGTAACCTGCCAGGGTTTGAATAAATTCCAGTACATGTAATCAATGTGAGTATTACCCTCCATGTTTACCTCAGCAGAAATAAATGATTGAGAATAGTTATTTTATTGCTTCTGTCCTATAGAGTGGATGAAGAAGGGTGGTATATAAGGAATTACATACACTTCCTAGAGTATGCTTCCAAAGGACTACATTTTGGAACAACAACAACAACAAAATCTCAAGCAATAACTTCTTACCATTTCTTCCTTTAAGGATTGGAAATAGATTCCATAAATGTGACCTGTTCAGGAATTAGCTAAGTATTAGTTGAGTGAAATGGAGGATTCAGGATCTAGTTCATTTTTTTTCTCTGTACTAATAGCGTGTTTCATGCTACTTACTCTGTGGAAAGTTATGGATCATGTTACTGACTTTGTGACATCAGAAGATCTAGAATACGCCTATTTTCCATACTACCCAAAGCAATCTACAGATTTCATGTGATCTCTATCAAATTACCCATGACGTTTTTCACTGAACTAAAACAAATAATCCTAAAATTTATATGGAACCATAAAAGACCCAGAATTGCCAAAGCAATCCTGAGCAAAAAAAGAACAAAGCTGGAGGCATAACCCTCCCAGCCTTCAGACAATACTACAAAGCTACAGTAATCAAATAGCATGGTATCAACACAAAAACAGACATAGGAATCAATGGAACAGAACAGAGAGCCTAGAAATAAACCCACACACCTACAGTCAATCTTTGACAAAGGAGGCAAGAATATACAATGGAGAAAAGACAGTCTCTTTAGCAAGTGTGTTGGAAAAGTTGGACAGCCACATGTAAATCAATGATGTTATAACAGTGCCTTCAAATCCTACACACACACACACACACACACACACACACAAACAAAGCCCTCAAAATGGCTTAAAAACTTTAATATAAGACAGGACACCACAAAACTCCCAGAAGAAAACATAGGCAAAACGTTCTCGGACATAAATCATAGCAGCATTTTCTTAGGTCAGTCTCCAAGGCGATAGAAACAAAGGCAAAAATAAACAAATGGGAATAAGCAAACTTATAAGCTTTTGTACAGCAAAGGAACCATAAACAAGACGAAAAGACAACCATCAGAATGGGAGAAAATATTTGCAAACAGTGCAACCAACGAGGGCTTAACTTCCAAAATATACAAACAGCTCATACAACTCAATAACAAAAAAAGCAAACCACTCAATCAAAAAATCAGCAGAAGACTTAAACATTTCTCCAAAGAAGACATACATATGGCCATCAGACACCTGAAAAGATGCTTAACTTCACTAATTATTAGAGAAATGCAAATCAAAACTACAATGAGGTACCCCCTCACACCAGTCAGAATGGTCATCATTAAAAAGTCTACAAATAATAAATGCTGGAGAGGGTGTGGAGAAAAGGGAACCCTCCTGCACTGTTGGTGGGAATGTAAATTGGTACAGCCACTATGGAAAACAGTATGGAGGTTCCTCAAAAAACTAAAAAGAGATTTATCATATCATCTAGCATTTCCATTCCTGGGCATTTATCTGGGAAAAAACCCCAGAAGTTCTAATTCAAGAAGATACATGCACTCCAATGTTCACAGCAGCACTATTTACAATAGCCAAGACATGGAAGCTACCCAAGTGCCCATCAACACATGACTGGTTTAAGAAGATGTGGTATATATACATATATGCAATGGAATATTACGCGGCCATAAAAAAGAATGAAATAATGCCATCTGCAACAACATGTATGGACCTAGAGATTATCACACTCAGTGAAGTAGGTCAGAAAGAGAAAGAAAAGTATCATGATATAACTTATATGTGGAATCTAAAATATGACACAAATGAACCTATCTACAAAACAGAAACAGACTTACAGACATAGAAAACAAACTTACATTTACCAAAGGGGAAAGGGGTGGGGGAGAGAAGAGGGATAAATTAGGACTTTGGGATTAGTAGATACAAACTACTATATATAAAATAGATAAACAACAAGGTCCTACTGTATAGCACAGGGAACTATATTCAATATCCTGTAATAAACCATAATGAAAAAGAATATGAAAAAGATATATAAATACACACATACATATACATATATATAAATGGAATCACTCTGCTATACACCAGAAAGTAACACAACATTGTAAATCAGCTATACTTCAATTTAAAAAATAGGATAAGTCTATTTTACCATTGCTTCTAACATTTAACTATTCTGAAATGATTACTGATTCTTCAGAATAGTTTTAATATTAAATATAGCTTCTCTGAAGTGGAGATGTGTTTAAGAAATTGCTCTACTATGCAGGTTTTACCTAGATGTACAAGATGTCAAAACTTGAGTCTTTCTTCATGACATGATACATATCAGTTACCGAAGTATGCATGATCTGCCCAATAATTTACAAAGGAAATATACACAATTCTTGAACCTTCCCATTTACTTGTAAATCATAAAGCATTTGAGAGAATAAGGAAGGAGGGAGGATTTGTAAAAAGACTTCCATCGAAGGGAGGTTTCCTTATGCTGTGAGTCTCCCTAAGCCCCCCTCCTCACTCCCAAGTTCAGTAAGAGTTTGATGGGTATCGCCCTATTGTGGGGAAATATAGATTGGTGACTGACTCATGCCTGAGAAAGCAAAAGTAGACTGTGGCAGCAAGATCACAGTGGCCTTCACTCCCACAGTCTGTTGGGACAGAAGATGCATGAGATATACACGATAAGGGAGAGAGAGCGCAAAGTTGCGGCCATTTTAAGTCCTCCCCAAGATTCCCTCTGGCAAAGTGAGAGCTCTCCAACAGCAAAATCTACGTGGAATCATCCACCAGCGACCCACGCAGAGTGGAGGGAATGACAACTGGAGAAACAGATTCCATCACTCAAAGTCTCAGGAGTTCCAAGCGGAGAGACCTAACAGGAGTCCCTGTAGAACCCATGGACACGTGCAGGATAGAAAGATGCAGCTGTAAACCTCTGCCAGCTCCAGGGGCTGGACCCAGATGGTCTTATCTGAACTGTACGTATGTTCGGTGGCAGACTGCTAGCTTAGAGGATGAGTATGAATTTGTCAGGCAGGACAGTGGTGGCTTAGCAGAGCACTCAAGAGAGGGTAAACAGCATGTGCAAAGGCATGGGACCTTCCGAGACTAGTGAGGTCTGTGTGACAGGGAGATGCAGGGAGCTGGTGGTACAGACGCAACTGGGTCTAATGCCAAAGCTCTTGCAGATCAGGCCAAGAAATTTGAATTTTTTTCCTGTGGGCAAAAGGAGCCCGGTGGTTTTTTAAGTCTGGAAATTATACGATTAGATTTCTTCTTACAACACAGGTAGCATTACAATGGGGAATTCTTTATAATGAATTTCAGTAGGGACTCTTGGTGACAGGTGAGCTGCTGCAATAAGACATGCAAGAGAAGACTGAAGATGGCTGGGAGCAAGGCGTGGCCGTGGGGCTGGACGGGAGCAGCAGGCGTAATAAGACTTACGAAATAGGATTTTGCTGGTTTTGGTAACCGACTGAATCACTGCGTGAAGAAGAGAGAAGCATCGAGGATGACTCTGAAGACTGATGATAATATCCTCTGGGCCTCAGCAGGCTTTTAAAAAATAGTGTATCTATCTATCTTTCATTTCAGACAAAGACATTTTTTTCAAAATTGTTAGGTATTTCCATATGTACTTGAAAAGAGATATTCTATAGCAGCTCTAACCAAGAAGACTGCACAAAAGGAACAACGAAAACAACAAAAAGCTATCAGAATTTGAGAGCAGTTTTTGGCCTAAAACAGAAGGAAAATACCCCAAGAACCACAAGGTGAATATTTTGACACTGTTTTAACACTTACAATAAATAAAACATGGAAAAGTCTGCATGGGGCATTAACAGACTCAACCAATACTGGTCCCAGCTTTTTATGATTAGCTACTCACAGATGTTTGCCTTTACAAATATTTATGTATTCAGATTGATCCTACTGAATAAAAGGAAAACATGAGTGAATAAAAGTACTGCTACAAAAAGAGCTTTCCAAATGTGTACCCCAATAAAAAGTTGCAAAATGCTTCTTAGATGAAGGAGGATTTACCAGTTTCTATTTTTGAGTCACACCATCCTTCACAAAGGCAAAGTACTAAAACATCACGTCTAACATATAAAAGTGTACGGAATAAAAATACCACAAAAATACTTGGCAGCAGTGAGTCCAATCAAAAGTGTTTTCGATGGAAAAGTACCTCAACTAGTCTGAGAAGCTGTCGTTCTAAAAATGTGGATAGTGGAAGGAATGCAGGATTTAGAGTCAGAAGACTTGGTTTTGGATCCGCAATTATCACTGCATTATTCTTCAACATTTTCTCTCTATGTGCTAGCCATAAACATGCAATTCACCAGAAAAGGATATAAAATGTCTAACAAAGATATGGGGAAAATGTCATATTTCACTAATAATTAAAGAAGTTTGTTTTTTAAATGAAGATTCTAGTCTATTCAATTAGCAAACCGTTTTGTTCTTACAAAAAACTACTGCTGGGTATTAAGGAGAATTGAGAATTGATATGGGATATAAATTATTTCAACCTCTGTTGGAAGGCAATTTAGCAACACAGCTCTTGGTCTTATGACTCTCCTAAGGAAGTATCTTAAAATAGAGAAAAGCCTTAAGTAAAAATTGCTCATTGCAATATTATCTATAATGAAGGAAAACTAAATGCAAGCTAAATGTCAAACAGTAAGCACAGTTCAATAACTTTATTTACAGTTTGAATTATGTTCATAAAGACAGAAAAATGCTCATATTATATTAACTTGAAAAAAACCTCAGAATTCACAATTTTCTGATTTCAGCATTTAAAATTGAGGAATACAATATAGTAAGCAGTAGAATGGGTACCTTTTTCAATATTTCCTATGTCTTCTAATTTGTATAATTATGACTAATTTTACAATAGAAGTTTTGGAAATTGCATATCTATTTTTTAAAAGTACTCAAAGCTTTAAAATTATTTTCTAAAACAGTTGTCTAAAATATAACATCTAAAAGCAAAAATTTTCCTAAAATTCAAGAACAGCATGTGCTTTCTTTTTATATATTAACTGTGTTAATCACAGAAAGGAAATCGATAATATAATTGCCTTTTCTGTACCTTCAGATTATCCGGAAGTTCTGATCGCCCAGCATATCCAGGGTTCATTGTTATAAAGACAGCGCACGTGGGGTCAAGTTTTAGTTCAGTTCCTTCAAACACTAGTAAATCCGCACCTGCATTAATACCTGTGAGTAATCAAGAATGAAGTGACTTAGCAATTCCACATACAAATGGGACTGGTGCCATTCATTACCTCCTATATTTCTACTGTTTTCACACAATGCAGAGATAAACTAGTCCATTACCTCTTTGGAGAGTAAGAATTTGTTGAGCAACCACAGACAGTACTTCCAAATCAATTCTGTTAAACTCATCAAAGCAAGCCCAGGCTCCACAAGATAACAGTCCCTGGGAGAAAAGATCAATGAAATTTTTCAATTTTATCTGATTGAATATTACATTGAAATGTTGTATTTTCACCTCATCTTTTCGCGGATTTAATATCCTATCAAGGAAATTGCTTATTCACCCTTATCTTTAAAGCTTTAAAGATGGCTTATTCTTTTATTACCAATTCATTATTCTGCATGAACAAAGAGTTCAATCAACTGGAAAATTTTTCAATTGATTTTTTCTTTTACTTTCTGTGTATATCTTTTGCCATTTAGATGTATATCTATAATTTCATAGCCTTTCTTACTTTTTATTTACAAGCTGATTTTATTTGCTTTTTCCTTATGGACTCCATAGAATGGATTGTAATAATCCTTTAAATAAGATGACTTCTGTTGCCAATGAGACTACTCTCTGGCCTGAGCACCTTAATGACCAACTAACACCGTTTGAGGCACTAGTTTGCAGTTCTAACTCACAGATACCTCATAAGTATGTGCCATTTGGTCATAAGGAAAAACTGGAAAATCAAGCTTGAGTAGTCGAGTCGAAATGTGGACTAACTTTAAAAAATCAATGCAAAAATATTCATTGAATGTACATTCTATAGATTGCATATGTATGTATGTGTGTTTCACTGAGTACCTAGTATATGCCAGGCATGATGTAAGGCACTTTGTATATATCTTTTATGAGAGGAAACTAAGGCTATATCACATAAGATGTTAAGTATCAATAATTAGTACAATGCCATACATCTAATAGTGGCTGACCTTGGATTTGTGTACAGTTCAATCTACTGAAACACTGGATTAAACATGAATGGCATGCAATCAAAGAGTAGTACATTTTCATTATTTAGAGAAGACTCTATGACTTAGAAATCTAATACACGATAAAATAAAAGGATTAGAAATCACAGAACAGAATGCTTATGAAGTCACATGTTCAAACAGTTATACAGATTGTGAGGTTCTTAATAGTAAGACCTATGTCTTTTTTATTTTGTACCCCCATTATTCAGCATGATCCTAACACAAACTGTCCATATGATCAATACTTATCAATAATCAAATTTAATATTATAAGTATATGAATCTACATCAAAGAATTAAGAATATCATTATATAGATTTGAAAACTTAGCACATACCAGACTTTTCTTTAAACATTTAGGAATATAGTGGCTATTCAAACTACACATAGAATCTTTTAGATTTGCTGTTTATTTCTTTAATCATTACAACTAGGTTGTATATCATGATAGAGGATGATTAAAATAGTTACTGGTCACACAAATGTTTTCTTCATATGTTATTCATTATAATATTTTCTTTTATTTTATTCTAATTGTTTCAGCATCACAAATGTAGAGACTTTTTATGCTCCAAATCTATTATAAAATGACTAGGCCATACTTCAGGGAGGAATAGTTTACTGTATGGGGTAGGGTTGTTATATTCCTTTTTGTTAGTTTGTGTGTTTTTTTTTTTTTAATGTTAACGTTTTCTGGAGATACTTTTGAAAAGGATTACAGAATCTTTAAAATGTACTTTGAAAAGTATAGAAAAATAGAAATCAAATAAACAAATAAGTAGAGCCCATAATCCCACACGGATAATTTTGTGTCCAATTCTACCACCTAATATTTTAAGGAATAACAGGCTGTAGCAACAAAGCACTAAAATGACCAGATGTTCATAGGTTACACCGATGAACTTAGGGACTTTATACTGTTAACTTCCCTTTTTGCAATCTTACAGACTCATAAGAGTGGGAATCTGACTCAGACTAAGAAAAAACAAAAGAAGGATTTCAAGTTCACCAAAATGATTAACAAAAAAACAAAAGAAAGATTTCAGGTTCACCAAAAAGATTAATTAGAATGTGTCTATAGAAGTAAATCATTGAACTTGTTAATGATTAATGAACTTGTTAATATTAACTTGTTAATAACAAGATCTACCGGACAAAGAAGTCTTTAGATACCACAATTTCTACATGATGCAGTGATTCTCAAACTTCTAGCTGTCCAGTATACTGGAGGGACACCACTCATTCATTTCTATCAGTAATACTGACCCATTATAGCAAGGACTGGAGGCAGAGGTCCTTCTCAAATAAGCTTTTGATATAACCCTACTTCTCTCGAGAATTACTGAGATAATACTTTAATTTTAACTTTGCTTAAACTACAGTAAATCTTTTACTTGCATCAAATTATGTTTCATTATGAACAGCCTTTCTGAGAAGTTATCATATCGCAAATGACGAGTCAACTCAAACCTTAAAGAATTTTCCTAAAGCCAGATAATCCAACCCATCAGAACAGTTGAAAACAACACATTGTTTGGCTACAGCTTTGGCTAAATCTTTTGTAGTTTCAGTCTTTCCAGTTCCAGCTGGCCCCTCAGGTGCTCCTCCAAGGTGCAGATGAAGGGCTCCAAATAAGGTTCTGAAATATAATAAACAATCTTTGTTGAATAATGTGATTTTTATATACATTCTGAAAAGAAGAAAAATTTAAGCTGAGAGCCAAATTTTCCACTTCCCCATCAATAACTCCTTCCTTCCTACTAGTCTATGAAAATCTTTGGGCATTACTTTTGTCTGTTATTATGTTTTACTTCTGAATAGCTGTATATATGACAAAAGCAGAACAAATTCACTTTTGAAATTCAGTGCTGACTTCTGGTCAATACAGAGAATTCAGCTGACCCTGAGTCACCAAATCCCCCTACTGCAAGCATATGGAAATGCTACATAAAAGGAAAATATAACAACTTTTGAAATATACAGCCATTTTTGAACGAATGAAAAGGAAATTATCAATGAAGAGGGAATGCATAGCTGGAAAAGTAATTAGGTGCTAGAGCTGTAGAGGTGCACATTGGTTTGGAATTTGCATATAAACACAAGTGTATTTATACCCACATAGAAAATAAATCCTTAGAACTGAGCAAGCTGAGGAGCTGGAATGGATTCACTATTTAAAGCTAGAAGACTTGAAAGGCTGCCTTGTGTGTAAATGGGAACTAAAATTACTCCAGCAACCTACTCAAGAGACAAAGAAGAGTCAACTAAGGAAGAGACAGGAAGCTTACCCTTCATACAGTGCCCAACGAGAAACCTACATTTCACGGAGGGTGGGATCCAGTTCCCATTACTGATGGGCCATGAACCCAAAATGAGAAATTAACATTAAAATTTTGTTCTGAAAACCCTAGAGCCCTCCACAGAGATAAATGTAAAACTGCTCCACATGGACACCTCCACAGGTGAGAAAATGTAAGACTACACGGGGAAACAACCCCTATTAAATTTAGCTCACAGCTAAAACTGGAAAGAGAGATCAGAATTAAGAATCAGACTTGCAGTGACAAAGGCAGTTGGACAATCGTCTGGGAGGGTTACTGCACATATGGCACTCTGCCTTCTTTGGTATCCTAGCAATTTTTTTAAAATAAGATTTTAAATAAAAAGCAATACACGTCGGGCTTCCCTGGTGGCGCAGTTGTTGAGAGTCCACCTGCCAATGCAGGGGACACGGGTTCGTGCCCCGGTCCAGGAAGATCCCACATGCTGCAGAGCGGCTAGGCCCATGAGCCATGGCCGCTGAGCCTGCGCTCCGCAATGGGAGAGGCCACAACAGTGAGAGACCCACGTACCTCCAAAAAAAAAAAAAAAAGCAATACACATCATAAAATTGTGGGGAAAAACAGAAGCCAATTTCATAAGAGAGGCAACATGGAATCTAGCAATGAAAAATACAATCACTGAACTTTTGAAAACTCAGTAAACAGAATAAATAGCAGAGAAAACCTAAAGAAACAGAATTATGCACTAGAAGATAAATATGAGGAAATCACCCAGGGAGAGAGGTCAACTATAAGAAAAGTTAAAGACATAGAAGAAAGAAGGAAGAGAATGGGGAAAAGGCAAAATTCAAAAAACAATGGCTAAGAATTTGCCAGAATTAAAGATATTAATTGAAAAAGTCCCAAGTAGGATAAATAAAAACTCATCCACATCTAGTAGCATCCAGTGAACATCAACAATAAAGAGAAAACCTTAGAAACTACAATGGAGAAAATTACCTATAAAGGAATAATAATTAGAATAACAGAATACTCAGCAGGAGCAATGAATGCCAGTAGAATATCTTTGGAGAGCTGAGGGAAAATTACTGTTCATCTACAGTTTTATACCTAGCTAATCTATCATTTAATAATCTAGTGAAGACTAAAAGAAAAAAAAGAGAAGAAGAAGAGAAAGAGGCAATTTTAGATAAATACTGGTATAGCTCACTACTTGCAGAGCCTCACTTGAACAATTACTAAAAGTTATTGCCTAGTAAGGAGAAAAATTAAACCAGAAATCAGACAAAGAAAGAAGCAATGGCAAGTAAAGACACTGATAAAAGTTTTGGTAAACCTACATAAATATTAGTTGTAAAAAAATGTGTAACGGTATATAAACACAGATCGTTCTGTGTTAGAATTTTGACTAAAACCCCAAGCTGAGAGCTTTAAAATATTTAAAGTCAAGAGAATGCCTGCAGCTTCTCCTGATGGCAGAGTAGGAGAAAACAGGGATGGGAAGAAAGATCCACTCTTACTGATGGCAAAACAAATGTGTGTATCATCTGGGCAGACCTAGATCCCACTGGAAGGGAACCAGATTTGAGTCAAGCTGAATGGGACCCTGTGCAGGAGGCCCATGTAGAATCAGAGGAGACCCCAGGAAGAGGGTCAGTGTGTGGTGGACCTCAGCAGAGGCTGAAGCAAAAGTCACCAGCAGCCAGCCAGAGAAGGCATTTTCCGCAGGTGGGAGAAGCAGGTGACTGCAGATTCCCAAAGAACCCACATAAACATCCCCTGGGAGATCTGGTACATCTAGACTTGTGCCATCAAGGAAGGCACTAAACAGCCAGGAGATAGTTGTCACCCAAGACACCTGTCACCTATAAACCTACCTCTCCCTTTCCTTCTCCTCTCCTCCATCAACCCCCAACACTAGAGGAGCTAAAAGATGAGCTATTGAGGGATGAATGCAAAGGACAGGGACAAAAATGACAAAAGACTGACCACATTTACCTTCCCAAATGCAGGCCATGAGCTTGAGTCAAGCTCAAGCTGGAAGGGAAGGGATGTTTTAAACTGGTTGAAAAATAGTAACTTTCATTTTAGACCTAAATGGACTTTTAGTACCTGAAAATAATAACACTATTCATTAACATATTAAAGTTGCCAGAAAGAGTAGGAATCTACCTTAGATTTCATCCAGAAATGGGGAAAATATTTGATAGAGCAAGTTTAAAAGAATGGTGATAAAAAAGAACAAAATTGCTTTCTGCTCGCATCCTGAGACTGGTTTCGTCAATAAACTACTTACAGTTGAGAAAATGAAAAAAACAAAGTTTAATTTAGTATTTGACAATAATTTGGAGTATGGGAGATGGGACCTTGGCGTTAAACATAAAGGTATTTTATTATTCAGAAGGACAATAAAAAACAATGTACATGTAAATACCTATGAGATACCTGATGGAGATATCCAGCAGGCATGTGTGTGGAGAAAATTAACAGGAGAGAGACCTTGGCTGGCGGTACAGGTTTGGGGATCTTCAGAATGTAGGCTGTTAAAGCCTAAGAATGGATGAGGACATTCAGGAAACCATGACGCAGGAAACAAAACAATACATGAAGACAGAATTCTAGAAAATTCCTTGGAGAAGGAAGAAGGATGTCTCAAATGATCCAAAAGGAAGAGTCAGAAGTTTCAAGAAAGGAGAAATGAACAAAGTAAAAAAATAACAGGAACGCCTGATAATACTTCGAGCTCTAGAGCTGAGAGGAAGATGCCAGCAGAGAAAGAAATTGAAGGTCATGTTGAGACAAGAATTAAGGGTCTAGGCAAAGATAACAGAGGATACATTTGGTGCTTAAAAAATTGAGTAATTTAGGAGTGAGTGAAAGTTGTTCCAATTAGATCTTTAAATTAATGAGTTTACCTGTAACACCTGTCAGTGAGTGGAGTAATAACCAGCCTAAGAGAATTACCCAGATATTCATATCCATATCGTAAACCAGCATTAATCATCTTTGTTTCTAAATGATTGTCCTAGTACAAATCAGATAAAATGAAGTTAGCTTAAATAATAAAAATTTAAATAATATGAAACCTCAAGTTCTTAAATAATAGCCATGTTGTAAACAACAACTTTAAATTTCACTTTTCAGGCATCATTTAATTCAGTAGAAGAATTCAATATCTAATTTCCTTGGATAAGTAATTGAAGTCACTGGCTTCAATTTTCCCCGTAGAACAACTTTGGAAAGTGTATTTATTCTTTACCTCTCTTATATTTTCTTTTTTTAAACTTGCTAACACTATTTTATTAAGGTATAATTGACATACAACATTATATTAGTTTTAGGATACAACATAATGATTCCATATTTATATTTATTGCAAAATGATCACCATAATAAGTCAACATCCCTCACCATACAGTTAGAATTTTTTTCTTGTGAGGAGAACTTTTAAGACCTACTTTTCGCAACTTTCAAGCATGCAATACAGTATTATAGTTGCCATGCTGTATATTACATCCCCATGAATTACTTATTTTATGACTGGAAGTTTTGACCTTTTGACTCCTTTCACCCATTTCTCTCACCTTCCCTACCCTCACCCCCAGGCAACCCCCAATCTGTTCTCTGTATCTCTCAGCTTTTTAATTTTTATTTTATTTTGTTTTTTAGATTCCACATATAAGTGAGATCACATGGTATTTGTCTTTCTCTGACTTATTTCACTTAGTATAATGCCTTCAAGGTCCATTCATGCTGCTGTAAATGTCAATATTTTTTATGGCTGAGTAGTATTCTATTACATATCTATATCTATATCTATATATATATATATCTCACATCTTCTTTAACCATTCATCCATCAATGAACATTTAGTTTGTTTCCATATCTTGGCTGTTGTAAAAAATAATGCAATTAACATGGGTGTGCATATATCTTTTTGAGTTAAGTGTTTCTGTTTTCTTCAGATAAATACCCAGAAGAGGAATTGCTGGATCATACGGTAGTTCTATTTTTAAAGTTTTTTTTGAGGAGTCTCCATACTGTTTTCCATGGTGGCTGCACCAATTTACATTCCCACCAAAAGTACATGAGGGTTCCCTTTTTTCCAAATCCTTGCCAAGATGTGTTACCTCTTGTCTTTTTGAGAACAGCCATTCTACCAGGTGTGAGATGATATCCCATTGTGGTTTTGATTTGCATTTTCCTGACAATTAGTGATGTTGAGCATCTTTTCATGTGCCTGTTGGCCATCTGTATGTCTTCTTTAGAAAACTATCTATTCAGATTCTCTGCCCATTTTTATTTATTTATTTAAGTGTCCAAGAGGTGCTTTATTTATTTATTTAACATCTTTATTGGAGTATAATTGCTTTACACTGGTGTGTTAGTTTCTGCTTTATAACAAAGTGAATCAGCTATAATATACATATACCCCCATATCTCCTCCCTCTTATGTCTCCCTCCCACCCTCCCTATCCCAACCCTCTAGGTGGTCACAAAGCACGGAGCTGATCTCCCTGGGCTATGCGGCTGCTTCTGCCCATTTTTTAATCAGATTTTTTTTGCTATTGAGTTGCATCTGTTCCTTATCTATTTTGGATTTAACCTCTTATCAGATATATAGTTTGCAAATATTTTCTCCTATTCAGTAGGTTGCCTTCTCAATTTGTTGATGCTTTACTTTGATGTGCAGAAGCTTGATACAGTCCCACTTGTTTATTTTTGCTTTTGCTGCCTTTGCTTTTGGTGTCAAATTCAAAAAATCACCAAGACCAATGTAAAGGAGCTTACCACCTATGTTTTCTTGGAATTTTATGGTTTCAAGTCTTACATTCAAGTCTTTAATCCATTTTGAGTTAATTTGGGGGTATGATGTAAGATAGTGATACAATTTCATTCTTTTGCATGTGGCTGTCCAGTTTTCCCAACACCATTTATTAAATGTCCTTTCCCCATTTATATGCTTGGCTCCTTTGTTGTAAAGTAATTGACCATATATGTGTATGTTTATTTCTGGACTCTTTATTCTTTTCCAATGATCTATGTGTCTCTTTTCATGCCAATACCATACTGGTTTGATTACTTTAGCTCTGGTAGTATAATCTGAAATCAGGGAGTGTGATGCCTCCAGCTTTGTTCTTCTTTCTCAAGACTGCTTTGGCTATTTGGGGTCTTTTTTGTTTCCATAAAAAAATATTAGGATTGTTTGTTCTATTGTTGTGAAAAATGCCATTGGAATTTTGATAGAAATTGCATTAAGTCTGTAGATTGCTTTGGGTAGTATGGACATTTTAACAATGTTGATTCTTCCAATCCGTGAACACAGATCTTTTCATTTATTTGTGTCTTCTTCAATTTCTTTCATCAGTGTCTTATAGTTTTCAGTTTATAGGTCTTTCACCTTCTTGGGTAAATTTATTCCTAAGTTATTTTATTCTTTTTGAGCAATTGTAAATTGGATTGTTTTCTTACTCTTTTTGATAGTTCATTATTCTCCTATATTTTCAATCATTTGTTCAACTTGTTTTCACTGTAGAGGGAGTATTATCATCATCACCATTTTACAGATAAGGAAGCGGGTGCCTGAAGAGAGTAGGTAACTTGCCCAAGTCACACAACTGGTAAGGGGAGGATGTAGCATTTGAAACAATCAGTCTACAGTTTGAGCTCCTAACCACTGTACTCACGGCCTCATATGGTTTTCCAGGGTTCTGGTTCTTGTAACTCTTCTCTTCCCACTCCATACCTCCCAAAGCCTTTCACAAAAGTGAATATGATAACTTCTGAGTCTCTATCTCCAATCCTCAGCTCTCTCTTCCCATTCTCAGCAGGCCCAGTCTTGTTCACTGTACTGTTCCTGCTCCTCCTGCCTTCCTGATGGTGACTGACATCACCAACTACATAGATCCCCTGATAAAAACCTTCCTCCAGATCATGTTTCTGGTTAGTTCAATTGATCAACAAGAGGAAAGTTTAATGACTAAATCATACTAAAACAGTCTGATTTGTACACTCTTTAGATGCATCAGGAATCTAAGAACACAATTATAAACTGATTAGTTTCAACATTTTACAGATTCAGCAAGCATAATGACTAATTTCAAATGAGTAATTTTTTATAATTACTCATAGTTTGTGTGCATCTATATATGTATTTCTATGTAACTATACATTTGGATACAGATATAAACACAGTTTTCAAACACTTGACATATAGTTTTTGGCTGCCTTAATCTTCAATCTGGAGAATGCTTTTTAGGTATAGTCAGCCATCAGCTAAAATCCTAAAATCCTATATTACTGATACTATTTCTCATGTGAGCTAGCAAGCACAAATTATATACCTGTGAGCTGAAATTGCTGAGTAATAACATTCAGTGATATTACTTACTTGCCAATAGTACCTAAGCTGACTTAACCATTCAAAGTCAGAGTCATCACTAACTTTCTTTTTAACAAGTGTTGTGAGAACATCTCTAGCATGGACATCCAGCACCACGAGGGCTCCCAGAGTAACACGATTCTGCTTGGACAATTTGCCACGAACCAAGGTGACAATATCATCAATTTGTTTGTTACATTTTTCCAAGTATTGCTCAAGAGACTGAAAGAAAATAAGATATAATTACTCAGTGTGATCAGAATCCTTTTGAACAAAAAATTTTTGACCTAGCATGTATACAGAGTATTTTCTACATTTTTATTATAACTTTCCATATGACATAACTTAAAAATAATCAAAAAAAATTTTTTTACTACAAAGGTATTAGGTGAACAAGCTCAATCAGGCCAGACATAGTTGACATACATGGTTTGCGCCTACCCAACATCCCCTCCTTTCCATTTCTGCTCTTGTATGCTCTTGTGGTTTTGTGAGCTGTCAATCATATTGCCCCATCTCCAAGGCAATATGAAGGAGGGCATGTGTGACCCAACCAGAGCCAATCACACTTCTTTCCAGGGACTGCTATACAGATGGGAAGAAAAGTGCTTTTCACTAGGCTTGGGAGACTCTCAGAATGCCAATCCGAAGCTACTGAAAGCCTTCACCCCACTGCAGAAAAAAGCCTGACAGAGACCAGTAGAGATGAAAAATAGACAACAAAAGAGAAACTGCAGCAGTGATGAAGCCCTGAGATCCTGATTCCAAATGCTCTACCTTAGATCTCATGAATCCTTCTAGTACTCCTGTGTGAGCTTCTGAGTAGGATTTGTGCCACTTGAAATGTAAAGATCCTAAAACACAAAACAGCTAACATTTTAGTTTATGGTGAGCTAAGGCCAGTTCTAAGGATCAGGCTCTTTTGGGAGGGGTCTCTTTTCTGGTGGGTAAATCTGATCAGTATGTGAAAAAGAGAAGAGGGTTTAGGAAAATCAAATTAAAATCAATGAAAACTGCTGTGCCTAAGGGAAGTGTAAATATGCTGCAGCAGGCTGATGTGGTCACTTTTCCCCACTCTAATAATATTTAATAAGCATTGGGCACCAATGAGTTTATTTCACTCCTTTAGGACCAGGTTAAGTGGTAGCAATGAAACTAAAAATGAGGATTTCCAAGGATGAGAAAAGCTTAAAGGGTAGAGTTGGAGACTTGTTTCTTTAAGGGTCACTTTTATTACTCCTTGAAATATTTTATCCTTTTTTTTAGGAAGTCATTTTTTCAAAAGTTTGGTGCTTGAACACTATTCCATTTATATCATTTTCATAATTAATTGCTATTAATTTGCTTCATAAGTAGTGAAAAATAAAATTCTGTCCCACCTATGTCTAAATAACCCCAAGTGTTTAAATTCTTGGAGCCAATTGGTGAATTTAAGTATATTGAGTACACAGATTAGTAAGAATAGTTTTGCTCCCAAGAACACAAACTACGCCAGGTGGTGCATCTTAGTTTCCTAATCAGTAAAAGTCAGGATCTTTGAGAGCCTTACCAGTTCTCACATACTGTAGTTCAACACAAGGCATAAGATTAAACTTTTAATGTTTGGACCTGACAGTATAAATTATACGTCCATAAGAATTTGTTACTATTTACATCAGCAGAATGTATTTTGCTACACTAGAGAAACAGATTTACAACTAAAATTTAGCTTCAAACTGTGATGAACTAAGTTCTTTAGGAACCATATTATAATAAATCAATGAGAATTCAGATCAGCTAGATTGAAAAAAATCATAATATTGAATCACTTTTGTTACATTTTATTCATTGTAAACTGTTCTGTACAGTGAACTAATGAATCTAAAGGTAACTATCAATACTTTATATAGTTATCCAAAATAAACCCTGTGTGGAATCATATTTTTATCATACCTAGTTCCCTCTACATACACAATGATAAACTGACTCAAAATCATAGCAATATTTGCAATAACCCAAGCTCTGTGACAGTGGTGATTCTTCCATTCATTTTTAGCCCCTGTAATAGCTCATATACTGACTAGTTCCACAGTGACTATTCTTTGAATAAATAAATGGAAACAGATCCTGAGGGGAATGGGTCCTCTGGAAGTGGGACAGTACAACATGGTGCTATCATAGCATCCAGCTCCAGACAACTTGGAGTGTTTGCAGAGAATGGAAATGTCTAGTCTCCTCTGAGGCTGCCAAGAGTCTCCAGCTACTGAACCAAAGATATCAGTTTCGAATGTGAACCACACATTAATTAAGGAAAAAGTCATCAACACACAGAATACTAAAACATGTGGTACCCTCCCCTGATAGAAACACATATTAAATCACCAGTGCTTTAGAATACTAAAACATGTGCCATCCCCTCCTGATGCTGCTACAGAACCTAAACAAACTGAATATGCATGAGATACAGACAGGGACAAGGTACACAGACAGCAGATGAAGGGCATATTGAAGCAGAGTATTCACAAGCAGAGGAAAAAGGAAAGAATTAATTTTTAAGGACACGTACAACGCTTAATTTCATTCCATGAAATTTAGCTATGTGAAACATCACAAAACACAACAGAAGAGAACAATCCAGCAAGTAACAGCGAAAAAGGCTGGCTAAGTTCCACTCAATTACAGCTTTAGAGGATCTACGTCTACGAAGCTGAGTCCCCCTGGAGTAGTAGTCACTCAAGGCATGGATTCTCATTTTGGCTTTCTCTGTGAACGGCTCCATACGTGCACCATATTACACGAGTGGGATAAAATGGAGTAAACTAATAAATGAGTGAATAAATAACCTCATCTCAGTATCAGTGGATACTGTTGTAAGCCAAAAAAAAATCTATTTGTATCTGTATAAAATATGCTAAGAACAATATGGTAAGAATTGTAGGCAGATAGCTTTGAGCAGAGGACATATTGAAATGGAATGACCTAAATTGTGTGTCCCTTGAGAAACAAATTATGCCTGGGAGATAAGTAGAAGCATGAAAGGTTTACACTTAAATTCTCTACCTCAACTCCTACCTGTTCCAGAGAAAAATATCGTTTTGACAGACGGGTGGAGGTTTAATAAACACCACGTTTAAATTGAAGAAATGTGGAAGATGCCTACAAATTTGTCTTATTTGATCACATTTGCTTCTTTGTTCCCTCTATTTCCCATAGTGATGAATGAGAAAGTTGGCATGGTGGTTTGGGGGGCCAGCAAGCAAGGAGCGAGATCCATGTCCCCCAGTAACCCACATTGGCGACAGAGGAATCCCTTTGTGTGGGGAGGTGGCTGCATGGTAGCTTAAAAGTAAAAAGACAAAATGAAGTTTCTGGACCCATTGGGGAGAAAAGAAACATGCACATAGACAGCCAAGAGCCCAGAAGTATCCCCAAGGGCTTACTGCTGTAAGGGAAACCCTCATTCCCCGTGCTCTGGTTTCCATGAGGAAAGACTTTTTCCTAAAAATCCCTGACTTCCTGCCCTATGCCCTTATCCTTTCCTCAGAGGAGAAATAAGTGACCTGTTGGTAAGTTGGAGTGAACTAAGCATGTGACACTCAGCTCCCTCCTCTACGAGACCTGCCTGCTTACAAAGAATACGAGTCTCTCTCAAACCCTACACTCACCAGTGCTCAACAATACCTTACAGACAATAATGCCAAACTCCATGTAAAAAATACATGAAAAACTCATGGTTTTAAACAACATCTGCAATTGCTAGATTCCAACTGACCTATCAGTCAACCAAAAGTTGACCTGCTTGGAATCCTACCTTATGGATAAGAATGCTGCTTCTGTTTTTATTATTATTTTAATATTATTATTTTAATATTATAATATTAAATATATATTTGTTAGAATAATTAATATTAAGCATCATTCAAAATATTATTATTTACTAAAAATCAGTACACTAAAAATTAAAATAGTCAAAATAAGTCAATTAATATCTTTTGTCTTCATAGGGTAGTTTTACTGAAGATATAAAAGAGAATTATGTTATGTATTTCCTCCTAAACTTTCTGAGTTTAGGACATTTCTTTGTCCTATTATCACTGTATTTTTAAAGGCATAAAAATGTATATAATAAAAAGATTGAGGCTCCAGTACGCTTGGCTTTTTGAGTGGATTGTCTTTATTTTTTTTTAGAATAATTGTATTTTGGCAATTATAACTATTTAAAAAATGCTGCAAAACCTGTGGGTAATAAAAGCTCACCTTTTGTCCTTTTGCAATAGCTGTTTGTACTTCTGTTGTCCAAAAGGTTTGGGATACACAGAGAACTGTCTGTCCAGGCCAATCTCTTACCCAGTTAATTCGTTCATGTTGTGTATAGGCAGAAAGTGCATCTCTAATTACCTAATTGAAAAAGAAAATGCTAAAGGTAAACAATTTCATACTTTACTTGAACAAGCTAAAACATGAAGAGCTAACTCCTGAGTGGATTATCTTGTACTGCTCAACTTCTTACAGCTTAGCCAATGATGAAGATCTAAAGCATGTAACTAGACAATTTCAAGTTTTTCCATACACCTGAGAGCAAAACAAATATATTACATAGCATTTTATTTTGCTGATACATAATCTATTTGTGTGAACCACATTATATGAAATATTTCTTTGGCCAGTTGTAGCCAAAAATGTCCTGGGTACATCTGGACTGAACGCAAGCAATGTAATTACAAAACATAAGTTCAAATAATTCCAAAATGAGATCTGTCAAATTCACACCTTATTTTCTTTGAACTTAATCAGATCCCCACTCAGCCATGTGTATATTTGTACATGCACACTCAAGCACCCTACACAATTCCTCTAAAATTCCTCCTGTGTTTCCAGACCTCACTCCCTCTCAGTCCTGTAGTTTGATGCCCAAGGCTATGATGACAGGGTGGATATATAATTCATTCATGGAGAGTTGAGAGCTGTAAATTCAGGAAGCCTAAGTCATGTACTTTACTACATATGTTTTCAGTGAATTCATAGATCCACTTTTTCTATCAGCCATCAGTAGGAAACATTCCAATCTATTATATGTATCAATCAAAAATAGTAGCATCTATGAGGTGATAGTCACGTTAATGTCTGAATTTCAGAAAAGATTATCAAAATTACATTTTTCTGAGAAATATATAAGGATAGGCAAATCTTTCTGGATTTCTAGTTTAGCTAGGATATTTACGGAGTTGAATAGAAATGAAGGGCAATGTTGTCTATTGATAATAAAGAAAATGTAAAAGGTCAGAGGAAGCCACAGAAAGGGCAGGTGAAAAGGAGAAACTGAGAGATGGGAGGAACACAGGAAAGTATAGAAGGTACCGTAGAGAAACGCCAAAGATGGAATAAATATGTGTTCTAGAAGGACACTGTGGAGAGAATAGGAGGGAGGCATTAAAATCTAAATCACAAATTTCTATACAGTTGTATGAGGAGAAATATGATTACATAAAGTTCTATAATATTGTATATAAAATATATTATTAAACTGTGTATGCCATATATGAAAAATAACATATTTTGGCAGTTGCAAGCTGCCAAACTACAGAAAACTGCAGTATTAAACCCATGATAATCCAGTAAGATAAAAGGGCAAAGGTGCCAACATGATTTTTTATTATTTAGAAATGACACAAAATTCACTTAATTTAGGCATGCAGTAGCCTTTCAAGCATACAAATACGTATAGCACAACACAGTAACACACATAGCTCCTATCTGTAGTATTTTACATTGCATTCACTTGCATTTTTCCCACCGACACAAACTTACACATGAACATTTGGGGAAGATATTTCCTAGCCGCTTACTTGCCACCCCATCTTAATGCTCTGAAATGGTAACCAAAATATTTTCTCTGAGTACTTTGACAAACAAAATTAAAAGAATAGTTGAAATAGTATTAGATATGTCTAAAATAATGAGTTACCACTGTACACATCAAGTAACAAACCATATAACCAATTCAATGCTGCTAAGTAGTGGTCCAAGTGAAATGCATTTAACTGCTGATAGCTGCGTAAATGGGAAAGCTGCTTGTCAATATTTATCAAGCCCTATGAAAGCTCATCCTCTTTTGCCCAGTGATTCTACATATGAGAAGTTATCATAAGAAAATAAATAATTCAATCAAAGAAACCAGTATGCATAAGGACATTCATTATCACTCAATCCATAATAGGGAGAAATGGGAACCTGTCCAAAAGATTTTGCATCTATTGAAAAAATACAAAGCAAGCAGATAATAAAATTATATTTAAGAGAAAGGAACATTAAGACACGTGATGTACATTAAACACCTAGATTCCAGTGAATTTTTCAATAATGTGTGACAGCATCTGAAAAATTCATGAAAACTGTTGTTGATTAGGGCTTGATGCCATATTTCCTTCTCATTCTTTCTCTCATGCTTCCCTGCTCAATCATGATTTTTATTCCTGGTAAGGAACTTGAATGCTAAGTCCACATTACAGTAAAAAATTAATTAACTGCTCAATTAAGCTCTATCTGCTCCCTCGGCTTAAAATTCTCTACTAACAAAAATAATTACAAATGGTTGAGGTGGTAATATGCTTTCTGAGATATGGAAAATATGAAGTTACTGTTAATTGTAGAAAATACTTATGATTTTCTAACATTTTGGTACATATTTTATATATTCACAGAACAAAAGGAACCACCAGAGGGGCATACATGTCAAGGAGACTGATGTGAAACTGCAGAGAGATGCTTCCAAGGCGAGACTAAAGACAGACTATGCAGACCAAAGTGTGTCTAACATTGAAAGCACAAGAAATGAGACAGACTCATGACTAAAACCCAAGTTTGTTGTAGTATGTATGGTATTTTGTCCCACTTTTCAAGTGAGTCACTACAAAATTAGTATCAGAGACTATATCTTTGCCTTCAATCTATCTGTTACAATTGAATTGGTAATTCATGACTCACTTTTTCTAAATAAAAGTGCATTTATCAATAATACCTTAACGTTCTATCATCTTTACTAGAAATAATAATAAATACAGTTGGCTACCTTATGGATGGATTTAATCATAACTCTCTCTAACTCAGCCAACCACTTCTCCACTTGACCTCTGGCTTTGGCTGTTGAAATGGTGTCTACGAGTTCCACCACTTCTCCTTCACTACTCTTCATGTGAGTGATGTCCAAACTTTCT
The DNA here is from genome assembly GCF_964374135.1 of Grampus griseus. NCBI lineage: Eukaryota > Metazoa > Chordata > Mammalia > Artiodactyla > Delphinidae > Grampus > Grampus griseus. The sequence goes on along the minus strand of NC_139001.1, from coordinate 38,997,010 downwards.
GTAAATTCCACCTTTGCAATTCCTTCAAAACATTTCTTCAAGTGAGGTTGTACTCTGTCAGGAAAAAAAATGTTTAAGAGACTTAACCAAATAAAAGCAATTCCCTAAATATCAGTGTTCTTTGTATACCAATCTTCATTCAAAATTCATAAATGTGCACTATGTGTGAGGCCCCTGCTAGATGCTAGAGATGAAGCGCTGATAGAAAACACAGTCCAGTGGGAGATCATCATTAATGGAATAATCACAAAAAGATCTGTAAGATTACAATTATCCTAAGAGCTACATGAGGCTTTGTTTCCAACACAATGAATCAAAAGCTGTTAAAAGTAATACAAGGACCAAACCAATCTTGATCAACAGATAAAACACTAATCTGAAGAATCTTCAAATGCGCAAAAAGTAAGATATTTCAACTGGGATCTTCAGAGACTGCTTGCAAATTATGAACTAGGTTTAGTGCTTTAAGTAAGTCAACTACTTTGAAGGTGCCCAACTTTAGTCTATTCATTGTAATACAGATGGAACTGACTAAATTCCTCATTCTTGGCACGTTACAAATGACCGATTGAATTTATCTTTCAAACAGGCAAAAAATGGGCAGAGTATAAAAAGTCAGGTGGAAATCTGAGTCTAAATTTATCTTTTTGTCTGGATTACTTGTCTCCTACTTTGAAGGCACAAGACACAAAAGTGACAAATTTAACAAATATCTATTCACTGACTGATGTAAACCAGACAGACTCTCTTCTAAGGAACAGGGAATCAGCTGTGAGGGGGAGAAGGTCAAAAATCTCAGCCATCATGGAGCTTATGTTCTGCTAGAGGAAAGCAAACAGTAAACAAATAAGCACATTATAGAGTAAGCCAGATGATAAAAAGTGTGCTGAAAGAAAACGAGGCAGAGAAGATAATCAAGAAAGGTGACTAGGGAGTGCTGGAAGGGGTGCCACTTTAAATAAGTGGCCAGGGAAGGCCTTCTTGAATGGCAGATGTTTGAGCAGGTTTCCACAAAGATCTAGAGGAGGTAAAAGAAGTCTTATGGATATTTGGGTGAGGAGGATCCCAGGCAAATAGAACAGTACACTGAGGGAGGAGGCTGCCCCTTTTATGGGAGAATTACAAGGACTGTAGCAGAATAAACAAGAAGAAAGCTAGTGGGGGATGACTAGGAAGGATCATGGGGGAGCACCTACGTGGGTGACTGCAAGCCACTGAGAGGGCGCTGACTTTTATTCTGCATGGGACGTAGAAGAGGGATGTGTTCTGAAAAATCTTTAAGACAATATGTGATAAAATGAGAAATCCACTCCAAGGTTCATCACATTCGGAAAAATATCATTCAACGGTATTCCTTATGCTTTTAATAATTATTTAAGTTGATTATTGATATGATTTAGAATAGTCTTGAAAAAAGTTATTACATAAACAAAATCATATATATTTAAGTTCTGCATTATTCTGAAAATTAAAGGCAACAAACTTAGCCATGTATTATATACATATAATATATATGTATATCTTACTTACCTAGTGGGATCTTTAGTCTCAGACAGTATCTCAAGAAGTTCATCGTTAGACAAGAAAAAGAATCTGGGGAAGAAGAGACGCTTCTTTTCCAAATATTCATTAAGTCCTTTAAGAATGAGTTCCAATAGTTCATTAGATTTTTTCAGCCTCTCCAGCATTTTCTCAATAGTTACAACTGCCAGAACATGTTTATCCTAAAAATAAAAAATGTACAACTCAAAAATATTTGATATTCATATTGACTTTATATTCCTATTATTTTTGAGATTGCATGGTTTTAATATAACAAATGTTATTCAAAATTTAAAGTGAATACTTACTTATGTTTTAAAAGTACTCTTGCATAGTCTAGATCTAACCAGCTCTTTAATTGTGTAAAAGCCACGTTGACTTGGTCGTCATTGATGTTGGCCACAATTTCTCATGCTAAGTTAGGAACTGTGAGAGACAATGAGTGTGGCAGGAGTGGGGAGGGGGACACTATCTGAACTTACAAGAAGGACAGGAGGAAACAAAAGAGTATGAGATATGTTTGTCTATTGTTCTTCGAGGAAAAGTACTCTAAAAAGATGTCACCATTATAATTATTATTTTGAATATTATTGTTATCAATAATAATAAAATAACAATTCCTGTTTTATGAGGGTAGATAAAAATAAGGGGTTGGGAGCATGGAGGAAGGAGCTTTCCATAAAGATCTTACACTGCAAAGAACTACCTTTGGAACCGCATTATAACACTCTGCTTGTTGAAGGACTGAAGTTCAAGGTGTGTTCTTCCTGAACTCTCTAGAGACTAAGATTGTTCTACTTTCAAGGCATGGATTTCTGAACATTCTATCACTTGAAAGTGTCACCGTGAGCTGTTTGCTTTAAAGGGATTCAAACACAATCAAGTATTTTTAAAAGCTTTCTTTTATGCTGTAGGATTCAAAATAAGAATTATACCAAAAGCTGGTCTTAAGAACTGATATTTTAAGGAATAGTTTACTGATTTCTCAAAATACCCCTACAAGTAACCACCAGGCTTATGAAAATCTTTAGAAATACATATTAAAACACAATCTAGACAGAGCTGAAATAAAATTCTTTTTACTGTTTTTCCTTAACACATGATTGATGTCATCCAGGTCTAGTCTTGGTCTTATAATCCCAAACTCAGTGTTCACCACTGACACCAATGACAAAGAAAGAATTCTTTACTAAGTAGGCTTAGAAGTGTGAGAGAGAGGTGGCAAAACACATTAGAGACTTTAATCACCAGACCAAATAAACTTCATGAGAATACACTGGTACATTTAGAAAATTCACATGAAATTAAATCAAGGGAATATTGTTAAAAATTAAAAAGAATTTTAAGATTAACCAATTTAAACCTATTTTTGGTACTTAGCCAAAGAGAGTTTGGTACTGACTGTGAGATCAATCACAAATTTCAACTGTAAATTGTTTCACAGAGAAATTTTATTCTACTGCAGGAACATGTTTTTGTTAATATACTTTCAATGTGACTGGAAAGGAAAGATAATTTTCTGCTTTGTTTTGAAATATAACAATGTAACTTGGGAACACAGCAATTTAATCAAAGAACAAAATAATCATCATTAATACCTGTTGTTTTTTTTTCAGTAGAACAGGTTCACATGGAATATGCAACATATGCAATTCACTTATCTTTAAAGAGGCACAATTTTTTAAAGGCATTTTATTATATTTCCAAGAGTTTTATGTTTCAAATAAACATTTAAAAATGCACACAAAAAGAAGCATGGCAGAGATTCAGGTCATAATTTGATGTTCAGTTCATTCGATAAAGTATGGAACAGTACCCTTGTACTCCTAAATTCAAAAACCAAAATGGTGTTCTTAGAGTGCCACCTTCTGGAAAAGTATGCTTTTCTTTGTTGGAAAAAAAAAATGTTGCTAATAAATGTGAAAAATTCCTTTCACAAATTAACAATGTTTGTTTTATTCTCAGCCAAAGAATTTATTGCAATTCGCTATTTTGGATCTGAGATTTGAAAGCTAAAATAAAATCAGTTATTTAAAACAACAGTTCATATTTCTTTCCCTAAATATTGCAATTACAAAAGAAATACCCCTTGGAAGCACTTAGCATTTGAGCAAAAAATTTTTATTGAATTCCTGAGGTCAAACCTATTTATCTAGATCAACTCAATGATGCTGAATCAAATATGCTAGTTCTGAATCAACACAGGCGATAATCTATGTACCTTGGTATATGGACTTAAGAAAAAAATATAGAAAAGTAATCAAGCATCTCTGGACTGGAAACTAAACACTCTCTTCCCATGAGAAGGTAAACAGAACAGAGACTACATCGGATGAAGAGAAGAACAGACCTGGTTCCTAATCACTTAATTAACTTGACTCTCTATTTTCTTATCTTTAAAATGGAGATAAGAACCCTCTTTCAAAGTTGTTATGAAGACCAAATTAGACAAAATATTGGAAGCACCTAATATGGTGCCTAGAACACACATATGCTTGAAACTACCCTTTCCATTTGGCCTTCTATAACAGTCTCTTGATGAGATACAGACAGAGAGACGCTACTCTGGGGGAATTCATGGAGTAAGTCACTTACATCACTCCATTGGTTTAATGGAGTTAAAATAAACATTTTATAAACTGCCATCCTTCTGGTAAGATATTCATCATAGCAAAATAAAACTGGCTTTAAGTTCCTTTAAGCATTGCCACAAAATTCTAGTACAGAGTAGGCATCCCATAAATATTCGTTGAATGCTTGAGTGAATGAGGATGAGTTAAGCCTGCAGACACACAAGGAACACTCAAGGAACTTACAACCCCCCCACACACACATTGTACCAACTTATTAGCTAAGGTTCTCAAGACAGAACAATAAGATGTTATAACAGGAAGCTACCAGAAATTTGAAACTAAGTATGACTCCTTTGACGCTTTAATTACTTTTCATCTTTGGGAGAGGAAAAGGAATTATTAACCGCTATTACTTTTTGGTATTAAAGAAATCATTTTACAAATTTTACGTGTCGTCTTTTGCTTCACAAGTATCACCAATCTCATCAGCTCAAATGACAAGCTACTGGTTGATTTACATTTCTAAACCAATTGCCTGTGATATCAGGGCCCGAAACTTTAATTGGGGTACACAGAGAGAGCATTCTAATTACTGCGGCCAGGAAGCTTCACAGAAAGTACACTTAATGGAATTAAGCTCAAGCCAGTTCTATAAACTTCCAGAAGCATAAACTTCCAAATCAGAAAACCTTGGACAACAGAAAACTAATAAGATCCTCTTTAAACCTTTTAAGTATTAAGAAAGGAAATGTGCATTCACTGAGTAGACCTTTATGCTCCCTTACAACTTTCAGATCCTTTGACCTCACCAAAAATAGAAATTCTTTCAAGATGCAGGATGTTTCTAGGATTAATCCAGCTCTTAGGACCCAGGTTTCTAACACTGAATTTTCAGAGAAGGTTTTTCAGAATTCTTAGAACTAGCAATAATTCAAGGATCAATCTCAATTTAACTATTCACCCACTCACTCAACAAATATTTATGGAGGACTTGATAGATGTCAGACACTGTTCTCAGTGCTTGGGCCACAACAGTGAACAAAACAGACAAACATCCCAGCCTCCATTAGAGACAGATGATAGATAACAAACATAACAATTCAAAAATCATAGACTAAGTTAAAAGGTAATAGATGCTGCAAACACAGAAAGGGGGATCAGGATTGCCAGGAAAGGCAAAGGCAGGTTTCAATTTAAATACGATGCTCAATGTGAGCCTCTTTATAAGGTAATATTTGAGAAAAGACTTCAAGGAAGCAAAGGTACTCATTAGTTCTGCAGATATTTGGAGGCACAGCATTTCAGGAACAGGGTCCAGTCAGAGCAAAGGTTCTACAGCAAAGGGTGCTTCGCATGTGTGATTGAAAAAAAAAAGAAGAAGAAAAAAGGAAGCTAGTGTGACTGGAATAGAGAGAGTCAGGTAAAAGTTATAAGGACAGAGAGGTAAAAGGGTAGAGGGAGAAAATCAAGAACTTCCTGTTCAAGGAAACCATTGCCATTTCCCATCAGAAGCATTTCTCCCTTGGATATTAAGCTATTTCAGCTAGCAAGAACAAAAGCAGGGAAGCAAAATTGTGAGTTTATTGGGTGAATTGGTATGAAGTGTCACTGTCATTTTCACTTCTTAATTCCCGGACCCATGTACTCTGCCTATGGGAGAAACTCTGTATTTGGAGCTGGTTGAGAACTCATGCTATGTATCCTCTAGAACTGCACCCCAAACTCACACTTTTCTTCCTGCTGGAATAGCAACTGAGTCTTCAACATGAGACATTCCACTTTTTATGAGGTCCATGTTCACACAGGACCCGTAAATCTTATAAGTATCAGTCAATTGCCTCATTTCCCTTGTAGTGGGGGTTCCTTAGCAGAAGCAATGTTGTGTGGAAACTGTGACAATAAGTCATTCTGTAAGTCAGGAATGACAGTGTTGACAGAAACTTGGAATAAGAAAGAAAACCCCTCTGGTGCAGAAAAATCACGGATCCCTTCTAAGTTGAAAGAGGTCCAATGTATTTAATTCCTTCTAAATGGCTGCCTGGTCCCTTCAGGTGTGACCCTGTATCAGGAGCATATTGTTAGTTTCTGCTGTTGGCAGCTTGGACACTCAGCAGTGTTGGGTAAGGGACCCAATAATGACAAGTCCTTCCATAATTCCCACCTCTGCCATCATGACTTCTTTGTAGCTTGAGTGACCATATAACGCAGTTTGATGAGGAGAGTTCTGGTTTATGTTTGCTCTCCTAGCTTACTTATTAACTGCTTTAACTCTCAGAAATTCTGCAGTCTGGACAACATATCATGTGATTCTTCTATTCATACTCACTGTGCATACAATGGCATATACTGACTGACATTCACAAAATAGATCAACTGGTCAACTAATATTATCAAGTGCCTCCTTTTGCAGTGCTGCATTTTATTAAACACTTACATGGAGCACAAATATACTCATATTCTAGTCTATTCTGTGATCCCTTATACCTCTTCCTCAGACCTCCTTGTTGCCAGTCTTTCAATCTTGTTTCTTCTAAGTCCTTGATCATACAGCCAAACTGTTTGCTACCGACTGTGATCCATGTAGAGCCACACTGCTGACCATCTGTACAGTCAAGGTCTAAAAAACCCCTAATATTTATTGAAGTTGTAGGATTCCCTTCCTACTACCCTTTAAGTCAATCCCCTAAGCAGGGGGTGGGGGAGGTTGTAATTTCTGCTTCTGGATGATACTCAAGAAATATTTTGCAGAAATCTATAAGCCAGTCTTTAATTTCTTCAAATCATATCAAGGATTTTGGCATTTCAACTTCGTTTAGGTGGGCCATCACAGAAGCCAGGTTTTGGTCAAACAAGCAAGTAAAACAGAAATCATTCACATCTCCCTGACTAGCTCATGGAGACCAGGATCTCTGGTAAGTGCACTCACATCAATACATTTGACTGTATCTAAGGTTCTCCCTAGGCAAGCACATTGCAATATAATACCTCCTTTATTCCTTAGGATTCTGACAAGGCTTCTGGCAAGGGAGGCTCTCGGTGTGAGGGTCAGGGTACCCAAAGTCAATCAAATTCACCCAATTGTCCCCACTTTCAGTTCTCACCATCCCACTCTTTCCCAGTAAGTAAATTATCTTTCACAGAACAGATCTGGCAAGGCTGTGAATTAAATTACATTGCAATTTGGCAACCTGCTGGATCAGACTCTATCATTTTTGGCTATGTCAAATTTGTAGCTATGAGAATTAAGAGGTTCTCGAGGGCAACTACAGAAGCACCTTAATCCTCTGACCATGTCTTGAGCAAAGAATTTAAGCCCTGAATTATGCCATTTCTTTCATTTCTCCAGTGTTTTAGAAAAAATTCAGCCCATCTCACATCCCTTGTATTTCAAATTTGTACTCTATTGACCTACCACAGCAGTCAGTTGGTCCATCAAAGCATTGCCCGTAAAACAGACTCTTCATTCCAGGAAGCCAAGAGAATAATTTAAGTAAGTGAATTTTGGAGTGCATGCCAGGTACCACCAGTGTTCCATTTTCAGATGGTAACTAGATTTTAACTACCCTAAGATCCAACTTGACCAAGATCCTAGATGCCAACTTGGAGGGTTTGATATCTTTATTCAGAGTTCAGTGCAGAATCCTTCTAGGTAGTTAAGCAAAAGGGAATTTAATATAGGGAATTAAGTTATTACAAAATCATTAGAAGGTCTAAGGGAGCACACTCCAGGCTGGGCTTGCAGGAAAGACTCCTAGAACCTGTGGAACTGATCTTCCAGGAGTGTTGCCACCTCTGCCTCAGTAAGGACAAAAGGACGCCACCACTAGAACTAACTGCTTTCAAGAACACACCACGGTGACTGTGATTCTAGGATCAGAGAGCAGGATCACGAAGCCACCATCATCATCGGCTGTAAATACCCATAAAACTGGTGACCAGACACTGAAGTCTGTAGGAAAAGAAAAAAAAAAAGTGATCTTACTTGACAGCAGAACTAGCTAAAATGGCAAGAAGATGGCCACTGTATGCCTTCCAAATCCCAAATGAGCGTACCTAATCATCGAAATTGAATTCACTTCCAGAAACTTAGATGCTAAGGAGTCTGGGAGACACAATTTTAGCTTTCCAGCTCACTAGAAAGAGGTGAGATGCTTGGCGCCAAGTGACCATATTTACTATAGTAAAAGGAAAAAGAAAAACGGGGAATAGTGTTCATATTTACTGAGATGCAGTTAGACTACAAAAGGAAAAGGTTTGGGGAGATATTCAAGAGTGCCTTTTCCTGCCTTGTACGAAATACAAAAGACTCATGTGGATCAAAAGTCAAGTTTGGGTACACGCAAAAGATTATCCACTTCCTTCAACCCCAAATGATGGGCAATTCACTGTTCCTGTATTAGGGAGGGGGCCCAAGAGAGTCCCTAGAAAAGTTTTCAAGTGCATGTAAAGAGAGGATGCTAACGTCTTCTTCTCCAACTGGAAGTCTGTTCCATCACCAGCATGCTGATCTGTGCCAGTGCTATCAGAACAGGAGAAGAACTCTGGGAGAAGGTGGTATGGTGGGACGCCCAGGTGAAGGAAGGGCAGGGACCATGTGCTCAAGGTTACCAAGAAGTACAGAAGATGGATCCCAGGTGCTGCAGACCCCAGGTGAAATTAAGGGCTACAGATCTGTGAAATACTACTAGAATATGGGGCCAAAGACATGCATATGAGAGGAATGTGGCAAAAGCCATCATTGGTAGATCAGTTGGAAGATGGAGTCAAGTCTGGCAGAGGATGACCAAACCTAGGGGAGATGCTCAAGATAGCATCCCTCAGCAGCCAGAGCTTGTCGGGGTCTTCACCTGTCCACACTGAGTTAATCTGTGGACTTCACCTCTCCACAACTGGCCAAAAAGCTAGACTAGTTGTGATGATCAACTGTAAAGGCACAGTGCAGGTACCAGAGACAGGAGGCCGTCCACCTTATGACCACCAAAGAAAAGAATAGCCAATTTGGCTGGATCGGTTACATCAGTACATTTTCTCTCCCTCTCCCTCTTTTTCTCCCTCTCTTCCTCTTTCTATTTTCTCCCCCTCCTTCCCTTTTCCTCTTCACCTCCTCCCTACCTTCTCCCTGTCCCAATACCAAGTGACCAGGAAAGAGAGAAGCAGTGTGGGAGAGTGCAGTCCCCACCCCACCAGAGCCCCAGGGTTACCTGACTATGGGTAGGAGAAGAGTTCTAAGTAGAACAAGAGATTGAGGTTTTCAAACAGGTACAGCTCAGTCTTCATAGGCAAAACTATCTTAATAAACAAAAGTGACTGGAAAATTCTGGAATTACACTGAAAGGTCAGTAAGGGAGCTTTCCCCAGTGAGAAACAGCCTTTGGCCAAGCGTAGTTAGGAACAGGTACCAAAACATACAACTATTTCATGCTTATACCTTAAGGAACCAAGATAACCTCAATTCAAGCCATTTATATTAACAGCATCATTTACATTCTGTTTTTAACCTCTGAGCCTTTTCTCTTGGCATAGTTCTAAAAGAACATTTATTAGAAACCCATAAGACTGAAAGTGATGGCTTTTTGTACCAAGCGTTTAATCCAGTGGCTTCTACTATACAGATCATCCTCATTAGCCTTCCTGAGAGAATATGGATTTATGTTTCTTTTCAAAGCTCCGGAGAATATGGACAAAAGCTGTCCTGAATACTAACATATCGAGAAAAACAAAATGTAAAGCCAGTTGAAGAAGATAATCAAGTCTTATAGCAAAAGTAAATGAAGTGTCATCCAAAGAAAACTGCTTATTTGGAAAGGAGAGGAAGTAATGCTTTTCTGTTAATATGTTTTTAATGTAGTTTTATAGAATTGAAAATCTTTCTCCTTTATTTACTAGACTCAGCATAGCTTCCCCTTTCCTAGGCATTGAACTATCTACAAAATTTCCCTAGCAATATGAATTTTGAAGAGTATTTTGATCGAATGTCAAAAAAAGAATTTTTTTAACTTTTAAAATTATATTAACTAGGAGAATACAAGCATCTACTTTTTATCTTTTTTGGGCAACAAAAAAATTCTACTTCATCCCCTTCCAAACAAAAATGTATACATGTTTTAAGGGTTTTGCCCTGTTGTAAGGAAACAATATAGGAAAGGCTAAATTTATAAAACAAATTAATTAGAAATGAGTAAATGTGTTACAAAGTGACTCACCAGTAGGTCCTTTAAATATGGAATTCCCGTGTGATTAATTCTACAAAAGTTTGGTTTATACAGAAGCTTTGTTTCAAGTATTATTACATAAAATGAAGTAAACTTATTAAATAAACAGACCCATGTCCATCTTATGGAATATTTTCCTATAAAATCATATAGTGACATTGATACAGTATCATCAGTATTTAGGATTAGAGTCACAATTTTCAAAGTTTAAATAATAAAAATATGCATATTTCCATTTTAGGGTAGAAAAACTTTAAGATAATACTCTTCCTATCTTACAATATTGTATTTGATCAAAACACCAATAGAGAAGTTTACATTCATTTAATGATATAATTTAATAGCTAATATTTCTTGTATTTTAATCTTAACTTCCACTAACACACAAACCACGCTTTGCAGGCAGTAAATAAATAAATGTCTTTTGAACTGAACAAAAACCATACCTTTTTTGGTGTTACTGGTTTTTATTAAATTCCCTCCTTAACTTAAATTCTAAGTTCTCCACTGGATTTGTGTGGTGATTGATTGGTAGATTGCATTTTGTTTGTATTTATTGGGCTTTTTAAGTATATTTACCTTTGCAGCAGCTCTTTTTTTTTTTTTTTTTTTGTCCCTACAGAGAAACTTGTTGATTGAGCAGTTGGCATGCTGACCTTTTCCCACCATGGCACATTTCAGGGGTGGTGCAGCCAGTAACATGGGGGCCAGAGAATAGACAGGACAGTGCGTGCTGAGCACACTGTCTTCCTACCAGAGCGTCCAGTAAGAACCACTGCTAGAACAACTATCATTAAGTAATGCAAATTGAATTTTGACCTCAATAAGTAATCAGGACAAAATACCTATTTTCCTTTTGATGTTTCTTGCTCCTGGGATTCTAAAATAATATCTGAAAAGGAGCCTACGTGGGAAAAAGACAATGGCTTATTTAGATTGTTTTGAACACAAAAATCATGTCACTTCAACAAAACAATCACATTCTCAGAGATTTTTACCTACCTGTACTACGCTTTTCATTATATCTCTCCACATTTTATCCACGGTTGTAAATCGTCTGCCTTCCTCAGGCATTTGAGACATAATGTCCGGAGAACTAAAAATGGGCTCCAAATACAGCCACGTGGCTTGGACCTTGAGCCATTCATCCAGAATCTCCTGAAGCAGCAGGAGTTTGCCCTCCCATTGCCTGAGAAGCAAAACACAGTGGCTCTTATCAACAGCAAACCAAGCAATGTTTCAGATGATAAAACTCAAAACCATGACTAGGCTGTCAATCTTACATGCAATGGTGTTATTCCAATTTCCATTCTTCTACCTACTAGCCCTGTTCTACAAAATCTGTCTCTGAATAATAGCATCAACATTTATGCTAATACAGATATATACATGTTAGATGTACCTATCTACAAATGGGTTGGTTTCTGTATATCAGTAAACCTTTCTGCAATCCGATTCTATGGACAAAGGGTACAAACTGAGAAATGAGATTTTAGAGATGCTAATGGTATTCTCAATCAAGGGCACTCGGAACTTCTTAGGAAAGGTAATTACATCCAAGATTTATTTCCTTTAACATTCTTATTTTTTCAGTTTTTAAAAATTTTGGGGCCATAAAGGCTGTATTTCCAGAATAAAATATTTCAATTCATAAGATATAACTGGCATTTAAAGAAAAATCTACATAATCTTAAATACACTAGTGTGGCATTCGTGAGAAGGAAGCATTTTTGAATTTACAATGAGTTATCAGTTTATTTCGAAATATGGAGAACAAAAACAACTTAACTTCCTCAAGAATAAATACTATAATTACAGCATAAACTGACAATTTTACAAGCACAGTTCTCTGGTCTTTGCATGTATTTTCTCTATCCTCACAACAACCCAAGGAGGCAGAGTCCAGAGTGTTGTATCTTTTTACCAGTAGGGAGACTAAGGTACATAGAGGTAAGTACCAGGTTCAAGCTCACTCAGCTAATAAACAATAGAGCCAGATTTGAACCCAGACAGCTATAACCACTACACTATAAGAGATAACATGGCCATAAAGAAGAATGATTGGTTAATGGCAACAAAACTTAGAGATGGGATGGCTTTATGTGTAGATTCATACATTACTCGTCATTTATAATTTTAGATTGTTAAAACCAAGAAATGTATACAGGAGTTCAGAAAGTCACCAGGCATTTTTAAATGTCTTTCTAAAACACCTTCCTTTCAATGTTCATCAATAAATGTGTCTTTCACACAGGGAAATGAACGCCTCTACTTCCTTCTGGTACTCTTCCCTCCTTCTCCATCTAACCCCTGACTAATGCAAAAAATTTCTCACTAGCTAATGATCTCATGAACAGTCCTTAAAAATAGAATCTAGATATACCACTTTCAGAGAAGTTCAAAAATTACTCTTGATGAGCACATTGGAGCAAGCTGGGCAGGAGGCACAGCAATCAAACACTGAGCCAACACCAACAGCTGAGCAAGCTCAGGTTTAGGATAATATATCAATAACAAGAGGCTGATATCACCAAGCAGGTAGCTTTCCCTCACCATGCAAATTCACATTGGAGTTGGTAGTCTGACTTGGATTTACTCTTTTTTAAGATAAAATATAAGCTGCTTAAAAGAAATCACAAAAAAATTTAAAAACTGACAGGATGGGCTTCCCTGGTGGCGCAGTGGTTGAGAGTCCGCCTGCCGATGCAGGGGACACGGGTTCGTGCCCCCGTCCGGGAGGATCCCACATGCCGCGGAGCGGCTGGGCCCGTGAGCCATGGCCGCTGAGCTTGTGCGTCCGGAGCCTGTGCTCCGCAATGGGAGAGGCCACAACGGTGACAGGCCCACGTACCGCCAAAAAAAAAAAAAAAAACTGACAGGATAAAGGTCAGATTTAGTTGGCTGTGTCAGACGCTCAAAATTCCAGACGAGAATCATAGTTTCATGCTTTTGCACTTATCTAGCCATCCTTTATGCATATGACTGGAAATTACAATAGGCTTTGAGGAATCATCGACAACAAACTAATTAGTATATTTGGAAAATTACATTATCATCTTCAGTTTTACAGTTTATATGTTCTATAAACTGTGTTCATAGGCATGAGACTATTTTTGAGAGTCAAATGTATAAGATCAGATTGTGGGCAATAAAAATGAATATCTGGAAGCTGACTGTCTACTACCTTTGTTATGAATATATATGATAGCAAAAGGATCAGGACTCTTCCAAAAGCAATAAAGGTTATCATTCCTTACAATACACTATTTAACATATTAAGCATAAAGTACAGAATCAATTTTTAAGAAGAACTGGATATTACATATGAGTGATAATTTTGGTAACATAGTATAAACACTGTCATATAAATAACACTTTACCTCATTTGTTTTTCATAGGGTTTAACGAAAGGAGATCCTCGCATAGTTTGTGTCTTAATAATATGGTCATCCAACAACATCTGAATTTCATCAACTGATGACAAAATAAATGTCCCACTTTCTCTATAAGGAAGAATGACAAATTCCACTGCATCCCATTCATTAATCATCTTCTCCATGGCCTTTTCGAGAGAATATTCTTTGCTAGCTGCTTCACTAATACCTTCAAACCTATCTAAATATGGTTCCAGATTCATATCTATAAAAGAGAAGACAGTGGAATCAACTGCTGGCTCCAGGGGGTAACCGACGATGCTGGACATGGCCTCCCAGTGCCTGGGGCGCAAACCAGGATTACAAACCACTTGAATGAGAGGAATGTGCTGCTTGAAATCTTCCACCTTTGCTCTTACTTTTTTTGTCATTGCCAATGCATTTGGAGAATCATGGAAGGTTTTCTCCAGCTTATATAGTCCTCTCCAGTAATTTCCAACTTCTGCTTCTATTTGGTCTGGATTCACCTTGTGATATGGTCCTTCTGTCCATGCCCTGTATTTGGTGCTAAATTCTACAACAGTTTCATAGAGACGAAGATAAGGGTTCAAACCATCTTGGATTTTTTTACGTTGAGGATATATTGATGGTAGCCAACCAAACGCCTCCTCCTCAGCATTAAGCTGCTCAATCTGGAAGGACAAGTATTAAGTATGTTATTCTGAAAGTGAATGATATTCAAAATAAAGTTTTAAAAAATATTTATATCAAATGTGACCAAAAAAACCTCTCATTAAACCCTAAAGTTAAATTAGGCCATAACTAGAAAAACTGAGCAGTGATCTCTTTTTTCCTATTTGCTTTATTTTGTTTATTTTTGTTGTTCCTATTTCTTTTTTATTACAGTTTCCAGAGAAAAATGACTGGTTAAGTTAGTTAAAATAGTAAATTTATATATATAAAAAGTCTCTGCCCATCCAGATATACTGAGGATATAGCTTCATTTATTTTATTTTATTTATTTTTTTTTGCGGTACGTGGGCCTCTCACTGTTGTGGCCTCTCCCGTTGCGGAGCACAGGCTCCGGACGCACAGGCTCAGAGGCCATGGCTCACGGGCCCAGCCGCTCCGCGGCATGTGGGATCTTCCTGGACCGGGGCATGAACCCATGTCCCCTGCATCGGCCTGCGGACTCTCAACCACTGCGCCACCAGAGAAGCCCTAGCTTCATTTATTAACTCACAAGAACTTAATTACTTTTTTAAAAATTCATTTTTTAAATTTATTTTTGGCTGCATTGGGTCTTTGTTGCTGTGCACTGGCTTTCTCTAGTTGTGGCGAGCGGGGGCTACTCTTAGTTGTGGTGCGCGGGCTTCTCATTGCAGTGGCTTCTGTTTGTTGCAGAGCACGGGCTCGAGGTGCACGGGTTTCAGTAGTTGTGGCACGCAGCTCAGTAGCTGTGGCCCACAGGTTCTAGAGCGCAGGCTCAGTAGTTGTGGCCCACAGGCTTAGCTGCTCCGTGGTATGTGGGATCTTTCCAGACCAGGGCTCGAACCCCTGTCCCCTGCACTGGCAGGCGGATTCTTAACCACTGTGTCACCAAGTAAGTCCCAAGAACATAATTACTTTTAATAAACACAGCATTGTGTTAGATACTGTGGAAAATAGAAAAAAGTATATTGCAAAGTACCAATTCCAAGAGTTAGTAATCCAGATGAGGAGTTAGATACCAATTATTTAATAATATAAGGTAACAGAAGAGATGTGTTAGAGCAGTAGCCATTTAATATAAAATGAATGGTGTACTTTTAAAAATGCTATCACTCAAAGACAAGAGAGCCTGCTGAAATAGCGCAATCACAGATGCTAGAGAAGCTACAACCAGGGCTGGGTCTTGAAGGTAAGTAGGATAAGAGACACAAAGAAAGCATTAATTTCCTCTTAGATTAGTAGTGAAGTTGTGAGGATATGGGAGATGTAGATGAGAAATCTATAGAATTGAAAAGAGTGAGATAGATACGTAAATTATGTAGATTGCTTAAAATTTCAGTGGCATCAGTTTTAAAAAATCTACAATTTCTCTTGTCTCAACATACATTTACATATCTGAGATTATTATAAACTATTTAATTACCTGAACTAAGATACTAAAATCTTACAATATATAAAAAGTGGTAGAGCATCATAATATGGTCTGTTTTCATATTTCCCCTTTTTATAAAAAACGCAATTAAAAATTTCAAACTTCTAACATGGCAAAGAGTACAGCTTTTTCCCACCCAGGTGCACTGATTTCTGAAATAGTGGTACTGGGAACAAAGTAGCTTGATGGGAGAAAATAATGGACCTAATTTAAAAACACAGCCACCAAATCTAAGCTGGCTTCCATGGAGGTGGGAAATCTAAACAGTAACCAGGTGTTATCACATAATGTAAATGATCAAGATTAAAAAGCAGGTGGAGATATAACTCTATCTTTAAAAGATGAAGGCCACTGAAATGTTAATACTACCAATAGAAAACAGCAATGCTGCTCCCTCCTTGAAGCATGTCTATAAAATCTATTTGTGCCATTCATATTAATCTCTAGTTAAATGTAGTTTAACTCTTCTATTTGAATCCATTTCTTAAAGGTGAATATCCAATACAAATTCAAATGCTCATTCTGTTGAACTAATTCATCCTATTAAGAATTTTAAAATTATACCTTGTCTGCTGCTAAATCCAACTTTCCATTCAGTGTCTGAGCCTTTTTCAGGTACCGCTGTATATCTTGAAGATCTCCAAACGAGTAGAATTCTTCTGTCTGTTTAGCATAACTCTGCAATTCCTCCACAAACCGTTCACACCGTAACTAATAAAAACAATTATTTTCGTTACTATTTTTAAGGGTTAAAAACCCCTAGGCATCAAGAGAAAATTTTAGAATTTGTAAGGATTGTCAGAATTATTATTATTATATTCTGTCACTGGCAAAATATGAAGAAAGGGATGATCTTGAAGATGACTGGGATTCAAAATATACAGAATTTTTAAGAGTTGGGATTTAAGATTAATGGATTCAGATTCCTATAATGCACAAATTAGAGAAAGTTTACCCTTGTATTATCAAGGTAAGAAGTTCTAATAAAATGAATAAGAATGTGCTAAACGATGGTATGTCTTTAGTATGCTAATGAAATACAATCACTTGAAAAAAATCTCACAATAATCAAGTATGAGGCTAAAAGTGAACTCCAATTTCTTTTTTAAGGCCTGTAAAGGTAGCATTCTTACAAACAACTGGAAAAAACTGAATTTCTTTAATTGCGCTCTGATATTCAGGTATCTCTTCAATCAGCAATGCTAAAACAAAGTATTCCAAAGTTATTTTTCTTGTCCAATGGGCTCTCTTCACAGGAAATAAAATAAATAAATCCAGATTTAAAAGCCGAAAAACTAAACCCTGCCAGTATAAAACAGGTGTGTGTGTTTGTTTTTTTTTAATGAGAAAGGCTTCTTATGAAATTGTCATTGGTAGTGCATTCCAAATTAAATGGCTCTTAAAAAAACAGCTCTGAATAAAATATTCAGAAGTCAAATCCAGGTTATTCAAAAATAGATTTTATATTTTATAGATTATCTAGGTTGATTTCTGTCCTCTTTGGTTTTCTGGCCAATTTATTGCTCTGGCCCAGTGGGGGAAGGAAAATGAGAGGAAAAATTCATTAACACTATGTGTAGTTTGTAGAATGGTATACATTACAACGAAGTATAGATAATTCTGGGCCACCTAGTGATTTCCTAAGGGTCTATTATATTGTAGCGTAAGCATCAAATACTCATGATGCTTTCTACAGGTTTTAAAAATTTCTGAAATGGTCTAAACATAAAACAGAAATATAGACTTAAATATAGACTTATAGTTTAAAATGAAGAGTTTTTTTGTTTTAAGTCTATAATTTATTCTGCAAACAACATATGCTGCCAATTAATCGTATTTGCTATAGTGAGGTAGAAAGAGGTTAGGCTTGCTATCAAACAGCTCTACTGGCTGACTTGAAACAAGCCTCTTCACCTTCACTTGGGAACCTTAGTCTCTTCATCTGTAAAATGAGACTGAAAATACTGTGTCATTTATTCACTTAATAGCTATGAAGTGCTCACGGCATTTCTGTGTGTCAGGCACTGTGCTAGACAAGCAGATATAAATGGAGAAAAGGTAAAAATGAGACAGCCCTGCCATCAAGGAGCTGACCGATTAATGGGGAGATGGAAATAATAACATAATGATCAGATAATTAGCCCGGTGGAGGTGTGTTAAAAGTGTCATGGGAGCAGAGGAGAAGCAGTACTGAGGTCTGACTGAAAGAGCTTCTCAGAAAGTCAGCTGACTTTGCTAGATAGACAGGCGGGGCGGCAGGTCGCTCCAGAGAGAACGGAGAGAGCAGGTAAGAGATGAGAGGTGTAGGAGAGCAGGGACCAGAAGTTGCTCAGGGTTACTGAAGAGTCAAGAGCAAGAAGTGGGGAGAGGTAGGAGGTGAGCCTGGACAGGTAGATGGGGGGAATCACACACCATCTTATATGTAGGACACACACACCAAAGGTTCAAGTCACGGAATGTTATAGTGATGGTTCTGGGCACGGTACTTCGGCGAGTTGGTGATTATGAGGTGTGAAGGCTCACCTCACCAAGGGAGCTTTGACCTTAATAAAAAATAAACTCAAGACAGTACTATAAACCATATAAGATAAATATTATTCTTATTAATGGTCATTTGTGGGCAATATATTCAAATGTTTTCTCCCTTGAAAAAGGAAGAAATGATGCCACATCCACCCATTATGTGTCCTATCCTCTACTAAGACTTATGGGAGGAGAGAGCTAAGATATACTCTCTGTGAAATAGAGGAGCTGACATTGCTATGTAAGAAGTTAAATATTTCCAGAAAATGAAAATAATTCAAAATATCCATGATTCCCACCTTAAGACCTTCTTGATATTGTTCTGTTTTCTCCTTAATGATCTTCCTGTGTTCGTCAAAAATTTCATCCATTCTTCCATACCACTGGAAGACATTATTATTTAGCCTAATGTCTGCTGGAGAAAAGTTGGTACACTCAATGAGGAAGGCGAGGCAGTTTTTAGAATCCACCAATCTCCGTCCCAGTTCAATCATATCAACTGTCTCTACTTTCTGAATATAAGCCTGAGAGAAAACAAAAATTACAGATGGCATTTTAAGGAACAGCTCATGTCAAAAAATAGCCTGTAGAAATACACTGCATAAATATGTACAGACTTGTTAGAAGTATAGACTTTTGGTTCCAAATAGGGGACTGCAGCACAGTCTGCTTCTCATCCATCCTGAAAACCTTTACTGACAGAGCAGGGTGAAAACCAGAAATACTAAACAACACACAAAGAGCACTGGGAAACCAAAGGATGCTATGGTTCTCTGGAATATAAGAAGCAGATGCTGAGTGATATCATTTATTCTTTCAGAAGAGCATTTCGGGCACCTATTATGTGCCTGATACTGTGCCGGGTGCTGGCAATACAGTGTGACAGAAACAGACCTGGGCTTTGTCCTCAGAGAGCTTATAGTTTAGTGGAGGGGACAGTTAGTCAAATAACCACCATAACAAATGTAAAATTGCAAACTTGCAACAGACACCAGTGCTGCAACACTTTCCTTAGTTATAAAACTAAAATATAACTGCAGACAAATTTAACAAGGAAGGTGCTGAATCTATGAGGAAGACTACAGCACTTTACTGAAGGACATTTTAAAAGTACCAAATAAATATGGAAACCCACGTTAAAACATAATATTATAAGATGTAAATTCTCCTCCCACCAGTCTAGAAAGTCAATGCAATTTCAATCAAAATTGCAATGGCATTTTAAAAAAACTAAATTTGATGTAATTTTAAAAGTCTCTGAAAGTACTCAAGAGTAGGCAAAGATTATCATGAAAAAGGAAAACGATAGAGACTAGCCCGGCTAAATAGCAAAATATACTATATAGATGCAATAATTTAAACAGTTCCTGTTCTGGCTCAGGAGTAGAGGATGGAACAGAACAGAGTTTAGAAATAGATCCAAGTACAAATGGAAATTTAGTGTTGAAAAAGAGGCATTTCAAACCAGGAGTGAAATGGCAGATCATTTAATAAATTGTACTGAAGTAATTGGCTATTGATTTTGGAAGAAAGTAAGAGCCCTATTTACTTCGTAGAAGTACAGAGAAGGTCTACTGTTAAGTGAATAAAATAATTTGCAGGAGTAATGATTCTATTTTTGCAAAGACAAAGCTCTGTGTGTGTGTGAGTGGGTGAATATATAGGTGTGTGTGTATGTGTGTGTGTACACATGCACATGGAGGTGCCCATGTGTATGGACATATATACATGTAGCTCTCTCAAACCTCTTTTGAAACATACTAATTTATGCATATATCTTAATATAAATTCTGAAAGAAACCTGCTATCCCCCTGAAAAATGAGAAAACTGACAATTACTTGTACCTACCTGTGTTTACCTTCCCTGTTATACCCCACACCTCCCTGTCTATGAAGTAAATGCTTCTTTTCTTAATGCTTTTAAAGTTCTTTTAAGTGTCTAATAACCACCTCTCTCTGGCTCTCCCTTTTCATCACTCTCCCTAGTGCCATATATATACATATGTTTGGAAAGAACCATTACCCCAAAAAAAGGAATTATGGAAAAAGAGGAACGTTTACTTTGTACAGTTCCATATTGTTTAAATTTTCACTTTTGTAATTAAAAAGATAAAAAGGACATTGCCTTAAAAGCTTTCATTGATATGTCATTCTCATTAGAATGTTTTTCTGTTGCAAATCCAAACAGTGATCTAAGTGAAAATACATTTTTGTAATTTGGTTAATCAGCTTTTTATGTAGTCAAACAACTGTATCTTTATTTCCTCTTACTGATAAAAAATGACTGATGTCTGTATTGAATAAACTGAGAAGATATTTATGCCCTTACAAGAATAAACTTTTTCAAGATACAGAAATATTTTAAATATTAGGTAATGAATCCTACTTGCTAATTCTGTGAAATGTTTCTATGAACAATAGAAATTCACACTAAATAACTCCAAATTCCTAAATACTTCCAGCGATGGTTAAGAGGGTAAATAAATAACACTCTTCATACTCAGTATTCATTTTTTTCAAAGGAATTTCCAGCTATGGAACTCTCCAGCTACCTTTCAAATCATCCATAATCAAAGTATCACTTGATGTTCTATAATAACTCATGTAAAATATAAAAAATTCTAAAAAGGATATCATAGGTTTGTTTGTATTTGATACACACACATACACATAAATTCACATGTTAAGAACCCCAATCCAAGTACAAATACTTTAAAGGAGATAGAACCCTTTAGAGGCTGATATGCAAAATTTGGTTCTAGTGATTTTCACAAATTTTTCTTTAAGTGAATAATTTAATGTACCTAATCATTTGAACACCTTTTGTAATTTCCTACCCATACAAAGTTTTGAATGACTTAACACGTTTTGCTGGGTTTGCTTAAATATTTTAAAATCTAGGAACACAAGGGTTCTATTTTGGATCTTCAGATTGCTAGAAAAGGAAAAAGAAGATCCTGTAAAAGTGTAATGTTATAAGAATGGAAAAGGAACAAAATAAATGGATGATAAACCAGGTGTTTTATATTATTTTATTACCATCAGGTAGACTTCAAGCACAGAGGCAACAAGAAAAATGATGCAAGACTTCTCTAATATTTTTAGTACCGTAAGTCCTATGCTCAAAACACTTTTCAGCAAACTACCACAGAAATGTTTAATATATAATAAAAGCCTATCAAAAACAAAATATTACTTAAGGATTAAATATTTGTTGATTAAAAAAATGAAGGATGACTGCATATCTCAGGTTGCCCAAGACAGTCCTGGTTTATGCCTGTTGGCATGGTAACAATTATTAATAGTGCTCTCAAAAAGATTCTTGTAGACAACTGCATTAATAACTCCAATACTTCACCTCTCCCACTGTCTGTCCTTGTAGTGTCCTCTCACTGGCTCTGTGGCCATTTTGGTCAACAGGCTATTCGCTAATGTGACACAGGCAGAAACTTGAAAAGCATTTGTACAATTGGGCTTGCTTTTGTGCCTCTACCATACCATGAAGACATGCCCAGGTGAGCCTGTTGAAGTCTGAGAGACAAGCGAAGCAGAGTCAAGCTTCTGAAGCTAATTACACTAGTCAACCCAGCTGAGAAC
The DNA here is from genome assembly GCF_964374135.1 of Grampus griseus. Taxonomy (NCBI): domain Eukaryota; kingdom Metazoa; phylum Chordata; class Mammalia; order Artiodactyla; family Delphinidae; genus Grampus; species Grampus griseus. The sequence goes on along the minus strand of NC_139001.1, from coordinate 38,975,046 downwards.
TAGCTGATATGATTGAGTCCAGAAGAACCATCTAGGAGGAGTGTCCAGCCTGAATCACCAAACTTCACACTCATGAGCTCTGTGTGTGTGTGTGTGTGTGTGTGTGTGTAACTTACTATTTTAAGCCCCTGTTTTAACTTTTGGAGCGATTTGTTATTGTATTATCATGTTAATAACTATAAAAGCTGGGGGAAAAAAAGAAAAACAATTTACTTACACACACATGACTATACAGAGCTTATAAACAATACCTTCATTTCCATCAGTTTTGCTGTATTTGGAGGAGTGCTAAGAGCCTTTTCAGATATCTTCTCAAATTCCTCACATAATCTGAAACACCAGACAAAACCCATCTTCTATAATTAAATTTTATTCCTAAATATATTCCTGTGTACTATTTTAATGTTCTATTACATGAAAAATACAGTCAGATTACCTTACCTATATGACATCTAATTAATTAAAAGCGAATTTGTGCTCATTTACTCATTCATTCAATACACATGTAATGATCATCTATTCCATTCCCAACTACAGTAATAAGTGACGGAGGTACACAAATGTGTAAGATGCAATAATGGTTCTCAAGCAGTTCACAATCCAGTATGGACAGCAAGACTATGAACAATCATTTCCAACCTAGAGTTTTAAGGGCTCTACCAGAGATTTAGTTGAGATGGCACAAAAAGTGGGTCTACTTGGAAGGCATGGTTAAAATGGGCCTGTGTGCTCAGAAGCTTCTAGTCATATGCAAATACTTCCTACGGATTTAGGTTGTGGGCAATATAAACAATGAACTTACTATGAGATTTTAAAAAAAGAGTAGTGAGAGCTAAGGAAGTTCAGATAACATCTGCAGAAATTTCTTCAAGAAGATTGGCTGTGAGGTGAAGGAGAGGGAATGGATGGTGATGATGTTGGGTTGAAGTGGAGGGTTGGAGGACGGAAGAGGGTTTTGACCATGTTTGTAAATTTCAGAGGCAGAATCCACAGTGAAGGAGAGATTTAAAATGCGACACAGAGGGGACGACTAGTAGAGCCAGGTCCAGAGGGATGGGAGGCAAGGGGGCTGAGCTCATAGGTAGAGACGAGAACAGTGAGTGGCTGACAGACTCTTGACCTCTGAGAATGTGGGGAGGCAGATAGGGAGGGGTTCGTGGAGAGGTGAGATGAGACATGTAAGGGCAAGAAGTTGAGGGCATTTGTTATCTAGTGGTTCCTATAATAGTCCTGGTATATCCTCTATACAGCCAGTGAGTCTGGTGAGAGGCATAATTAAGAGAAAAGGGGAAAAAGTAGAACTGGCATGAGCTCTGGGGGCAGCTAAGAGGCAGAGAAATAGTTATGAAATTAAAGCAAATATTTCACTCAGCATGAAATGCTGTAAATAAAAGACATTTTCACTATTCTTCCAGTACTTTTAGAGGAAAAGGTACTTTAAGCTGAATATACTGTTCTGTTTCTCAGATAAGCTGCCCGAGTCCTAGCCCTTTTCCACGTGGTGCCTCCCTCTTCAGCCTCCCCCGCTCACAGTATCCGTGAGAGCAACACAACCCGCTCCTTGTTCTTGGAATACACCATGCCATTTTCATACCTACCTCACTCCCTTCTACATATTATTTCCTCTAACTGGAATTATTTCACCCACATCATTCACCTGGCGGACTCCTACTCATCCTTCAAAATGAATTCCTACATCACTTCCTCTTTGCAGACCTCCCTGATTTTCCCCCTCTCCTCCAAACCTCACCCCGAAAGGAAATTAATCACTTCCTTCTCTACTGTTCTACTTCTGTGGTTCAGGACAGAACTTATGGCACCCTGTTGTAATTTACTGAATTGGATGCCTATTTCCCCTTCTACAATGTAACTTCCTTCAGGAATTCTTTTCATATTCAGTCCAAGTCTCTAGCGCTGTACCTGACGTATGGTAGGTAAATGAAGCTCCCTCCAGGCTTCTTACAGGCTGAAAGAAATATCTTTTTAATGCTTTTTCCCTAACACTATAATTATAAAAAATTCTGATTATTTGGGGGTTTTATTCCACGTAACTGACAGCAGGAAAGAGGTTTCTGGAGCCACACTATCACCAGTGCTAGAAAACTAACTACACTTCTTGTCTTAAACAGGTATTCTGCTTCACACATTAGCATTCTGTAAGTTTACTTAACATGAGTCAGTTTTCCTAAAAATCTCCAGATTGGACAACAAATGAGTTTGTAACACATTAAGGTAATGTGTTACCATGGCCTTGAAGGGTAATTACAGTAAAATGATGTTCCAAATTTGAGATCCTGGACAACTACTGTGTATATCCACTGTGAAAACTCACTTTGTGTATTGATTACACAAACTTAAAAATCTGAAGTTAGATAATGTCCACCTGACTTATACAAAAGAAATGCAAACACATTTTAATACCACCCTAATTCAGACAACTGGGAAGGCACATTCATGGTGAAAAAATACTAAAAATCACAAAATAACACTTAGAGCCAAGTTGAAATAAGTTTGGCTTTATCTTTTCTTTTCTGTCATTTATGACACTGCTCTAATCCATTACTTTAGTTGAGTGACAGTTGATTCTATTTAATTCCTCCACCCGCCAAAATAAAAATATAATATTAAATAAATACCTTGTATTTACTTCCTGATGGTCTCTGAACATTTTAGCTATAAGTTTTCCACAAATAATACCTGCTCGCTTCACCAAAGCTTTGATTAATTCCTCACAGCGCATTTCAAACATTCCTAAACGAAGAGTCTGCAATGTTAGGTATTAAAAGTTTAATAAACATGAAATGACATAAATGATTCCCACAATTTTGCCTTTTTCCATAATATTGATTTGTGTGTGTATGATCTAATACAACTGAGTTTTTTTTTTTAATATGATGCAGGCAGGGTTTTGCAAATACTCTTTTATATTTTACCACTATCTTCTGCGTGAATCTCCTTGAACAGTGTATCTTGGAAGCCAATTCTATTTCAGGACAATAATTGATATAAAAACTTTGGAGAATTGAGTTATTGCTACATAGATAGTGGGATTTAAATGTTATACTTTCTCTGTACAAAAAAGTAATGCATGGTCATGGTGGTAATTTGGGAAAATATAAAAAAGGACAAAAGAAGAAAATGTTTAATTACCAGTCTCCTACTAAACAGAAGTAACCACATTTTGGTATAATTACCATATTTTCCAAAGGATTTGTACACACCAAAGCAAAAAAACCGAATAGTTCTTGATATTTTTGAGGGGCCAAGTTAAAATAAATTACTTAAAAGTCAGGCTTAGGGCTTCCCTGGTGGCGCAGTGGTTGAGAGTCCGCCTGCCAATGCAGGGGACGCGGGTTCGTGCCCCGGTCCGCGAAGATCCCACATGCTGCACAGCGGCTGGGCCCGTGAGCCATGGCCGCTGAGCCTGCGCGTCCGGAGCCTGTGCTCCACAACGGGACAGGCCACAACAGCGAGAGGCCCGCGTACCGCAAAAAAAAAAGTCAGCCTTATAGGGTACACCTTCAGCTCTATGAAGATAAGAACTATGTGTTTTTTCTACCTCTGCATAGCCAGAGCTTACCACAATGCTTGGCACATAAAAAGGCCCAAACAGTTTTCTGTTAATGATAATGGTCTAATTCTTTCACTGTATGGTCTAGAAATATATCCTAATGAAACTGGGAAGAGATCACTAGGTACAAAGAACAGTTGTACAAAATGGGTCATTTACCTTTCTAGATGTGTACCGTATATCCTCTATGAGCTTTTGGTACCTGTGAATTTCTTGTATTATTTTCTCATAATTACGATTTTCTGCAAGGAAAGCATCAGCATCTTGCTCAGCTTTTTTGGTAATTAAAAAATCATACTTGTCATAGAGTCTGAGGTGCTCATTCAGTGCCATGCTCTCCCATATAACCACGTCCTTAACCTTTTCTTTGTGAGCTTCAACAACTTCCTTCAGAATTATAGGCTTCAAAGTTGCTGGTTTAGACTTACTATCCTAAACAAAGGAATAAAAACAATATGAGTTATTTAAAATACTTTAAATTAAGGTAACCATATCATTCAGCTTTGTAAAAATGCCCATCTTACCATACTGTCTTTTTAAATTTATTCACAAGTTCCCTTGGATTTTCTAATCTATATCTGTAGAGAGTCTAATCACAGCAGTATTTTAAATATCTAGGTTTCATATGTTTTGTTTTTCTTAGAGGCTACCTAGGAGTATTTTGTTTTTCTGTATGGAGGAAAGAGCAGTCACTTGAGAACATACACAAAATAAGAGTTGGAATATCAAAACAGCAAAATCCATGTTTTATTTGTACAGTTGTATATGCTAGCTTAAAAGGTAGCACTTGCATCATACATTATTAAAAAAAATAAGTCAGCTCAATGTCATCAGTCTTTGATCACAGTCACAGCCCTTCTTCACCTTGAGGAGTAATGTATGTAGAACAAAGAAGGATTGCTTACTCATTCACTGACCTCTGAGCTTTCAGAGGTCAGTGTGAACAACAACTAGCACAGACTAAAATCCCTAGTTGCAAAATTTGCATTCTGCTACCACCATTAGAATAATGTGGGCAAGAATGTATCACACAACAATTTTAAATAAGCAAACAAATCTCAACAACTTGTCTCCTTCTCTTTTTGAATAAGAGGACAAGTAAATGTGCATATATGGTTTATTATCTTGAACCAAGTTACACTTAAAAAATATATATGCAGCTTCCCTGGTGGTGCAGTGGTTGAGGGTCCGCCTGTCGATGCAGGGGACACGGGTTCATGCCCCAGTCCGGGAAGATCCCACATGCCGTGGAGTGGCTGGGCCCGTGAGCATGGCCGCTGAGCCTGTGCGTCCGGAGCCTGTGCTCCGCAACCGGAGAGGCCACAACAGTGAGAGGCCCGCGTACCGCAAAAAAAAAAAAAAAAAAAAGAAAAAAAAAATATATATATATAGTCTCTACCTGTTGTCCAGAAAAAGGGATTTTTAACTGTAACAAACAAAAATCATTGCCAGTAGTGAATATTCTACAGCTTTCAAATTGAGAATATGAAAGGATTCCTTAAAGAACTGGGTAATTTGTTCAGGTATCCAGGATGCATTTGTCCGCTGTGCCCCCTAGTGGACATTTCAGGAAATCACACTTTTTCAGAACTAGATACTTCATGACTACATTAGTGAATCCCACCATCATCACCACTACCTCACCCCCAGGGCACAGCAGATGCTTGGTGTCATCTTTTTTGAAAAAGAACTTTAGGATTAAGCAATATATATTACGTACTGCAATGTGAAATTGTTGGATCTAATGTGAAGCTCATTAATATTCAAGTACCCTCTGTATCACTTGTTTCCAAACTTGAGGGATTGCCAGAATCATCTAGGGATATTTTACCGGTATACCTACTTCTGAGTACAGACTGTCATTGTAAATCTACATCTCTAGATGCAGGGAATGGGGGTGGCAGGGACCCCTGGATTTTTTTTTTTTTTTTTTTTTGCGGTACATGGGCCTCTCACTGCCATGGCCTCTCCCGTTGCGGAGCACAGGCTCCGGACGTGCAGGCTCAGAGGCCATGGCTCACGAGGCCCAGCCGCTCCGTGGCACATGGGATCCTCCCGGACTGGGGCACGAACCCATGTCCCCTGCATCGGCAGGCGGACCCTCAACCACTGCGCCACCAGGGAAGCCCTGGATTTGTATTTTTAAAAGTCACCACATGATACTGGTACATAGGGTTTTAGAATCATTACCCTACGTATAATGCCCCAGGTAAGACCTATCTCTCAAAATTTGAAACCAGAAAAAATACCTGAGCAGTCTAAAACTTGTTATATTTTCCTCTTTACTGTAGAAACTAGGAAGCTTAGAGCCATATTTTATAAGCATAAAATCATAGCAACTGTCTTCATTCAGATGATTATAATACTTTTTTCCACTTCAAACTTTATCTAGTAACTCTTATTAACCTGTTATATCTGTCTGTTTCATAAGCTACATCTAGTCATTCTTGAGGAAGGCAAGGTATGAACAGAATACAAAAGGATGCAATAGGTGAACTGGAATTAAACAAAAAAACAAAGTAAACAGTAAGTTTCTTGAGACTTCTATTTATGGTAATATGAGGAACAGATACCCTGTTTGAAAACAACGACTTAGTTCAAAACACATAAATATGCTGGGGAAAATGTCAAATATAACTTTTATAATGCATGGTTAAGGCAGTAAAATAATAAGGAAAGGCTAAGGGGCCAAACATGAGATAATACATGAATCGGGAGGTAACTATATGCGGATGTGAGCAGCTGCCCTGGGGACTCTGCTGATCCCTAGTGGCCTAAACTTTGCTTTAATGAGTCTCCAGCAGGATGGGCACATGTGTGGGGCTGGGTGGCATGGGTGAGAGAATGGTTGTCAGGAAACAAAGCCTGAAGCCTGAGTAAGGTGGGAAGTCAACTGATACCCCTACATAAAGCCAGGAACAATGAAAACAATGAAAAGTGACACAACTTCACAATGAGGGTTCTGAGGACACAAAACTTCAGAATGCTGAAAGCTGACAGAACCATTAAATGAGGGGCTAAGAAGGAAAATGTCTTGTTTTGGCCTGTTTTTCAGTGGAGAAGAGAAAGGATGGTCATCTTAAGAATTTGGAACCACAAGCCTGTTCTCTTACACATTTGGGTAAACACTCACTGCCAGTGTCGTCCACAAAATCCTCAGGCAAGAATTTTGTTTAAAAGGGTCCTGGGGGCTTCCCTGGTGATGCAGTGGTTAAGAATCCGCCTGCCAATACAGGGGACATGGGTTCGAGCCCTGGTCCGGGAAGATCCCACATGCTGCGGAGCAACTAAGCCCGTGAGCCACAACTACTGAGCCTGCACTCTAGAGCCCACGAGCCACAACTACTGAGCATGAGAGCCACAACTACTGAAGCCCGCGTGCCTAGAGCCCGTGCTCCGCAACAAGAGAAGCCACCGCAATAAGAAGCCCGCTCACCGCAACAAAGAGTAGCCCCTGCTCACTGCAACTAAAGAAAGCCCACATGCAGCAACAAAGACGCAACGCAGCCAAATAAATAAATAAAAATAAAGTTCCGTTAAAAAAATATATCATTAAAAAAAAAAGCGTCCTGGGTTTGCAGGGGCCTCCAGAGCACATGTCAAGAGAATATGCAAAATCCAGAGGAACCAACCCAAATCAAGGCCTCAAAGACTTCCCTGCATAAAGTTCTTGTGTGTATAAGCCCATAATAATAAATAAAAAACAGGGGCTTCCCTGGTGGTGCAGTGGTTGGCCGCAGCGGTGAGAGGCCCGCGTACCACAAAAAAAAAAAAAAAACACCCACAGAAATAAACGACCAGGAGCAGGAGTCACATCAGCAAACAGAGAAGAGTAATGAATACATGACTAAGTACAAGAAACTATCAAAAGTGACCAGGCTGGGCTTCCCTGGTGGCGCAGTGGTTGAGAGTCTGCCTGCCGATGCAGGGGACACGGGTTCGTGCCCTGGTCCGGGAAAATCCCACATGCCGCGGGGCGGCTGGGCCCGTGAGCCATGGTCACTGAGCCTGTGCGTCTGGAGCCTGTGCTCTGCAACGGGAGAGGCCACAACAGTGAGAGGCCCACGTATCACAAAAAAAAAAAAAAAAAAAAAAGACCAAGCCTAGTTGAAAAAAAGAAAAGTTAATGGATTCTGAGAAAATAAAAATAAAATGATAAAAAAACTAGAAGCTCTATGAAGAAGACAATATTCTCAACATGAATAATGTCACAATCACAGTGTTAAGTAAAATAAAACAAGTCATGGACTATTTATAAGATGACTTCATCTATACAAAGACATAGAAAAACTAAAGAGAAATTGTTTACAGATATACAGACATGTAGTAAATTTATGTTTAAGAATTCAGAGTAATAACTACAAAATGCCCAATGGTCACTGCAGCACTGTTTACAATAGCCAGAACATGGAAGCAACCTAAATGTCCACTGATAGAGGAATGGATAACGAAGATGTGGTATATATATACAATGGAATATTACTCAGCCATAAAAAAGAACAAAATAATGCCATTTGCAGCTACATGGATGGACCTAGAGATTGTCATACTGAGCAAAGTCAGACAGAGGAAGACAGGTGTCATATGATATTGCTTATGTGTGGTATCTAAAAAAATGGTACAAATGAACCAATCTACAAAATAGAAATAGAGTCACAGATGCAGAAAACAAACTTATGGTTACGAAGGGGGAAGGGAAGGGCGATAAACTGGGAGATTGGGATTGACATATACACACTACTACACATAAAATAGATAACTAATAAGAAACTACTGTATAGCACAGGGAACTCCACTCAGTACTCTGTAATGACCTATATGGGAATAGAATCTAAAAATGACTGGATATATGTATATGTATAACTGATTCACTTTGTTGTACAGCAGAAATTAACACAACATTGTAAATCAACTATACTCCAATAAAAATTAATTTAAAAAATAACTACAAAGTACAAGATAGTGATTCCTTTGCTAGAAGGTAGAAGGATAGGGATATGAACAGGGAAGAACAATTGGGAGGTAGAGCTTAAAGGTAATAGTCATTGTTTAAGTTAGATGGAAGGTATGAAGGTGTTTACTCTATTACTGCTTAAAACTTTAAACACTGGCCTCCTGTATTCTTTTGTATGTATGAAATATTCGTACACTATTTAAAAAATGAAAAAGAAAGAAGAAAGCTACTGTTTGGACTTAAAAAACTTGAAAAGCTTTTAAGTTAAGGAATTTTCAGACATGCTCATTTCATATACTAGACTGCAATAACTACTGTTGAAATATCGTAGTTCAGCAGAACTTTGCTAAATATTTGGCCAGAGAGAAAAGGGAAGTAGGATCTATGATTTGGAAGTAAGGAGACATGACTATTCCTGGAAGAAGGTGTATCAGGAAGGTAGCTAATTGGAGGAGAATTTTACAGAGCTGGAAAAGTGTAACGCAGTCAACAGCATGGTGTGAATGCTACAGCAAATGCTCATTGATGGCTTCAAACCAGATCACAACTTTAATTCTTCCCCCTCAGAAAGTTTTCAGCTGAGTTCAATAGAAGACTGGTCTAAGAAACCAGTATTTAAGAGAAGCTAATGGGAAAATAGTATGTTTTTAAAGCAAAACTGCCTTATAAGCCAATGTTACTAGGCCATTGGTATTCTGTAAAGCAGAGGATACCTGTCTATACTAAAAGAAGTTATTTGAAGCAAATACCATCATGCAAATTGAAGCAATCAGAATATCCTTATTACTTACCGACTTGGAATACAATTTTGTCTCAACTCTTGGCACGAAACTGACAGCCTTAATCATGACATCATAAACATTTAGAAGGATGGCTATATAGTCATCGAAATCAGGTTCAAACTTAATGGTGTCGTTATCAAGAATCAGTCTTATGACAAAACCTGGATGTTCAAAAGCTCTAACAGAATCCTGCAACAAAGAAGTTATAGATATATAATAAAGTATACATATATATATGCATATGAATTGTGACAGAGTAAGGAGTGCACTGGTTCCAATTAGGATACATGAGAACTCATCCTTCTTCTTATGTCCTAGACAGTTAAGCCAAAGAGGAACTGTACCAAAAAGGGCAAGAGCCATTCCCAGCGAGCCATTCCTAGCGAGACTCAGTTGGTATCCACTGAGCCTACAGATCAACTATAGGGTCAAGATTCCAGAAAAAGGAAGATGTGCACAGCAGTGGGGCTCTAGAATCATCAAAGGAGGAGCCCAAGAGAAGAACATTCAAATTCCCAGACTCCACTCACCCTTTAACAGGACCTTCTTCCAGAAAGAAAAGAGTTCTTTGGAGAAATCTTCCCCAGCCCTCATGACCCAAATTTCCCAATTATGGGAATTTTTACTTATTTCCACTAACCTCACCAATGTGATGATAATAATATACCCTACATATGCAGGTTGACATTAAGTCTTTTTTAAAAAAACACATAAGTGTAATAGATCTAAAGATATACTTTCTGCTCTTCCACTGGTAAAGGTTATTTTATAATTATCCACTCTGAAAGAATTGAAAATAAATAAATTGGTAAATGAATATTGGTGTAACTGAACCTTACTTACGGGGGGTTGTGCAATTAAGTCCGTGAAATCTTGCATGGAAACCAAAGTGAGGTCCTGCAGCTGTAAAGTCATAAGTGTAGCAGCACAGTTGAAAAAAGATTCCAACTTGGCACTGCTGTCACCAGGTGGCAATAGCTTTTTTTTATTACCTTGGTAATAAATATTCTGCACTTCTGGAAACCACCTTCAAAGAACAAAAGACTTTTAAAAGTTACTATTTTCAATGAATTACTCCTCTTACATTAAGCATTAACAGTAACTTCTGAACATCTAAAGGTCTTTATAGAGAGGTATATTGCCAAGTCACATTATCCACTCTCTGAAATATAAGTGCTAGCATATTTCACTCCTCCTGGGAAAAGAAATTTTAATCATAGCCAATGGAAAATGGCTCAACGACATGATGCTGTGATAAAAAGGTAAATCGAACTCCTGGAACCATTATTCCTGCACTTTTTGAATAATATGACAATTAACTTTATTGGATATTACAAGATACTCCTCCCCAGTCTCTGAAATTGCTCTTCAGGGAATGGATTTGTCAGTTTAAAGCTAAAATGTGAATAACATTAAATCAAGGGAGGGCTAGTTTGACTCAGCCCACCTAGTAATTTATGCTGTTCTATTTCACAATGATAGTTGAAAACAAGGCACAAAACAACAAAATCAAGTATATTATTTTTTTATCCTCCTTAATGAGAAATCCTGAAAGAGTGACCGATTTAAAACAAGTTCCAAATGTATATGTATCCTTGTAATAAAAGGAAAACAGTGAAATTCATATACAGATACATTATGATGATAACAAGTGAAGTTTTCAGTTTACAAAACCACTGTCCAACACTAAAATTAAGGAATATTTGTATCTCTTTCATAAGCGATAATAAATTTTTAAAAACAAGGAGTCAATATAAGTTCAGGAGTTGCCTGAATGCTCCAAGAGAGATCAAAGTTTTAAATGTATGTATTCATCACTTTAACAAATACATGTTTAGTGCCTACTCTGTGCTAGGGACAGTGTCATGGGAGATATGAAAAGATATGACATGATCCCCTCTCTCTCATAATAATGAAGGCAATGTGTCATGGCAGAAAAACAGCTTTGAAATCAAAGAATAGAGACATAATTTTCTATTTAAGTAACAGAGAAGGGTTCTATAGTGAAGATGGCAAATTTCACTGAAGAATAGATAAAAATGAAATGAGGAAGACCCTGATAAAAGGACCTGAAGTAGAATATACTAAGAAAAATAGGTGGGAGAGGTAGGGCTAATATATCTGATCATTTCACTGTCTATAACGGAGCTAATACACTGGAAAATAGGAAAAAATAAGTGGAGGGAAGTCTGTGAGGACCTTTGCAGAACTTGGGAGCTAAACACAAGAACCTGGGACAGGCTCACGCTCTGTGAATACACAGCAGATCCTCCTGCAGTGGGGCATCACTGTTAAAGCAATAGGTAAAAGGACAAAGGAGGACAAGTAGCAAATACTAAGTAGAGAAGGGCAATGCCAGATTAATGAAGGGGATTGAGAAATCTCCAATAGTCCAGGCAAGAGATGGAGCAAGTCCAGGGCTGTAAGTAGAGAAGGGCAATGCCAGATTCATGAAGTAGAGAAGGGCAATGCCAGATTCATGAAGGGGATTGAGAAATCTCCAATAGTCCAGGCAAGAGATGGAGTAAGTCCAGGGCTGTAAGTAGAGAAGGGCAACGCCAGATTAATGAAGGGGATTGAGAAATCTCCAATAGTCCAGGCAAGAGATGGAGTAAGTCCAGGGCTGTAAGACTGGAAAAGGGACAAAGAACAGAAAATACATTGAAAGAAATTATTCAATCATTGTCTCAAAAATACTTACAGGGTCTCCTATTATGTACAAAACATTTGAGGTACTAAATATTACTCAGTCCTCAAAGTACTTATAGGTGAGTGGAGGGGAAAATGCACACACGTAAATATATATTATAAAAGGAAAAAGTAATAAGAGAACACAGTGTCAGAGGCATTCAGAAAGAAGAGATCACTTTTGATGAGGTAACAGTAAAGATTTCATGGAAGAAGAGTCATTTGGTCTGGACACTGAAAGACACAGAGGGGCTTCTCCGGGAATGAGCTGCATTATGTGCTGTAAATAGCGTGAGGCATAATTTTTTTTATTGAGGTATAACTGATATAACATTATATCAGTTTCAGGTGTACAGTATGACGACTGAATATTTGTATGTATTGCAAAATGATCACAATAAGCCTAGTTAACACTGGTCACCATAATTAAAGTTTTGTTCTTCTTGGGATGAGAACTTTTTGTTTGTTTGTTTTTGTTTTTGTTTTTTGCGGTACATGGGCCTCTCACTGTTGTGGCCTCTCCCATTGCAGAGCACAGGCTCTGGACGCGCAGGCTCAGCGGCCATGGCTCACGGGCCTAGCCGCTCCGCGGCATGTGGGATCTTCCCGGACCGGGGCACAAACCCGTGTCCCCTGCATCGGCAGGCGGACTCTCAACCACTGCGCTACCAGGGAAGCCCGGGATGAGAGCTTTTAAGATCTACTCTCCTAGAAACTTTTAAATACACAACACAGTATTGTTAACTGTAGTCACCATGCTGTGTACTACATCTCCATGGGTTATTTATATTATAACTGTAAATTTGTACCTTTTAACCCTCTTCAACCATTTCATCCACCCCTTACTCCCTTCCTTTAGCAACCACCAATCTGCCCTCTGCATCTATGAGCCTGGTTTTTGTGGTTGTTTTAGGTTTCGCATACAAGTGAGACCATATGGTATTTGTTTTTCTCTGTCTGACATATTTCACTTAGCATAATATCTCCACAGCCCATCCATGCTGTTGCAACATCTTCTTTATCCATTCATCAATCGATGAACATTTAGGTTGCTTCCATGTCTTGGCTATTGTAAATAATGCTCCAATGAACATGGAGGTGCACATATCTTTTCAAATTAGTGTTTTCCTTTTCTTCAAGTAAACACCCAGAAGTGGACTTGCTGTACCATACGGTAGTTCTATTTTTAAAGTTTTTAGGAACTTCCATACTGTTTTCCAGAGTGGCTGCACCAATTTACATTTTCACCAACAGTGCACTAGAGTTCACTTTTCCCCACCTCCTCACCAACACTTGTCACTTCTTGTCTTTTTGATAATAGTCATTCTAACAAGTGTGAAGTGATATCTCACTGTGGTTTTGATTTGCATTCCCCTGATAATTAGTGATGTTGGGCATCTTTTCATGTACTGTTATTTATCTGTATGTCTTCTTTGGAAAAATGTCTATTCAGATCTTCTGACCATTTTTAATCTAACTGTTTTTTGCTATCACATTGTATGAGTTCTTAATATATTTTGGATATTAACTACTCATTAGATGTATATTAGTCACAAACATTTTCTCCCATTCAGTAGCCTGCCTTTACATTTTGCTGATGGTTGCTTTGCTGTGTAAAGTTTTTATAAATATGTGTATAAAACATAAAATTTTGCTAATAGTATCCAAGAGGTTCTTATTCTGTTTTAATCCCCTTAACCTCTGATTAAATCTGATACAATTATGTCTGCAAAGATGACAATGCTAAGAGTCACAGAGTTTAAGTGGGGAGCAACTGAGCAACTTTCAAATTTTCCTAGAATTCCCATCTCACAGATGGAAACAAACAAGGAGTAACTATTTTAAAAACCAACAATTGGTTAAAAAGGAGAACAAAAAAGTCTACAGATTTACCAATTGGATAGATATTTAACAATGGTAAGGTATGGTTATAGGCTAATCTTAGAAGCCATGCCGTTTTTAATTTAACATGACTATTTCTACAGGCATGGCCCAAGGTGAAAGTTTTTTCAGAACTGAGAATAGAAAAGATAGGTTAGGTCCAGGTTGCAGAAGACCTTAAAAGGCAGTTTAAGAATTGTGGATTTATTTTGTCAACAAAGGGAAGGCACTGATCTAGGGGATGTTTAAGATTCACCTGGCAGTGGTTTGTAGGCTATATGGGAGGATAAAAGGGCCTGCCAAGGGTAGTAGCAGTGGGAATTGACAGAAAGGAGTACACATGGAAGATGCTTCTGAGAGAGGATCAAATACTTGGTGTCCATAAAAGAAGTCTCAGTAAATATAAAATGATGAAAATCATACAAAATTAGAAAATCAGTAACAGAAGGACACTGTGGAAATTCACAAATATGCAGAAATTAAACAACATAGTCCTGAACAGGCAATGAGTTAAAAAAAAAAAAAGGGAAATTAGAAAATAATTTGAGATGAATGAAAATGAAAACACCATATATCAAAATTCATGGGATACAGAAAAATAGTGGTCAGACTTTAGACCTGTAAACACATTAAAATATATTTAAAAGATCAAAAGGTCTAAACTTTACTAGAAGTCAGAAAAAGAGAGAATACTAAATTCAAAACAAGGAGAAGGAAGAAACAGAGATCTGAGTGGAAACAAACAAAATAAAGAATAGAAAAATAGAGAAAATCAGCAAAGCCAAAAGCTGGTTCTTTGATAAGATCAGCAAAATTGACAAACCTATAGCTAGACTGACCAAGAAAAAGAGTGAAGACTCAAATTGTTAAAATTAGAAATGAAAAAAAGGAGACATTAATACTGATCTTATAGAAATAAAGGGAACACAATAAACAACTCTATGCCAACAAATTAGATAACCTAGCGAATTCCTAGGAAGACACAACCTACCAAAACTGACTCAAGAAGCAACAGAAAACATGAACAGACTTATTACAAGTAAATACATTAATTATCAAAAAAATTCTAAGAAAATTAAAAGGCCAGGATCCAGGAATAGGTGGCTTCACTGGTGAGTTCTACATCAAATGTTTAAAGAATTAACACCAATCCTTCACAAAGCCTTTCAAAAAGAAAAAGAGAAAGGAATACTTCCTAACTAATTCCATGAGGACAGTATTATCATAATACCAAAACAAGACAAAGGTATCACAAGAAGAAGAAAACTATAGATCAATACCCTTGATAAATATAGACACAAATATCCTCAACAAAATACAAACTGAATTTAGCAGCATATAAAAAGGATTATACTCCATGACCAAGTGGAATGCAAGGTTGCCTCAATATATTAAACCAATGGTAATATACCATATTAGCAGAGTAACAGAAAAAACTATCATCTCAACAGACGCAGAAAAAGCATTTGGCAACTCTACATTATTTCATAATAAAAACAATTAAGAAACTAAAAAGTAAAGGGAAATTCCTCAACCTGATAAAGGGCACCAACACAGAATATATAGTCAGCCCTCTGTATCCACGGGTTCCACATCGGTGGACTCAACCAACTACAGACTGAAAATATCAGGAAAAAATTCCAGAAAGTTCCAGAAAGCAAAACTTGAATTCTCCATGTGCCAGAAACTATTTACATAGCATTTATACTGTATTTACAACTACTTACATAGCAGTTATATTTTATTAAGTATTATAAGTAATCTGAGATAATCTGGAGGATATGTGTAGGTTATATGCAAATACTATGCCATATTATATAAGGGACTTGAGCATCCATGGATTTTGCTATCTGCTGCGGGGGAGAGGGTGTTTCTTGGAATCAATCCCCCATGGATACTAAGGGATGACTGTATAAAGAACTCTTACAACTCAAAAATAAAAAGACATAACTGAATACAAAATGAGCAATGATTTGGATATTTATCCAAAAAGATAAAGAAATGGACAATAGACGAGCATGTAGAGAAATTGAATGGTAAGAATACATTGTTGTTAGGGATGTAAAATCTTACAAACCCTTTGGAAAACATCATGGCAGTTCCTCAAAAAGTTAAATATAGTTATCATATAACCCAGCAATTCCACTCCTAGGTATACAACGAAGAGAACTGAAAACAAATGTTTACGCAAAACAAATGCTCATGGAAGCATTATCCATAATAGCCAAAAAGTAGAAACAACCCACACTGATGGATGAGCAAAATGTGGTATTAATATATTCTGCAATGGATTATTATTTGGCCATGAGAAGAAATAAAGTATTGGTACATGCTATAACATGGATGAACCTTGAAAACATTATGCTTAGTGTACGAAGTCAGACATAAATATGGTATCATTCCACTTAGATGAACTGTTCAGAGTAGGGAAATCTACAGGGACAGGAAGTACATTAGTGGTTGCTAAGGGCTTGTTAGGGTGGAATGGGAGTGACTGCTAACAGATACAGGGTTTTATTTGAGGGTGATGGAATTAGTGATGACTATTGCATAATCTTGTGAATATATTATAAACCATTGAATTATACACATTAAAGTGGTGAATTTTATGATAAGCGAAATATATCTCAACAAGAAAACAACAGTTAGCAATACACTGAATATGGCTGGGGGCAGGCCGGGGATGGTGAGAATGTACATGATGAGCAAAGAGACAGAACAAGTCGAAAAGTTTTCAACTTGGCCTGGGAATGGTCCAGAGGAGGAAGAATGGCAGGCTTGGAAGAAAGAATGAGTACTGTTATGGAAATGCTGGGAATCAGGTGCTGACATGGCATTCAATTGGAGATATACAGTAGAAAATTTATAATAAGGGGACAGAGCTCAGAAAACATAACATCTTGAGACAGCTAAGACAGACGAAATCATGAAACTATCGAGAATACAGAGAAGAAAAACAAAAGCAAACACCTGGAGAGCCCCTACTCTTAGAAAAGATAGTGAGATTAAGTAGAGCCAGAAAAGGAGATCAAAAAGAAATGGGCACAGGGACACAGAACAGAGACTTACAGAAGGCGGTGGTGATTAAACCACAGCAATTGCTGAGTAGAAGTGGAGGATAAGGACTAAGAGAAGACGTTTGGGTTTGGCATAGATGTCATAATTAATCATTTACTAATTGTTTCTCCACTTCGGTGAGCTGATGTTCTGCCTTTTAGCCATGATAAACACATTCTGGCTCACTATGTAAAGCATGGTCAGAGGGCTCTTCCCTTAGAATCAATCAGGAGGCATCAAGAGATACAGTTAATCAGGGCTTCCCTGGTGACGCAGTGGTTGAGAGTCCGCCTGCCAATGCAGGGGACACGGGTTTGTGCCCCGGTCCGGAAAGATCCCACATGCTGCGGAGCGGCTGGGCCCGTGAGCCATGGCCGCTGAGCCTGCGCGTCCAGAGCCTGTGCTCCGCAACGGGAGAGGCCACAGCAGTGAGAGGCCCGCGTACCGCAAAAAAAAAAAAAGAGAGATACAGTTAATCCATCTACATCTCTCAGCAAAATCATTCAATAAAGGTTTATCCTCTACTCTGTACTTTGACACACCCAGTCTACTAAAATTTGCAGTGGGAATGTATTCCTGGGGTAGAACCCTGAAGTTATAGATCAAGATAATTTACTCTTATTCTGTCCTTACGGGGTCATATTCTCCTCTGCAATTAATTATGCACTTTCATTCTGCACCTCTCCTCTATTTTTTTTTATGTGAACTAATACTACATAGAAGTCTAAAGTTCTTTCAAGTAATGTCAGACAAAGAATTTGATTCTAACGTATTAGAGAAGAAAAAATATAAAGGGAAGATTCAGTCTTAAACTGTCAAGATACACTTCTAAGTACCTCTTGGAAATCATGAAGCCATGCTGGAGTTTTATGTCCTCTGTTATCTTAAATTTGATCTAATATTAACGTCCCATTTATAATAACTTAATGGCCCATGACAAAGACAATTTTACTGTATTGTTTCAGAACGTATTATCTGGCACCAGTATCGATAATTATCACATGTGGCTATCCCAATTTGAAGGGCCAATCCAAGATGATGTTTAATTAAGTCTAACTTCCCAATACGACTATAAACTCCTTTAAAGAATATATTTTCCCCACCTAAGCATTCTTTTTTTTTTTTTAACATCTTTATTGGGGTCTAAGCATTCTTTAAACTCTTCTGCATCCTCCATCCAAAACCAAAATGTAACAGGCACATTACCTTGTATGTATTAACAGTAGATTCAAATAAATCTCTGGTGGACGATTAGCTGATGATCATTCCCCCACGTTATCCACCCCTGCTCTCAGAGCAGAGGGTAGAAACCAGACATTGAGAAAAAGTATCAATTATAATCATTTTAGTTTCTGTACAATCTATGCTGTGTAGAACATCTGGATAGACATCACAGAGCAAAGCAGTTAAAGATATCATGTTTAACTCTCAAACGGAAATGATTACAAACTTTTTAAAACGAGATTTTCTAAAAGCAGTTAAATTGCAGTAGCCCACCAATCACATTTTTAAATTTATGTTTTCATACATGAAACTTCAAAACTTTACATTTTAAGTAGAGTCTCTTTGGCAGATTCCATGTGTTTCATGACAATATTCTGAAAAGTCGACAGCTCTAATGCTTCCTGGCAATTGTGAAATTCTTCTACATCAACTAAACGTAACTTTCTGCAAGAGATGAAAATGAACAATGATTTAAGTATGAGGGTTTTTTTGTTGTTGTTGTTTGTTTGTTTTTGCGGTACGCGGGCCTCTCACTGTTGTGGCCTCTCCCGTTATGGAGCACAGGCTCCGGACGCGCAGGCCCAGCGGCCATGGCTCACGGGCCCAGCCGCTCTGCGGCATGTGGGATCCTCCCGGACCGGGGCACGAACCCGTGTCCCCTGAATCGGCAGGCGGACCCTCAACCACGGCGCCACCAGGGAAGCCCAACAGTTTTTAGTTTTTTTTTAATTTAACATTTTGCTAATTGATCCCTTCTCAAAAAATGATATTCCTAGGTTTTATCACTAAAATTTGTGTTCCATAAAAATATTCAAGAACATATTTTAATTTAAAAAATAATTAATATAATTAAATTCAGCAGGAACACAATCTGATATTATGAAACTGTGCTGTGCAGTAGAAGAAGGATGTAATAACTGAAATTTGATGGTTAGGTTAGACTGACTTTTGCTTTCAAACTGGAACAATTAAAACAGGAAAAGAGGCAGGGCTCAAAACTTACAGGGTCCACTACTCCTAATATAAAAATTCCACCCTTTCTGAAAAGAGAGCAACCCTGGATATTGGAGAGCCATGAAGTGAGGGAGTTCTCACACCTAATTAAGACCCAGTGTATAAAAATCTTTTGAACCTGTCTGGTTTTGATTTTTTCAGAAAACACAGTGCTTACGCCAGCCAAGAGTTTTCACTTCTGACTACAACACTATGATCTTTGTTATATACATGCTTTAGTCAGTTAAGAAGTTTCTCTGGCAGATTAAAGTGAAAGAACAATGCTATCTATTAGTACCATTGTATTAGTCACTTCAATTTAACTACAGATTTCTTCCCTATTAGAGAAATTGCTATTTAATTTCCACATGATTAAATGATTTCTATGTTATCTGAAAGATAGGAAACACTATTAAAAACATCACCTTTAATTTTTACTTAAAAACCAGTGTAAGATACTGGTTAGTAGACAAAACACGTTTCACATCTATTTATATTCCTTTCACAAGCAAAAGTCCATCTCTTAGGTTACCATGAGGTTAGTACATGACATCAGTGATACATTAGGCACAAAGTAGGTATAACTACTGCTGGAGAATCTTTGGTAATGCGTTATTCTGGGCAACTGAGCAGTATACAGCAATGTTTTAAATAAAATACTTTTAAAATGTAGCATGACAAGGCTTCCCTGGTGGTGCAGTGGTTGAGAGTCCGCCTGCCGATGCAGGGGACACGGGTTCGTGCCACGGTCCAGGAAGATCCCACGTGCCGCAGAGTGGCTGGGCCCGTGAGCCACGGCCGCTGAGCCTGCGTGTCTGGAGCCTGTGCTCCGCAACAGGAGAGGCCACAACAGTGAGAGGCCCGCGTACCACAAAAAAAAAAAAAAAAAAAAATGTAGCATGACAGCACATACTAAACATAATCTGCTCTCTTTATGCTTCTTGGTCAACATTTTCAACATGACTTTATGTTTCAGAGCTGTAGCTATCAATCAGGGCACAGGTGCATGCTGTGTGAAGCAGCACTGAAGGAGAGCAGTTGCTAGGGCAGGAGCACCTAGAATGCACTTTGCCACTGAGCAACCAGACCAGTTTTCCCTGCACTTCCTCAGTGTCTGATTTAGAGACAATTCTAAGCACAGGCCACCCACCTTTCATGATTTGAGATTGATAGGCCTTTATAGAAGTTTTACAGAACTTTCTCATGAAATCTCTGCTGGTAACATTCCCTGTTTGGCCAATAGGCTGAATCGTTAAGAACATGGGAAAAATACCACCAGACACTGGTCCTACTTTCTCAGGACGAATCCTACAATCATCTGGCAGTAGAACAACAGTTTTTTTTTTGTTTTTTTTTTGCGGTACGCGGGCCTCTCACTGTTGTGGCCTCTCCCATTGTGGAGCACAGGTGTCGGACGCGCAGGCTCAGCGGCCATGGCTCACGGGTCCAGCCGCTCCGCGGCATGTGGGATCTTCCTGGACCGGGGCATGAACCCGTGTCCCCTGCATCGGCAGGCGGACTCTCAACCACTGCGCCACCAAGGAAGCCCCAGAACAACAGTTTTAACCACTGGTAAAAGACTACAGGAAGAGTCAGGAAAAAGATCACTCAACCAAATAACAGCCCCAAATCACCCAGACTGTGAACCTCAGGTTCTCCTCTGAACTCTTCCTACCCCTTACCTGCAGCATGCAAGCGGACGTCAATTTCGGGAGACTCAGCTGTCAGTCATGGATCCCTCCCACCTGCCACTTGATGCTCATCACAGTCTGAAACCCCCACCTTGATCTTTGGATCCATCACTGATTTCAGGCAGAGGGACTTCAACAGTCCTGGCCCAACACTCTGGACTCAACACCAAGTCAGTCTCTGATTTTGATCTCTGGTTCTCAAAGCTAATCTCACGTCTCACGAGGCCCAAGTTGCCCCTTAAATCCCACTCCAAGTGCCTACATTTCTTGCTTGCTCCATGAATTTAGAAACAAGTTCTGTTCTTGCCAGTTCTCCTTCACTACATTCAAAGTAGCACACTCTAGGCAGTGCTCTGCACTCGCTTTCTTCACTTATTAATACATCCTGGAGACCATTCCATATTAGCACATTGATACTGTTCTCATTCATATTTCATAGCTGTGTAATAATATTCCATTGTGTGAATGTACCATCACTCATTGAACCACTATCAATGGTTACTGGGTTGTTTCCAGGCTAACCCTCTTGACAAATGGCACAATAAAGAACCCTGAATCTGGATCACTTCCTATATTTTCATGTGGATCTCTAGACTATTTCCCAGAAATGAGATTGCTGGATTCAAGTGTAAATGAATTTGTAATTTTGATAGATATGATTGGATTCTCTTCAAAAGGGTGCCCATTTCTCCAATCTTCACCAACAAAGCATGATGTCAATATTTTGGAATTTTGTCAATTCCATAGGAAATAGAATGATATCCCAGTGTAGTTTTTATTTCAATCTCTTTGCATTTTTCTTATTATGAGTTAAGCGTCTTTTTAATACGTTTGAGATTGATTAAGTTGTATCCTCTCTGAGTACTGTACAGTAAATGAATCCACAGTGTTCTAGAAGTATTTTCTTGGACTCGCCTTGATCAAATCATGAATTTCAAAAGTTGTTCTTTATCTTCTTATTTTCTTAGACATCCTATTTATACTGTAATATATACCCTATGATAATTTCTATACTCATATATACACTGTATATACATGTGTCCCTGACATACACCATTTTTCAAGCAAAAATACCTGTGTGCTATGTAGGTTTTTGACTGCATACTAAATGTCATCTCTGACATTAAGTGGGTTCTGTAAGCATAAATACTGAATGACATGAATTTGCACATTTCCATCTAGAGAGCATCCCCATTCATAGGGGTGTCCCTATTCATGCATTTTAGAGTCATTCAGATGGTTTTTTTTGTATCACCATCCCCCAACCCACAGCCATACATAGAGATGTCCTGTACCTTCAAGACCTGCTGAGATTCAGGGCAAATGGCTGTTAACCCAGAGTAAGGATGCCCTGTGTGTTCAATGCTGGCTTCTCCTCAGAGGGGCAGCACTTGGGTCTGCCCATTCCACTCTTAATATTCACACAGAGAGTAAAAACAACTTATGCTGGCAAAGGCAACATAGGAGTTGGTGGGGCTCTCTTCCCACCCACCGACTGCAAAGCTTCTTTCTCATTTGTCTTTACCCTGGAAGCTCTGAGGTTTGCTTCAGCTGCTGCAACTAACATCTCTGCCACCACATCCCTGGACGCTAATTTTGGACATATCTACTATTTACTGTTTTCTTATCTCGGCTTTGTTACTTTTTCTTCTTCCCCTTCCTCCTTTCATTTTCTTGTCTCTTGCCTCCTGACATTGTACAATAGACAAAGTCTAGCCCTTTATGAACAATATTAGGCAATGGTGCTCATCCTCCAGCATCCAGCTCAGTGTGTTCTAGCAGTTCCATGTATGAACGGATATTAAAAGAATAAAATAAACACTGTGGTGGTGTTTTGAAAATGAAATGTACCACTGCATGTAAACATCCTTTGTGAAAGTGATATACTGTATTGTAGGATCTCATCACTGCAGACAAAATTAGATCATGGGCCTTGTCAGGGAGAGATATTTGAGTCTCAATACCCAAAAGAAACAAAATGAGAAAAGCATGGGGCAGGGAGATGGCCTCTTCCTCTAAGACAAATTCAAGAAGACAAAGAAATCCACATTATACAATGGAAAGTTGAAAGGATGTGCTTTCTAGGAGTCAACAGCCTCATTGACGAAAGCCAGTTTTATGCTATGTATGTATACACACATATGTGATATACATATATATTTGGCTACGTGAGCACAAAGAAAAATATGGGAAGATGCCCCACTAATGGTTATCATGCCTTTGGCTGGGTTGGTAGAAAGAAGGGCACGTACGAGGAAAAGAAAGGCCAGGCTGGTGCGAGTCAGGCAAAGTAAAGAAAAAAGGGCTGCACTTAAAAAGTGTATATGATCACACCTGTGTAATATTAATTACATATGTATCTGTGTAAAGAAATTACATTAAAATGTGTTTAAAAAAGGAAGGAAGGGAGAGAGGGATGGAGTGAGGGAGGGGAGGGGCCTTAGACACCACAAACCCACACTCATCTCACAGGTGGGAACTGGAGAGCCTTCGATGGGAGGGTGGCAGAGCTGGGGCGATTCTGGCTGACTTGGCTTCCTGAAGCAGGACTGGGAGCAGGGTTAGGGTTAGGTGCTCCTGGGCACTAAGGATCCCAACTTCGGAAGGAGCTCAGAGAAGTTGGTCGGTGAGGCCCCCCCTAGTGTATGTGCAGGGGTGCTTTCCAGAGCAGAGACAACAGCTGTGCTTCTGAAGCACCTGAATCTCTTAGCTTTCCCTTTGCTGGTCTGCAGGAGGCGAGAAAATGTACTCATTATCGTGTCCTCAGGACAATACCTGCAATTAAGAACCAGGAGACCCTGGAGAACAGATTGCATGTAAACTGGGGCTTTGGCTGGAAGGGTGAGAAAAGGCTCATGGGACCCCCTTGGAGGCCAGGCTGCCATGTCCTCTATCACGAGACAGGGACCCATTCAGGTTTTGAGAGGGCTTCTTTAAGAAAAATGATATAAATCAGTATTACTTCTGCATATTTTAGAAATAGGTTATGTCCACGTGTGCCTATTGCTAGGATGCCCCCTCAGTGCCTTGGAAGGGGCGGCACAAGGGAGGAAATATGAAGCTGGACCTTCTCAACTGCGAGGTAAACTGTCCTCAGCCCTAGGGCCAAGGTCTGTAACTCCATAGCACCCACCAGCCTTCACATCCAGCTCTGCACCTTTCGCACCATGACGACGCCCACAAGGAGATGCATGATCCCCAAGAGTCGCCCAGAAACTTCACCTCATGCTAATCACATGGGCAGTATTATCTCTGTTTCTAAACAATAAAGATGACTGTAGCAGCTAATGTTCTGTGGGATTTAAAACGAGGCATGGCGATTCAGCCCCTTAACTGTGATTACCCCTTAAAGTATATATGGTAACCCGGCGGGGGTGGGGAAGGGAGAACTCGATAAGACATAATGGCGACGCTCATTTTTACCCTATACACTTCTATGTTGTTTAAAACCGTGCTTACTTAGGTTAGATTTGTAATTATTTTTAAAATTTATAGTTAAAATAGTAAAAGAAATAATTAAGATGTAATAACTTTCATCTCTCTTAAACAAAACAAACAACAACAACAAAAAAAACCTCAGTAAGGCCAGAAATACTTACCTAAAAGTACTGTGCCACAAATCTAGCACCGCCAACATTGTAGGGTTCATTGCGTTCAAGTGATCCCTAATATAACTGCTTGCAGCTAAAAAAGATTTCCTCCAAGGTTTTGGAAGAATTTCCATTCTGAAAGCAAAGAGAAAATAGTCATCTGCTTTAAAAATCAGGAAGTCTTATAAAAGTCAAAGTACTTTTTGAGTAATAATTTTATTTGAGTAATAATTTTTTGAGTTTAATTTGAATTAAAAATACGATTTATCCCTCATGGTAAAAACAAAATATGTAATTATGTTTTAAAGTATATAAAAGTCATACTCTTTGTGGTTTAGTATAATATTTAACTAACGCAGGTAAAATTAGATTTGAATTTTTATCACATAAGGCAATTGTTTTTCTCTAAATGCTTGATGTGATGGAGTCCACAAATAACTAATCGTGATCAAACAGGAAGAGTAGCCAGCTACGTTTTATATATATCTTAAAAGATTTTTTTTTAAGGAAACCTTTAAACATTTTATGTCCCTATTGTTTTTAAAACATTTTAAGAATATACTTCAGCCTGGAACTCTTCTTGAACTTCACCTCTGACTGTGTAAAGGTCACTTACAAAATCATAAACAGTAACATTCTATTTAAAGATATTTATTCTGTAACTCCTCCGACTTGACTAATCATCTTTTATATACTAAAGATGTGCCATTTTCATCCTTCAGAGTATATTTAAACATTTACATTTTATGCCAGTAAATTTTTTTTATTCTCATTGATTTTAAACACTTAGTCTTGTTTTAATATATAGTAAAGTTAATTCAGTTTTTCATTTGTGGTCATATCACCTTTACAATTACAAAGGATAGTTTTTGTCTATCCCTGGGAGAAAAGCTGTTCTCCATAGAAGATACATTGACTTTCTTTTTTTTAGTTGTTAAGAGAAACAATTTGGGGCACTTTTAAGTGATACAAAAAAAACAAAGTAAAACTGAAGTGGTTACTTAATCATATAAGTTCTATTCTTCAAACTATTTAAGTGATGTATTCCTAAATGTTATTTTAGGGAAAATATATAGCAAGTGGATTTTCCCATATGTGTTCTATATTTTAATCCATGTAATATATTCTGTGTTTGCATATTTTCTGCAACATTCCCACTGTGTTTTGGGGCATTCAAGTTGCCTTCAAGCGTTCATGTCCCTAATACTTCTAAAGCCTGTGCTTGGAGCTGTGGAGATAAAAGATCTGTATCAAGGTCTTTCACCAGAGCACTTATGTTTTAACCACATAGGCATCCATCTGTCAGTGTGTGTTTGCCTACCCATCTATCCATCAATTTGTAAACAGAACATGTTAGGGCTTAAATACATAAACAAAGATAGTATGATCAGCTGTATATATGCAGTACACAAATTATAAACATGTATATGAGAAAATATAACCAGTGTATAAATATATCCACATACAGAGAAATGATTGCAGAAAATCAATATTCTTAGTGAAACCTGATTGCTTACTCAGCACGATGGGGTGGAAGTTCTTCTACCTTTCTGTCATCTTCCTTTTCTCTAGGATCTTTTAAAACAAAATCAACTAAAAGAAAATTGAAAAGTTCTGATCAACAACCTTATAGTAATTATATTATTTCCCAAGCAATTGCACAACTAATTCCTTTAAAATTGTTTACATTAAGTTTTTTTAAAATGAGAGATTTGTGCATTTATAAACACAAGAAAATTTTAAAATTTTTATGAGAAAATCTATGATGTCTGTGTCTTTGAGAATATATATACCCTTTCTTAACAATGTTCCTGTTCTTTATTCGAAAATCATTGCTCTTAATATTATTGATACATTTTCCTTTTTAGCTCTTCCACCAAAAGTGTTCTTGTTGAATTGAAGGTCAACAATACAGAGTAGCAGTAGTTTCCCTTCACTGAGGAAAGATACGTATTGCTTTGCTGTTCTCTTTTAAACTGCTTAAGAGCATAGAACTACCTTGTTATGAAATCAGTAAAGTGAGCTACTTCTGCCTCTGCAGTCTTTAATTCAGTTAATTCTAACTTTCTTGCTTTCTTTGAAGATGCTCTTTCTAAAATGCAAATATGTTTTTATCCCTCTGCCTAAAATCCTTCAGTGACTCTCCTTTACCTTCAAATGCTTAAAAGTAAGCATGTAAGGCCCTTAGTATTCTATCCCCTTCCCAAAATGCACCCTCTTCTTTGGCCATCAGAACCGCTTGCAAGGTCAGAAGAGCCTTTCGCTCTTGTCTGCCATCATTCCCACCATTTCCTAGGCCATGCGTGTTCCCTAGTCTGTATATGTTCATCCTTCACAACTCAGTTCAGGTGCCACAGAGTCCTTCCTAACAAGTCAGGCATGACCTCTTCTCCCTTAGACCATGTTCTCGATTTCTCTCTTCACTGTACTTGCTACTTTGCTTTATAATTTAGTGACTTGTCCATGGCCCTCATTACACTATGAACTCTTTGGGGGCAAGGATATGGCTCTTTACATGATCAAAACACTCAATAGGAGTCTTCAATGCAGTGAATGCCCTCCTCCCTGAAGGGTCCCGCAACCATTTCAAAGCAGTATGATTTCTCCAACTTTGACATAGCATCAATTATACCAGGCTTACTATCACAACCAATCGAAGAACCTTTTTTTAAAGCACAGATTTGAAAGACTGCCTCCAGAGATTTTAATTCAGATGGGTCTGGAAATGAGTACTTTTTAAATGGCTCTGATAATGTCAGTCTTAGAGCCTATTGGTCTATACCATGAGTCAGCAAACTTTCACGCAAAGGGCCAGACTGCAAGTATTTTCAACTCTGTGAGCAACAAGGTCTCTATCACAACTACTCAACAATCTCTTATGGTGCAAAAGCAGCTATAGATAATATGCAAATGAATGTGTGTGTCTGTGTTTAATAAAACTTTATTCACAAAAACAGGCAGTGGGCCAGATTGGGCCTATGAGCTGTAGTTTGCCAACCTCTGGTCCATAGCAGTAGTTTTGTAATTAATCACACTCTAGTTTATGATATCAGTAATATTAATATTAATTAATTAACATTTTAAAATTTGTTTCAGTTATGTCCTTTGTTTAGGGGATATAGCCCTACAAATAGAAAGACGGTTTTTAAAAATTTTTGCTATATTTTATTAATGAAATTTGCCTGAGATCTTAAGCAATGTAACCACAATACAAGAAACAGCCTAATAAATATAATAAATAGTTTCAAAGACAGGTGTTAACTTTAAATTTTTTAAAATTTATCTTTAATAAGACGCATTCAAATTAGAAAGAGAAATACTGATTTACCTATGGATTTTTTTACACTAAGAAGATAATCTTCTCTCATTTCATCAGATAATGCAAGTATGCTGTTAGTGAGGACTTTCAGATGGTGGGGGACTAAATCCAATACATGCTCCAGCCAGGAATCTTCCATTGGGGCTACGTGGTCCGTATCAATTCCATGGTGGATATAATAGTAATATCTCTACAGAAAAGATAATGAGAAATGGAGATGGGTTTAATACTATAATAAAAGAAGTATTTATCAAAACTAAAACCACTGAGCAAAATTAAAGTTTTAGTAGAACAAAGTATTTACAAATCATAAAAAATTATTTTTTGCAATTCATATTGGCATTATTTGAGCTCTCCTAAATTAAAAAAAACCTTATTTCATGAAAATTAAAACTCTTACCTTAATTCATAACTACACTCTAAAACTTGAAGTTACATTACTAAATATATGATGTACTAAACAGAACTCATATATGTGGAGGTAGAATTTAGTGTTCTATAAATGTGTGAAAATTTAGATGTTCGTTTTTGTCCTTGTGTTATTGATAATCAGAAGTAGATCTTAAAAGCTGTAAGTGAATCAGTATCCCTAGTCATTAATCTCAGAAATATTATCCAACAGGATTTACAAAATTTCTAATTGGCCTGTTAATATTTCATGCCATAATTTTACAGATGTTGTTAAATGTGTACACAAAAAATTCATTTTAAGACATGATAGTATTTCTCTAACAATGGACATTTAATGTCAATATATTTTCCCAAGTTTTTACATGTCACTTATCAGAAAAAAATTTAAACATCAAAAAATACTTTCAAATTAGCAATGTTAAAGTCTTTGATATTTGCTTTTAAAAAATTCTATATTTGAAATCGTTGAAGAATTACTTTTTTCTAAAGTAAGTTAATATGCTCTGTGACATGTACATTATGTAATTAAAATAATTTCTCATAGAATAAAGACATGTAAAAGCTATACATGACTGAGGCTAGCTTTAACATAGGGAGCAGGGAGACTTGAGATTCTCTGACTGTGGTCTTAGGAAACGAGGGGAAGAATAATTTCCTCCGTTAATCCAATAGAGCAATTTTATGGAACTTCATCTTTACTCCTACATCCATGTATTTGCACAGGAAGGAGCACAGAATAAACTCAAAGGCACAAGAGCACCTTCAAGTGCTTCCTTTACTTTCAATTATACTGACAAAAGAAATAGCTTGTTACCAAGATGTCTCTCTCTATTGCAGAAGTGGTTAGTTTTGGCAATGTGCTTTCATCCAGAGTAGCTGAGTCTAAGACAGCATCTTGTTGCCTAAGAAAATGATAAACACACTATTCAAATGTATATAAATGGCAGTTAGAACATAAATCAATAGATTTATCTGTCAGACTGTCTTTTATAAAATAAGAAAAAAAGGCATTGTGGAACATTTTTAAAATAGTAAACATATTTATTTGGTACCGTATTCCTCCCAGAATACCTTCTCTTTATTCAGAGAGAGAGTTTTATTGAAAGTGATTTGAAAGATCTAATTCAGAGGCCACATCCTTTTTGATAGGCTTTATTCATTCTTGCTCATTGCTCCAAAATCACCTCTCTTCTCTGAACTTTTATAGGAATGTTCTTGCATTACTCCTAAAACATGTATGGTTATATGACGCTTAGAAGAGCACCGATGGAAAAGACTCTAAATGTAGTTTTGCCAAAGACACAGATATATTCTTCAAGAGACCATTTCTCAGATTTCTAGGAACACATATTAGAAGTTAGCAACAAATGACATAGAAGCTCATATGCTCCTATGTTTTTATTATTGGCTAACTGTTCATATAATACTATAACGTTTCTAGGTATAATTCAATTCAAAACCTATATCAGATATGAGCTACATTTTGTAACTTCCTCTGGGGCTCCAATGTGTGAAAAGTTCACATCTTCAGGAAAATAAGTTGTTCTGTGATACCTTTAACCTCTCTATCATTGAATGTATCATGCTCCAGGTCCCAACTTCATCAGGATGGATACAGGTTAGTGATGCTGTGTAATAAAATACTTCTCCCCACTAACTGTCCAGTGAGTGGAGACTGTAGGTTTATTGAATATCTGTCTTGAGATATCATACCAAAGTAGGTACCCAGAATGGATCTTCTGACTTAGTTTTTTGCAAATCTAGGAATCCACTATCTTGTGAACTTTAGACTTATTGTTTTCAACTAAATGGACCAGAGCAGAGAGGCAAGGCAATGTGTCAGGAATGTCTCAGGAATAGCTCAGGAATGTCTCAGATCTTCAGGGTATTCTGTGGCTGGAAAGAGAAGGGTTATTTTAACTGCAAAAGTAATCATCTCGTTATTTTGGTGTTTGTATAGTAATAAGATACTAATGACAGTAACGTACTTCAGGAATCAGGACATCTGGGTTCAGATTCTGCCACTATAAAGTATATGACCTTAATAAATGGATTGTTGGGTTTTTTTGTTTTTTAATGGAAGAAATGCTTATCCTATCTACTTTGCTGAATCCTGACGCTCAAACTTCATCCTCTGTGTGAGTAATGTGGACCTAGAAGGATGCAGCAAGGTCAGGAGAGGTGAAGAGGGAGGAGGTTAGGGGCTACAGGAGAGGCTGCAGAAGTTCTTGCAGTCAGAATGAAGATTCTTTCAGCTCTAAAACTCTATAAATTTATCGTTCTGTGGCCGCAGGCAAAGAGCCTGCTGCTAGGAACAATAATAGAAGCTTTCTCTAATCCTCACACCTACTGTTACAGGAGACAATGACATAATTATCCCCACTGCACAGATGAAGAAACAATGTCAGAGAGATTAGATAACTTCCCCTTCATCACACTGTTAATTAAATACAAAACCAAGGATTTGCCCATCCATATGTGCTTCTAAACTGTCATGCTCTTTCCATCAAAGCAACATTCCATTCAGAAATCAATCAGTCAATACTGGAGACACTGTACCTGTTAAAGAGAAAATATGATGTACTTTATTTCTCAAAACTGAAAGAACTATATTGATATTTTTTCTCTTTATCAATAGAGATTTTTGGTTCAAGATGGTGACATAAACATCTTTTTCAAGTTTTCCTATGAAAATGGTAATAATTTGAACCCAGGATTGTAAAGCAACTAGAGGGTCATCAGCTGAGTAGATACTTCAACAAATTTTTGGAACATGAAAAGAAGATAAAGAACAGATGAAACAACTGAGAACACCACAGACCGTAACTCATGCAGGAAGGAAACCAATCTGCCTAGGAGACCCCTAGAAAAGGCTCTCGTGTTGCAATCAACAGGTACCAAGGGAGGAAACGTATAGGAAGGCTGACAGCAAGGAAATTATCTGAGCAACTTTATGCCAGCAAATTAGACAACTCAGGGGACTTCCCTGGTGGTACAGTGGTTAAGAATCTACCTGCCAATGCAGGGAACACGGGTTAGAACCCTGGTCTGGGAAGATCCCACATGCCGCAGAGCAACTAAGCCCGTGCGCCACAACTACTGAGCCTGCACTCCAGAGCCTGCAAGCCACAACTACTGAGCCCACGTGCTACAACTACTGAAGCCTGCACACCTAAAGCCCATGCTCTGCAACAAGAGGAGCCACCGCAACAAAGAGTAGCCCCCACTTGCTGCAACTAGAGAAAGCCCGTGCACAGCAACGAAGACACAACACAGCCATAAACAAACAAACAAATAAATAAATAATTTTTTAAAAAATTAGACAACTTAAATGAAAAGAACATATTCCTAAAAGGTAAAAAAGTACCAAACATGCCTCAAGAAGAAATAGAAAATATGAAGAGATCTATATCAAGTAAACTAATTGAATTAGTAAGTAATAATCTTTCCTCAAAGAAAAGTTCAGGTCCAGATGGCCTCACTAATAAATTCTATCAAACAAGTAAGGAAGAAACAACACCAATTCTACACAAATTCATTTGGAAAATAGAGGAGGTTGAAACACTTAACTCATTTTATGAGGCCAGTAGTACCCCGATACCAAAGCCAGACAAAGACATCACAAGGAAAGTACAGTCCCATATCATTCATTAATGTAGATTTGAAAATCCTTAAAATTTTAACAAATCCATTATGTATATTACATATACATAATGACTAAGTGAGGGGAATGCAAGGTTTAACATATGAAGATCATTTAATGTAACATGCCATATTTAAAAAGGACAAAAATCAAATGATCATCTCAATGGACATTGAAAAAGCATCTGACAGAAATCCAGCACCCACTCATGACGAAACCTCTCAACAAACTAGGAAAAGAAGGGAAATTCATTAATCTAATAAAGAGTATCTTAAAAACCTACAACTAACATCCTACATAAATGTGAAAGACTGAACGCTTTCCCAATAAGACTGGGAATTTCACTATCACCAGTTCTATTCAACAACGTACTGGGGCTTCCCTGGTGGCGCAGTGGTTGAGAGTCCACCTGCCGATGCAGAAGACCCACATGCCGCGGAGCGGCTGGGCCCGTGAGCCATGGCCGCTGAGCCTGCGCGTCCAAAGCCTGTGCTCCGCAACGGGAGAGGCCACAACAGTGAGAGGCATGTGTACCGTAAAAAAAAAAAAAAAAAAAAAAAGTAAAAGAAAAAGAAAAACAATGTACTGAAGGACCCAACAAGTGTAAAATGGAAAGAGAAATGAAAAGCATCTAAATTGAAAATGAAGACATAAATCTATTATTTGCAGACAACATGACTGATATGTAGGAAATTCTAAGGAATCTTTTAAAAAGCTCCAGAACTAGTAAGCACGTTTAGTAAGGTCTTATGATATAAAATTAACAAGCAAAAACTCAATAGATTTTTCTATATACGGAGAAAGAATAATCAGAAAATGAAATTACATAATTTCATTCACATCAAAAAGAAAAATACTCAAGAATAATATTTTTAAAGTCTAAGACTTGTACATTAAAAATACAAGACACTAATGAGAGCAATTAAAGAAAATCTAATTTAATGGAGAGAAATAACATGTTCATGGACTGGAAGGCTCAATATTATTGAAATGGCAATTCTCTCAAAATTGACTTATAGTTTCAATGCATTGTCTACTATATCTCAGTAAGCTTTTTCTTTCTTTTCTTTTTTTTTTTGCAGAAACTGACAAGCTGATCTTAAAGTGTAGTATATGAAAATGCAAAAGACCTAGAATAGCCAAAACAATTTTGAAAAAGAAGAATAAATGTTGTGGAATTAAACTACCTGATTTCAAAACTTAATATAAAGCTACGTGACAAGTGGTGTAAATACAGACACATAGGTAAATGCAAGAGAAATAGAACCCTATATATGGTCAAATGATTTTGGACAAAGATGCCCAGGTAATTCAATGAAAATTGTCTTTTCACCAAATGCAGCTGAAACATTTGGATATCTACATGCAAAAAAATGAACCTTAACCCTTACCTCATAACACAGATACCTCATTGAAATAAAGCATGCACATAAATGTAAGAGCTAAAACTAAAACTAGAGCTAAGCTAAAACTTCTAAGAAAACATAAGAGAAAATATTTATGATCTTGTGATAGGAAAAGTTTCTTGGATATGACTCCAAAAGCATGAACAATAAAAGAAAAAAATTGATAAGTTGAGCTTCATCAAAATTTAAAACGTTTGCTTTTCAAAAAATGCCAGGAAAGAAATGGAAAGATAAGCCACAGACTGGGAGAAAATACTTGCAGAAGATATATCTGATAAAGGACTTGCATAGACACTATATAAAAAACTCTTACAAGGCAATAATAAGACAAACAACCCAATTTTTTAAAATGGGCAATAGGTTTAAGTTGACAGTTCCCCAAAGAAATTATGTGAATGCCAAACAACTACAAAAAAGATGTCCATCGTTATTAGTCATTAGAGACATACAACCTAAAGCCATGATAAGATACGACAACACATTTACTAGAATGGTTAGAATGACAAAACACAACAAAAGACAAAGTGTGGGCAAGAAGGGAGAGAAACTAGAAACTTCTTTATACATTCCTGTGGGAATGTAAAATAGTATGATGATTTGGAAAACAGCTTAGGAATGTCTTAAAAATTTAAACATACACCTACTACACTACCCAGAATTTCTATAAATAGGTATCTACACAGCAGAAGTGAAAACAGATGTCCACAAAAAGACCAGCAAGCAAAGCTCATAGCAGCATCATTCATAATAGCCCCAAATAAGAAACAGTAAACAAGATGGATTTCAAAAACATACATACTGTATGATTCCATTTATGTGAAATTGTAGAAAAGATAAAGCTATAGAAACAGAAAGCAGATCGATGATTGCCTGGGGCAACCAGTGGTAGAAAGGATTAACTGAGATGGGCAAAAGGGAACTTGTAGATGACAGAAGTATTCTAAAACTGGATTTTGGTGAAGGTTGCGCAACTACAGAAATTTACTAAGATTCATTCAATTGTACATTTTTAACATGGATGAATGTAATGGTATGTAAATTATATCTCGCTAAATCTGTTTTTTACAGACTATATAGAAGGCTTTGAAAAAACAAACTGACAGTACAAACAGATTGCAAACAAAGAAGTAACAAATAAAGCAACAAAGGCTTCTCATCAACAATAATATATGCCATCATGTGGCTATAGATAATACTGTATCGTGTAATTGACATTTGCTAAGAGAGTAGAACTTAAGGGTTCTCACACACACAAAAAAAGGTAAATATGTCAGGTGATGGATGTGTTAACTTGATTGCTGGAAATCCTTTCACAATGTGTAAGTATATTAAATCATCACATTGTACACTTTAAATATATTCTATTTTTATTTGGGGAAAATTGTTAATATTTTTCAATGTTTTCCATATTTGTAGGGAAAAAATTACTATTATCCTTTAACTCTTTAGTGAGCTTAGTCATTAATTCAAGAGTAAGGGCAAAATAGTAGCAACCTTTACAAAAAATAAAAGTCTCGAGTTTACTCTCCACAGATCCTCATTGAAAGAACTACTAAGGGAAGGACTTCAGCCAGAAAAAAAAATGAACCCGGAAGTGAGGAGTGGAATGCAAAGGCAACTTTTCTAAGAAATTAGAAAACATGTTAGTAAATCTAAGTAAGTAGGAGCTTTAGAAAAAGAGTATGGGGAGTTTAAGGACTTGGTAAAACTAAAATATTATAGAAATATTGGTAGAAATAAACAATCACATGAAAAATGCAAAGGAAAGTTCAGAGCTAAGTTAAAGCACTCGAAGGTCCTTTCATATTATTCAGAGGGAAGATGGATCAAATGAATTTTAAACTTTTAAAAATATAAGTTATTATATGTGGCTTTAAATGCTAGGGTAACCACTAAAAGAATAAAAATATATTTGATAGCTTTTAAGCCAATAGGAATAAAGGGACAGAAATTTCAATTCAATAGAATAAAAAAGATTAAATAAGCAAAGGCAACATACAGTAAATAGAAAATACAAAATAAGAAATATGTAATACCAATAACTACAAATGGGATTAAACATGCTACTAAAGTCCAGAAACTCAAAGATTGAATTTTAATAAGACCATCCATATAGTGTTTGTTAAAGGTATAACTAAAAATGACAATGATTAAAAAGAGACTTCTGTTTCTTATAACACAGCAGCAAAGATAATCTGAAAAACCTCCCAGTACCATTCTATAAATACTGGATAATATGCCACAAAGCTCCTTTGAATGCATAGCTGAGCTCACAAGAAAAAAAGGAAATACTCAGGAGGGAAAAGATGGAATGACAAGGCAGAGTAACAGCCAACCCCCGAGGCTACGGCTGCCCTTGGGGGGCGGAGCCTTGGACTTTAATGCCCATGGGGGTCAGGAGATGATTCTGTAGGCTGGAGTTAAATGGAGAATTCAAACCCAGACCTCTGTATGAAGCTGAAACCCAAGACGGGCTCTATCCTCAACCAGAGGAGGACCAAACATGACAGGCACAGGAAAGTTGTGTCAAGAAGATCATTTGTCTTGGCCAGGACATTGGGAGGAGAAAAAATCGCTTCTATGAGTTTGTAACCAGAGGCCTACCCACCCGCGGCTTGGAGTGTTGATTTTACTCCAAGTTCGTGTGTTCTGAGAGGGCTTAATTGAAGAAAGTGATGTAAGTGGGCCAAGCTGGTAATGTCTAGTGGTGCCTGGCAAAAGCAAACTCCAAACCACTCCTGCAGAGGCACACGCCCACGATCTAACTGCACAGGAGCCCACATATCTGCCATCTCTTTGTCAGCACACAGTGACCACTGCCCTCCCCTCAAGATGCCTATCCAGCCAGTAAGGTGTCACATGGGGACAGTAAAATGGAGCTCTGTGGGTGAGTGACTTACTGTAATGTGTCACTAAATTCTGTTCACCAATGGCAGTGTGTGTGCGTTGAGAGTCATGATGAAAGAAAGGGGCTACTGAACAACTAGCGTCAAGCTGTGAAAAAACAGGCAAAGAGGAACTGGTGACTTGCATCTGCATTGCCCTCCATAAACAGATCTGTACTTCAGACTGGGCAAGCCCTGCCCTGATCACACTGCTGATCATTTCAGCCCAGTTCCTTCCTTTTATACACAAGGAGACCCACAATGCCAAGGAAGTCACCACATCACCTGAACAGACAAGATGGGGAAAAAAATAACTGCCCCAAATCTTCTACCAGGCAGCATGCCTACAACCAGAATTCCCAGACATTCAGCTCTCTCAACCAACACCAAGTATTAATATTGACACCTGATGGAAGAAATGTTCATATATTGAGGTACGGGGAAGTCTTTCTGGCTTATACATGATTTGGCTTGAACTTCATGCTAACTCAAACAGCCTGTCTTATGGCCCGTCAAACATGCCTTGTACATCTGTTTTAACCATTAAAGAAAAGATTGCATTTAAAAATCTAAATGGAGTGACTGCTTCAGGCATTTAAAATGGAGCCAGGTGGCCATTGTGGATGTGGTTTCAGACATGTTCCTGCATCACTGAGAACTTAAATTTTCTGAACTGTTATCAAATTCAAGGATACCACCAGCCATGCTCAAAACAGTATCTGCTGGCAGCTGCCAGCTACAACCCCTTGTAACTATGCAACCATTTTGGACCCCAACCAATCCTTACTTAACAAGCATCCTTCCTTCTTGCCAGATCCAATTATAATTCTTGATAAACAACTCATGAAACTAACTGTAACCTTGTAGTTTTTGTCTTTTTAAGCCT
Source organism: Grampus griseus (assembly GCF_964374135.1). Taxonomy (NCBI): domain Eukaryota; kingdom Metazoa; phylum Chordata; class Mammalia; order Artiodactyla; family Delphinidae; genus Grampus; species Grampus griseus. Next base: position 38,938,065 of record NC_139001.1, on the reverse strand, counting down.
TCCCCCATTTTGTAGTCTGGAGGAACACAAGTCAAGGGCTTATTGAACCTGTATGTCCTAGATTACAGTCCTCAGTTTGGCTTGAATAAAACTCTCTCCTATACCTAGTATAGATTTTTTTTATTGATCATTTTCATCAACATACCTTTTCAGCTGATGATATTTAAAAGTGAGACACCTTTAGAGTTAAGCTCAGTCTTTCGTTATTTATACCCTGACCTCATTCCAACAAGGCTTTCAGGCATCCTTAGAGAGGCACAGAATTCTTATAATTTTAGATTAAAAACTTCCCAGGGGCTCTAACGAGGATAACACTGGTTAGCTTATAGAACTTACATAATGACATTAACAAGAGTGCTTCTAAAGTTTTCTCGTTCTTTATGTGGAGATTTGCTCTTTGATTTGGAAGTAGATGGTCCAGCATGACTATCATCAATCTGGTCGAGTAACCCGCCCTTTTTTCCAAAGCGTTCCATGTATTCAGCTTGAATTTTTTAAAAAAAGGCATAAATTAGTCATCTAAAAAGTAAGCTAAAATATTTAAGTGGTTAGAATAAAATGCTGAAGCATGTTTTAAGAAAAAAACTACATTCTTTAAGTTCTTAAGTAACCACATTTTCTTTCACTACGAGGAAGTTAAACTAACTCTCATTTTATGTCATCATGAGAAAACTTTATTTCAAGAATATTCATTAATTTATTTTATATTTTGATTAATGTTAATAAACTCAGATTTTCAATTATATTTGCATAGAACCTTCTTAAAATGAAGATTAAAATTATTATAAAAACAGAATATAAAACTATTTCAGAAAATTTAAAGAACCATGATGAAAAAAATGTTAATATTCAATACAATCAATCTGATAAGTCAAAAATATTAATATAAATAATTTAGAAGTAATGTTTACAACTTACTAAAATCCCCCTTAGAAAAACCTTTAGTCTTTGATACAGAGGCAAATTCTGAATACAATAAATCAAAGTTTTATTATAAACATCCCAATTCCTAAAATATCAGCTTTTATAGCATTTACAACAGCCTGAAATAACTAAGAACCGGATTCAATTATTTTCTTAGGGAACACACTTGGGATAAATTTTTCTACTTTACATAAATATTTCAGTTTACGATTTCATTGCTCTAATTAACTAAATATTGTGTGATTCTTTTCTCTAGAAAATGTCCTTCAAGTCTAAGATAGAATATTAGAGTTCTTACCATACGACTGTTGATTTTTAACACTAAACTGCTCTGGAATACCTTCATCCCGCTTTACACTCAGGTGGAATGATGGAGCCGCCTGCTGCCACTGGGGCTTTGAACTCACCTGAAATATGAAATTTAGATAGCATTAACAAAACAAGGTCAGGGGACAAAAAAAACTTTTTTCATGAAATGCGTAAGAATGTATAAACACAGACGTTTTCTCAAACAAATTAGGACATCTGTAAAGAAGGCACAAATACCCAATAGCAAATGTCACTAAAGTCTGTGAATGGCATGGTGTGTGACATCTGGGACACATCACCAAAGGCTCTGCTGCTGGTTTGACGTGGACACCTGTTACCTAACTGAGGTGTTCATTCCACAGAGTTTACTCACCCACAGACATTGGCAAGTGATTTTTTAAGCCTTCCATCTTAATTAGAGTCACACCGTGCTGGACTCCAATGCTAATGAGTTCCTCTACATTCCAACTCCAAAGGATCTTCCTGTTCTCATGGCTTCAGCAGCTCTAGATTACCCTGGCAACTCACAAATTCATTCCATCGTTTAAGGCAGGGGTTATAAATTCTTATATCTATACAGTTCTGGCAGGTATCATGAAAGAGGGAGGAAAGGTAGTGATGATAGCTAATTGGCACTCAGCTTCAGTGCTGGGAAATGTTAGGGGGTGGTGGGGACTGTGGCCAACAGGAGAAAACCTACGTCTCCTAAAACGGCAACAACTAATTAGCTCGAGCCAGTTACTGCGATAACAGAACACAGACCCACTGTTGCTAGAACCTATGTCTCTTCAAGAAACCCAGATGGGTGGGTTTTAAAGTAGAATGTACATATTTTTAAACAATGACAATTGAATCTGTGTCTTCCTCTCACATTCAGGCCAACTTGACAGCCCATGCTTGTACTGGCTTTTATTGAATAGTTTTACTCTTCCCAGTCCTTTACTCCTACTTTCAAATAAACTACCTGCACAGAAGCCCTTTTTACAGGCTCTTCTTTCACAGGAAAACAAGCTGAGACAATTAATAAGTCAATGCTTTTCCATCCTTCCCTGCCTGCCTTTCCATTCTTCCGCTCTCATCTTGCTCCATAAAGGATTTCAGATTCATGGGTGGGCTATGAGTAAGGTGTTCACAAAGGGTGGGAATCAGGTCACCAGCTCAGAGGGGTTGGGAGCCACCAGCACTGGGTCATCTTCACCCTTGATTTCAACAAGGATCACCACCAGAAGCATAAATGTCTGTAATGAAAATCACTCTAGGGCTTAACTACTGCCGGAAGATTTTATCCAAGTACCAACCTTAATATTCAAATGAAAATTGTTTGTTTGCTTTGGTCAATGGATTTTTTTAAATCTCTTAAAAATATCATCTCCCTTAACACACATGAAACTGAGAAAATGAATGCTGAGAACATGTAAGATATGGCCAAATATGAACATAAAACCAAGTTTAAATCAGCCAATAAAAGCATTTTAGACTATTATATGCCAATGACAGGAAAGGATTATTATTCAACTCAGCCACTGAATATTGAATCAGGAATTTTAATTGAGTTTACATCTCTAAACCTATATACTAATAAGACACAACAAACTAAGGGTAATTTTTATTTTTCTCTTTTAAAATTTGTGAAATTTTTAAACAGAAAATGCCTATCCCATTTCACATCTTGTCTTTTAAGCTAGAAAATTTAAGATAGATTTTGCAGAAGCACAGAAAAGGTGCTATGGCTCAATTCTATAGAATCTGGTATCATTAAAAAAAAATTTCAATTAAAATGTATATTTTGAAATGTTCATTTACTTTATCTAAGAATATTAACTCAAGTTTTCTAAGTGAAAAATGTCCTCCACTTTAAATTATCAGGAATCTTTCTCTACAAAGCAACACAAATTCAATTTTATAGTTTGTTCTCAGCTTTTAAAATATCTTTCAAAAAATAATGCTTTGGATGAAACTTGAGAACATTATGCTAAGTGAAATAAGCCAGACAGAAAAAGACAAATACTGTATGATTCCACTTATGAGGTACTTATAGTAGCCAAATACATAGAGACAGAAAGTAGAATGCTTGTTGCTATGGACTGACAAGAGGCGGAAACAGGGAATTAGTGTCTAATGGGTACAGTGTTTCCGTTTGGAAAGATGAAGAGCTCTGAAGATGGATGGTGGTGATGGCTGTACAACAATATGGATGTACTTAATGTCTATGAACTATAGATTTTAAATGGTTAAAATGATCAATTGTATGTTATGTATATTTTATCACAATTTAAAAAAAAACCAAACAGTGTTTGCACTGAACCTCCACTTAAGCTCAGCTTCCAGCAGTTACAAGAGCAAAACTCAACGGCATTAAATTCAATATAACTACTAAATGGTAAAATTTATCACAGTCAAGTACATCTTACCCAGCACTTGTCAACTGAAAATGTCTATTAACTGCCTCCTCCACAGGACAATGACAATTTTTAGTCATAATAATAATAATAAAAAGGATGGCAAGATCTGAAGAATCTTCTGTGGAATAGCATTTCAGTGCCAGAAGATGCATCTCAAAGGTCATCAACGTCTCTTACTTTCAAACTCAGAAACTGAGGCTCGGAGAGGTAAGTGACTCCCTCAGATGGCAGGGCCATTAGTGACGAGGATGTAACCCAAAGCTTCATCTCCTAATTCCAACACTGATATATTTTCTGCTAGACAATCTTGGAAATACTTTTATCCAGAATATTCAAACATACTGTACACACTATTAGGAAATTACAGCTTACACTTACTTTATTAAGATAGTTATTTTTCCTTTCATGTGCACCTCAGAATTTCTCAATCAGAAAATAGTCAAATTGAGCACAAAATTCAAAATCATAAATTCAGTTACTTATTTACAAGTTTGAAACTAGTAAACATTTTTAAAAGGGCAAAAATCCAATGAGAGTCTATAGGTAAATTACCGTAGGCAATTGTGGTAACATTCTTACTGGTGTCTTGGATTTTTCTTTGCTGGATGATTTATCCTGCATTTAAAGAAAAAAAAAAGTTTACTCTGTTAATGATAAAATTGATTCATTCAACCAAATTTTACAGAGGATCTAAAGTAAAGCACTTAGTATTCAAAATATTTAAAGACATACCCTACTACTTTAAAACAAATTTATTTAATTTATTTATTTTTGGCTGCATTGGGTCTTCGCTGCTGTGCACGGGCTTTCTCTAGTTGCGGTGAGTGGGGGCTACTCTTCTTTGTGGTGCGCAGGCTTCTCACTGTGGTGGCTTCTCTTGTTGCGAAGCACGGGCTCTAGGAGCGTGGACTTCAGTAGTTGTGGCATGTGGGCTCAGTAGTTGTGGCTCATGGGCTTAGTTGCTCCACGGCATGTGGGATCTTCCCAGACCATGGCTTGAACCCGTGTCCCCTGAATTGGCAGATGGATTCTTAACCACTGCGCCACCAGGGAAGCCCCTCTACTACTTTTTAAATTCTCAATGTTTGTCTTAGAATTGCTTTTTCATAGCAAGGAAAGAAAGGAAAGTGGTATCCAACAATACCCATCAGAAAGGTTTAAAAATGTGCAAAGGCTTTTATCCATTACATCATCCCCTAGGAATTTAATCTGAACCTAGTTAGTGTCCAGGGCTTACTGTACTCCACCTCCCTTCTCTATCACTAAAATACCATTTCTGTTCTATTGACAACCAGAATGCTCCACTTCCTAAGCTGACAATGTATTCAGGTTAATGCATCGTCAGGTTACTGTAAGTAACATATACTTTTTAGCAGCAACTTTCAGGGAAAAGGGCTGATATCTTCCTTTGAGTAGAGGAGGATTCCATGGTAGGAATTCCACCTAGGTAAGAGGAAGCACTGTTGACAATAATGCTTTGTTCTATAAAGCAGATCATAAATTATCCTTTTTGCCAATTGTCAATTTATTGCCTCTCAGCTCCAAACCTACCCTTTTTGCCCCCCTTTGTGATTGGGCAGGACTCTATAACATTTCTCCTTTGCCAACCAGCATTAATATTACAAACGGTGTCAAAACAACACTGTGAGAGGAAAGGACTCTCTTCCTGGTTCCAGGGCTTTTTGTTGCTGCTTCCATGGTGTGGCTGCCAACAGTCAGCATCCTTGCCTGTGGGCACCTTCCCAGCCTGTGGTGTGTGGCTGACCCAGTGACAGACACCCTCCAGCAGGGTTGCAGGTTTCACGGGCATCCCGAAGGGCAGCTTCCCAGAAAGTTTCCCTTACATCATAGAGGGAGACTTTCAAACTCTTCAGCACGCAAGCAAGGTGGTTTTCTCACCTACCAGCCTAAGCCTGCAACACCTCAGCAAACATCTTTGCCATCCAGGTGGGCCATAGCCATTCCCTCTCCAAGGGGTCTTAATCCAGGCTTTGGAGAAGTAATGGATCTTCCAAGTTTCTTCCTCGAGCACTCTCCCTTACTCCTAAAGGGAATGGCTACTTCTTATATCTGCTAACTCTGTACTTTTTTTAAGCTACATTGTCCAAAACAGCATCCATTAGCCACCTGTAGCTACTGACCACTATGAAGTGAGATGTGTTTCAGTGTAAAATATGTACTAGATTTTGAAGACTTAGTACAAAATACAAAACATTTAAATTATCTTGCCAATCTTTATATTGATTAGAATATATATTGATTACATTGTGTGTGTATTGTTTTAAGAAATTTACATGAATTATCTCATTCAGTTCTCTTTACAACTCTGTGAGGTGAGCAGTACACCACTTTTGTTCCTACTGTATACATGATGACTTTTTATATGAGGTAATCTCTACCCACACAAAGCATACATTCCAGTCAATATTTTTGTTAACATCTTTATTGAGGTATAATTGCTTTACATTGTTGTGTTAGTTGCTGCTGTATAACAAAGTGAATCAGCTATACATATACATATATCCCCATATGCCCTCCCTCTTGCGTCGCCCTCCTACCCTCCCTATCCCACCCCTCTAGGTGGTCAGAAAGCACCGACCTGATCTCCCTGTGCTATGCGGCTGCTTCCCACTATCTATTTTACATTTGGTAGTGTATATATGTCCATGCCACTCTCTCACTTCGGCTCAGTTTACCCTTCCTCCTCCCCATGTCCTCAAGTCCATTTGCTACGTCTGCATCTTTATTCCTTTCCTGCCCCTAGGTTCTTCAGAACCCTTTTTTTTTTTTGAGATTCCATATATAGGTGTTAGCATATGGTATTTGTTTTTCTCTTTCTGACGTACTTCACTCTGCATGACAGACTCTTGGTCCATCCATCTCACTACAAATAACTCAGTTTCATTACTTATTATGGCTAATATTCAATAGTATATATGTGCCATGTCTTCTTTATCCATTCATCTGTCGATGGACACTTAGGTTGCTTCCATGTCTTGGCTATTGTAAATAGTGCTACAATGAACACTGTGGTACATGACTTTTTGAATTACGGTTTTCTCAGGGTATATGCCCAGTAGTGGGATTGCTGGGTCGTATGGTAGTTCTATTTTTAGTTTTTTAAGGAACCTCCATACCATTCTCCATAGTGGCTGTGTCAATTTACACTCCCATCAACAGTGCAAGAGGGTTCCCTTTTCTCCACACCCTCTCCAGCACTTATTTTTTGTAGATTTTTTTGATGATGACCGGTGTGACTGGTGTGAGGTGATACCTTATTGTAGTTTTGATTTGTATTTCCCTAATGATTAGTGATGTTGTACATCCTTTTGTGTGTTTGTTGGCACTCTGTATATCTTCTTGGGAGAAATGTCTATTTAGGTCTTCTGCCCATTTTTGGATGGGGTTGTTTGTATTTTTGACATTGAGCTACATGAGCTGCTTGTATATGTTGGAGATTAATCCTTTGTCAGTCACTTCGTTTGCAAATATTTTCTACCATTCTGAGGGTTGTCTTTCTGTCTTGTTTGTGGTTTCCTTTGCTGTGCAAAAGCTTTTAGGCTCCATTAAGTCCCATTTGTTTATTTTTGCTTTTATTTCCATTTCTCTAGGAGGTGGGTCAAAAAGGAGGTGGATCTTGCTGTGATTTATGTCATAGAGTGTTCTGCCTATGTTTTCCTCTAAGAGTTTGATAGTGTCTGGCCTTACCTTTAGGTCTTTAATCCATTTTGAGTTTATTGTTGTGTATGGTGTTAGGGAGTGTTCTAATTTCATTCTTTTACATGTAGCTGTCCAGTTTTCCCAGAAGCACTTACTGAAGAGGCTGTCTTTTCTCCATTGTATATTCTTGCATCCATTGTCAAAGATAAGGTGACCATATGTGCGTGGGTTTATCTCTGGACTTTCTATCCTGTTCCATTGATCTATATTTCTGTTTTTGTGCCAGTACCATACTGTCTTGATTACTGTAGCTTTGTGGTATAGTCTGAAGTGAGGGAGCCTGATTCCTCCAGCTCCGTTTTTCTTTCTCAAGATTGCTTTGGCAATTCGGGGTCTTTTGTGTTTCCATACAAATTGTGAAATTTTTTGTTCCAGTTCTGTGAAAAATGCCATTGGTAGTTTGATAGGGATTGCATTGAAACTGTAGATTTCTTTGGGTGTAGTCATTTTCACAATGTTGATTCTTCCAATCCAAGAACATGGTATATCTCTCTCCATCAATTTGTATCATCTTTAATTTCTTTCATCAGTGTCTTATAGTTTTCTGCATACAAGTCTTTTGTCTCCTTAGGTAGATTTATTCCTAGGTATTTTATTCTTTTTGTTGCAGTAGTAAATGGGAGTGTTTCCTTAATTTCTCTTTCATATTTTTTGTCATTAGTGCATAGGAATTCAAGAGATTTCTGTGCATTAATTTTGTATCCTGCTACTTTACCAAATTCATTGATTAGCTCCAGTAGTTTTCTGGTAGCATCTTTAGGATTATCTGTGTATGGTATCATGTCATCTGCAAACAGTGACAGTTTTACTTCTTCTTTTCCTATTTGGATTCCTTTTATTTTTTTTCCATCTGACTGCTGTGGCTAAAACTTCCAAAACTATGTTGAATAAAAGTGGTGAGAGTGGACAACATTGTCTTGTTCCTGGTCTTAGAGAAAATGGTTTCAGTCTTTCACCATTGAGAATGATGTTGGCTGTGGGTTTGTCATATATGGCATTTATTATGTTGAGGTAAGTTCCCTCTATGCCTACTTTCTGGAGAGCTTTTATCATAAGTTGGTGTTGAATTTTGTCAAAAGCTTTTTCTGCATCTATTGAGATGATCATATGGTTTTTATCCTTCAGTTTGTTAACATGGTGTATCACATTGACTGATTTGTGTATATTGAAGAATCCTTGCATTTCTGGGATAAATCCCACTTGATCATGGTGTGTGATCCTTTTAATGTGCTGCTGGATTCTGTTTGCTAGTATTCTGTTGAGGATTTTTGCATCTATGTTCATCAGTGATACTGGCCTGTAGTTTTCTTTTCTTGTAACACCTTTGTCTGGTTTTGGTATCACAGTGATGGTGCCCTCGTAGAATGAGTTTGGGAGTGTTCCTCCCTCTGCTATATTTTGGAAGAGTTTGAGAAGGATAGCTGTTAGCTCTTCTCTAAATGTTTGATAGAATTTGCCTGTGAAGCCATCTGGTCCTGGGCTTTTGTTTGTTCGAAGATTTTTAATCACAGTTTCAATTTCAGTGCTTGTGATTGGTCTGTTTATATTTTCTATTTTTTCCTGGTTCAGTCTCAGAAGGTTGTGCTTTTCTAAGAATTTGTCCGTTTCTTCCAGGTTGTCCATTTTATTGGCATAGAGTTGCTTGTAGTAATCTCTCATGATCCTTTTTTATTTCTGCAGTGTCAGTTGTTACTTCTTTTTCATTTCTATTTCTGTTGATTTGAGTCTTCTCCCTTTTTTTCTTGATGACTCTGGCTAATGGTTTATCAATTTTGTTTATCTTCTCAAAGAACCAGCTTTTAGTTTTATTGATCTTTGCTGTTGTTTTCTTCATTTCTTTTTCATTTATTTCTGCTCTGATCTTTATGATTTCTTTCCTTCTGCTAAATTTGGGGTTTTTTATTCTTCTTTCTCTAATTGCGTTAGGGGTAAGGTTAGGTTGTTTATCTGAGATGTTTCTTGAGGTAGGATTGTATTGCTATAAACTTCCCTTTATAACTGCTTTTGCTGCATCCCATAGGTTTTGGGTTGTCATGTTTTCATTGTCATTTGTTTCTAGGTATTTTTTGACTTCCTCTTTCATTTCTTCAGTGATCTCTTGGTTATTTAATAGTGTATTATTTTGCCTCATGTGTTTGTATTTTTACAGTTTTTTTCCTATAAAAACAAGTTACAACTTACACCGCAGAACTACAAAGGATCATAAGAGGTCACTATGAACAGCTGTATGCCAATAAAATGGACAATCTAGAGGAAATGGAGAAATTCCTAGAAAGTACAATCTCCCAAGACTGAATCAGGAAGAAATAGAAAATAGAAACAGACCAATTACCAGGATTGAAACTGAATCAGTAATAAAACAAACTTACTCTCAAACAAAAGTCCTGGACCAGACTGCTTCACAGGTCAATTCTACCAAACATTTAAAGAAGAGTTAGCACCTATCCTTCTCAAACTATTCCAAAAAAATGCAGAGGAAGGAACATTCCCAAACTCATTCTATGAGGTCACCTACACCCGGATACCAAAACCAGACAAAGATACCACAAAAAGAAAAAAATACAGGCCTATATCACTGATGAACATAGATGTAAAAATCCTCATCAAAATATTAACAAACCAAATTCAACAATACACTAAAAGGATCACACACCATGATCAAGTGGGATTTATCCCAGGGATGCAAGGATGGTTGAATATTTGCAAAAATCAACCTACATGATATACCACATTAACAAATTGAAGAATAAAAACCATATGATCATCTCAATAGATGCAGAAAGTCTTGGACAAAACTCAACATCCATTTATGACAAAAACTCTCAACAAAGTGGGTGTAGAGGGACTATATCTCAACATAATAAAGGCCACGTATGATAAGCCCACAGCTAACAACATACTCAACAGTGAAAAGCTGAAAGCAGTTCCTCTAAGATTAAGAAAAAGACAAGGTTGTCCAGCCTCTCCACTTTTATTCCACATAGTATTTGAAGTCCTAGCCACAACAACCAGACAAGAAATAAGAGAGATCCAAATTGGAAAGGAAGAAGTGAAACTGCCCTGTTTGCAGGTGTGATGATACTATATATACAAAATCCTAAAGATGCTACCAAAAAATTACTAAAATTCATCAATGAATTTGGTAAAGTTGCAGCATACAAAATTGATGTACAAGAATCTGCTGTGTTTCTATACACTGAAAACAAACTATCAGGGCTTCCCTGGTGGCGCAGTGGTTGAGAGTCCGCCTGCCGATGCAGGGGACACTGGTTCGTGCCCTGGTCCGGGAAGATCCCACATGTCGTGACGCGGCTAGGCCTGTGAACCATGGCCGCTGAGCCTGAGCATCCGGAGCCTGTGCTCCACAACGGGAGAGGCCACAACAGTGAGATGCCCGTGTACCTCAAAAACAAACAAACAAACAAACAAAAAACTATCAGAAAGAGAAATTAAGGAAACAATCCCTTTACAATGCAACAAAAAATAAAATATACAAGAATAAATATAAGGTAAAAGACTTGTACTTGGAAAACTATAAGACACTGATGAGAGAAACTGAAGACAATACAAAGAAATGGAAAGATATACCATGCTCACATGTGTAGCTGAACCAAACTGACTCCATTCTGTCAGCTCTATCTTAGGCCCACTGTCCTATCCCCTCCTCCTTATGCATGACTGAGCTTTAGCCTGACACACAAGGAATGTGCCCAAGCCAGATGAATTCCCATTCAACTTTCACCCTTGCCTTCATCTGATACCTAAAAACCAGAAGTGTGCCTTTTGCTGATGCAGATGGTTAATGGTCATGAGACATCCAGGGGAAGGAAAAAAAAAACCCTGTTCCCATCCATGTGGACATGGATGTAGTAGTAGTCAGATTCTATTTTTAGCTTTGACTCCTTTAAATTCTCCCTAGTAGTCAGATTCTATTTTTAGCTTTGACCCCTTTAAATTCCCCTGTACCCCTTTCAGCGGTGCTAAGTGCAGCTGTGAATGCGGATCATGTGTCCACCCAATCCTTCCCGCCTAAGTTACCCACAATACATTTCCTAATTGTTCTTTATGAAGTTGATCACCTCATTTTTCAGTCTCAACGTTCCTTCTCAGTTTGGAAGACATTATTCAGTATCTCTGACTACCAACATCATGGATTAGAAGACTCACTCCTGTTAAAATGGCCATATGACCCAAGGCAATCTACAGATTCAGCGCAATCCCTATTAAAATACCAATGGCATTTTGCACAGAACTAGAACAGAGCTAAAATTTGTATGGAAACACAGAAGACCCTGAAGAGCCTTTTTATCTTGTTATCTCAAGATAACAATCTAGAGAAAGAGAACAAAGCTAGACGTATCACACTCCTTTATTTCAAACTGTACTATAAAGCCACAGTAATCAAAAACAGACACACAGATCAATGGCGCAGAATAGAGCACCCAGAAATGAAACCACATTCATATGGTCAATTAATCTATGACAAAGGAGGCAAAAATATACAATAGGGAAAGATAGGCTCTTCAATAAATGGTATTGGGAAACTGGACAGCTACGTGCAAAAGAATCAAACAGGACCACTTTCTCACACCATATTAAAAAAATAAACTCAAAATGGATTTAGGACGTCAATGTAAGATATGAAACCATAAAACTTCCAGAAGAAAACACAGGCACTATGCCCTTTGACATCAGTCTTAGCGATTTTTTTTTTTTTTTTTTTTTTGCAGTACGCGGGCCTCTCACTGTTGTGGCCTCTCCCGTTGCGGAGCACAGGCTCCGAACATGCAGGCTCAGCAGCCATGGCTCACGGGCCCAGCTGCTCTGCGGCATATGGGATCTTCCCGGACCGGGGCACGAACCCGTGTCCCCTGCATCGGCAGGCGGACTCTCAACCACTGCGCCACCAGGGAAGCCGGTGATATTTTTTTTGCTATATCTCCTCAGGCAAGGGAAACAAAACCAAAAATAAATAAATGGGGCTACATCAAACTAAGAAGCTTTTGCAAGGCAAAGGAAACTATCAGCAAATGAAAAACCGCCTACTGAATGGGAGAAGATGTTTTCAAATGACATATCCAATAAGAGGTTAATACTCAAAATACACAAGGAACTCACAAAACTCAATGTTAAGAAAACAAATAACCCAACTTTTAAAATGGGCAGAGGACCTGAATAAACATTTTTCCAAAGAAGACATACAGATGGCCAACAGGCACATGAAAAGATGCTGAACATCACTAATCATTAGAGAAATGCACATCAAAACCACAATGAGATCACCTCACACCTGTCAGAATGGCCACTGTCAAAAAGGACAAAATTCACAAAGAAAAAAATTTTCTCCTGTTTCTTTAATGTATCTATATGAGATGATGAATATTCACTAAACCTATTGTGGTAATCATTTCATGATGTATGTATGTCAAATCATTATGCTGTACATCTTAAACTTATACAGTACTGCATGTCAATTATATCTCATTAAAACTGGGGTGGGGCAATAGCAAGTGTTGGTGAGGGTGTGGAGAAAAGGGAGCCCTTGTGCAATGCTGGTGGGAATGTAAATTGGTACAGCCACTATGGAGAACAGTATGGCGATTCCTCAAAAAATTAAAAATAGAACTATCATACAATTTAACAATTCCACTCCTGGGTATTTAGCCAAAGAAAATGAAAACACTAATTTGAAAATATATGCACCCCTATGTTCACTACAGCATTATTTACAATAGCCAAGATATGGAAGCAATCCATGTGCCCATCAATAGATACATGGATAAAGAAAATGTGGTATATATAAATACAATGGAATATTACTCAGCTGTAAAAACCATGAACTCGTGCCATTTGTGACAACATAAATGGACCTACAGGGCATTAAGCTAAGTGAAATAAGTCAGACAGGAAAAGACAAATACCATATGATTTCACTTATTTGTGGAGTCTAAAAAATAAATGAACAAACATGACAAAACAGAAACAGAGTCATGGTACACAAACAGGTGGTTGCCAGAGGGGAGGTGGGGTGCAAGGATGAGAGAAATAGGTGAGGGAGATTAAGAGGTACAAACTTCCAGGTGCAAAATACATGAGTCACAGATATAAAATGTACAGTGAGGGGAATATAGTCAATAATTATGTAACATCTTTATATTGTGACAGACGGTAACTAGACTTGTGATCAGTATGAAATGTATAGAAATATCGAATCACCGTATTATGCACCAGGAACTAACAGTGCTGTATTAAATAGGCCAATTGTACTTTACAATAGAAAAAGAGATCAGATTTGAGCTTATCAGAATCTGGGGGTAGGTAGTCTAAAGGTACAAACTTCCAGTTATAAGGTAAATAAGTACTAGGGATGTAATGTACAACATAATAAATATAATTCACACTGCTGTATGTTTATTATAGGAAAGCTGTGGAGTTCTCAGCCCAAAGAAAAAAGTTTTTTCTATTTCTTTAATGTTGTATCTATCTGAGACAATAATGTTCACAAACCAACTGTAGTAATCATGATGTGTGTTAAGTCAAATCATTATGTTGGACACTTTAGATTTACAGGGTTGTATGTCAATTATATCTCAATAAAATGGGAAGGGAAGAAGAGTGAAGGGAAAGAAAATTGCAATGAACTTCAGACAATACTTCCCAAAGTACAAACACCAAATTAGGTAACTGTTTCATACATATACAGTGCTGTACCACAAACGGCTCTGTTTTCTTTAATCCCCAATGGACCACAGGGTACAAAGGGGGACATGAGCACAACGTTTTCAAGCTAAAAGTGCAGTAGGTGTTCTCAGAGTGGAAGGCTTCCCTTTAGGGAGAATAAGGATGTGGCAAAGGCCTAATAAGAATGCAGCTGTAGGGCTTCCCTGGTGGCACAGTGCTTGAGAGTCCGCCTGCCGATGCAGGGGACACAGGTTCGTGCCCCAGTTCGGGAGGATCCCACATGCCGCAGAGCGGCTGGGCCCGTGAGCCATGGCCACTGAGTCTGAGCGTCCGGAGCCTGTGCTCCGCAACGGGAGAGGCCACAACAGTGAGAGGCCCACGTACCGCAAAAAAAAAAAAAAAAAAAACCGAATGCAGCTGTAGATGATAGAAGGAAAGGGACATATGGTCCAAGTGCCCTAAAATTCTCATACCGTCATACAGAGGCAACTCAAATGAGGTCTACTGTAATGGAGCTACTACAAATGTACAAAACACCTTGCTTAACCCAAGCCTTCGACACTGATTCCCACAACCTGACTTCTTAGGATCTCTACAGCACCCATTCTGCACGCTGAGCTACCACCCCCAGTCTCATCAGCACCCTGGGTGGAGAAGGGTGGTGAGGGCCTGAATGTTTCCTCTATACCCTTCATATATATATATATATATATATATATGAAGGGTTTATAAATAGTGGCCCTGGGCCAATCACAAACAGCAGCCACACATAGTCAGAACACCATCTAGCTAAGTAACACTGATCTTCAATAAAACCAGAGGGGTGCATTTTAAAGTAACGTCTACATATTTTTAATGCTGATTAGCAATTCCATTTTAGTCTGTTTTCTCCTTTCAGATGATGACAGACATATGCACTCCTTCCCTCTGCTTTGGAACTTCTGTGAGGCTGGACTAAGAATTCCATTGACTTTTCTATCAGAAAAGTCTTGTTTCACTTCCTTTCACATCCTCTTGTCCCTCACCTCACGATTCCAGACGTGGCTGCAGTGAACAGTTCTGTGCTGGCTTCAATCCGGGTGGGAACGACAGGGTTTCCACTCAAGAAACTGTCTTTTGTTTTGTCCCGTGTGGCTTCTTTGATGCCGCAGCATGGGACCCTCGGGGTAGCCCATTCTGCACTCACACGTGAGCAGCCAGAAATAGATGGAAGTTAACATCCTCAGGAGATAGGATGAGAGCTGACGGATAAATGCTACCACCCTGATCATCCTCAGGCAGATGATTCCAGGAAGCATTCAGAAGGTCGGGCAGGATCATTCCAGCCGCCCCGTACTGACTTCTCCTCCTTCCTAGTTTTACTCTCCCAGATCCTTTACTCCTGCTTCCTGGGATCACCTCTCCAACTCTACACATGTCCTATTTTCAGGCTCTTCTTTCACAGGAGAACATCTAGAACACTTAAAAATCAGTGGTCTTCCATCCTTCCATCCCCCCTTCCATTCTTCCATTCTCATCTTTCTCCATAAAGGATTTCAGATTCATGGGAGGGCTATGAGTGAGGTGTGCAGGCTGAGAGTCAGGTCACCAGCTCTGAGAGGCTGGCAGCCACCAGTGCTGGGCCATCCTTGGTTTTAACAAGGATCACCTCTGGGAACATGAAGGTCTGTAATGAAAATCATTCTAGGTCTTCCAGGTAGAAAGGGCTTATATGTTCACATGCTCACGTGGGCTTAGAGGCCTGGGGGTTATTTTTTTCATCTAATTTCTGGGACCCAAATCCACCACTTTTTAAATGCCAATCTCAACTTCTGCCAGTTGTGAGAACTCCAAACCATGGGTCATCACAAAGTATGTTTAAAAACGCTGGATGTGTGCACCACGTAAGACTAGAAGCTGACTTTGGAAAAAAGTGGGTGCTCTGCCAGAGACTACGAAGCAAGCGGTCTGCTCCTTTATGACCTGGGGTAGTCAGAGCAGCCCGCACTACCCAACCCGCACTCACAGCACCTTTCTTCATTTAGTGAAAGAGTCTATTTCCATGGAAGCTATGAGGGCAGAACTGGCTAAAAAACAAAAACAAAAACAAACAAAAACTGTAGGTAACTTCAGTGTTTTCCGCAACCCTCCCCCTGAAAAAAAAACAAAACTGTGTGTCGCTAAAAATGGCCTGAAGGCTCCAATTCTCCCATTTGTTTTTCCAAACATTTACAATGCCCATTACTGAAGAACACACCAGTGTTTTACCAAAAATGTAAATAAATGCAATTATTACCCCACCCCCCAAATCTTAATTACTGCCGGAAAATATTATCCAAGTGCAAACCATAATGTTCAAATGAATTTTTGTTTTAATTAATGGAATATGTTAAAAATTTCTTTCAAATATTATTTATCTTAAAAGACATAAAACTCAAATGATACGAAAGAAAAATTGCAAGACAAAGTCAAATATGAGCACAGTATAAGGTTTAAATCAGCCAAATAAGCATTTTAAACAATTATTTGCCTCATGGGCTAGGAAGGATTATTCATCTCAGCCACTGAATATCTATTCAGTAAGTAAATTTAAATTTAGTTGCTATTTGTAAACCTATATACTAATAATATTTATTGCTAAACCTATACACTAATTTTTTTTAACTAGTGGCAATTTTATTAAATTTAAAATTTTTTTAATTTTTAAAGAGAAAATTAAATGTCTATTCCATTTCATATCTTTGGCTCTTAACACAGAATACCTAAGACAGATATTTGCAGAACTAAAAAAAATGCTATGATTTTATTTCATAGAACATGGTGTGATAATCTTGGCATTATCGATAAAATAGGTTCACAATTGAAACGTGTACTTTGAAATGTTTAAGAGCATTCACCTGAACATTTTCATTGGAGTGTTTTTTTAATCTGAAAGAATCCTTAATTTCAAATTATTAGAAATCTACTCTGTATGAAGCCATTCAGATTCCATTTCATAGTTCATCCTGAGCTTTTAAAATGTTTCAAAACAAATAATGTTTGCATTGAACCTCCATTTAAAATCAACTTCCAGGAATCACAAGAGTATAACTCAACAATATTAAACTCAACATAATTATTTGACAGTAAACTTTATTGCAGTAAAATCTGATTTGTCCAGCACTTGATCAACTGAAAATGTCTATTAACTACCTCTTCCACAGGACAATGCTAATTTAACATCAAAATCATGAAAAAGGATGCCAAGATCTAAGAAATCTCCTGTAGCTAACAGTGCTAGAAGAGACACCTCTTCAGAGATCAAATCAACTGTTCTCATTTCAAACTCAGAAACTGGGGCTCCAAGAGGTAAGTGACTCTGTAATAGTCACAGAGCCATTAGTGAAAAATCTGTAATCTAAGTCCTTGCTTCCTAACTCCAACACTACTTCTGCTAGGTCATCCTCAGAATTCTTTTATTCATAATACTCAAATATCCTGCACATACTAGGTAATTATAGCTTACAGCTCCTTTATTAAGACAGTTATTTTTCCTACGATATATACCTCATAGATGTTCTCCATCGGAAAAGAAATGGAGCACAGAAATTTATAATAAAAAATTCAGTATCTTGGGCTTCCCTGGTGGCTCAGCGGTTAAGAATCCGCCTGCCAATGCAGGGGACACGGGTTCGAGCCCTGGTCCGGGAAGATCCCACATGCCATGGAGCAAATAAGCCCATGTGCCATAAATACTGAGCCTGCGCTCTAGAGCCTGCAAGCCACAACTACTGAAGTCCGTGTGCCACAACTACTGAAGCCCGTGTGCCTAGAGCCCGTGCTCCACAACAAGGGAAGCCACCAGACTGAGAAGCCCACGCACTGCGACGAAGAGTAGCCCCCCACTCGCCGCAACTAGAGAAAGCCTGTGCACAGCAACAAAGACCCAATGCAGCCAAAAAAAAAAAAAAAAAAAAATTCAGTATCTTATTTGCAAGTTTGAAAACTAGTAAACAACATTATTACAAAAGCAATAAAATATGAGATATTTGGTAAATTACCGTAGACAACTGTGGTAAAAATCTGACTGGTATCTTGGATTTTTCTTTGCTGGGTGATTTATCCTGCATGAAAAAATACAAACAAAACCCAACCCAACACTGTTTACTCTGTTAATTCTAAAATTGACTCATTGAACCAAGTGTTACAGAGTGTCTAATATAAAGTAAAGCACATATCATCCAAAATATTCTAAAACATACTTTATGGATAGCATGATGTTGTGTACAGAAAATCATAAGGCATCCACAAAAGATTAGAGCTAATGAAAGAGCTCAGCAAGGTTGCAGGATTCAAGATTAATACACAAAAATTGTATTTCTAGATGCTAACAATGAACAATCCAAAACAAATTAATTTACAATAGCATCAGAAAGGATAAAATACTTAGGAATAAATTTAACAAAAAGACGTGCAAGACTTGTACAAAGAAAGCTATAAAACATTATTGAAAGAAATTAAAGAAGACCCTAATAAATGGAAAGACACCCCATACTCATGGATTGGAAGACTAATATTGTTAAAATGCAATACTCTCCCCTCAAAATAACCTACAGATTCAACACACCCTTTCTCAAAATCCCAGATGCTTAGTTGTAGAAATTAACAAGATGATCATAAAATTCACATGGAAATGTAATGGACCCAGAATAGCCAAAAGATCTTGAAAAAGAACAAAGTTGTCAGACTCACACTTTCAGATTTCATGACTTAACTACAAAACTACAGTAATGAAGACTGTGTAAGGATAAACATATAGATCTATAGATCAAAGGAACAGAATTGGGAGTTCAGAAATAAACCCATACATTTATGGGTGAGTACCAAGACAGTTCAGTGGGGAATTGGCCATATCTTCTAGGAATTTATCTAATGAGTATCCATTCACTTAGCCCCCACCTCCTTTCTCCATGGCTAAAACTTCATTTTTTTCCCAGAATGCTCCACTTCCTAAGGTGACAATGTATTCAGGTTAATGCATCCTCAAGTTACTGTAAGTAACATACTTTTTAGCAGCAACTTTCAGGGAAAAGGGCTGATATCTTCCTTTGAGTAGAGGAGGATTCCATGGGAGGAATTCCACCTAGGTAAGAGGAAGCACTGTTGACAATAATGCTTTGTTCTATAAAGCAGATTATAAATCGTGCTTTTTGCCAATTGTCAATATTACCTCTCAGCTCCAAGTCTACCCTTTTTGCCCCCCTTTGTGACTGGGCAGGATTCTATAACATTTCTCCTTTGCCAACCAGCATTAATATTATAAAGGGTGTCAAAACAACACTGTGAGAAGAAGGGACTCTCTTCCTGGTTCCAGGGCTTTTTGTCATTGCTTCCATGGTGTGGCTGCCAGCAGTCAGCATCCTTGACTGTGGGCACCTTCCCAGCCTGTGGTGTGTGGCTGACCCAGTGACAGACACCCTCCAGCAGGGTTGCACCCCTAAGGGCAGCTTTCCAGAAAGTTTCCCTTACATCATAGAGGGAGACTTTCTTTCAAACTCTTCAGCATGCAAGCAAGATGGTTTTCTCACTTCCCACGTTGATACTTTCCTGATTTTCACAGCTGTATAGTACTCTAACATATGAATATGATGCGACTCATCCATTCCATTCTCCTGTAAATTAACATTTAGCTTATTTCCAATGTTTCTCTATTACAAAAGATGTTCCAATAAACATCTTTGGTCATATGTTTTAGTATACACACAATTTTATTTCACACACACACATATACTATACAGTGTGTATATAATACACATATAATACACGTGAGTATGTAAATGTCTCTTTTGTCCCTTTAATTCCATTGGTATATTTGTCTATCTGTAAACAAATTGTATGACATTGTCTAAATTACTATGACTTCACAATAGGTCTTGAAATCTGTAAGGCAATTCTCTCCACCTTAGTATTCTTAAAAATTATTATATACAATCTTGACCTTTTCTCTACCACGTGAATTTTAGGATCCACATTGCATGAAACTTTGGGGGATTTTGACAGAAACACACTGAATGCCTAGAATAATCTGGAGGAAATTGATATTGTTATGATATTGACTTCTTCATGAATACAATATATTTCTTTATTCACATCCTTGGAGTGTATCCTTCAAAAACTTTTTGTAATATTCTTCATAAGGGTGTACACATCTTTTTTTTTTTTTTTTTTTTTTTTGCGGTTCGCAGGCCTTTCACTGTTGTGGCCTCTCCCGTTGCAGAGCACAGGCTCCGGACACGCAGGCTCAGCGGCCATGGCTCACGGGCCCAGCCGCTCCACGGCATGAGGGATCTTCCTGGACCGGGGCACGAACCCGTGTCCCCTGCATCGGCAGGCGGACTCTCAACCACTGCGCCACCAGGGAAGCCCTGTACACATCTTTTGTTAGACTTATTCTTAGGTATAAAGAATTCTGAGTGAAAAATGCATTACAGGACCTGAACAATTGACTTACCAACTTTTAATCACAACTAATTTGTAAACAGGGAAATGTCCATGAAGACTGCATCTACATATAATAATTTCTGTGACGGTTATTCTTTGTTTGCCCCAATCCAGTCTCCATGTTTTCCTTCCTGCTCTGTGCCTAGAAGGCTGACTTCTGTAGACAGGCAGCACCTGGGCTGCCAGCCCTCTGGCTTCTGCTGGGGATTAAGCAATGAGAGGCACCTGTAGGAGACTAGACAGGATGAAAGGAGAGAGTTTTGGATATTTCTCTCCTAGTACTCCCTGTTTCCCGTAGTTCTGATAGTGGCTAAATTCTTCCAGAGTTCAGCTCCTTTCAGGAAGCTACCATTCCAAGCCTCCAGCTCTCACCAAGTTCTGAGAACGGGGTTCAATTTCTTTGACCCGTCAGGCCTAGGAATGGCAACGACTTCCTGTTATTAATCCTTAGGTGCATCCTCATCCCTGTTGGTTTCTTCTCTTAACCTTGCCCACACCTCTCCAAATGGTCTTTTCATAAGTTTTCTTCAATTTAATCCTTTTAAGCATGCCATCTGTTTTCTGTTGGGATCCTAATATAATTTTACATTACCAGAATTAAAATTGCTAAAGAGTCAAGGTCTTCCTTGAGTACTCTGGCTTGGCACTCAGTTTTTATTTTACTGATTTTCAACTACTTGTCTATTGGAAGGGATATTTGAAACCTGGTATAATCCAAATTTAACAGTTCTGATGAAATGACCAGAATCTATGAATGTGTCTGGTTAAAATCAACAATAATCCTGAAGTTGTCTGATTAAATCAACAACCAACTCTCAAAATCTAATAGGGTTGAGTTAAATATAGTCATCATATGTTCTGAGTTATGGTTGTTAAAATTATCACCATGCTGTTGGCCTCATACCCAACTGTTTTCACTCTGCTCTCCTTTTTAAGCAATAACATCAAGGAGACAGGATGAAGGAAAACAGAATGAGCATCATATAAATGCAAAACTACTTAATTTAACAACTAGAAAATGCGCTAAGGTAGAGATAAGCTGACAGCTTTTCCCTCTGCTCTGCCCACAATCTGTAGTGGATTTTGCGGGGAGCTTCGTGCTCTTTGGATATCTGTATTTTTAAACCTCTGAAAGTTCTTCAACTGAAACTCAAAAAGCCTTATGTTTTAACTAATTTTAAAAATGAAAGAAGCAGTTCCAAGAGATTTTTCTTCTAAATACCTAATTTAAGAGTTCAAATTGCTATTCCTGAAAAATGCCATGTCACTCTAAACCTTCCACTATTGAGATGAATATATTAAAATCTCCTTCAGCAAATATGATTTTACCACCTGCTTACTTTTTCAGACTAAATGAACACATAAGTAAATGTCACATCAAAATGTTATTTCCAAAAGTTTAATCCATTCTGTTTGTTTCAGGTTAAAATATAAAACCTTTCACCCTTTCAAAAGGAAAACTACACTCAAAATCAGCATAAATGAAAGTATCAAGAGTTTTAAAATTACAAGTCAGCAAAAGCAGCCAGAGAGAGACCTCTACTGTTTAAAAATAGTATGTAGAAAATGTAAATAGTCCTAGATGGGCTCATGCCCATTCTTTCAAGATCCCACTGCCTTTTTAATAACAGAGGTTCCTTTGGGGTGGGGGCGTGTAATTTCCAAACATCACTTTTATTAAGATAAAGTGAAACTTAAAACTTGACTACCAATAGGTTTTTAGTGGACGCTTTTCAGTTGTAAACTGGTCAATTTGGGCTTTGTGAAACAACAGCTATTCAGAAATACCACTGCAAATATGGTAAAGGCATATTTTAAATTTCAACACCACAGCACATGATTCAAAAGCAGGTCAAAGACTGATGTGGGCATCAAGAAAATAAGCTATTTTTGATTAATTAATGAATTGGGTTTTGACATTTTCAGTTAGTAACCTACAACTCAATGTTACTTTTAATCTTCTTTCCACAATAAACTCTAACACTACCAAAGAAATTACGAAGCTTGAAAAAGAAAAGATTATAGTTTAGTGTCAAACCAAGAAGCTAAGCAAAATCTACCGGCTTAAAAGCAACTGTTTTCCATTCAGTACCAGGATGCTTAGGGGGCCTTTTCCATACAAATCTAGAGAGTTAGAGTTGTTTTCTAGCTAGCCCAGAATAATGCCCACACTTAACGTCTTCCCATTCTGTTCTGGCATTAAAAAGGTCGACCATTGTTCATTCCTTTTGTTTACAGTTACCCTTAAATTCAATAAAGAGTTCTAAAAAGTATCTACTGCAACATATGTTACCGGTTCCCTTTGTCAGAAACGCAGCAAGCCAAAACGCTGAGACATCCGAGGTTTGCAGCGAAGACAGGGCTTATTCACAAGGCAGCCAAGGAGAAGACAGACGAACAAATCTCAAATCTGGCTCCCGGAAGCCAAGGGGCTGGGGTACTTATGGGATAAGGAGTAACGCAGCAGGGCCGTCTGAGGCGTAGGGAGCGTGAGAAGCGTGGGGAGCGTGGGGAAAGGTGATTGGAAAAAGGTGTGGTAGGCGTGGAAATCACCCCTCTGCTCAGGTGTAACTAAGCTACAGGCCTCTAGTTTCAAAAATGCAGGCGCTTAACAGGATCTGAGGGTGGAGTTTTCAGCCCTCCGATGTCAAAAGGTCACCAAGCCATACTTGCATATGCCCAGTTGGAGGGTCAGAGAGCCTATGCAACCTTAACTAGCTCAGCCCCAGAGACACAGCTGACTCCAAGCTCCTGCAAAACAACTCCGGCAAACATCTTATTGTTTAGGCTCCATGTGGAGTGGAGGACCTGCAAGTCTTTTGTAGCAACAATTAAAAGCAAGCTTGATTAGTGGAGGCCAGTGAAATGGATTTGACTAATGATGATTCCCCACGGTTTCATATGCATCTTTTGTTACATGCCATGGGGATGTTTTCTTAAGAAGAAATTCCACTTGCCACTTACCAAACCCTTTCATGTGTAGTATGGTATGGCATGGTATCTTGTTTGAACTTTGTAATAACCTTAGAAAGGAGGAAAATTTGTTCTGATTCCTCCCCTTTGCATAAAAGAGAGAGAAGGTTTAGAAAAACCAAGTGATTTGCCCAAAGTCGCACCGCTAGGAAGGGGCTTATATTCCAACCCTAGAGCCCAAATCCAAGGCAACTCCCCACCGAGCTTCCCCCCAGACAAACACAGCCACCATTAGCACACTGGGGACACTCTAGGGCTGTAATTTAAACTGCAGGCGCTCTGCTCCACTGTGTTTGGTTGTTATGACAACACCAAGTACGAACGGTTGGGAAGAGAACATATAAAAGTTTTCACCGAAAACGCTCAGTATCCCAGACCATAAGTGGGATGAAAGAAGCTATACCCCGCGAGGCCACAACTGCGGAGTCCGGAAGACCTAGGCTTCCATCACTTTTGAAATACAAGGGAAGCTTCGCAGCCGGACGAGCCTGGCGAGGAGCCAACCTCTCACCTGCCGGCTGCTCATGGCTGTGAGGACGCGCTGGTGGCACCCGGTGGCCCCTGGATCGCTCCTGCCCGGAGCCCCGAGGAACCGCTCGGACGAGAGATGCGGCGCCCGGGGACAAGGCAGTCTATGCTCCCTCAGCGCCGGGGCTGTCTAGCTTCCCGGCTGCGTTCGTTGCTAAGCAACAGGCCCGCGCAGGTTCCATTTCCGGTCATCTGTTGCTCCTGGGACAGCGCCCGGGAACTGGCAGTGCACTCCCGCGGGAGGCACTTTCCAGGGCGCTGGGTGGCGCCTGAGCCCGCGTGGTGCGTTAGCAGCGGGCAAGTAAATAGCTGAAGGCGGTGGGTGCTCTTCCTTCTGCCTTGAGGAGTAAATACCCTTGGATTACTGACCGGTCACTTTTGCACCCTCCTAACTTAGCTGGGTGCTGCGGGTCCCTGCCTTAACTCCTATTTTCCTATTTAACTTTATCTGTGCCTAGGAGGTCTCAGAGGACTAGTGGAATGAAATGATTGCAGATTTCATTGCTTATGGGGGCAAGTGGAATTAGGAGAACAAAGCATGCAGAGCTTGGAACAAGAAAGCACCTTCCTTCTATTTTCCATGGGTTTCCAACTCACGTTGTTTTCTTGACTTTTCCCACACACTAGAAAACTATCCTTTAGAAGAATACCGGAAAAAGAAACTTCAAGAATTCGTTTAAACCAACATTCCCGGATGGTCTACTGCATGAAGGGTGCTGTGCTAAGGGCTAGGCATACAAACCTGACCAAGATGCCATCCCTTTAGCACCGGCTAAGGGAGTATTCAAATAAGCAGTTACAATGGTGCAGGCAACATGGGAAGGAGGATCCTCAGGAAGAACACAAAGCAGGAACTTCTTAATTTCTCCTGGAAGATGTGGAAGTGATGTGAGATCTGAAGGAAGAAGACATGGCTGGACAATGTTGAAAGCAAGCAGATTATATATATATATAAAGGCCCTAGACAAGAGTGGATGGCTGATGCAAGAATTAAAAGTAGTTCTGAAAGTTTGAAGAGTTGATTTACGTAAAGGGAGTTAAAGAAAATCTAGAGATGAAGCTGAGGTGACATGCAGGTGCTATATCTTAAAGGACTCTTTAAAACATGGTGTAATAGGGAAGAACAAATCTGACTCCATTTTGGATCTGTTTCTTTTACTTTAACCTTAGTATTCTATTGTTTTCACTACAAGTTAAGAATGTTGCCTAGAGCCTGAAATATACAGGACAGCCCATTCTCAAGGCTCTGACCTTTAAAGGTATAACACTTTTCCATTCATAGAGAGAGAAAAAGTTGAAGAACAGAGAATAACATTTGTCTTGTCAGAGGTTTACAGGAACATCATGACCTGACCTACCTGGACAGCTGCAAGAACAAAGGATTCCAACACCAAGAAGTTGGCAACAACCAAATACACCCCCTCCCCTTTTACTATAAAAGAAGCCTGAATTCTAAGTTAGGTAAGACCGTTCTTTGGGACACTAGTCCACCATCTTCTCAGTCTGCTGGCTTTCCAAATAAAGTCACTATTTCTTGCCCCAACAACTTGTCTCTCTATTTATTGGCCTGTTGTTCTGCGAGCAGTATGAGCTTGGACTCGGTAACAATGGTATGGAGTTTAGACTTAAAGGGAAAATGATCTCCACTGAAAAGTGTTTTGTTCAGAAATTATAAGAGCCCATCCTAAAATTCACAGGGAATTTCAAGGGACCTAGAAGAGGCAAAACACTCTTGAAAAAGAACAAAGTTGAAGGACTCACAATTCCTGATATCAAAACTTAATACAAAGCTGCAGAATTAAAAACTGTCTTTTCAACAAATGGAGTTGGGAAAACTGGAGATCCACATGTAAAAGAATGAAATTGGCCTAACACCATATACAAAAATTAACTAAAAATGGATTAAGTCCTAAACGTAAGAGCTAAAACTATGAAACTTTTAGAAGAAAACATAAGGGAAAAGCTTCGTAACATTGGATTTGGCAATGATTTCTTGGATATGACACCAACTGCATAAGCAACAAAAGAAAAAATAGACAAATTGGACTTCATCAAAACTTAAAACCTTTGTTCATCAAAGAACAGTGAAAAGGTAGCCCACAGAATGGGAGCAAGTATTTTGCAAATTACATATCTGATAGGGATTAATATCCAGGATATATCGAGAATTCCTAAAACTCAACAGTAACAAACAATCTGATTTTTAAAAATGGCAAAGGACTCAATAAGACATTTTCCCAAAAAAGATATACAAATGGCCTATGAGCGTATGAAAAGATGCTCTACATCACTAATCATCAGGGATATGCAAATCAAAACCACAAGATACCATTTCACATCCACCAGAGTGGTTATTATTAAAAAGAGAAGCAATAAAAAGTGTTGATGAGGACATGGAAAAATTGGAACCCTCATACACTACTGATAGGAATGCAAAATGGTGCAGCCCTTATGGAAAACAATATTGCAGTTCCTTAAAAACTTAAAAATAGAGTTACCATATGATCCAGCAATTCTATTGCTGGTATTTGCCCAAAAGAACTGAAAGCAGGAACACAAACATATTTGTACATCCATGTTTATAGCAGCATTATACACAACAACCAAAAGCTAGAAGAAACCCAATCACCCATCTAAGGATGAATGGATAAATAAAATATGGTAATACAATGGGAATTTTTTTCATAGTGTGCCTACTGGTGTTTATTTATTTTTTAAAGTTATATAGGCGTATGAAAAACGCTCAAAATAGAACAAAATTTTACAAGAAATAAGTCTCCCACACCTGATCCATTTTTCACCTCCTCAGAGACAACCAGTGTTACTACTTTCTTTGGTAGACTCTAGAAATTTCCATACATAAATAGACATATATAGCTATCTTATTTATATAAATGTTTGCATACTACACAATCTATTCCGTGATGTGCTTTTCCTATTCACAATATATCTCAGAGATGGATCCATGTCACGCACTCGTTCTTTTTGACACTGGACAGTGTTCCACGGCAGATTCTCCACAATTTCTTAACCAGTTCATTATTGATGGGTACAATGGGAATATTATTCAGCCTTAAAGGGAAAGGAAGTTCTGACACATGCTACACCATGGATGAACCATAAAGGCCTTATGCTAACTAAAATTAGTCAGTCACAGAAGAACAAATACTGTATGACTCTACTCACATGAGGTACAGAGTCAAATTCATATAAACAGAATGGTGGTTGTCAGGGGTTGTGGGTAGGGAGGAATGAGATATTATTTTTCAAAGGGTACAGAGTTTCAGTGTTTGCAAGATGAAAAAATTCCAAAGATGAATGGCCGTGGTAGGTGCACAACAGTGTGAATGTACTTAATGCCACTGAACTGTACACTTAAAAATGGTTAAAATTGTAAACTTTATGTTATGTATATTTTACAGTTAAAAAATTTTAAATTCTTTTTTTAAAAGAGGAAAACTAAAGCCAAATAATGAGGAGGAAGAGGAAGAATATTTCATTTTTTAATGATGCTTTATTAAACAATTGATTTGACAGAAATATTTGTTATATAAACTTAATTACTGAGAAGTTTCTTTTCTTCTTTCTTTCTTTTTTTTTTTTTTTTTTTGGCCACGCCATATGGCATGCAGGATCTTAGTTCCCTGACCAGGGATCAAACCCGCGCCCCCTGCAGTGAAAGTCTTAACCATGGGACTATTATGAGAGTTCCGCAAGAGATGATGGTGGCTGGAACTGGGGTAGTGATGGAGGTAATAGAGATTCAAGAGATATTTAGGAGGTGGTTCCACTAGAATGTGGATGTTTAAAATGGAGAAATAAGGTTGAGGATCATTTTACTGCTTTGGATACCTGTATGAATGATGGGATAGAGAAAAGAGGAAGAGGAGTGGGCTTTAAAGAGAAAGCAATGAGTGTGGGACATGGCGACTGTGAGATAACTACAACACGTGTAAGTGCATATATGGCCAGTAGGTGTTGTACATAGCAGTCAAAGCTCAGAAGATAAATTCTGAGCTAAGGACATGGATTTGAGACTCATTAACATATAAGTGACATACAATCCATAAGCAGAGATGAGATGGCTCAGGGAGTATGTAGAACAAGAACAGAAGAGAATCTAGTATAAAAAACAAACAATATTTGAAAGTTAGACAGAAGGGAACCCTGGAAGGAGAACTGAAAAGTGGCCAGAGACAATTGGAAACTGAGAGTATAGACCCATGGAAACCAAAGAAAACAATATTTCAAGAAGGAGAATTTGGTCAACACGGTCAAATGCTTCGGAGCGGAGATTCAAAAGTATCCATTGGATAGAGCAATAAGGAAGTCACTGGTGAACGTGGCAAAGGGATTTCAGTACAATGAGGTAGGAGGATGTGGGCCCAGATACCAGAGGCTGGAGAATGAAGGGAGGGAGACTGCCAGTGTAGGCAAATCTTCAAAAAGTATGGGTTATGGACAAGAGGGATGGAGTGGGGATTGAGGGGAGTCATGGATACAAAGACCTTATTTTTCAAACAAGAGAGTTTTGCTTATGTTTATATGCAAATAGTAAGGGGGAGGATAGAGATGAAGGGAAAAGTTAAAAGGAGATAGGATTACTTCCAGATGAAGAGACACCCTGTAGGGACACTCACAAAAGGAGGAAGAAGGATGCATGGAGATGTGGGTGTTGAGAAGTTTGCTGGTGTGTAGTTGGGGGCATTTCCAAAAATTGAGTATCATTTTCTCTGTGATGTAGAAAGCGAAATCACCTACTAAGAACTAGAGGGAAGGTAGGAGTCAGGGGTTAAAGGAAAATTTGAGCAGAACCAAGAAGTTTTGAAATGACTACTTGGCAGAAAAGGAGAGAGAACAGAAGTGATCAAGGAAATTTAGGAAAGGCCTAGATGAAGTTGAAGCTTCTGAATTAGTGGTGACAGAAATCTACACTCCAAACATGTTCAACAGACCAGGCTCAGGTTCAGAGAAGACCAACACACAGCACACTCCCCAGGCCGGTATGACAGCAGGATAACTGATGGCTCACAGATAGACTAGAGAAAGAGGCAGACAGACCACTTCAGATTGGCAGGTGCCAGGTTTAATAAGCCAGGGAACTTACATACAAGACTTGTCTTGGGTACCTGCAAGATGCATACATCTCTGCACCCACCTGCCAGAATCTTCCAAGTTTATATGGAGGCATTAATGGAGTTCAGTCACATATATGGTCCAGATGGTCTCAACAACACATTGCTCTATAAGGCTGTCTCTCTGGAAACAGCTCCCACTGTGAGAACAGAGGAGTGTATACTCCAAGGACCGGGGAGGGAATGGGGAGCCTCTGATTGCCCGGGTCCACCTTGTGGATCCACCAGCAGTCACATCCTCTCAATGACCTCCAACAACAACAGAGCAAGAGAATGGGGCATCTGGTAGGAGTGAAGTTGAAATAAAGAATCTCAGAACCTAAAATCAGTAGGGGAAGAAAGGGCTGTTGAATGGGGTAGGTGGGGTCTTTGTGAGGGTAACACAATTGGAGGCTCTAACTATCAAAGCAGAAAGGATAAGAGTGAGGGTATTGACTCTGATCTCAGAGGTGGAGCAATTCCAGATGTTGACAAGGCACACAACTAGCTGTGGACATGGGTGACGAAAGTAAAGGACTTTGCCCATGGAAATTCAAGGAACTAAGTTGCTAAGGCTATGGCTGTTCCCGTGGATGCTGAAGTAGCGGAGTGGAGAGGACAGCCATGAGCTAAAGTCCTCAATGAATGAAGCAGGAGAAAAGGAGAGAAGATGCTATGAGCCTAAAATTAGTAAGAATTTTTTACTAGAAAACAGAGAATAAATGCTGAAGACCCCATCTCCTGAACTTGGAATGTGGAAGAATTGAAAATCCCACATAGAAACAGACCCTTCAGGGAGAGACAAACTTCAGTCAAAACCTGGAGCTAGGGATAAGGTTCAGAGACTGAGGGGAAGAGGTAGAGTGCTTTCACAGCCCCAGGGCACAGTGAAAAGATCTGAAAGCCAGCAGAGTGCTGGAAGGTTGAGTCAACCAAAGAGAAGCAAAAAGCACCTAGACAGTAAGACTCCGAGAAGCAAAAAAATGACCTTTAAGGGCTCACAGCACTGGCAATAACCAGGAGATATAAAGCGGTGATTGGTTTAGTGACTGCCCTACATGCTGCCAAAAGAACTAGTCCCAACAGCTCCCAGGTGTTAGAAGAAATTAGGGCTCTTGGTAGAAACCCAGCACCAACTGGATTGCTTCAGGAAGGGTACCTGTCCACAAGAGCAGGCCAGCAAGAAACAGAAGGAGTCACAGCAACAGTCTAGACAGAGATGAGCCTGAAACAGTCAGCCATTCACCCTTTCCCCATCTGCGAACTTTCCTTCTTCAGTATTCTGCTGTCCCGCTCTCTGCTCACCACAACCTCAAAAGCCATAATTGAAATAAACAAGCAGCAGGGTACTCTGACTTTCTACATTGTCTCCATTTCTAGCTCCCCTTGGGGTCAATTTCTCATTTGCAGAATCCTGTTTCTAAATTTGTCTTCTGTAGTGCACCTTGCCAGCATTATGGAAGGAAAAATAATTTTATAAAAATTGGCAAAGACAGTTCTTTTGTATTTGTCAGTTATTGTGATCCCTGTCAAGCAAGAGGAATATGGCTCCAGGGGCTGAATTCCCATTGTAATTCTCACAGCAGTCAGTAATGTCACCAACCATACTGCGGCTGAGATATAATCCCTGTCCTCACCACTCAGGTTAAGGCAGGCTCAAAAACCTGACAAGAATCAATATATTTCAAAAAATATTAGGAATGAATTTTTTTTTTTTTTTCGGTACTTGGGCCTCTCACTGTTGTGGCCTCTCCCGTTGCGGAGCACAGGCTCCGGACACACAGGCCCAGCGGCCATGGATCATGGGCCCAGCCACTGCGCGGCATGTGGGATCCTCCCGGACCGGGGCACGAACCCACGTCCCCTGCATCGGCAGGCGGACTCGCAACCACTGCGCCACCAGGGAAGCCCCAGAAATGAATTTTTGATTAGACATGTTGGACCACTGGTTTGCTCAAGTTATAGAAAGACACTTTACTTCTCCTGCTATTTGTCTCCTTGAAAGACTGCATCATGCAATTACTTAGGGCTTAAGTAAACTTTGAAGGGCTTAAGTTTGGGTACCGTTATCTATATGCTTTTGACTTACTAATCTACAAATATGGAAATCCATTTTAAGAGAAACCACCTGGGAACAGAAACTGGTTACCTCAGTTAACCAAATATGAAAGGCCACATGGAGAACAGAAATTGACTTGTTGATATTTTGGTTCCCCAAGTGTCAAGGTCAGTTGCATTTATGATCTTGTGTTTTCTTTGATGGTTTGGGCGTTTTTTGCTAAAATTTATTTTATTAGACACGAACCAAATGCTTCCTTAAGGACTGTACGCCCAAATTTGTGCTGAGCCTATGGGAATCTTTTATGAGAAGGTATTTTATTTTCCTTTAAAATATATAAGCTTATGCTGCTGAGTTCCGACTTATGTTGTTATTTGTTACTACTCATTATTTTAGCTTCAGCTTTTGAAACTGTAGCATATGTGAAAGGAAGGACTGTGAGTTACACATGTTCCTTTTGAGGCAATGTGGTAGCTTTTTATGATTGTGGGGCATGGTATGAGGCTGAGAAAATTAAGTGTACAACTTAAAGCAGAGTCCAGGACACCGTGTTCTTCTCTCTGCCCATGCCTTTCTCTCTTTGTGAACCTGTACTCATCCACATCTTCCTCATCTTGCTCAGTCAACAAATATTTCTTGAACACCAGCTGTGGGCCAGGCACTGTTCTAGGCATGGGAGAGACAGGGGGCAGCCAAGACCTCAGCTCTTGTTCTAGTAAAGAGAAAGAGAAAACTAGCAAGAAAAAAAATAAGTATATTAATCAATTTTTATTTCAGATGATGAAAATGCAAGAAGAAAATGAAACAGGGTAATGGGAGACTGCAGTCAAGGAAATTCTTGCTGAGGAGGAAACATTTGAGCTGAGACTTGAATGACAAAAAGGAACCAGCTGTTCAAAGATGAGTTTCCCAGGAAATGGCCAAGCCCAAATGTGAGAATGAACTCAATACATTCAAGGGCCTGAAGAAGGCCAGGAACACAGCGAGGAAGGATCTTATTTTAATTGGGCGGAGAAACTATGAACTGAAATGGAGCGGGAGTGGAAGCGGGAAGGCCAGTTAGGAGCCTCTTGGGGTAGGTCAGGGAAGTAACAACGGTGGCTTGAACTTGGGGAAAGTAATGGAGATGGAGAGAAGGGGACAAATCAGGGATATATTTTGGAGAAAAACCTGATAGGACTTGCTGATGGACTAAATGTAAGGAATGAGAATAGGGTAAAATGACTGTTAGGGTTTTTTGTCTAAGCTACTTGGTAGGTGGTAGTACTTTTAACTGAAACGCAAAGCGGGGTTTGGGGGCACATGCTGGAAGGTGCAAGAAAATAAAAAAACTTGGTTTTCAAACATGTTAAGTTTGAGATGCCTGTTAGATGTCCAAGTGAGATGTTGAGGAGACTGAAAGCTATACAACCCTGGCTATAACTCTGGTCAAGGAACAGATTAGAAGTTCAGCCGTAGACAGACGGTAACTGAAGCCATGAGGTTAGACGAAATCAAGTAAGACAGAGTAAGTAGAAACAAAAAGAAAGGTGGTCCAAGGATCAAGCCCCAAGCCTCTCATATTCTCTTTCTGGAAACTAGAAATTTAAAAATTACGTACTTTGTCAATCCTTTAACAGAGAGTTACGCAGTACAAAGTTAGAGTTACAACAGATATCTCAGATACAAAAGAATCCTATGACATTTGGTTGACAATTCATGCATGTGGTATTTGTTTGTGAAAATATTGAGCTATATATGGACCAATTCCCATAAAAACAAATAATGATGCTGGCTTATTACCACACGTTGACCTTTGACTAATCACAACCAGATCTGGAAAAACACAAGATTGCACTTGGTTTCTCTGAACACTAGAGGGAGATATATACACCTGCAAATTAAGGAAACATTTTTTCCTATACAACCAATTTTACCACAGAATCATAGAATATTTAAAATTTTGATATTCTTGCAATATCAAGAAATTAGTCATGGGCTAATGCTAAAATAAATTACACATGTTTGGAAAGTAACCCATTTTCTTTGTTAAACCAGGTTTTACTAAAAGGCTATTTCGTATATGCTTATGATGTGCTATATTGCCAGGTGACGTCCTAGTCATTTTTCTCTTGGGCAATGTGAAGCAATAATATAAAAATCAGTCCATTTTTGTTTTTTAGATTACAGTCCATTTTTATTTGGGGAAACATCAGTGTTTCCTCCCCAGGAATTCTGGTAATATGCTCATTGTAAGCCAAATTGTCAAAAGCTTTGACTCTCGACCTTATGTCTGTGGACACTGGGAATGTGCTGTATTTCATCACGTTCAGTGTTTTTCAGGTGGCTTAAAGGTCATTGGCACTGACTTAATTCTGGGCTTTTTATTTGCCCAATAAAATGCTCTTCGACTTTTCTAGGTAATCGCATAGATATGTAGTGTTTTCATGATTGCTCGAGGCAGCTAGAAAACTTTTTCTTTATTTACTTTGGTAATCTTTCCAAGGAACACACTGTACAGTGTCCTCTTTTCCTGATCAAAGGTTGAATATGAGCCTGATCCAACAGCTCTTAGCCTACCAAATACTTTCTTTGACCTTGTAACTAATTTAATAAGCCCTCTTTTCTGTAACTTCAACACTGCAATGCTTCTGGTAATTGAAGGGA
Source organism: Grampus griseus (assembly GCF_964374135.1). Classification (NCBI taxonomy): domain Eukaryota; kingdom Metazoa; phylum Chordata; class Mammalia; order Artiodactyla; family Delphinidae; genus Grampus; species Grampus griseus. Next base: position 38,904,250 of record NC_139001.1, on the reverse strand, counting down.
GAAAAATGTCTTTTCTATCCCTAGGGAAGGAGTATAGTGTAGGAAAAGAGGCTATTTTCTGGAATCAAAGCTGGTATGAATCCTGACTTTGGATAGATGTTAACTAAACATATTATGGTGATCATTTCACAATGTATTTGTATATCAAATCATTATGTTGTACAACTTAAACTCATACAATGTTATGTGACAATTATATCTCAAAAAAAAAAAAAAAAGTCCCGACTTTGTCTCTACTGGCTGGTGAAGGCAAACAAGTTACTTTGCATTTCTGAACTATTTTCTTTTTCTAAATTGGAATCACCATCTTTCAGAATTGTTGTGTAGACTGATTCAGATACTAAAGGAAAAGCAGCTAGCTTAGCTCCTAGTAAAAAGCAAGCATTCCAAGTTCCCTGGGACTTCCTCTTTTCCTTCCATGTGAAATGCTTTATAAAATAACCCTATAAATCACATGTTCATAGATTATGTGCTATGACGTATTTGTCATGTGCTGGTGTTATGTACGGAATGTGACCTGGGCCACACTGCAGCTGTACTGCCCTGTGCTCTATAGGACAAGGACAGATATAGGACCTTTCCAAGTGACCAGCCACTCATAAATATGGGCTTGTGAGTGGCGAGAGGGGAGGGGTGGCACTGGAAATCTAGTGAGGACTGTTATCCCTGAAATGAATGACTTCCCCTTTCCCTCCACAAATGTGAATTCCACCTCCCCACCCCCATAAAGGTCCAGTTCAAATCCTCCTTTTTCCAAGAGACTTCTCAGCCTAAATGAACTCATCTCTCAAACCACCTGTAACGTTGATCCGATTCAATCATCTGGCAATTCATGCCTGGCATTCCCACTTAACCATTTCATTTACATATGTCTCCCCAACCAGGTAGGTTCTTATAAGGTACAGTTGCTACTATGTCATATTTTGTAGTGCTTCACTTTAACACATATCACAGTGCTTTACATGAGGCAGGCTGTATTTGGATGTATTTCCATGTCAGTTTTCCTTCAACTTACTTTGTGGCATGCAGTTTGACAATGGAACTCATCCAGAGTAACTGTGTAGGTACAGCTTAGATCATTCTGCTGACAACATCTGAAAGTTATCTCTTTCCTTTAAACTATAGATTGTTAAAAAGAAAGAACCAAAAAGTATAACATATTAGCCTTACATTTGTGCCATTTACTCTGCTACCTCTGCCATGATTTTTTTTTTTTTTTTTGCGGTACGCGGGCCTCTCACTGTTGTGGCCTCTCCCGTTGCGGAGCACAGGCTCCGGACGTGCAGGCTCAGTGGCCATGGCTCACAGGCCCAGCCGCTCCGCGGCATGTGGGATCTTCCCGGACCGGAGCACAAACCCGTGTCCCCTGCATCGGCAGGCAGACTCTCAACCACTGCGCCACCAGGGAAGCCCCTCTGCCATGATATTTGATGAGTATTCACTTTCAGTTGGAACAGTTTTGTTTCCATGACGTAATGATCATCACTCACAGATAAAATACAGCAGAGAGTGTGTGATAAACATTTTCCTCACCAGCAAGCCACTTGTTTTCTTTTTAAACCTCTTAGTCAGATCTTATCATTGGTCATAAGATGTATGAGAGGTAATGTGACACCTGTAAAACTCTAAGAGTTGGCATTCATGACTCCAATTTTACATACATAGAATGGAAATAGACAATGAAATTTTATCATTGTTTATTATTCAAACTGGAGAATGAAAGGGTGCTGAAGCTGGAATTAGGATGCTCTTCAAGGTCATGGTGGGTAAAGGCTCACCCATGAAATGATCACCTCGTCCCCAAGTGTCAAACCATAACACAGGAAAGTCATAATCCTAAATCTTTACTTAGCAGCTCTGTGATGTGACCCTCTTGAAGTGTGACTCTGCTTTAGGTGGGCCCCACCTTTCCTCTAAGCACCTAGACAAGGTTCCATGTTCTTCAAGAAAACAGTACAGGAACGTACCTTCAAATACGAATAAATAGAACTGAAGCAGCATTACTTTCAAAAGAATTGTATGGTGATGCATTTTTTAAAGAATATTCAGGTAAAAAAAAAAAGAATATTCAGGTAATGGTGACAGTTTTTAAAAAATAGATGCAGAGGGCTTCCCTGGTGGCGCAGTGGTTGAGCGTCTGCCTGCCGATGCAGGGGACACGGGTTCGTGCCCTGGTCCGGGAGGATCCCACATGCTGCGGAGCGGCTGGGCCCGTGAGCCATGGCCGCTGAGCCTGCACGTCTGGAGCCTGCGCTCCTCAATGGGAGAGGCCACAACAGTGAGAGGCTCGCGTACCGCAAAAAAAAAAACAAACACTAAAATAATGCAGAATGACTCCATCTTGGGTTTGGTGTCATCCAATTCTATTTCAGTAGAGTATCTTTCAACTCCCTCCTCCTTACCAATCCACGCTTATCTCCCACCATTCTCTTCTCTGTGCAGTCTCTATACTGTGCAACATAAAACTTCTACTCAGATTGTGATCCTACACATTTGGACTGAGTTTACTTTTCCGTTGTATTTTTCTTTAACTCTATTCCAGCCAAACTCAAAGGCATTATATCAATTAAGCTTTTGCTCAAACATCTAAAATGGTCTATTCTTTTTTAAAACAAGAATTCACATGGTATCATCTTCTAATGTATTAACCATTATTGTTTGCATGAATGCTATTCTCTCTTTTACTATGTTTAAGTCCCAGTTCAAAGATCACTTCCTCTACAGCATTCCCTGACCCTCCCAGGCCTGGTATCCCCCAAAGATACCTGGCAGAGTTATAGGCGTGAAATTGAACAGATGCAAAAATATTCCAGTTGTTCTGTACTTTGGAGAAGAATGACCTTGACGAAATTAATTGTCTTCTCAGACCCAAAGGATGCATACATAAACTAACAGGGAAAGAGGATATTTTTCTTGGTTAAGATTGGTATTATTAGTAGAAACAATAAATAGAAATGAATTCTCAGAGTTATTCTACTTTCAGTGAAATTAAGCAAAAGCTTTTCACTACAGTCTATGAAATACTTATCACTACAGTGTATACAAAATCATTATTTTTGTTTTTATAACCTTTTCTCTAATTACAACATTAACAAATTGATACCATAATGGTGAATATATGTAATTATACATTTGTTATAGAATGTACAACACAAAGAGTGAACCCTGTGTACATACACATACACACACACAGACACACACACACACAGACACACACACACTGATTGCTTGACCTGTTCCATGGCTCCCTGAGGCTCCATCCACTTTTTTCCCTCCAGTTTTTGCTTTCTGTGCTTCAGTTTTGATAGTTCCTGTGCCCTGTCTTCAAGTCTTTTTTTCTTTTCTCCTGCTCTTAATCTTTCTAATTTATCACTGAAAAAACCTCCTTGAAGACGTTTTCACGGACCAGCTCCTCTCTAAGCCACCTGCCCGCCTATATTTCTGCCTAATAACACACTGTAACCAGCATCCGATGGGCCTCTTAGAGCAAAGCCTTTTGCTCTTCCCTCTTCCCCTACGCTTCGTTCTCGTACTGTCAGTGGGGAATCTTCCTCTCTTAAAGGATTTCAACAATAACTCAGCCCCAGGAACTGAAGTCATGCTTGGTGAGTTTCTAGCCTCATTTTCTTTTTCTATTTTTCAATCCCCATTGGCCAGAAGCCCCCTTCTAGAAATCAAAACATCATGACTGTTCTGTAACATGTACCTTCCAGGTGACCTTCATGTGGAACAAACTTGGAGAATCACAGACTCATTTCAGTAACATGGCATTGACCAAGCTATCCGTTTCTATCCCCGTTGGAGGGGTTTACTTAGTGGCTCTCCTCGGTGAAGGGAATCTTCCATCTGCAATCTGAAGAAGAGAGTTTCCACTGGTCATGTTTCTGCCAAGGCTCTGTCCCATCACACCTTTCCACTCCTCCAACACACACACACACACACACACACACACACACACACACACACACACGAGTATACCACTTCTAAGCACCCACTATAGTCACTGTTTCCATACAGATACAAAATTCTTTTCTGTTACAAGAAGCTGATCATTTTGTCACAATATCATTATCTCTGTAGGTTGGCTTTTTGGTTTTAATAATAATCTTACATAGAGATGTACTTGAATAGGACATGGTACTTAGCCAAAGATATCCAGAAGGTTTGCTCAAAAACATTTCTTGTTGGGTCAGCCTTTATTAAATCCTCCCCAGGAGCTGATATTTTGGGAACAAAATATTACTGGTAAAGAGAAGCATGTGAAGTTTCCAAAAGCAAGGGAGTATGTAACCAATGAAAGGATAAAATTTCAAGGCCTGTACAGTAAAGCAGCTGTTAGATGATTTACTGGAAAATTCCTCCAAAACATAACAGAGGCTTCCTACTACAAAGGAAATATTTTCCTTCAAATCCATAATATTAAAGTTCACTATGTTATGTACTCAAAAGACCTCTCTAATAAAACCTGGGATTTTCACAATAACCTCCACCTTAGGGACTTGACTTTCTTTCCATCCCTCCGAGCAGCCAGGGCGCCACTGGTGTGAGAGTCACGATGTGTGTTCTCAACTTCAGAGATTCGTTCCTTTTGTGCAGTTTCCAGTGTCAATAACAGGCTAGGACTTCACTTCTCAGACATACCAGTGACTCACGCTAAACTAAGCAAAGGAGATAACCTCTCACTTTCAATTAGAGGAATTATCTTAGACCCGCCAGCACGTGTGGATTTACAAGGCAGCAAGGACAAGTGCAAAGCAATACTTGTAAGGGGAGGGGAGGGGTGAGGGAGAGGAAAACAGACTCTGGCCAGTACCTCCCCTTAGCTTTCTCCATGGGTGACCAACACGCAGGCGGACTTTCTCAGATGCTCCAGCACCTGAGCGCTTTGGCCAAGTCCTGGTCGAGGCCTGTGAAAGTGACCAGAGAGTGAAGGCGACTCCACAGAGCGGTGACTGTGGGAGCACCCCCGTGACCGAATGGGCCAAAAAGCTCTTAATAATTCCCCAAACCCAAACTTCCCCATCTAACCTCATCCTCGACTCTGCTGACCCACAAGACCGTTTATTAGGAGTTATCAGAAACCACTCGGACTCTTAAGGTCGTATTTGCACATAAAACACCCTCTGGCTCAAACTTCAAGGAGGAGCCCACCTGTACAAAGGGCACTACTGAGCTTGCTGAGGGGTAATCACTCCCAGGACTTTGATCAACAAGAGAAAAGCAGAACGGTAGTGGAGGAAAGAGATGCAGTGACACAAGCCAAGGTCAGAACCAGAGGTGGCCCCTGCCACTTGCCTCCTTTCGGATTTTGAATGTGCCAACCAGTTCCAGCCCTCCTGTCCCTGGATGTGCCAGAGGTTGGGCTAGGCCATCACAGCAGGAGCAGTGCTCCCCAGAAGACAGCCCTTTATCTGCTTACTGATCAATGGCAAGGAGGCTGCTCTGAGCCTTGTTTGGATATTCAGACGGTCAGAAGGGACACGGCTTCAATATGCTCATCTAGTTGATTGAACCTCCAGGCTAAACAATCCTACTTTTCTTAAGAAATGAACGTGGAAATGGTCCATTGGCAACAGGAACACTGATGTTGGAATGATCTGTTCAATAACTCTGACACGCCTCTATGACACATGAGTCAAACGTCTGGAGTTGGATTCTGACCTAAGCCGATACTGTGGGAGCAGGAGAACTGAGCTCTCCGAGCGCAGAGGCTCCGCCTTGGCCCCCGAGGCCACAAGGCAGTGAAGGTTTGAGTCCCTGTGTCGGTGACTCAGCTCTGCCTCTGCTCTGGGAAGATAAATTAGGTGCCACGTGCTTTACTCTAGGTAAAATGGGTTATTCAGGGAAAAATGTAAAAAGACTTCAAAAAGATTCCGGTCAATATGAAAGGTCCCCTATCAGAAAAGGTGCATATTGGGGCCATGACAAGAACTTCTTCCTTCCTTGTGAAAAAATAGTATCCTCCAAGTTGCTGACAACTGTTTACCTGCAGGGGCCCTTTAAGTTGGGCTGATAAGGAGGGAGGCAAACCCCTCTTCCAGTGATACTCTGCAGGCTGTGAGGGCAGCACGCCCCCTACCCTGCAGCACGTGCTACCACCCCTGTCCCAGCTGAGGAGCAGCTATGAAGTCTGTTCTCATCCCAGCAGCGAATGGGCCCGGGGCCTATTATTTCCACGTGGTAGGAGATACCCTGGGATGGGCTGGAGAGTCGTTTGTCATACGTGTGTTGGGCAGCTTCCCTTCTGCACTCTGTGAGGGTACGTGTCCCAGGCAGCATGCCCCCTTGTCTCCCTCTCACCCCCCTGTGCTGACAGACCCGTGGTCTCATTCAGGGCTCAGGCAGCAATGTGCTCACAGTAGTTAGGCTCAGGCCCAGGGATGACTCATGACTGGCCATTCCCCTTGGCCAGTGATGGGTGTAGGGATCAAGTCCAAAAGAAAAACAAAACAAAACAAACAAACAAAAAAAAAAACACAGCTTACAGGCTTTGGGAAAGGGTTTCCTCCCTAATAAAAGGAACCTTGACATGACTGAGCAGCTGAATTAACCCTTCCCGCAACCCTACCTCTGAACTTCTTGTTTAGGGAGAGGATATACTTCCTATTGTTTAAACCCCATTGGATATGGTGAAAATTGCAATGAAAGGCATCCTTACTGGCCTTACTGGTTCTCAGTGGTAGGAACCTGAAGTTACTTTCCATCTCTGGAAGACTGCTACAAGCCACAGGCTACCAGCTCCTACATAAGTAGAGAAAATAAGCACTCACTCGTGGTAAGCTGCGTGAATCGAGGCAATTGCAGCTGAATTTGCTCATCTGTAAAATGGTTTTAGCAGTAGCAACAACTGCAGAGGCTTATGATGATTAAGTTAGTTAGTGCGGATAAAGTTCTTAAAATAGAGCACAGAGTAGAGACTCAATTTAAATGTCAAATGTCATTATTATGGAGATGAGGCAAGAAGGACTGATCATCCTGGGCTAAGTTAGGGCTACCAACTAGAAACCAAGAGAATATTACAGCAGACACTGGTAAGATAAAGGAGACAAAAATTGCAGTTTAACAATGTCTTCCTCACACTCATTCTCTCCACAAGAGTATACGGGTGACCTGGCTGTGACAGCAGTTCTTGTCCCTTTCGTGTCCAGGGCTGGCTCAGTTTACCTGAAGTGGTAGACTGAAAGATGTCCCCAAAGATGGCCATGCCCTAATCCCCAGAACCTGTGACTGTGTTACCTCACATGACAAGAAGGACTTTGCATCTGGAGATGGGGAGGCTACCCTGGACCAGGGGTCCCCAGCCCTCCTGTTAAGAACTGGCCTGCACAGCAGGATCCCCATCGCTTGTACTACACTCCCCAGGTCTGTGGAAAAAACTATCTTCCACAAAACTGGTCCCTGGTGCTAAAAGGATGGGGATCGCTGCCCTGAACTATCCAGGGAAGCCCAGTGCCCTTATAAGAGGGCAAAGGAGATCAGAGTCAGCAATGGGAGGGTGCTGATGGGAACAACAGCCCGCAGTGATGGGAGGAAGGGGCCACAGCCAAGGAATACAGGCAGCCTTTAGAAGCCGGAAGAGGCAAGGAATCTGATTCTCTCCTAAACTTCCAGAAGGAACTCAGCCCTGCCAGCAGCTTGAATTTAGACTTTTGAAGTCCAGAATTGTAAGAGAAAAAAAATTGTGCTGTTCTAAGCCAAAGTTTGTAGAAATGTGTTACACCAGAAATAAGAAACTAATATTTCTGGCTAACCAGGTGAGACATGCCCCCTACCTCCTTGTCTTCGTTTAGATATTCCTGCTGCAAGTAACAGAAGTCTCAACCCCAAATGGCTTAAGGGATCTGTTATCTTACATATTAAAATCAGAGTAACAGAGCCAAGGTGTTATAGGTTGGCTAATTCAGCAGCTCAGAGACCTCATTAGAGATCAAGTGTTTTGTTTTTCCAAATTCCTGCTCTGCCATCCTCAGCATGAAGGTTTATCTTTTCAGGTTGGTCCACTCATGGTCAAAAATGGTGGCTGTGCTTCAAATCACTATATCCCTCCACATTAATGTCCAAAGGTTGGAAGATAAAGTCACTTCTTTCATGTGTCCCTTTTTAGGTAACAGGAATAATTTCCCAGAAGTTCCCAAGTAAACTTTGCCTCTAGTGGCATTAGCAAGAATTGAATGATTCTTCTATTTCTAAATCAGTCACTGAGGAGAATGGAATTAACATTCAGCTCTGGGATAACAGAAGGGCCAGCCCCTCCTGAAAGTACTTGGCAGCCTACTTTCTAGGTTGTATTAGTAAGAAGAGGGATGGTAGGTGATGTGTGTAGCAAACATACACATCCTCCATTCCCTCCCCAAGGTCCCCTTTGAGCAGACAACTGCATCAGAGAGAAAAACCTTCCAAAATAGAGGAAGGCTGTCCTTCCGGTGAAGTGTGCTAATGTCTGTAACCCTCACTCTCTTTGCTCAAAATCTTCTGACCTGGAAGCACATTCATTTATTTAATATTTTTCTTTGCTCTGAGTAACTACTAAATAAATGTTTATGAATCAAGGGTCAATAATTGTTATTTTGTGCCTCTAGTGGTATTATTTTCTGATTGATTGTTTCTCAACAGTCGGGAGGTATTTAGAACCTACTGGAGATTTCGTTAGCATAGATATTTGTATTAGGTGGAATAAAAATAAAAATACTAACTCATATAACATTTTCTCTGAGCCTGTCATTACACTAAGGACTTGATGTAACTCATTCAACCTTAGCTATATGAAGTGGTACTGTTTTTAATCTCCATTTTACAGATGAAGAAATTCAAACACAGAGAGAAAAACCATTGCTAATCCATAGATTCCTCTGAGGAAAAGGTTAAGCGATGGCAAAGACTGGTCGTCTAATGATATTTTAAAAGGAAATAAAAACAATTTAGGACAAGTGGCCTGATCCATTGATATAAACTACAGGAGAATTTTATATTTCAAAAACATTGTTTTTGGTGTAAAATTAAATGACACAAACAGCATTCAAACCTCTACCAAGGGGTGGATGAAAACATAGGGCAAAGTGAAAAGTGTGTCTGTCTGTGGGAAAGATACCAAAAGAAAAAATAAAAACTTTATAAATTATGATCCAACAGTCATGAACTAGTGAAAAAACTTGGGATTTCAAAGAGTTGATTTGGAAGCAAGATCTTTTGGCTTCCCCTAGCTGAAGACCAATATTTTGAATGGCTTTTATCTGTTTCTATAATTATTTTGACCTTTCTCTGAACTAACACCTTCTTTTAAAAACACGTATGGGACACTGTGTTACAACCATTCTAGACAAAAAGGCGTATATTATGTTTTGGCTATTGGGCTTTTCTAATCACTATTGACTCACTTTGTTGTTATTGATTTTGGATATAATGGAACAAAATGATTCCATCAGTTCTTGCATACAGATATAGTCAGTACTAAACTCCATGTTAAATTTGTTAGGATTCCCTTCAGGAGAGATGATGCCTGCAGATTCCATTGTGCTTTGTTGGTTGGCACTGCAATGGAGACTGAGATGTTTTTTCAATACTCTATAGAACAGTAGGCATTTTTACACCAAGGGAACAAAAATTACCTCATCTGAATCCTTTTAGAGGTGACAGGGTTTCAGTGAAGTTAGGTAGTTATTTAAAGATAAGACATTGTAGATTTCATGATGCAAAGTAAACGGAAGAATGCCTTCAAGAACACAAAATCCTGAAATACATAAGGGGAAGTAGGAGGCTAATTTATGGTAAATGCAAAGCATGAAACTCAAAAATTCCCAAAACAATTTGCATTGTGGCAGTATGTTGATTTAATTCTGGTTCTACTTAACTGATCAAATATCCAGAAAGAAAAATAGAAAATGTTGTTCATTTATCTGGATGATTCTAAACAGTCATATACTTGACATAGTAGAACTAAAATAGTAATGATCCAGGTTTTCTTGTTTTAATACTTGACATCTAAAATTGTTCTTGTTTCAACATTTCCTAAAAGGAGTCAATGTAGAGACTTCATTGATGATTGTTAAGTGTATTACTCTTTTGCATTTAGTTTTCCCAGACCAATTTATTGTTGCCAAGCATGTCTGGACAGGTTCTATCCTCTGAATACCCAGATTTTAATTTGGTATTTCTATGGTACTCTGAATCATTGCTGGTAGAGTTTTAATTAGTCCAATGCATTGGAAACTAATTTGGCAGTATATACAAGAGTCCTACAATGTTTGGGTATTTGACTCAGGGGTTCTGCTTCTGGAAATCATTTTCAGGAAATAACACAAAATTCACAAAACATATTTATGTTCAATAATATTTGTTTACATGGTAATTATGTTAGCCAAGATGAGATACAACCTAAATGCCTGATAATAGCAAGATGGTTAAGTAAATTATGATATATCCACTGAAGGATGTTACTGTCTCTAAAATTTATAATAAAATGAGAAAATTCTTAAATATAATGACAAGTACAGAGGTGGGCAGAAGGCAGAAGCAAAATTGTGTTCAGCATTTGATCATAACAACATTAAAAAACATATTATTTTAAAGACTGAAAGAAATATATCTCCCAATGTCCATTACAAAAGAAAGGATAAATAAGTTGTGGTATAGGCACATGATAAAATATTATAAAATTGTTAAATGAGTGGACTTGCGTCATATAAGCCAACATGGATGAATCTTAATAAATATACCAAAACAAACTAAACAAAATATTACATTATTTAGATACACATATGTATACATGTGCATGTGTGTGCATTACAAAATTAAGAAAAGGAGTGGTGATAAACACAAAAATGTGGGACAGTAGTTATCTCTGGCAGGGAGGCACAGAGTTAGGAGGAACAGGGAAAAAACAAGTAGATAGAGGTCAGTTACTGGTAGCATTCTACTTCCTGACAGGGCATGGGGTCTTTTGCTATTCATTATGTTATATAGTAATGAATAAACAAAATAAAAGATGTCCGTGCCTGAGCCCATGACAACAGTGTGCCACAACTGAGAATTAAGATTTATCCATTTCTTAACTTTGTTAGAAGATGAGATTATAAATGACTTTTTTCCCTTTATACATTTCTACAATTTCTATCATTAGCACTATACTTTAAATTTTTAAACACAATAAACAAATCTAGAAAGCCTGTAGATATAAAAATTCAAAAGACAAATTATACCTGAGGCTGGATGAGCTAGAATTACCAAATTTAAGTCAGGCAATTGAACCAAAAGCTTGGGTTTAATTAACAGTAACCTGCAGTTAGTGGTTACATTATGTAGACCTGATTTTATTTTCTTAATCCTGATGATTCCAATTCTTCTCTGAGAAAGTGACCACACTGGGGCCTAACTGTAAAGATCTAAAAATGTTATATTTTCTTATAATTAATTATAATAGCTAGAATCAATTATTACTATGTGCCAAGTACTGTGTTAAGTGCTTTTCATCCATAGTCAGATTTAATGCTCACACTAAACATATGATAGTTACTAGTATTGTCAAAATTCAACAGATGAGGAAACTGAGGCACAAAGAAGATAGGTGCCTTGCCCAAGATCACACGACCAGTAAATAAGGGAGCTCAAAATTTGAGCCTAGACTTACAATGGATCAAGCCGCCTCCTGAGAACTAAAAAAATCTTACCAAACGCTAATCTCAATAAATATGTACATATGAAAGTGGAAGTGTAATAAGTCTGAGAGAGGGCCCTAGAGTTTGGTTCTCAGAACCATGTGTGAGGGTAGATGTAGGGGCATGGTTTCCCAGGGCAAGGATCTGAAGATAGAAGTCGGAGAAGTATAGACCCCAAGGATACCTAGAAGGCGGGCTAGCTCGGTCCCTTGAGCAGGGCTCTGAAGGCCACGACTACATAGGTTTATAGCTAGGCTTCACCACATACTAGCTTTGTGACCTGAGAAAGTTACTGGAATTCTCTGTGTTTCATTTCCTACGATTGTAAAATTGTAAAACAGTCGTACCTACCTCACAGAGTCATTGTGTGTATTAAATGAATCAACCTATGTAAAGCACTCAGAACAATTCCTGGCACATAGTACTCATGAAATGTTAGCTATTATAATTCTGGTGTATATTTTCCCAGTACATAATCTTTTCTGTCTCTCTCATTGTACATTCATTGGTTGCTTTGAATTATCTGGGAAATGAGAGAAGTTATAAATAAATACAGAATGGAAAAATAACCCTTATAATATTAATAAATCTACTTTTATGATACTGAATAGAGGCTTAAAAATGCATACGCTGGTTTTCTTTTGCAGTTGAAAGAACATAATTCTAGGACCTGGAGATGTGAATTCAGGTCCTGGCTCTGTCCGTAACTCTACAACCTTGGATAAATCTCAACTCTATCAGCCTCTGTCTTCTTGCCTGACAGTGGAGGTGATGATGCCAGGATCACCTCCCTGAATGCTTTATTCTGGCGTGCGTCAGCAGGTTTGTGCTTTCATTTCATGATCCACACTTGGTGAGCAACTGCTCTGTACCAGACTCAGTGTTGGAGGTGGGACATGAAAAGTTTGGTACCTTGAGGAATTCAGGGCAGAGGAACTGCAATCCTGACTGAAGAGTGTGAGCCTGCATGAGCCCGCAGGGCTGGGGAAGGAATGAAAGCAGATATTCCAATTCAAATGATGATTTTCGAATTCTAGATAGTACACCAACCCCACAAGGGGGAATAATAGCTGGCATTATTTTGGCCATTCAGAAACAGGTCCTTTTTTTTTTTTTTCCATCCTGAAACATATGCACATTTCCATGGGACTCTCCACCTATAACTGCCACCGTCTGAAATATTTTGTTTTGCATTTGTTTTGAATCCTTTAAGATTCCACAAAACTAACTCACTTTCTCAGGACAGAACATTTGTATTTGTTTGGCAGAAATTTTCCCACCGTTCATGTCCAATTATTAAGTTGGTTAGATAGAAAATAATGATAGTACTACTCTTTCATGCTTATCACCCTTGACATTTTCCAAATAGAAACTTTGTTCATTGGCTGAAATCCTGTTTGGTACTATCCAACGTCAAAGACAGGTTTGGTACACCAATCTCCTTGGAGAAAAGGATGTGGGTCTCTAATTCAGTTACAGATGGAACTGAATTTGATAGCCCCAGACTATTTGCCAATAATATTTTTATAGCCACAAATAACCTGGCAACTCAGCATTTTAGTTTTGAGTCAGGTCAGGAAAAGGTCTACTTTGGGTCTGATTAGTTATTTATTTGCACAGTTTTTCAGATGTTCATGTAGTGCCCAGGTGCACGTCCATCCAGAGCAGAAAAGCCCACCAAGCTGACCAAAGCCACAGCTAGGTGTCAAATTTTAAGGTTTGACCTCCCCAAACCCCAAATTCTATGCCTGTGGCATCTATATAAAGGAATCAGACTCCCCCCCAAAAAATAATCTAAAGCTTTTTTGTTAACCTATCATCACAATATTTGATGTTGCTCAGACTGCACCAAATTTTTTTTTAATTGTTCTTCTCAAAATGTAATAAAAAGAGAAGTACAAATAGCTGATAAACCACAAAAAGATGCCTGGCCTCATAATGATAAAAGAAATGAAAAATAAAATATATTTCTCCTATAAAACTGATAATCTCTTGAAAATTGATAATAACCAACATTGGCAAGGGTGGGGTAACAGGATCTCTCACTTAGATGTTGGGCCTTAAAATATTAGTAAAATTTTTCCAGAAGGAAAAACACCCTGATATTTTATGTATCCTTTGACCTTGAGATTCTACTTTTAAGAAATTATCTTCAAAGGAAATAATTATGAACGTACGCAAAGATTTGCCTTCAAGGATAATTGCTGTATTGTTTTCAATAATGAACAGTTAAAAAAATTAAATGTCCAAAAATAGGGAATTGAGTAAATAAAAGATGCTATATCCATACAATGATATAGTATATAACCATTAAATATGTTACAATATTTTGTGGCAAGAATATATTTATGATATATTAAGTAAAAGAGTCATCATCATTAGCAGCAGTTATCCCTAAATAAGAGATCTAATTTGATTTGTAAATTTTTAAAAATTTTTTGTTTTTCTGTATTTTCTATGGTGAATGCATTTACCACTTTAATAGAAATTATAAACTATAATATAATTTTTAAAAACATATGAACTATAATGTAATGCTTCTTAAACTTGTATAAATTTCTAAATGTTATTAAAGCAAATAGATATTGGCATTCACCTTATAATCTCTGTGAGAGTAACTTTATTAAAAGTTATACTTTACGAGTTTTTATCAATTTAGTGTCAATATAGAATGTAATATTTGTTGAAGACACTGTAAACACATAGACATTTTATATAATATAGTGGTTGTGCACTATTTCAGTGGAGAGCTGAGATTTGCAAACTTGCACTCCTGTCCATGGGAAGCACATGGAAATAATAGGAAGAGCTGACAGATGTAGGTACTTTGTAGTCTAGTCCAAAATAATAGGGGTAGAAAGCCAACACTCATTGGTATCCGGGGAGGCCTGCACTAAATTCCTGCCGCTGCCCCTCATAGGCTGTGTAACTTTGGCCAACTCACTGAACTCCAGCAAAACAGGGATAACAATAACGTGCAATATCTACCCCTTCCAGGGGTTGTGAGATTTAAATGAGAAAAGAGGGCTAAAAGTAGAATTTGCACTACACGTGGCAAATAAGTACTCAATAAACTTAAGCTATAATTCCCAGCCATAGGTTCATCATGGGATTGGTACATCCAAAGCCTCCTGCTCAGTCCTCTGTGGCTAAACCAGAGGAGGAACGACAAACAGCAAAATCAGTCAACAACCGCCCACGTTCCTCCACGTTGCTCAAGTTCCCCAGGGAATAAAAAGTGCAGTCCTTGGAAAGGAATTGAACGTGGAAATGCCCTTGCATTCCTACTTTGTGTGTGTGTGTGTGTTTGCCTTAATGGAATCCTTTTGTTTAAAAAAAAAAAAAAAAGCAGTGGAAGAAGAGGCCCCATTCACCATAGTTAATATTGCCAAGCCTTGGGGAGTAATACACTCACTGCTTTGTGACCCAGAGCCCAGCAGGAGTTAGGCTTCAAGGGGTCCTCTTTGAATTTCATGATTTTTTTCTCTTTTTTAAGGTTGCTTAAATGTTACCAAACTCTTAAGTCCCTGGATGGATGAAAGTCGCTGAGTGAATTGGTAAATGTTGCTGAAGCCGGGGGATGAGGGTCCCAACACAAGGAAGGGCCTGATTTATTCAGCGCCTGAGCATGAGGAACAGTGACCGCTTTATGTGGTAAAATAACTAACCTGCTAAAACAATGATCACTTACAGGAAAAATGTAAGAAAAGTTGACTTAAACCAGGAAAACGTTGGTAAATTCACTGTTGCCTTTGTGTCAAATCAGTAATTGAAAACTCTAGCTCCATGTTCTTAAAGTAAAACCCCTCAGTCCTGAGCAGGGCAGGGAAAAAAAAAAGTTTGCTTCCTGAGAAACACAAAAGCTTATTTTTTCAGATCTTAAAAAGAGATATAATTTAGAAAAGGGATAATCACAAGCAACACTTTCTGCTGAGAACAAAAACCAAAGCAAAAAAATATTTATGGACATTCCCAAGAAACCGCTATGGCAAATCTCACTGGAACTTTAATTCATGTGGAGGCTTTGAAACATCAGCACACAGCAGGAAATGAAAGGGCATTTGAAAAATAAAGGACAACTCCAGCTTCTCCTCTACCCATACCTCTATAAGTTGCAAAGAAAGTCCTTATTTTTAGCAAAATTGCTATCACATTTACAAACTGCAGTCTGGACATGTGTCCACAGCTTGGTGCCAACATGGCTCTATCACCGCGGATCCAAACCCACCAGAACATTTTGTTTTTCAGAAGTCAGTTTTCCCTTAAAATACATTCACGTGGAGAGCGGGGAATGAGAACTGCCGTGGATAATGAGAAGTGGGGGCCTGAGGACAAGAGAAATCTGCTGGAGAGCTCAAGGAGTATACGGTGAAGAAAAGTTCTTTTTTAGCTCCCAGTGAATTCCTCAGCAATTAGTGGTTTGTCATGAAATGATAGCAGTTGCAAGAACTGTGGCTAGAGACCCATGGCCTGCCTGCATCATGGGAATATCCCTGGCCTCCGAGACAAAAGAAGCTGCATAGAGTTATGGTGGTACAAAATATGTTTTTCAAAGCTTTTTAGGCCCCTCTTTCAATAATATATGAAGCAAACAAAGCTAAGCAAAGAAAAATTGTCTTTGATCAGGTTTTAACAGACATTTCAAAGTAGAGGAATGTGTTAATACTGTAAAGTATTGTTTATGAACAAGGAAATATGTTTCAGTGTGCCAAGCTACCCTCCAAGAAGCATCTTAAACTCTTGGAGGAATAAAGTCCAAGATAAATGGTTGTGGGATTTTGCAGGTAAGATGACTCTAACTTGCTGGCATTACTCAAAAAGATATATAATAAAGTGCCATGAAGAACTTCCAAAATCATCAGAATTTGTTAAAGACAGTATACTATTTTAGTTGTACATTTTTTGCGTTATTGCTAAAGCAGCTTTGCCCCCTCCCCCCATCAAATGCCTGATTGTAAAAGAAATGTGTGCTTATCGTAGGTAACTGGAAAGCATGGGGAAATATCACCTATCATTCCACTGCCCACGTGCTGATATGATTAGTATACTGGCATATTTTTTCTTGACTTTTTCCTACATGTATTTTTTTAAACTGGGTGCGATTACACTGTCTCTGTGTGTGTATGTGTGCGCAGGCGTTTACACGTAGTGTATCACAGAATTATCCAAGGTCGTGGAGCACACTTCACTATTGTCATTTGCTTAACTGTTTCCTGTTATTGTACATTTGTACACTCTTTGAGTGTTCTGTTGAATTTCAAGTAATGAGGAGCTTTTCTTGCTAAACCATGAAAGAATTGTACCTTATATATATATTTGTACATATAAGTGTGTGTCTCAGTTTTGGGTGCTGACACAAAATATTTTGGTTTATCTTATATTTATTTTCTTTGATGCAGTTCCTCAGAAATTAAGGAGACCCATTTTTATCTAGATTATGTAAAAAACTCCTAAAATCACTAATAGAGGATAAATAACCCAATTTTAAATGGGCAAAAGATCTGAATAGACATTTCATCAAAGAAAATATACCAGTGGCCAGTAAGCACATGACAAGATGCTCAACATCATTAGTCATCAGGGAAGTGCAAATCAAAACCACAAAGAGATTTAACTTTATACCTACTAGGATGGCAATTATCAAGAAGACAATAACAAGTATAGGGGAGGATGTGGAGAAATTGGAACCCACATACTGCTGGTGGGAATGTAATTTGATGTAGTCACTTTGGAAAACATGGTGGTTCTTCAATGGTTAAACATAAAGTTACCATATGACCCAGCAATTCTACTCCTAGTTATACACTCAAGAGAAATGAAAACATATATCCACACAAAAACTTGTACACAGCAACATTATTCTTAACAGCCAGAGTAAAAACAACCTAAATGTTCAATAACTGATGAATGGGTAAACAAAATGTGCTATATCCATACAGCAGATAATTATTCAGCAATAAAAAGGAATGCAGTGCTGATATATACAACTATATGGATGAACCTTGAAAACATGATGCTAAGTGAAAGAAGCTAGTCACAAAAAATTATTTATTTTATGATTCCATTTATATGAAATGTATACACTAGGCAAAGCCATGGAGACACAAGTAGTTTAGTGGTTGCCTAGAGCTGAGAAGTTTGGGTTTTCTTTGTGGGGAGAGGAAAATGTTCTGGAATTAGATAGTGGTGATGGTTGTACAATTCTGTAAATACATTAAAAACCACTGAATTGTACACTTTAAATAGGTGAACTATTTGGTATGCAAATTATGTTTCAATAAAGCTGTCACTTAAAAAGAGTACTCAGAACATTGTGGGGAATGTTCAGACATTGGCTCATTTTTCATAGTTAAAATGTATCACTAAGGACCCACCATGTTCTTGGCAAGACAGTTTTCCTGGCTGCAAAGCACCGTTTGGTATCAAATTTCTTTAAATGTGTTTGAGACGTTCTTATAGCCACAGGAGATAATTACTAAAGTTTCTACTCAGAAGGTTGACTTATAAATGCCTGCCTTTTTAAGAACTGGGTTTAGACTATGCATCCTGAGTGAAAGTAAAGAATTATTTTAAAGAGAAATTCATCTAATTCACAGAGGGTTTACTTTAGGTTCAAAGTAAATGTGAACTTTCTGTATCCAGAAACTGGAATAAAATTTATTTACATTTGCTATCATTTTGACAAAAACTCTCTACAAATCTCACATATAGTGAGGTTATTTCCACTTCTAACCATTCTAAGAATAAATGTAGTCTGGCCAGTTTAACTTAGATGGCATTTGTGTATTTGTTTAGTTTTCACAGGCATTTTGGACAGCCCACAAATGACACCTATTTGCGTAGTCACACAGCGGGGACGTGGCCAGGGGAGGGGCCAGGTTGTGGAAGAACATGAGGGATCATAAATATTTCTGTGGTTATTTTTCAGAAAATATAATCTGCCTCTAGGGGTGACTTTTAAAGCTTATAATAGCCATTTTCACTTTTGCATGAATATATTTCAGATGCTTTCTGAGACAAGGTTTTCATAAGAGGGACAGAACCTGAGTACAAAGCCTTAAAGGAACTGGGAAGTGGGCAGAGAGGAAAGAAGGAAATGAGGCGCTTACAGAAGTAGAGACAGGTTTTATCTACCACCACTCTGGCAGGGCAACCCGCCTTGATTTGTAGCTTCAAGGCTGGCCACACCATTGAGCCAAATTCACATAACCAAAAGCCAGCATCACAGGCAACACATCACAGGTGAACTCATCTTTCTCTCAAACATGCCCCTCCTCTGCTGTTCCCTATATTACTAAATTGACAACCACTGAGATGGTTACTCAAAAGAAAAACTTGAGAATCATCCTTTATATGCTCCATCATCTTACACACCCAAGTAATTAGGGAACTCTATCAGTTCTCTCAAATCTCACTTGAATCTGTCCCTTTCTCTCAGCTTCCTCAGCCACCACCACCTCTTGCCAGGACGACTGAGATAATCCTCCTAAGTGGGTCTCAGCCTTCAGATTTACCCCCTTTCAGATAGCCTCCACACCGTGTCCAAACAATGAAAAACATAAATTACGATTATGTGAAACTCTCATTGAAAACTCTTCACTGGCATCCCATGACCTTAATGTAAAAGCCAAACTGGTTGATACGGCCTCTGCCCACCTCTCCAGCCCCTTGTCTCACCTCTCTCTGGAGATCTTTTGGTTGCTTCAACAAATCAGGCATTTGGTGCCTCGGAGCCCCTTCTGCCTGAAGAAGGTCTTCTTAGGAAGGCTATTTAACAAGAGGTTTCTCAGATGTTATAGATAAAGAATTATGAAATTTTATACCAATTTCTGTTCCACGTATAACAAATTGTGTGTGAATACAGGTACTCTGTACAATACCTATTGGCATGGTACAAATGGCTAACTAGGAAACACTAGTGAATTATTCATGTCTCTCTTTCCTATTTAGCAACACTACATTTTGTAATGCTGTAAATATTGCCATTTAGATGATTCAATCCTAAGTTTAACTGACTTTATGATACATTTTTAGTTTTTAATCAAGCATGTATAAATTAAAAGGTAACCCAAACATTTTCTTAAATAATACAGATTCTAATCACTTTCTCCTGTTTTGTAAAATTTAATCCTGGAAAATTTAATTCAAATCTGTTGTGATAGAAAGGGCAAAGAAGGCATTTGAAGTCAGGTAAACTTGAGCTCAAATCCCCACATATGGTAATTAGGTAACTTTGAAAAACTGCTTAACCTTTTTATTTATTTATTTTTTGCCCCACTGTGCAGCATGTGGGATCTTAGTTCCCCAACCAGGAATCAAACCCTTGCCCCCTGCATTGGAAGTGCAGAGTCTTAACCACTGGACCGCCAGGGAAGTCCCTGCCTAACTTTTTTGAGACTCAGTTTCCTCACCTACAAAATGAAGATAATACAGTCAACCCTCAGTATCCACGAAGGATTGATTCTAGGAACCCTGAGAACAGCACAATCTGCAGATGGCCGAGACCTTATAAAAAATGTCATATATGCATATAACCTATGCACAGCCTCCAGTATACTTTAAATCATCTCTAGATTACTTGTAATACCTACTACAATTGTCACAACACAAATTCAAATTCTGCTTTGGGGAAACTTCTGGATTTTTCTTCAAATATTTTCCAACTGCTGTTGGTTGCATCCATGGACGCAGAACCAGTGGCTACAGAGGGCCAACTGTATTCAATTTGCAGAGTTGTGAAGATTCAATGAAAACAGCATGAATAAAAGAGCCAAATATAATTCCTGATTCACAGTGGGGCTTAGTACACTGCATTCTTCCTTCTTTAATTTATATCTTACATATCCCTGAATAGGCATACCCACAGGCGATATTTTTTATACAGACACACACACCCATTCTATAAACACATACCATAAAGACCTTCCAAAATTAAACTGATAATTAGATACAATGTTGCGGGACTATTTGTGCCTGTTGTTTGGGACACGGGGGCAAAGCCAAAGTAATTAAATCTCGTATAAATTTAATGATATAAGTGGCCCCAGCCATTGGCCATTGTGATTATTCTATTTCTGGGAAGAAAGGAGACAGGTTTATTTGCAGTATCCCATGCTTAATCATTAGTATTTAATGAATGAGGACCAGAACTAATCAAAGAAGCAAACAGCTGATTACTGCTGTTTTGTCAAAGAAAGAAGTAATTGATGTTCGTGCAGGTTAAAGCGGCCAAAAAGGCCTCTAAATAAACGGCACAGCTCTTTTTCTCCCTTTATAACTTGTTTTCAATGGTCTTTAGTCTGTGATTACTTAAATATTCACTTATTTCAGAAGACTTTTTGTGCAAATCCCAATTAAAAAACCAATCACGTTCTTAATAAATTGGGCTAACATCATCTTTCAAAGGAAGAAACAAATAAATCTCAATGTTTCATCTCTAAAATTTGATTTTGTATGACTTTACAGGCAGTTAATTCAATTATAATCAGGAAAGCCTAATAAATTTATTCATGATGATTAATTTATAGGGGAAAATAAGTCTGTGATATGCCTTCTGTGACATGGGGAATCTATTGTTTTCTTTGTTCAATAATACTATCTTATAATTTTCTCCACATACATTTTGCACTCATTTGTTTACTATTCAGTATAACCAGAGTGACTCTACAACCTACAATTGTATCTTTAATTGGTGACCCACTTGCATTTTACCATCTGGCTAGAAATATTGGTATAATTAGTACATATCTTTCTTTTGGCCTTTCAAAAGGGGTATTACAATCACTAAATTTAAATTCCAGTGGTGAACCACAGAGGGCGGAATCCTTCCAACTAATTATAAAACAATCCCTTTTTTTGCTTATTCTGAAAGTTGACCACAGCATAGAGTTGGCATAGGACCTAAATGTGACAGATTATTCATTTGATGCTGACTACACTTGCACCTAGCCTTGTGCATTAGAGAGACTGTTGAACAGTTTCCTTAGTAATATATTTAGAGGAAAGGACTTAATCTATTTCAATAAGCTAGAAGACCTATTTGCTTTCTGTAAGTAAAACTTTTACTTTTCTATATAATAATGATAAGAAATTGTGTGTGTGTGTGTGTGTGTGCATGTGTGTGTGTGTGTGTGTGTGTGTGTACTGAGGAAACTATGTATATGGGAAAATGTTGGAACTTCTCTATTCTTATAGGAAGGCTTTGATGAATAAGAAAGAATTCAGAAGATATGGGAAGACCCATGGTGGTTAATTTCATGTGTCAACTTGACAGGGTTAAGGGATGCCCAGATAGCCGGTAAAACATTATTTCTGGGTGTGTCTATGAGGATGTTTCGGGAAGAGATTAGCATTTGAATTGGTAGATTGAGTAAAAATTACCCTTACCAATGCAGGTGAGCATCATCTAATCAGTCGAGGGCCTGAATAAAACAAAAAGGCAGAGGAAGGGATAGTTTGCTCTCTTTGCTTGAGCTGGGACATCCATCTTCTCCTGCCCTCAACATTGACCCTCCTGGTTTTCCGGGCTTCAGACTTGGACTGGGATTTATACTATCAGCTCCTCTGGTTTTCAGGCCTTCAGATGTGGACTGGAATTATACCATGAGCTTTCCTAGTTCTTCAGCTCACAGATGCAGATGGTGGAGGCTCTCAGCAACCAAAATCACATGAGCCATTTTCTATAATAAGTCTCCTCTTATATATATATATCTGTATACTACTGGTTGTGTTTCTGGGGAGATAGCTAATATAAGGCCTTTGCCTTTAGGTGAGGAATATATTACAAATGAGTTAAATTGATAGAGATGAAGGAGCAGTGAGAGTGCAGACTGCTGGTTCTGGAAGCCAAGCAAGGCATGGCCAGCTAAGAGTCCTCAGCAGAAAGCCATACTAATGACTTCCAATCAAGAAAACACCTTCGAGGTGTTGCCAAACCAAACTTGGGTCTGCTGGCTTGACGCACAGCAAAGCCAATCTATTGACACCAAATCATGGTGAAGGAAAGTACAGTGTTTCTTGCAAGGAACCCAGCAAGGAGAAGAGGCAGCTAATGCTCAAAAGACCCAAACTCCCCAATGGCTATTGAGAAAGACAAAGTGAGGGAGACGGTTGTGGGGAACGTGATCAGCTCCTGTACAATTTTCTGATGGTGGGTGGTAAGGTAGCCAGATGAGGTCACAGGGGTTAACATTATCAATTTTCAGGCTCCAGCCAACTGGGGGACTCCATGCTTATCACCACTCTCTGTCTGGTTGGGGTATGGTTTCTGCAGAAAAACTGACTGCATTAGACCTTATCTTTGCCTTTGAGAGAGAACTGGGAGTCCTTGGGGCTGATTTATTACGTTATGTTTTGTTCTCTGCCTGACTGCCCTGTCTCTGTTTCTGCACTCCTTAGCTTTGCCAGTCATCAAATGCTGGGGCTTGTTTCTTTCTCTCTCTACTCATGGATGGCCTGGGAAGCCACAGTATACTTCCACGGTTTTTCTTCACTAATCACCAGTAAGCAAGGGCCACACTGCGGGTTCTGCCACCAGGAAGGCCTCTACATACGTCTACCTGGTTTCAAAGATACTGAGAATCAGAGTCTGTTGTATCAGAACCTAATGATGATTTCTAATAAAGGTGCAAAGCTCACAGTGCTAAAAAGAGTGCTAGTGAACATGGTCTTACTTGGATCAAGAATTAGGAACCTGCCCTTTCAAATTCCTTCTCCAATATAAGAGCTGGTTCCCACAAAATAACTTGAATTCTATTCCTGGATAAGCCAGATCTTTAAAGATCTTTGGACTATATTGCTTTGGCATCTAGTACAATGTTTTCCAGTAGGTGTCCACGGATAACTATCCAGAGAGATGTTAGCTTGGTCAAAGTAGTTATAAAACATGATACACGTTAGGTTCCTCACTCGGAGGTTCCCAGTGTAAGGTCCCCAAGCAATCCTGCCGTAAAAATACATGTCTAACACTGTCGAACGTAGTGTTTCTAAAACATAAATGGGTATATATGCTTTCTTTCTTTGCCACACACCTAGTAACATTATGAGAAATGTGAGTTCAGAAAACGTTGATGATTGTGTCAATTAAGATGCTTTTAGCTGCCAATAACAGAAAACCTGAAACAGAGCAGATTAAACAAATAGGACATTTTAAAAAATCACATACTGAAAAGTCAAGGAGATGACTGCGGCCATTGCTTCAGTGGCTTCAGTGGGACAATAACGTCAGGACCAGCATCTCCAGGATTCCCTTGTCAGCTCCTTCATAGTTACAAGATGGTGGAAACAGTACCCATTCCTTTGCGTATTTCATACTCCAAGAGCAGAATTAAGTAGTTGTGACAAGGCACTGTCTGCCCTGCAAAGCTTTTAAAATATTTAGCAACTGGTTTTTTATAGAAAAAGTTTGCTGACATTTTTCTGGATGTTCTAGACGATCTAGATATAAATGAAAGAATGTGTACCAGTAAGAATTGACAGGAAATGACTCTAAAATATATAAAGTAATATCATTGATAGAAATTAATAATTAATAGACAGATGTGCAGTAAGGAAATAAAATTTTTAGAATGAAACCCAGAGATTTCCAGCTGTGAAGTATGGGTAAGTAGTGCTGTGTTAACTAAGGGAGATGACATGAATCCAGGAAATTTGGGTGAGGAGGTAATAAAGAAAGGGAGAATATGATCATCATTTTACTTAGAGCTGTTCTACATTTGAGGATACTTATATCCAAATAAAGATAATACATGTAACTTCAATGTCTAGGAGGAAAACAGGCTAAAGAGAAAAATTGGGGAGTGAAAGAAAGACAGACAAGATGAAAAGGCAGAGGGCTATGTACCAGATGAAGGAACAAGACAAAACCCCAGAAAAACAACTAAATGAAGTGGAGATAGGCAATCTTCCAGAAAAAGAGTTCAGAATACTGATAGTGAAGATGATTCAGGACTTTGGTAAAAGAATGGAGGCAAAGATGGAAAAGGTGCAAGAAATGTTTAACGAAGA
Source organism: Grampus griseus (assembly GCF_964374135.1). Lineage (NCBI taxonomy): Eukaryota > Metazoa > Chordata > Mammalia > Artiodactyla > Delphinidae > Grampus > Grampus griseus. The sequence goes on along the minus strand of NC_139001.1, from coordinate 38,879,594 downwards.
CATAGAAGAATGAAAGGACAAACACTCAGAAGAATTAAAGAACAAACAAACAGAGATGAACAATACAAAAACTGAAATGAAAACTACACTAGAAGGAATCAATAGCAGAATAATTGAGGCAGAAGAATGGATAAGTGACCTGGAAGACAGAATGGTAGAATTCACTGCTGTGGAACAGAATAAAGAAAAAAGAATGAAAAGAAATGAAGACAGCCTAAGAGACCTCTGGGACAACATTAAATGCAACAACATTCTCATTATAGGGGTCCCAGAAGAAGAGAGAGAGAAAGGAACCGAGAAAATATTTGAAGAGATTATAGTCGAAAACTTCCCTAACATGGGAAAGGAAATAGCCACCCAAGTCCAGGAAGTGCAGAGAGTCCCATACAGGATAAACCCAAAGAGAAACATGCCGAGACACATAGTAATCAAACTTGCAAAAATTAGAGACAAAGAAAAATTATTGAAAGCAGCAAGGGAAAAATGACAAATAACACACAAGGGAACTCCCATGAGGTTAACAGCTGATTTCTCAGCAGAAACATTACAAGCCAGAAGGGAGTGGCATGATATACTTAAAGTGATAAAAGGGAAGAAACTACAACCAAGATTACTCTACCTGGCAAGGATCTCATTCAGATTCAATGGAGAAATCAAAAGCTTTACAGACAAGCAAAAGCTAAGAGAATTCAGCACCACCAAACCAGCCACACAACAAATGCTAAAGGAACTTCTCTAAGTGGGAAACACAAGAGAAGAAAAGGAACTACAAAAACAAACCCAAAACAATTAAGAAAATGGTCATAGGAACATACATATCGATAATTAGCTTAAACATGAATGGATTAAATGCTCCAACCAAGACACAGGCTTGCTGTATGGATACAAAAACAAGACCCATCTATATGCTGTCTACAAGAGACCCACTTCAGACCTAGGGACACATACAGACTGAAAGTGAGGGGAGGGAAAAAGATATTCCATGCAAATGGAAATCAAAAGAAAGCTGGAGTAGCAATTCTCATATCAGATAAAATAGACTTTAAAATAAAGAATGTTACAAGAGACAAGTAAGGACACTACATAATGATCAAGGGATCAATCCAGGAAGAAGATAAAACAATTATAAATATATATGCACCCAACACAGGAGCACCTCAATACATAAGGCAACTGCTAACAGCTATAAGAGGAAATCGACAGTAACACAATAATAGTGGGGGACTTTAACACCTCACTTATACCAATGGACAGATCATCCAAAAGGAAAATAAATAAGGAAACAGAAGCTTTAAATGACACAATAGACCAGATAGATTTAATTGATATTTATAGGACATTCCTCCAAAAACAGCAGACTACACTTTCTTCTCAAGTGTGCACGGAACGTTCTCCAGGATACATCACATCTTGGGTCACAAATCAAGCCTTGGTAAATTTAAGAAAATCGAAATCATATCAAGCATCTTTTCTGACCACAATGCTATGAGATTAGAAATGAATTACAGGGAAAAAAACGTAAAAAACACAAACACATGGAGGCTAAATAATACAATACTAAATAACCAAGAGATCACTGAAGAAATCAAAGAGGAAATCAAAAAATACCTAGAGACAAATGACAATGAAAACACGACGATCCAAAACCTATGGGATGCAGCAAAAGCAGTTCTAAGAGGGAAGTTTATAGCTATACAAGCCTACCTCAAGAAACAAGAAAAATCTCAAATAAACAATCTAACCTTACACCTAAAGGAACTAGAGAAAGAAGAACAAACAAAACCCAAAGTTAGTAGAGGAAAGAAATCATAAAGACCAGAGCAGGAATAAATGAAATAGAAACAAAGAAAACAATTGCAAAGATCAGTAAAACTAAATGCTGGTTCTTTGAGAAGATAAACAAAATTGATAAACCATTAGCCAGACTCATCAAGAAAAAGAGGGAGAGGACTCAAATCAATAAAATTAGAAATGAAAAAGGAGAAGTTACAACAGACACCCCAGAACTACAAAGCATCCTAAGAGACTACTACAAGCAACTCTATACCAATAAAATGGACAACCTGGAAGAAATGGACAAATTCTTAGAAAGGTACATAACCTTCCAAGACTAAACCAGGAAGAAACAGAGAATATGATCAGACCAATCACAAGTAAGGAAATTGACATGGTGATTAAAAATCTTCCAACAAACAAAAGTCCAGGACCAGATGGCTTCACAGGTGAATTCTATCAAACATTTAGAGAAGAGCTAACACCCCTTCTCAAACTATTCCAAAAAATTGTGGAGGAAGGAACACCCAAACTCATTCTATGGGGCCACCATCATCCTGATACCAAAACCAGACAAAGATACTACAAAAAAAGAAAATTACAGACCAATATCAGTGATGAATATAGATGCAAAAATCCTCAACAAAATACTAGCAAACAGAATCCAACAACACATTAAAAGGATCATACACCATGATCAAGTGGGATTTAACCCAGGGATGCAAGGATTCTTCAATATATGCAAATCAATCAATGTGATACACCATATTAACAAACTGAAGAAGAAAAACCATATGATCATCTCAATAGATGCAGAAAAAGCTTTTGACAAAATTCAGCACCCATTTATGATAAAAACTCTCCAGAAAGTGGGCATAGAGGGAACCTACCTCAACATAATAAAGGCCATATACAACAAACCCACAGCAAACATCATTCTCAATGGTGCAAAACTGAAACCATTTCCTCTAAGATCAGGAACAAGACAAGGATGTCCACTCTCACCACTATTATTCAACATAGTTTTGGAAGTCCTAGCCACGGCAATCAGAGAAGAGAAAGAAATAAAAGGAATACAAATTAGAAAAGAAGTAAAACTGTCACTGTTTGCAGATGACATGATACTATACATAGAGAATCCTTAGGATGCCACCAGAAAACTACTAGAGCTAATCAATGAATTTGGTAAAGTTGCAGGATACAAAATTAATGCACAGAAATCTCTTGCATTCCTATACACTAATGATCAAAAATCAGAAAGAGAAATTAAAGAAACATTCTCATTTACTATTGCAACAAAAAGAATAAAATACCTAGGAATAAACCTACCTAGGGAGACAAAAGACCTGTAAGCAGAAAACTGGAAGACACTGATGAAAGAAATGAAAGATGATACCAACAGATGGAGAGATATACCATGTTCTTGGATTGGAAGAATCAATATTGTGAAAATGACTATACTACCCAAAGCAATCTACAGATTCAATGCAATCCCTATCAAACTACCAATGGCATTTTTTACAGAACTAGAACAAAAAAATCTTAAAATTTGTATGGAGACAGAAAAGACCCCGAATAGCCAAAGCAGTCTTGAGGGAAAAAAATGGAGCTGGAGGAATCAGACTCCCTGACTTTAGACTATACTACAAAGCTACAGTAATCAAGGCAGTATGGTACTGGCACAAAAACAGAAATATAGATCAATGGAACAATATAGAAAGCCCAGAGATAAACCTATGCACCTATGGTCAACTAATCTATGACAAAGGAGGCAAGGATATACCATGGAGAAAAGAGAGTCTCTTCAATAAGTGGTGCTGGGAAAACTGGACAGCTGCATGTAAAAGAATGAAATTAGAACACTCCCTAACACCATACACAAGAATAAACTCAAAATGGATTCGAGACCTAAATGTAAGACTGGACACTATAAAACTCTTAGAGGAAAACATAGGAAGAACACTCTTCGACATAAATCATAGCAAGATCTTTTTGATCCACCTCCTAGAGTAATGGAAATAAAAACAAAAATAAACAAGTGAAACTAGTGAAACTTGAAAGCTTTTGCACAGCAAAGGAAACCATAAACAAGATGAAAAGACAACCCTCAGAATGGGAGAAAATATTTGCAAATGAATCAACAAAGGATTAATCTCCAAAATATATGAACAGCTCATGCAGCTCAATATTAAAAAAACAAACAACCCAGTCCAAAAATGGGCAGAAGACCTAAATAGACATTTCTCCAAAGAAGACATACAGATGGCCAAGAAGCACATGAAAAGCTGCTCAGCATCACTAATTATTAGAGAAATGCAAATCAAAACTACAATGAGGTATCACCTCACACCAGTTAGAATGGGCATCATTAGAATATCTACAAACAACAAATGCTGAAGAGGGTGTGGAGAAAAGGGAACCCTCTTGCACTGTTGGTGGGAATGTAAATTGATAGAGTCACTACCGAGAACAATATGGAGGTTCCTTATAAAACTAAAAATAGAATTACCGTATGATCCAGCAATCCCACTACTGGGCATATACCCAGAAGAAACCATAATTCAAAAAGACACATGCACCCCAGTGTTCACTGCAGCACTATTTACAATAGCCAGGTCATGGAAGCAACCTAAATGCCCATCAACAGACAAATGGATAAAGAAGATGTTGTACATATATACAATGGAATATTACTCAGTCATAAAAAGGAACGAAATTGAGTCATTTGTAGAGACGTGGATGGATCTAGAGACTGTTCTACAGAATGAAGTAAGTCAGAAAGAGAGAAACAAATATTGTATATTAACACATATATGTGGAACCTAGAAAAATGGTACAGATGAACCAGTTTGCAGGGCAGAAATTGAGACACAGATGTAGAGAACAAATGTATGGAAACCAAGGCAGGGGGAAAGCCGCGGCAGGGGTGGGGATGGTGGTGTGATGAATTGGAAGATTGGGATTGACATGTATACACTGATGTGTATAAAACTGATGACTAATAAAGACCCTGCTGTATAAAAAGATAAATAAAATAAAATTCAAAAAAAAAAAGAAAAAAAAATTGGGGAGTACCTATGTGCCAGAAAAATAAGATATGGAACCTGAAAGAAAAGCACGCACAATTGAGAAAAAGTTCCAACTTTTTATGAATGTCTCCTTCCTACAAATTCAATTGTCAAGTCTGCACACCATTTCTCTCTCATCACACTTCATGCTTTCTACATGGTGATTTTATTCATCTTTATGCAACACACAGTGCACTGCCATGCACTGACATTTTCTAAAAGTATCTGTTATTACTTACACGAAGTGAACAGACCTTCCTGTTTCCAAATTTGTGTTTTTTCCAGCAGAAAGGATCTAATAAACATACCTGTATTGGAAAGGGAGTTCAAAGATGACGTGTGTCAAAGGCTAGAGAGCCTCCAGGCAAGGAGGTAACAAATTTAGAAATACTTTAAAACAAAGACAACCACAAATTTAAAAAAGTGCTTTTTAATCCTTAACCAAAAGGATAATTAAGTAGATGTAATTTGTTTTTTTACTAGAGTATTCATAACAATGTAGGTCAATATGCCTTAAGCAACATGATTATTGAATAAAAGTTAAGATGGACAGCAGTTGTAATTTGTGTGAAATTTATACTTGAGTTTAAAGTTCTTTAAACTTTTATAAAACTATAAACTGATAATAATTCCCCAAATTGGAAGTCAGATAACTTAATTTTAATACAATATGAAATTAAAGTACACTTGTTTACACAACAATGAATAAGGACAAGTTTCCAAGTCAGATATCAACGGAAAATTCAAAAATAAACAGAGGAAATGTAAACAGTTATAAAATACCAACAGTTATAAATGTTGCTTAAAGCAAGCCTATTCAAAATATGGTCTATGAACGATTCGTGACTCATCCAAAATGAAAGAAAGAACTTGTGCCAGAATGAAAATCTATTTTGTTACTAATTGGCCGACATTTTTTTATAACAAGACTTTCTTGATAAAGGAAGCAATGTGTTGATTTATATTCTGGTACAGGTGCCTCATCTCATTACTGACTGGCGAACAGGTACTGCTTACTTCTTTAAAGTGTCATTATAATTTTACTGCTTAGAGTTAGGTTAAATTTACTGTGGGGGAAAAAAGTTAAAATGAGACTTATGATTGTCACCTATACCTCATCTTTTTAATCCCATCTATACAGGGCTCCTATCCGAAAAGCAAATTAAACTTTATAAACTCACCACAATTTAACATTAATCTTCAGATGTGTTACTGACATCTATTCACCTCTTGTTTTCAATCTTGGGAGGAAAAAAATAAGAATTGAGTTATTTGTTAATAAGTTCTCTCTAAAAATTGGTTTATTTTCATATTTCAATCAGAGAAAATAGTTAAATTCACCTTTATGAAAAAACTGAATTTTCATACTGTTTGCATAACCTACTAGTTGCTTTTTTACAATAAAAATTGGTAGGAAAAAAAAGGTATGGAAATTTACAACTCTGTGTATTCTATTAACTAAGGGGAAGGAGATAAACTATTTAAAGATTTCTCAGAATAAAAGAAAACTCGTATAAAATATTTTTTTTAAGAAACAGTTTATAATTCAAAATTCGAACATTTCTTGATTTTTGCTTTTTAGTATGGCATAATTCCTCTGGAAAGTTAAAAATATAATATGGTCTTTTGTCAGAATAATAATTTCTTTCTCCAATGACTTTCTTACTAAGCTTTACCTGCATTAGCTTAATACTGAAGGCAAATAAATGGGCAACAACAATTTAGAAAAAACTCATCAGTTTTAGATACACGAAAGCCCAATTTAGCTTCCGCAATGATTAGTTTATTGAACCGATAAATTACTTCTTAAAGAAGTTAAATGTATATTTACATGTCTTAAGATGAGATCCTTTGGCACCTGAGTTGAGTACAATATACCAGAAGGAAGAATCTCTAAGAGAAAGTTGTCTAAGGACCATATTTCATCTATCTATACATATATACATACACCTATACAAATACATATACACATGTGCACGTGCACACACACACACACACACACACACACACACACGAACAGAAATAACTTTTCCTTTAAGAAATGCTGAGGATGTAAAAAGAATTCATTTACCCAAGTAAAGTGATCTGACCATTATTAAAAACAGTTTTAAGTTATTTGGAGTCTTACCAAGTTTCAAGAAGTCAAAGCTTTTACAGTAATATATAATTCAAACGGAAAAAACCAAAGGATTTCTTTTGACAAAACCTAATTTCTTTTGATACAGTAACATGGTCATGAATTTACAGTTATCTTAACATGGTAACATAACAGAGTTTTTAATAGTCTCCAGGTGGAAAGTCATCAAAGATTACTCAAAAAGGAGTAAATCTTCCCTGCCTCCGGCCAATTAGGACCAAACATAGTCACCGGCCACCCATCAAACATTCTGCTGTCCCTAGACTGTGACTTGCACTGGCCCCAGCAAAAGACCATTAAATGCCACTCTGCAGATCTCCTGCTAAGCCTCCTCACTCACTAGGAATTTTACACAAGAACTTTAGAAGAGCTTGATGTCATCCTGCTTTATGAGCATATCCACCTTGCTACTGCTGACTCTGGCACTGTGTTAATAGTACTACTGGTGCCATGATATTTTTTATGCATCCTTTTAGAACTCTGAATAATTGGCTTCTATTCTAAGACTTAGAAGATACCTAAAATTCTGTAAGTTGCATAAGTCTGTCAGCACTTTCTTCTACATTCCATTAATAAATATGTTTGGTTGACTGAAAACAGAGCATACTCAGTTTTACCTAAGCATCTTCTACTCTAGAGATTCTGGAGGATGAAAATCCTCTACACCTCTGTACCCTGTATTCTCCATCTTTTACACCTTGTTAAATCTGACGTATGTTGAGAATGGGCAAAAGACATTTGAGTTAAAAATGATGCCATGCTGCTCTTTCCTCTGCTTCAACTTGTATAGAATATCCCTAATCTAGTTTCTAACCCCCTCTCTGCTCTGGTTAAAGGACCTGTCTCATATAGCAGACCATATGTAATGGAAATCTTATGCAGTTTCAAAATATCCATGATTGAAAAACATTTTCAAGTGTAAAATATCTCTTGAGCATCTATAAAATAATGTATATTCTTATATAAACTTGACATTGTTATCCTAAACAAAATTTTGTCAATAGAGGCATGGTATAGAACTTACCTTGGAGAATCTATTAAATTCAAATGTCTTCATTTTGTTCTGTTTACATCAACCATAATATAACCCAAGTTACTTTTCCTGATATGTAAAACATTTTAATAAATCCATTTGAACTTGAATTCTTTCATTAACATGTAAACTCACATGTACAATTTTATTTTTTGTCACATATTTAAATATTTTCTTTGAGAGCTGATATCTCAGTACAGGAAATGAAATTATGCTAGTAACTAGTAATTTAGCATTAAAACACTTCCCTAAATTCTTCTATGCTAAAGTGCATTTACAATATAAACATGCCATATATGAAGCTATAAACATGCCATATATGAAGCTATAAACCACAATCTCACACTGAAGTGGATTTCAAATCCGACATTCAGTTCAAATGAGTCAAAGAGAAAAGTGCTAACAGAGCAAATCTGAAACAAGTTCATGGGGATTGGGCAATGAGTCATCAAAGCGGAACCTTTTGGACACCATGCTGCTATCCTCCGGGATATTCTCTTTGTCTTCTCGGTCACTGCAGGTTCCATTACAAGAGGGTTTAGAAGTCTTGTCTTCAGAGGACCTTACTGTATGATCCTGACTTTGAGAGGAACTGGAAGTTTCTTCAGGGTGAAACAGGTTTCCAAAGTCCCACTGCTGGAGCCAAGAATGAGAAAGGCAGATTTCGGCTGTTGGTCTTTTCCTTTGAATGAAAACACCAAGGGAAAATTGAGAACCAAAACTCAGGTTGGAAATGTCTGCAGTTCAATATATTATAGACTTATTTTTTATTTATTATGAAAATAACACATACTTATAGTACAGAAGGGAATAATAATAGGAAAAGTGGAGTACCTAGAGTTTAATTCTGACATGTGCTGAAAATTCAATTTATCATGGAGCTTACGGATGAGACTATCTAGTCATAAAACTGGGAACGTATTTTAGGCTCACAAATAAAAATTAGTAAAATTATAAAGACTCCTGGGTTTACAAACCCTTTGAAGGAAAATATATGTAATTTATAATCTCTATTATTATTTTGTGTTCTTAAAAAGCAGTTAACTGTTAAATCTTGAAAACCAAGGCTATTCTTCAATGACGTTTATCCAACATTTTTAGTTTTTAAATTTTGTTTTTGCTTGTGAAAGCAATATGGTCAAATATCACAATATTTCAAAAGGAAGGAAAACACCTATTTATACTCAACTCCAACCTTAACACACCCACCATTACTATCAGAACGTAGGTTTCCTTAGTCTTTGATTTTATTGTTCATTTTTTCCTGATAATAAAAATTAAGGTGCTTATTATAGAAATTTTAGAATCTAGATGAAAAAATATTTAGGAAAATAAATACTGTTTATAACCAGAAACAAACAGTATTATTGCTATTTCTAATAAATAACCATTCATGTTCAAAATAGAGCCAGTGCAAGTTTGTTCAGACTTGCGTTAAGCCAATAAAATAATTAACAAACCTCTGAGGGTTGTTTTCTTAAACAGATAAGGAAACTGAGTCCTCCAGGAGATTAAGTAATTGTAGGAGATAAAAGACCTGACAAGCAACACAACCAGGATCCCAGCCCAAGGCACTATATCACAGCTTCTGCATTATGTACCGCCAGGCCGTTTTAAAGTAAATAGGAGATTGGGATTGACATATATACACTAATATGTATAAAATGGATAACTAATAAGTACCTGCTGTATAAAAAAATAAATACAATAAAATTCAAATAAATAAATAAAGTAAATAGGGCTGATCCAGGTAAAGAAAAAGGAGGTCAGCTTTTTCTTTTCCTGCTTTGAAGTTGTCAGTGAATGAGGTAAGAGTCTTAAGACATAGTTTCATGTCCCTTCTTTAGTAGGTGGTCAAAGAGCATCTGCTCCTTAAAAATTTGACAATCAGTAATTTGGACTTGTTATACAACTGTAGTTATTTAACTATAAATCATTCATAACAAAGTCTTACCTTAAGCAGCCATGTGTATTGTAAACCTTATACTTCTAATTATTTTAGGGAATTTCAGGGATTAGTAGCAGGTTGAGAGAGAAATAACCCAAATCTTCTCTTCAGTTCAAGACTTCCTGTTACATATTTTGTATTGTCTATGTTTGAACTTATGGATTGTTATTTAATGATCTCTCATACCACCTCTCTCCCCATTTTACCTGAAACTTGAGAGCATACATCTAATAATTTTGTACTGTTTTAGAGTATATCTTCCTTAATAGTCACACATATAATTCATTTTATAATAGTATTTAAACAAATTAATGTTATTACTTACTCTGGATTTTTTACTAAAAGGCTCTGGATGAAGTCTGTAGCCAGCTGTGAAACTGATGAAAAAGTTTCTTCTGAATAATCTACATTAACTTGGGAAATATTGAGGTATGTTTCTTGATTATCTTCTCCCACAAATGGGGATGTATGAGTTAACAACATATATGTTATTATACCAACGTTCCTGAAAAAACAAATAGGGGAGAAGATGGGAACTTAAAATGTGTGCTAATCTTAAAACACCTATATAAAGTCAAATTGATTCTCAACATATCCCCGTCCTCAAAACTTGTACAGTTAAACTACAGATTTTAAATTGCTTTTCAAAGTTCCTATGGTATACTACTAAACTGAAATAATTATGTTATCTCAAAGTTTGCCTCACAGAAAAATAATATGAGGGAATGCACATGTGTGTTATATAATTATAAATATGATGTATTAAATATATATCATTATATCTACAGTCTGCCCTTCACACAGATACCTATGTTATCAAGTACACAAAGCTGCCCTGAGCAGCATTTCCCAAATGGTGTCCAATGACACAGTAATGGTCTGTGAGACATAAACAGGATACCATGCAAACAGAATCTGCAGGTTTGGTAAAGCACAATATTGGGCAGGCAGATTTTTTTTTAATTGCAAAACGTTTAGAACCGTAAATATGTTAATGACAACTCCTGTGTTCAGGAACCAGAAAAAGACAATACATATAGTACCTATTTCACCCAATTATTTAGCCACAGGACCCTTTTTTCTTGGCAAATCCATTACAGTCCCAAACATAGGACACAGGGAATAAGTCTAAACTCTTCTACTTGGCCTTATGGAGTCAGTCTTCCACTGTGGTCCCAAATGAAGTTCCAGTATCAATGCCAGTTCTACTCTATGACATTCTCTCTGTGTCAGCCACACAAACTCACAATACCTGAGAAATATACTCTCATAAAACTAAACTTTTGCATGGCTCTGACCTCATTTTTCTGCTGAGCAAATACCTTCCCTAGTTCTCCTAGACCTAGACCAGATGTCTCCCAACTGGTGCTTGTCTGCTAATTCCCCCATGCTTATTAAATAGCATTTTATCTTTTTTATAGAACACGTAACACAGTACTGTGGCTATTTTGTTCTTTTACCAGAAGCGGTCTTCCTCCAGGAAAGGGATTTTCCTATTTATTCCTGCACCTTTGGCTCACAGCCAGAGTGTTATTAAAAAGAATGAACAGGTAAATGTTTTCCTGTGGCATAATAATGATACTTGAATAAAATCTTTTAAAGAAAGCTTTATTATTTACTTCTGGAACCAAAGAACCCTAGAATATATACTAACCAGCTTTTAATAAAGGCATTCAAGTGATTAACAAAATCTTACCACATGTCTGTTGCTGTGGTAATAGGATCATAGTTCAGGATTTCTGGAGCTGAAAGAGAAAATAAAATTCAATACTGACAAATTTAAAAATGTGAAAATTACTTTATATTAAACTGGATTTAATTTTAAAGAACTACCAATATGATCAGTAGAAATTTAGCATAGTATTAATTATCCTGTGATTAGACATTTAAACATATCTAATGTTGAGAAAATTATAGAACCAGATGGTTCAAAAGCACCAATTATATTCTTGAAGTAACCAGTAGCTATGTAGTATTTTTTTAACCATTGAGATTAATCTCAGGAGAAACAATTATGAAGAAGTAAAATGTTAGAAGCTAGAATCTTTTTATAGTTTAAGTTTTATCACTCTGTTAGGAATTAGTTTGAGTTATTTTATTAGACTGATTTAAGTTTTTCTTCCCAGGGTAAATAGAATCATATGCATTTACAATGACATTATGAGCAAATTAAGCTTCATGGAAGTGCTTTAGATTTTCAAGTAGATTAAATATCCCCTTAAACTACAGAAAACCTAGTTTCCTAAGCAATTAATTTTCCACTGTCTCCTCCCCCGCCAAAAACATTTTTTAAAAGGTGCAACATAAATTGTCTATACTTTCTAAACATTACCATAAATTTCAAATTAGTAGAGTCCAAACTAGGATCCATGATTGAATAACTTTTTTGTTTCACAGTATGGTTTCATAATTTTTCCAAAGAGAGATTGTTTCTTAAAGCTTAACAATTTTGTTAAAGCCTTTGAGTCACATATGTTGTCAGCCTCCATTGCACCACCTACCACCTTTTCACATACATCTGTGAGCTGTTTTATCTACAATTACAATCATTATTCTAGGACATGGTAGCCTCTATTAGCATTCAAAAGTTAGTAATTTGCTTTGCTTTTCATTTTGGGAAAGTCAGCTGCCTAGCTGAGTAGCACTTGTTCTGTTTACTTGTATCTTTTCAGTGCCTGCATGGGACTATCAATATGAGCAACAACAAAAAAATGTAAAAAACTTGTTACTATAAATTAAAATACTTTATGTACTTCTTCATACAAGTTAAAAAATCGTTCATCTGCATGATCTTATTTGTTGATTTAGTACACTATTCCTAGATTATCTAATTATAGGTTCTTTTTGACACCCCTATGAAACAGGCTTCAAACGCAGTAACATTTGCTTCTGTTTTCCTCTTTTTCCATTTTTTCCTGCTCCCTAACTTCCCTTTTACCTATTTTTCTCTATGTACAAAGCTTTTACACACAAACATTAAACTTTTAACTTATACGTCCACTGTCCTGTAAATTGTTGTGAATGTCTCAATTCGCTACAGTCCATTTAAATGTGTCATAAGCAAATTTCAATGCACTAAAATATTTGAGCCAAATATATCCTGGAATTATACACCCTAAAATATAGTTCTATACAGATATCATTTAGTTAATACATTTCAAGATGGTATAGAAAGTAAAAGGAAATTCTTACCCAAGTATTCTGGTGTTCCCATGATTTCCCGAAGTTCACATGCATTCCCTATTTTTCGAGACATTCCAAAATCTACAATTTTTATGTCCCCAAGAGGGTATATGCTGCTCAGTAATATATTCTGTGGCTAACAAAGCACAACAAAACAATGATAAGTAATACAAAACAATAAAAGAATACTAAGATCAGAGGTAAATTAAGTGGAACTTATAGTTTAGCTATTAAACATTTTATTGAGTCATCCATCGAACACTTACTGAACTACTACTTAGGAGAAGCTATATATTCAATGATAAATAAAGTAAAAAATATACTCCAAGAGGCTTCTTTGTTTGAATAAAAAAGATGGGTACATAGATTAATTGATTATGAGATATAGAATACTCAGTAGTAAAGACTACTTAATTCTGCCCATTAGAAAGTCCAACAAACCTTTGCAGTAGAGATGATGCTTAAGCTGAACCTTAAAGGATAAATAGAACTATGCCAGTTAGAAAAGTGTTCTGGGGAATAGCATGACAGAAGGCTGAAGGAATAAAAATGCATATATTTCCAGGAACATAATGGTTCAATACACTGTGATGGTTCTGGGTCTGACCATTCCCAGGTTTCTACATGAGATAGAAAGAGGCGTGGTGGGGTAAATGAAAGGGAAATTGTCCAGGAAGAAAAGAGTCCAATGTTCAAACAATAAGAGACAGTTTGATCCAGATTTTAACGTCCTTGTATGGCTGAAGAGGAAGGATAAGGAGAAAGGATAGTAACATGAGAGGCTGAAGTGGTATCTCAGGGATTGGGCAGGGGCCTGAATGGTCTGGGGGCGGTGGGGGGAAAGGAGAAGCCAAAAGACTGAAAGCCTCAAGGGAAAGATGAATGAGTATAATGGGAGCAAAGGAGTGAGGACTAGAAGGTTACCTTCAAGATGGAGATCAAAATTAAGTATTTTAGAGATAGACAGTTTTATAAGATAGAAAGGTCCAGGATGTGGCAGTAAGAGTGGGATGGAGTGACATGATGGTAGGATTAGAACATATAGTAATGATGGTTTTTAAGAGCCCAGTGATTAATCTGAGCTGCTCACACATGCAGCCTTCTCTCTGCCAATACAGAATTAGTCCATGTAGCAAATGTGCAGTCTAGACAAGCATGATCTGACTGTTGTTTCCTCTCAATACCAGCCTGCAATTAATTGTGCAAAGCAAGAGCAGAGAAGGAACAGAGATGTAGTGTTACTTAAAATCACATTACATTACCTTTAAATCAAGGTGTACAATGTTATTCTGATGTAGATAATAAACTCCTTCAAGTATTTGTTTAATGAGTCTGATAATGTCATTTTCAGAGACCATTTCAGCCAACTCAGGTAAACACAGATTGAAAATTTCTCCACCTGCAGCACTGAATAAAATTCAAATAACAGAAACTTGAAAAATCATTGACCTAAAAATGACAACTTTTAAATACTGTATACCTTTAAGTAAAAGACATGGCCATCGAAACTTTATTCTCTCTATATACACACATTTAATGGGGGGGTGGTCCTGGGTGGGGGGGAATCTTTAAGGAATAAAATAAATAAGAATATTTCAAATTCTGGGTGCTAGTACTTATTTATGAGCTCAGCTCTGTTCTATTTTACTCATTTATTCATTATCTATAAATACAGTTATCAGCTATGTATAGATACAGATATTTTGATCCTCATGACAATCAAGTGAGGTAGGTGGTTATCATTCCCATTTTACAGATAAATAAGTACAAAGAGGTTAAGCTACTTGTACAAGGTCACATAGTAAATGGGGGTTGGGGGGACAGAATCTGAATAATATGGATGAGAATCTGCATTCTTTACCAATATCCTGTATTGCAGCTTCACAAAGAATACTTGGGGCCAGAACCCATATCTTAATTGTTTTTTTTTAAGAACTGAAAATCTAAGAATGTTGACAAAAAAAGCATTATGAAAAATTCCTAGGTTTGGAATAAAATGATTTAAATTTAAATCCTAAACCTGCCATTTATCAGCAATATAATTTAGGATCAATCACTTATTTGAGCTTTCACATCTGTAAAATAGAGATATTACTGAACTCAACAGATTTTATTTTGAGGACTAAATCTAAATAAATGAGATAAAATTTGTCAGCCAGCACATCGTGCAAAAAAATCTAGATGGTTATTAATCAAATTTATAAGGTATGTTTGGGAATATCTCAAGTAAAGCCTATTCTATGTAATAAAATAGAAACTCATTTATTTCACAAGACACTATTTTCCCCCCTTTGGTTCACTGCTGTATCCACAGCATCAAGAACAGTGTCTGACATGTAGAAGGTACTCATTCTCTTAGAATGAGTTCTTTGCTAGGCCCTTTATAAGATACATCTGGTAAGAAGTCAGACCAAATCATTCGAAAGTATAAGAAAACTGTATAAAATACTGACTTATATCCACTATTAAGATATGGAACATACCAAAAAAATATGGAAAATACCAGAAAGATCTGAATTCTTCAGTATCTGGCAGTATATGGCAGCATAAATTCATTCTTGAACACTTTATATGTATATACCAACATTTACATTACACTCACTAAAGTTAATTCAGTAGACAGAACCCTCCATTAATTCTAAAATTCAAAATAGAATCTAAGAAAACATATGTAAAGCACTTCCCAGTGCCTAGACCTAAGAGGAGAGCAGGTTGTTTATAGAAGTGCCTACTGAAATCAAGACTGCCTGGCCTCCACTCTTGACTCTGCCACTAACGAGCTACCTGAACTGGGAGAAAATGTGTTTCTGTTTCTTCTATTGTAACATAATGATACATAACAAAAAATGATAGCTCCTGCTTCAATGGCTTGTTGTAAGAATTATTTTAGATAAACCATGTAAGGTACTGAGTACAACCAATGTTATAAGCATGAAAGCAGATCACCTGTAAGTATTTAATACAGTGTCTGACACATAGTAAATATTCAATAAACATTAGCTATTATTATAATGAACCAACTAATACTAATTCCAAATCTAGCCAACATCCAGCCTTTCTGAATTTGGGGGCTTCTTGTTAAACTCTGATTATGAAGGCAATTTTAAAAGTCTTTGCTAAATTTAAATTCATTTTTAGAAATACTTATACATATAAAAATGCACATAATATATTCTTAAGTGAAAAAAAGGGTTATAATAGAGTATACTTAGTAGATCACAATTTTGTTTCTACAGGTATACATACATAGACAGAAAAAGAATAATTTTAAAATACAGGAATATGCCATAAAAGTAACCACAGTTTACAAATGATTTCTATTTTCTATACCTTCTAAATTTAACACAATAAATAGGTGTTACTTTTACACCAGGAAAAGTATCCTAAGGGTTTCTTGTTTGTTTATTTCAGTAACAAGATCAAACAAACACTATGATGATCAGCCAATCACACTGTCCCTACCTTTCAGTTTGGCAAGCTGACCAATGCCTTTTGTAGGAATGCCATTTTTCCCACAAAAGAGCGAAAGCTCTTCACCATAGCTCTCCATAGGAGAAGCTATGGTAAATAGAAAATGAGGAGGAGTTAAGAGGAGGGGAAGAACAGATAACATAAGAAGCAGACCGCAGAAGTTAGTGGAAACTGGAAACTGGAAGCATAAATGGAAGCAGAGTGGAGTAGCAGACTAACAGACCCTTTGTTAAAACAAGGCACCCAGAGCGGTGACTACAGAGAAGAAAAGATATCTCTGTAATCAGAGAAGCCACCTATATCATTATCATTGCCCTGGAAGGTAAATTCAGGTATTTCTACTCTTTCTCTCTCTGTTGAAGAGTTTGCCACCTGAAGGAACTCAACCAACAATTTAGAAATTTGGAGTATTCACGTTCTTTTGCTTATGTATTTGTATATGTGTTGTGTACACTGTCACGTAAATCTATGTGCTATATACTACTTAAATCTACATTTGCCTTTTACAGCTTTCTAACGCACAGTTTAGATATTAGTAGGGAAGTAGAGAATTATCCTTTAGAAGAACTGCCATAACAATAAAGTTAACATGTAAAAGATTAAAATCAGAATATTTTCTTATCCAAAATAATAAATTTCCCTGGGTACTAGAGAGCCAAGATTTTCAGTAAAACAAAGCAATATCTCCCTCATCCATACTACAAATCTATGCATATAGCTTTGGAAATCATAGTAAAGATTTTTAAATTATTTATTTTTAGTGATCAAAATGAAGTAGTTTTAAATTTTTTATATTGAGTATCTTTCAAAATTATATCCAATGCTAATGAGGGGAAACAAAACCCATGGAATTTCAGAATGGAAAGAAACCAGCCAGAGTATTTCCTGTCTCTAAATTAGAATATGTGAAGTAAATACCAATCTCCCTTTTTGGAGGATTATTTTAAAAATCAAATGAAAATATAAAGTGCTTAGCATGGTGCCTGCCATATAGTAAATGCCCAACATATATTATTGTTGAAATGTTTTGCTATGGTCCTCATCATTTTCTACTGGGTCTATAATATTTACTTAAAGATATTTAATAGGCAACATAAGCTGGTAATTTCTTGACAGAAAGAAATTATTGTTTCTCTTCCATATAATTTCAGAGTTGACTGGATAAACTTATATTTATCCTAACCAATTTCCCCTATCGAACTTTGCTATATCTAGGACAAAGTTCTTGTTCCACATTTTCTAAAGATTATACATACATATTCTTTATAATCAATTTTAGTTAGCTCAAAACTCAGCATTGAAAACTTAATGTGCCCAATTAGATAACATCCTTCCAGAAGTTTTTTAAAAAAACTTTGTGTATATTTTATTTAATTATCCAAAGATGCTTTTAAAACACTTGTTATAGAGAAGTTGTTGCCTCACGGAGAGTGGAGATGGTTTGACTCAACTATCCTCAAAAATTTCCCCCAATTTATAAAGATATCTAATACTAACTCCAGAATAGTATTTATATGACTTTTCAAATAGTTAAAGAAAGGGCTAAAAAATAATTTAGACTTTATAACCGGTAATGAAATACTTTCCTGTGGACTAAGTATTAAGATAAAAATAAAAGATTTAGTAATTGTTAAAAACTGTTACATTGACTGCAAGAAGTTAAGTTTAATTCACAAAAGTAAACAAGTTAATTTGGTTCAAACAATTGGTTTAGGTTAAGTGAAGGCAAAACAAAACACAAAAGCAAAAATAAAACAGAGCTATCAGAACCCATAGCTTAATAGTTCCAAAGGAAGATTTAAGTTAGAGTCATATAATTAACAAATAGTACCTTTTTAAAGTAATTCTGTACCATCCATATAAAGAGAAATTTGACAACACCTAATACAAGCACATATGCATTTACTCCCGGACCTTGCAGTCACATTTATAGGAATTTACACCAAAACTCTACCTCCACAAATGATGGCCATCCAAAGAAGGCTGAACAAATGGTACACCATACAGTGGAGAACTATACAGGCATTTAAAAAATAGCAATAATAATAATAATATTTAAAAAGATGCCTATGAATATGAAATGATTTCCAGGATATAATGTTATTTGAAAAAAAAAGCAAGGCACAAAAAGGCATATATAATATGCTATTTTTTCTGTAACAAAGAAAGGGAAATATACATATATACAAATTTGCCTATATTTGCAAGAAGAAACACATAAAGAATGAGTCAGAAACTAATAAATATGGTTACCTATAAGGTTGAGTGGGAAGAGAGTGGAAAGGATAGGAATGACAATAAGACTTTGTAGTATACTTTTATAATAATTCAAACAAATAGCATCAATGGTTACCAAAATCACTAGATAAAAAGCTGTTAAAGAACAGAATATTCACAGTGTTAAAATATTACCACATAGGTTACTTATTAATTATAAAGGGGAACATGTTCCTTACAATGTGGAGGGCTGGCAGACTCCACCTTAGCCATGTTCTAATTAGAAAAACCAATAATGGAACAATCCGAATGTACTTGCCACCTCATGTTTTACAATAAGAAATACACATGATCATCCACAATGTCCCCTTGCCAAAAATATTTAACCTAAATCTAGTCATGAGAAAACAAACACACGAATCCAGGATGTAGAATACTTCATGTGAAAACAGATACAGATTTCCTCCCAAAAAGACAATGTCAGGAAAAATAAAGTGACTAAAGAAGTTTAGCAATCAAATATAATGTGTAAGTCTTGATTGGCTCTGGTACTGGAATTAAAAAAAAATAGGTCCATAAGACATTTCAGGGATAATCCAAAAAATTTAAATATGAACTATATATTTGATGATAGTACCGGATTAATATTAACTTTCTTAGTTTTGATACTGGTATTGGTTATGTAAAAGAATGCCATTACTCTTCAGAATAAATACTCGGGCAAGTGAAGAAGAAATATCATGATACCTACAACTTTCAAATAGTTTGGCAAATATGGCAAAATGCCAACATTCGGTGAATCAAGCTAAAGATTATAAGAGTGTTAATTGTACTGGTCTTTCAACATCTCTGTAGATTTAAAATTTTCTCAAATAAAAAAGTCAGGGAAGAAAAATGAGTATGCAGAATAGTTTGAAAAGAATATCAAATTGGCAACAGTAATTAGAGTAAAGGATTCCACTGTTTTATTTTTACCACATAAAAAATTATGCCACCTTATTTTACATAGCTAAACCTGCCCAACACATTTTTACCTTTGGTTGAGATTGTGTGATGTGACAAGGCCACCTCAAAAGTGATAGGCATAGTAATAAATTTTAATAGGTCCTAGTTGCTCTGGTAAGAAATTAAATATATTTATCCACTCACATTTACTGATTGCTTGCTACATTTCAGCCACGAGATACAGTTCAGCCCTTACAGAACTCAGTTTACTGGGTAAGGTATCTGAATTAATTTTCAGAGTATGAACAAGGTCCATCCATAAAATGTGTTAAAACTTTTTGATGTATTTTGTTGTTGCTATTAGGAAGAGAGGATTTTATGAAAGTGGTCAATGCTCCTATTGTATACTCACTCTCCAAACCTAGTATTCCATTAAGTACTGTTTTTGAAAAATATTAGCTACTGTTCACATACTTCAAACATGCAGATGTCATGCAAGTAGATAACTTTTTAAAGGTCAGCTTAAGAATTTGACAAAAATAAACCAAAAATGTATGAAAATTAAATCCTATTGGAAGAATCCCGGTCTTCTCTGCAATTCTAATTTATTTTGAAGGTACTATAATATACCGTAATTGGTATGTTGCTGTTCTGGGAGATATACATAGTATTCATTCTTAAACAAACTACTTGTAGGTTTAGCATTTTGCAAAATAAGCATTTTCATTTACAAGTTCACTCTAGGCAATCATCTTTCCTGGTACAAAAATATTTAGATTTTTAAATAAATATATAAGCAAATCTATTCATCCCTTAAAATAACTGAACCCTAAAACTTGACTAATATACTTTTATTTTATTTATTTTTTTTGCGGTACGCGGGCCTCTCACTGTTGTGGCCTCTCCCGTTGCGGAGCACAGGCTCTGGACGCGCAGGCTCAGCGGCCATGGCTCACGGGCCCAGCCGCTCCACGGCATGTGGGACCTTCCCGGACCGGGGCACGAACCTGTGTCCCCTGCATCGGCAGGCAGACTCTCAACCACTGCGCCACCAGGGAAGCCCCTGACTAATATACTTTTAAATTCAAAAAGGCAATAATGCAGTTAGCTACTAAAAAGAATTACTATATTTATAATTTTTTTTTTGCTAAAACACCTCTTTAGCTTTTTTTTATAAAAACTATTTTGTAATAAACTATCAGAACCTAAAGTACACTAAACATAAACTTAGCTGGTCTCTACTAAGTGTTGCAAATGTTCAGATACACATTTTACATAATTATAATAAATGTGTCAGACTGTCACATTTTAGAGTAACACACCAATAACAACACTGTTTTAGAGTAACATGTCAACATATTGGTTAACAAGCCAGTTAGTTTAACCATATTCTATCCCGACTTGACAAATTATTGAAATCTAGGTATTTTCAACTTTTCACTGACTTGTGGGACGAGATATATATTTTTTCTTATTGCTATAATTCCTAACATAATGTTTTGCACATCACACATACTAAATACATGTGTTTTTTTTAACAACCTATATGGTTTACCTTTCATTCATGCAAGTTTACCTTTTTATTCTCCTTGGGTCACTTCCTTGGATGTGCTCTTCAAATAACTGAATATACAAATTATTTCAATCCTATTTGCCCACCAGATTGTTTTGCAGAAAACCTCATCAATTTTCTGTGCCATTAGCAATGAAAGTATACTCATTTCACCATATTCTGCAAACACGGTATTGTCATTTGTTTACTGAATGCTGTTTAATTAGTTTTTGGGTATGTGTGTGAGGCTGCACATTAAGTTTTGTGAAAACATATAAATATACACTATGTTCCTCTAATATTTTATCGACAGGAATCTTTACAAGTTCTTGTCTTACTTTTATCATTCTTGTTCTTGACATTTCAAGCAACCTTATCCAACAATTAAAATAGGTACTATAAATTTACTTCAATTTTTAAAAATGTATACTTACTGTTCCAATATCAAAATGATTTCATTTGTATTTTCATAGACTTCATGAAGATTAATTACATGGGGACAGGACTTTGCCAATTCAAGTACTGCAATCTCATGCAGAATCTCTGCTCGACAATCCTGTCCTCTTCTTCTCTTTTTCAGAAATTTTGCAGCATACTCTTGACCAGTAGATTTTGATATACATTGTCTAACCACAGCAAATTTTCCTCTGGGGGCAAAAGTGAGGACAATCAATTTTAACTTTTCCATAGAGAACAATATTAGTATAACACAGATACTGTTATACCTCCAACTCTGTCCATCCTTTCAAATATTCATATCATCAGGAATTTATCTTTGTTCTCTTAACCTAATCAACTACTGCATGTATTTTTATAAAATTTATAGTACTATCACATGAAAATATAAATGGCAAATGTAATAACAAGATAAGACAATTATATTTATTCTTTACTATCATATCATTAATATGATATATTACCATTGTAGGGGGAGATCTAATTTGCCTACCAACTCCATGCCATACTCTTGATATAAATTATTGTATTTAAGTATCACAACAATCCTACATAGTAAATATTATTCTGTTTGGCAGACTCCAGAGAAGATATGTATCTTGGTCTATTTTCAAAGACCAAGAGTTTCACATTAACCCTCTATGAAAAATTTTAGCTTTCCTTCAAATGAAAAAAATTAAATGCAAAAATGGGTATTTGACTTATTTACTTTTATTAGTGTAATCATTCTGCCTTTCAACATCACTTTTAACAAGCTTTGAAGCTTTCTATCACAATTTGTCAATTGTTCTACCAGAGTATCTCTTAGTATTGCTCAGTACCATGAAGCTTATAACAGATACCAAAAGTATATACATCTTACGGAGAGTATCCAAAGACACTTCGTGATCAAGTAAGAAAATTCATGGTTATCAGTAGCTACGTACAAACACACCATTAAGGTCATATTTATCATTTTAGGAATAAACGCGTTTTAGCTCTCTCCAATAACAGTGCTCAACATTTCAGCCAAAATTTTAAAAGACTGGCAAATGATGTATTCTAAGCCTATAGTCGCCCAAAATTTAGTTTCTCAAAGACCTAAGCTACTTTGAGTCAGACTATTTTAAGAAACTAATAAAAGCTATTGACTGCCTACCCAGAAAAATGTACACATGCCCTTATATCGAAGGTTTTACATATAATTTCAGACGGTTTTCAGATTTCAAAGACCATCCATAAACTTCCTAAGCCTGGTCCAGGGGGTCCAAAATTAACACCTTCTATCCTAAGGCTCAAATGACTCACTGGATACTAACAAATCAGGTATAAATAAAAACCTATCTTTAATACACTTGGGATTTGGGGTGGGAGTCGGGGACAGAATAAATTGCTTGACTGTGTTTTTACTTGCTATTCTCAAGCGGCCGGATGACAAAGATCCCTACTGTTTATATCCCAAATTTCCTCAAAATTGGTGCCAATGAAAAGCACTGGAAACCAACCTGAGAAAGTATAGTTACTAATGCAAAAAACTATTTTTTAAAAAAGTGGCCAAGCTATAATTTGATTCTTTTACATTTATCAAAATAAATATCAACTCAGAAAATTTGCATGCACAAACTTGATTTTTTGATAGAACTTTTCATTTAAGATTTGAGAATGCTTAATTTATTATTTTACTTATTTATTTATTTAACATCTTTATTGGAATCTAATTGCTTTACAATGGTGTATCAGTTTCTGCTTTAGGAGAATGCTTAATTTAAATTATATTTTCTTACTACATACAATATGAATACAAATCAATGCATTTTAATGAGCACACACAAAAAGTTAATCAGTCCCTTTGTTTTATACTCAAACTGCCCATGTTTTATAGATTTTATGCTGGATAAACTGAGTCAAACTAAGAGTAAATGATTCATGAAAGGTCATATATGGAAATGGAGTACCACGACTTAAATTGTAGAATGTGAAATCCTAGCTTTCTCTTCTGACCATTACAAAACAATTTCTCCCTTTAAGATAGTTTTTTTTTAAAGAGGTAAATTCACTTTTGCCAACTCTTAGATTTAGAAGTGAAAATTTGTCTAAAACAAAAAGGAAACTTTGAGTTTTATGAAGAAATTCACCTTGTAAAACTTAGGAAACAAACTAGTTAGCCAAGAAATCTGTCCATCTGAAAAAGTTTACAGTACTAATTGTGACAATTAAGTTCTGCTGTAATTTTACAATTATATCTATAAGCCAGAATTTTCTCAGGAACAAAGAGCAAAATTAAATAATAACACTTTTACCTAATTGTTTCAGGTATTCTCATGAGGCTTACAAGTATAGTACTCATTAATGCAAAGCAAAGATGACCAAATGATATTGGTAATAATTTGCCAATGTTCACCACTAAGTAAAAGCTCAAGGGCAGAAACCCTATCTGTCCTAATTACTACAGTAATTATAAAATCTACACTTCGCTAACTAACACATAATATGAACTGAGTATCTGTTGAATGAATGCAAGAGTTACGAACCTACTATAGTACCATACATTGTGCTACTTTGTATACTGTACTTAAAGCATTTACATTTTTAAAGTTTATTTGAGACTCAAATAAAATTTTACATATTCATTTATGTACTGTTAAATAAGGTAAACATTTTTACCATAATTATCAGATGACTTAGGGAAAAAAAGCAAGTATTCGTTTTCCATTCTAAAATGCTAATTGTCATTTAGAAGTATCAAAAATAACATTTAATATATAATGTTCCTATATCAAATTTAACAGAAACATTTAAGAAAATTTAAAACCCTTAACAATAGCACTTAATTCATACCCTAAAAAGGCAAGGCTGTCTAGATTTCCCAGCAGCTAAAAGGCCTTGTTAGTTACCCTTCTACATTCTAGAATAGACAATAAAATGTGAAAGGACGGGGGAGGGTAAGCCACAAAGGAAGCTGACGTTTATTTTTGCATCTGCCTCACCCTTCTAACCACAAGAAGTCCTATGAAACCTTGATTCAGTTGGGGGAGGGGTGGAAAAAACTTAACCAACATGTTAAAAAACAGGAACAATGCAAAGTTTTTTTGAGAACAATCAAAAATGAACTGTTAACTTTTACATATTTTCTTCTAATTTGCTGAAGAAAAATAACTTCTAAAACACTAACATCTTAAAATTAATTAAAAAACTGATTTATAAAGATAATTTTGTAATCACCACATGCTAGAATTATATGTTTGTATGCTTCAAAATGTACGCACTTCAGAAGAAACAAGATTATGATACTAATTTTCATTTTGCAAAAGTATGGGATAATATCAAAATTGGTAAAATACTGAAAGAATTTAAAGCAAGTTCATGGCAGATGAAAGGGCACGATTTCCAATTTATCAAGGTTTACTAATTAGACACATCAATATTTACCATGTAACTCATTAGCCCATATCAATTAAAAGAAAAAAGTTAGGTCTCTTTCATGAAGGTATTAGAAGATGAAATATTAGCCATCTGAATTTGTTTTCATCAGATTCTACCATGAATTTTTGCTCTAAAATGTTGTATACTGAGTCAAGTTTATGACTGTGATTTATGACGGCACCCCATTTACAAAACTTAGAATTATTAATATTGTTCTCAAAGTTTAAGTTATTAATATTGTTCTCAAAGTTTAAGTTCTCAAAAACCCTCAAAGAAAAAAAATTAGTCTTTCTAGCTCCGACACAGGCTATCTCAATAAAGTTTTGTTGTATTCTAGATGATAAGATATTGACAATACTGTGTCCATTCTAGACTTTCTTATTTTAAAACTGATGATGAAAAAAATACAAAGTGGTCCAGAAGAGGATAACTGGATCAAGGAAGGCTCTCTGAAAATCAGGTCATAAGATGACCATTTAAGGAAACTGGCAACATTTTGCTATATTCAAATCTCTGAAGGGTTTTTACATGGACATTATATGCAGCTACAAAAGGAGAACTATGTATAGTGGGTAGAGGTTAGGAGAATAGAAAACAAAATTCTGTGCCTAAGAGGTGCCCACAAAATGGAACAGACCATTCTGAGGTAGTGAGTTCCATCACTGAAGCATTCAAATTGAGGCTGGGTAAAACACTTGTCAGGAAAATTTTAGAAAAGACTGCTGCACTGCATAAAAAAATTACATTAGAAGGCCACTGACCACTGAAGTCCTTCCAATGTAGATTCTATGACTATTTAATGAATAGTGAGATACAACTAAAAGAACACTTACTCTTGCCTGTATAATGCAAAAAGAAATAGTATAGATTTAGAACTAAACTATTTCTTGAAAACATTCTGAAAGGGTTTTGAAACTATATTTTATAAAAAAATAAACCATTAGAAGACTCAAATATTTTGCACACAAAATTAAATAAATGTGACAGGAATACTGAAATATGCTTTCACATTTAGTTCTTAGTCTGATGAGGCAGATATTATCACCCTTATTCTGCAAAAGAAAGACTGCATCCAATATCTGACAAGTAAAAAAGCCAGGACTAGCCTTTATCCTTGACATAAAAGACCACCAAGAATAGAATTACTTGCCATCGTTCAGTCAATTTTTGTTTTCACATTGAGATTTTCAAAGATAAAAAATCATTCACACTATTTTACTGTGCATCTATCAATAATACAAACACGGACTTTTACCATTTTAATGTAAAAATCAAACTGAAGACAGAAAATGATCATCATCCTACCACCCTTTGTTAAGTGTTTTTAATTTAAAGCTCAAAATGCTGAATAAATAACAAATTATTTGGTATATCTTTTGTAACTTTCATATATATTAAAATGGTAGTGCTAAATGGTCTCATAATCTCAGTTCACTCCTTGGTCTTAAGGAATTTACACCTTCGTTAAACCAAAACAGATTAGTACCAGTGTAAATACAGGTTTTACTTACAGTACATGCATTGTTTGTCATACAGAATTATACTATCTAATATGAGTTAATTCATTTTGCTTAGAAAAGAGAAGGAGAATCTCCATATTTATTTTTTTTTAGCCCAGCACAATATCCTAAGAATTAAAAATTTTTTTATTCAACAAAAACTTCTATGGTATTCTACTAAATACTTTACAAATATTAACTAGTTTAATCCTCACAACAACCATATAAAATAGATAACAATTATCTTCATCCCTGGGTCTCAGATGAGAAAACTACAAAACCAAGAGGTACAGTAATTCAATTGAGGTTAAATAGTAAATGGCAGAGCCCAAACTTGGATGTGGCAGTCCATTGTGCTAAGCTGCCTCTTCCCATGCACAGCCTCAAGTAAGAACCCTGACTTCCAACCATGGGCTCTGAAGCGAGGTGGGATGTATCATATATGCTCACTAACCCTCTACGGATTTGATTTCCAAGTCAGTTAAGACTAAACCCTGTATAACATCAGCAGAGATGAGGACTTTTCTTTCTAATCACTGCAAAATAATCATCAAGTGAGTTTTATAGACACAGAAATCCTAAATGTGAATTTAAACACATACACATCAAAAGTTTCCTTACCTTCCTAGCTCTTTGGATGTAAGTGTATAAAAATTACTAAAGTTTTCCATTTTAATTGGAGTTTGAGGAGTTGTAGTTAGCAAGCCCGAAATACTTCGACACTCAAATCTTCTCCTCGACATGTTAGATGACTCTCAGGTAGGCTTCTTCAGTCACTTATTTTTACCTATTTAAAAAAAGAGAAGATGCAGGATATAACTTAAATGCAATTAAGAAAAAAAAAAGATGTTATCTCAGATAGGATGTGCGTTATATTATACAGCTCAAAATATAGCTATAAGATACAACCAAAAAAAAAAAAAAAAGAAGAAGAAAGAAAGAGGAAGATTTAAGAACATATTCTACCCAGAAGGAAGAAAAACAAAAGGCATACACATAAACTGGTATCTCCTCTATGGTACTTGAACTAAGTTACTGACTTCATTTCAGAATAAAACTACTGAAAAATCCTGTAAGACCTCCCAAATTCTTTAAAAAAACAGTTAAAATAAAATTGTAATACAATCATTCAATTTAGTTTTTAAAAAACATTAAAATTTTTTTTTAAATTTCATTTTTAAACTGTCATTCTTTAAAGTTATATCTTCACATAACAAGATAATTTAACACAGCATGATTATAACACAAATGATCATTCATTTTAAATTTAATTTCACATGGCCAAACAAATTTGACAGTAAAATCACATATTGTGAGTTATGTTACTGACATGTGAATGACTACAAGAAATGGACTTGTTTCATAGGCCTTAGAGGCAGAACACAGCACAGAGCCTGCCATGCATGAAGAGCTCTATAATTTTGTTGGATGAGTGAGTGACCACACATAAAGCCTTATTCTAGAGTTCTAATCTGTAACTGAAGCTCATATTTATTTGGAACTTTTATTTATGAGTATTCAGTTTTAACATTAAAACTACTATTTCATATTAATTGAATTCATATAATAACAGCAGACTATATATTTAAGATATGCCTGACTTTTCTGCTATGCCGATCTAATAAGAAATCCAGTATTCTTCTTCTAGCACCCTCTTATAAGAGGGTGTAGTTAGCAAAATGTGTCTCTGACACATTTTTCCTCCCCTTATTTCCTACTTGACATGTTCTGTTCTTTATCTTCCTAAATTCAAATGCCATCTATATTCAACTTAGCAAGTACGCAGTATGATTAGAGGGGAGTGTTTTCAGTTTCTGTGGCCTTTGAAAAAACAAAGCCCTAACTAGTTTTGAGGTACATCTCTAGTATTCCAAAAGTAGTGGTGTAGAATTCTGAAAATAACATTTGGACTGAATCACATCTGGGTCTGAATCCCATTTATCCATCATACCAGCTATGAGACATTTAACTTTGCTAATGTTATGGGGTGAATTATGTCCCTTCCCTCAAAATTCATATGTTGAAGTCCTAACCCCCTAGAACCTCAGAAAGTGACTGTATTTGGAGAAAGGGTAATTAAATTAAAATGAGGTCATTAGGGTGTGCCCTAATCCAAGAGGACAGGTGGCCTTATGAAAAAAATGAGATTAGGATACAGAAACACGTAGAGGGAAGATCATGTGAAAACATAGGGAGAAGCCCATCCACAAGAAACCAGCCCTGCTGACACCTTGATCCCAAAATTCTACTCTCCAGAATTGTAAGAAAATAAATTACTATTGCTTAAGTCACCTGATGGACAGTACTTTGTTGTGGCAGCCTAGCAAAGTAATACAGCTACTTTAAAAAAGAAAGAAATATTTCAAATGTGTAGGAAGGGATACAAATATAACAAACACTTGGGGCTTTCAATCTTATTACTTTGCCATATTTTGTTTAAATTAAAAATAAATAAGGCAACATAGACACAGAGTAGGTCCCTTCTTTCCATTCCACTAGCACTAGGTAGGAGAGCTTATCATCTCCTTGCCAACATTTGCCCCATTCAGACAGTTTTGTGGTTTAGTTTGCATTTCTCTGATTACTAGTGAGGACAGCTTCAATTCTGCTGCCCCTGAAGTATGGATGAATTATGGAATGTATCTGGCAGTACTCTAAATATTAAAAATTAAAATATGATGAACTCATGTAGAATCACACTGGTACAGTGCTAGTCATGAAAGCACATCATGATTGTTCAATCAATAAATACTGTTACTATTCTACTGAAAGATACTCTCTGCACAATCCTCTGCCATTGTTGAACAGCTGTACCTATATTTCCACATACAAAACTCTCACCCCAAGTTAGCTTAAACTCAACTCTTAAATTCTGTCTTTTTATTCTGTTTTGATGAACTATTTGTATACTTTTAGCTCTGATGGAACTCAGTTTCATTGGTCACATATTCTTCTCTGAAAAATCAATACGGTTACCAATTTCTATGCTCAACCTTTTTTTCTTCAGGTCATCTTTGGACTTTTAAGATTTTTTCCCCTAAATTTAAGTCTATGAATTTGCATGCTTATGACCACATTTATACATAGAAAGAAGGGATATACCTGTATTATAGATACAAATTGGGCTACATTCCCAACATGGTTCCAAATCAGGCCTTAGGAAACATGAGCACAAGAACATGTCAAATTCACTCATATAGAGAGAGTACAGGCTCTTGATTCTAAGATGTTCACCTCATCTAGATTCTAGAATCTAAGATGTTTATCTCATACTGTAATATATCAGCTAAAAAGTGATCTATTCATAAGAATCTAGTAGAATGGAGATATATTTTATAAATAATTATTTTCTGCTCTCAAGTTTCAAAAGAATCAATATGGATCTTAGATATACTCAAAGACTTATGTTTAATGAAGCATGATATATAATAGTTAAAAAAATAAAAAGCCTGTAGAATGAATGAATCCCAAAGTCCAACAATAGGGAAATGGCTAAATATACCTAAATAGGATATTATAT
Source organism: Grampus griseus (assembly GCF_964374135.1). Classification (NCBI taxonomy): domain Eukaryota; kingdom Metazoa; phylum Chordata; class Mammalia; order Artiodactyla; family Delphinidae; genus Grampus; species Grampus griseus. The sequence goes on along the minus strand of NC_139001.1, from coordinate 38,849,390 downwards.
ACCTAATAAAAATTGTGCTTTCAAAGAATATTTTTAACTCATATAATACTAAGTGAAAAAAGGAAGACAAAACTTTACATACAGTATAATTTTGTCATATAAGGTATATGTATTTGTTATATATAATTTTTGATATGTTACATAATTTTGTTAAATATAAAAGTAAATAGAGGAAAATACTGGAAAACTATGGCAACATATTAACAGTGGTTATCTTTGGGTGGTGAGATTATGGCAGTATTTATATTTTCCTGTGTTTAAGTTATCTACACCAAGCAGGTATAGACGAAAACTAATAAATGCCTTTGGGTAAAAAAGATGGCTTTGAATATATATGACTAGACTCTAAACGCAGAAACTTACCCATTTTTAACAGCAAAACATATCTCTTTACACATTAAGTGTTACTTGGCTGGAAGTTCATGAGCTATTATTGCTCAGGTTTTTTAAGGCCTCAACGTTTTCTCTGCATTTATTTAGAGCATATGGTATTCATTATCCAAATAACATGTCTGTTCTTATGCAAAGACCATATAAGCATTTAGGGTAAATACTAAGCAAGAATTAATACCTTGTTTAATACTGCACAGAAAGAACAATTTCATAAATTCTGAATTAATGTTATAGTTATAATTCTATATAATGAATAATAATTTGTAACCTTAAGACATATGCCTTTATCGTATCACTTGGTGAAAATCCAGATTCATCCCGGGATCCCTCCAAAAAAAAAATCCAAAATGTGATATCCAAAATATAATACTAATAGGTATTAAGTTTTGTAATACCTATTCAGTTATATTAGAAGGAAAAAAAACTTACCTTTTTTAAAAAAAGGATTGAAATAAATAGTGATAATAAAAACAGGGCCTATTAATCAAACTACTTAATAGTATTTCCTAATTCTAGACATTGGCTTAATTTAATTTTTTACCTAACAAATTTTCCTCCCCTCACATGTACTGTTGGTCATCATAATGGATGAATGTACCATGGTATCTGTATATTTGTATGATTATAAATGCAGCTGAAAACAGTGTTGGGTAATCAGCAGTTTTTAAAATACATGTTAGTACAAAAATCATTTTCTGAATTGTGATAAATTTTACTCTGTCTCTGAATATGCTGGAAACACAAGCCATGTCTCAGAAAAAATGAAAAGCACATTTCTGAAGGTTGAACTTTAAGCTTATCTACTTATTGCAAATATACCTATATTACAAACTGCCTTAGGGATCCATATAGCATCACTTAGGTGTAGCTTCCTTCTATTTACTGCACTTGCACCAGTTGCCACGGCCTAGATATTTTTTCCATTTCCTCTCCTTTGGCTAATTTTGCATATAGTGGAGCAAGAATGTCACCTTTTTCCACCAATCCCTCCACAAACAGCTTGCTGCCCTTCATATAAGATTTAATCCTTGGGCACAAGCAGGTTATCAATCAGCTGTCTTTCCTTGCATCTTCCTAAATTTCCCACTGAATCCTCTTGAACTCCAACAATCACAGACCTTTTCTTGTTTTCTACCATAATTCACAGACCTATAACTGACTCTAAATTACCAATAGGTCTCACTCCATTTGAAATGCATCTCATAACACTATGAGGCTATACTAATAAAAAATCTCAAGGTACTTAGTACGTAAATTTGTGTGTGTGTGTGCGCACACATGAGTAGGTACACAGTTATAGACACAATCAGGCACTAAAAACAGTAAGAGGATAATAGAAGAAGGCAAGAGACAATTAAGCTTCTAATTACACAGTACTATCAATACTAGGAAAAATGGCACCTCAAGTTTATTTGCAAAGTTTTTTTTATTAACTCCCATTACAATAATCACAATAAGAATTCAGATATGGATCAGTGAAGGAAGGAAAAAAGGAAATGTTAGGCTTGATCTGGGCCTTTAATTTACTTGAAGGGAGAAAGCAAATGTGATGTGATCAAAAGTAAGAAAAACAGTCCCTATAAACCTATAAATAGCTCTATTTAAAAATATTCATCACGGGCTTCCCTGGTGGCGCAGTGGTTGGGAGTCCGCCTGCCGGTGCGGGTGACGCGGGTTCGTGCCCCGGTCCGGGAGGATCCCACGTGCCGCGGAGCGGCTGGGCCCGTGAGCCATGGCGGCTGGGCCTGCGCGTGCGCTCCGCGGCGGGAGGGGCCCCAGCACTGAGAGGCCCGCGTACCGCAAGACAAAACAAACAAACAAAAAATATTCATCACGATATTCATTTCAAGGTTATCATATAAAAATGTTTTATAAAATAGAATACAGCATATAACACTAAATAAAAACGTCTAGAGAATTAAATTATCTGCTTTAATCCGTGCATTAGCTTCCCAGTAGCTACAAGTTCAAGTCCTTATAGCATGCACACAAAAGCCTTTGAGGCCAGGTACACACCAGCTTCATTTCCTGCCACACTTGTAGCTCATCTTTTGCCTCCACATCTCTCTTATACTCTCCTGTCTGAACATCCTTTCTACCTTTCTTTAAATGCAAAAACTCTTCGTATGCATCCTTCTTACCTCAACAAAGAATGTCATCTCCCCCAGGAAGCTTTGCCTAAAACCCACAGGTTGCCTTTAATGCCTGTCCTTTACGCTTCAAATAGGAGGAACCTTGACATACCTCTTTACCTCAACATGTAACATGTTAGCCTGCAATTATATTTAGTGTCTGAAGGGTTGCAACCATTTGCTTTCATGCCTAAACTCCCAGCACGGTGTCTGGCACCTGGTAGGAATTTTTTTTAAATGTCTGATGAACTGAATTCTTAAGAATTATGAAATATAGCAAGAAGAATTTTTAGGTACATCTCATATCTTCAAGGGTTTAGCAGAACTTGAGATCCATCTTGAAATTATCATATTGGAGCTTCAAATGCAGCTAATCTCTGCTTAATTCAGTATTTGACTAAATAAAATAAGAAATATTTTAAATTGCTATCAGAGAACTTCAGTTCTAAACAGGATAGCCATAGTCTGGAAACATGGATAAAATTATAATATCATATATTGTAATACAATACCAACGGGCCATTTATTTTGTATTTACCTATCTTTCCAAACTAGGTGGCCACATGATACTATACCTACTTCAGCTAAGAATATCAATATTTTAAGAGCTGCCTCAATCAGGAAATCCAGACACTTGTCCTGCCAAGGACTGATAAATCAAGATCTTCATGAAGTAAATTTGAAAGGCAATGGAAAGCAAAGTAAGGCACAAGATGAGAGGGGAAAAAAACTTTTTCTTTCTACATTAGCATTTATAGCTACCAAGTTTTCCCTAGGAAACAGAGGAACTGTAGATTTATTTATCTAGAATCCATCAGAATAAAGGAAGAACTTTCTGCTAGTGTGGTAAAAGGATCCATTTTTAATTAGTCATTGATCAGAAGCAAAGTTATTTGTGTAGGGAAAGGGATGATGATGATTTTCAATTTCAAGGAAGAGACTGTTCCTTATATGTATTCTACTAACAGGTTTGTTTGTTCTATTAAGATTGAATAGAAAACATAATTCAAGAATTTAATCCTTTGAAAATCACAACAGGAAGCCAGCTAACTGACTCTAGTCTAACTAGTCTATCTAGTATATACTATCCAAGGGCTAAAGTCCCAGGTAATGACCCCAGGACTGATTCTGTACCATGACAGGTAAGTCCTGGTGCTGTCTCTTCTACCTTCAGAAGAAGAATTAAACCCTATAATTATGGACCAGGATGGAAAGATGTTGAAAACGGAAATATAGTGGGCCAACAAACATACAGTGCTTGTCATTCATCAGATGGAAAATTAAGTTTCTGTTGTAAAATAAAGCAGTTTACTTACAGCATCTCTGAAGTATTGTTTATTCAGTAAGTATTACAATGCAAAACGGAATATGATCCTCGGATTACAGATGAAACTATCACCTCACTGTTAATATTAAGATTTTTAAATGCTTCAAGTATAACGATTCCCTCTTTTGAAGAAGTTGCAAAGGGTCCAGGGTGCAGCGACACATTGCATATAAATATTAAAAGAAACTGACTAGTTTAGATGTTTAAAGTGGCACTGAAGTTCAAGGTTAAATATATTTGGGGGAAAAAGGATAAATTAAAGAAATAAAAAATGAACAAAGTATGTCTTGAAAATTACATTTGTCACAACATATTTATATAAAAATATGCGACTTAATTCCTAAGTACATTTGTTAATTATTTGTCTATTATCTATTAATGTCTATTATGATAATAGACATTTGTCTATTATCAAAGAAATATCCTTTGATAATACTCTATAATAGAATATAAAATACTTAAAAACAAAACCATTGAGGGACGTCCTTGGCGGTCCAGTGGTTAAGACTTCACCTTCCAATATGCAGGGGGTGTGGGTTTAATCCCTAGTCTGGGAGCTAAGATCCCACATGCCTCGTGGGCCAAAAAACAAAAACCCCAAAAACGTAAAACAGAAGGAATATTGTAACAAATTCAATAAACACTTTAAAAATGGTCCACATTAAAAAAAAAAATCTTTAGAAAAATCATTGAATTTTGTCATCAATATTGTGGAAAATTAAAATAACTAAAACATATAAAGTTTTCAAAAGTGGAAAGTAAGTACATAAATGACTTAATGTCTTTGACACAATCAATACCCACAGAACACAAAGAATTCTTTTTAAAAAAATTAATCAAAATCCTTTAAAAGCAATACCTCTAGAAGCACTGTCCTACGTAGCTGCCAATTTTTTTACAGGAAATATGCACTGCAATATAACATACGTGCAACTGTAAGACAATTTTAGGATTAAGTGAAAGTGTCAGCAATTGATTTCCTTGATTCCTGGGTTTTAAATTAGGTCTCTAAGAGAAAAACAGGGAAATTTTGATAAGGAAATTCTCTCTTATAATTATCAAACAGCTTCAAAAACAAAGCTTTTAAAACATATTTAACTGTTTACTTAACACCAGTAAAACACTGTCAGTGCAAGTCTAAAGATAAAATTGTAAACATGCCATAAAATGCCTGTACCTTCCTCAGCTTTGCTGTTAATACGCTGACACAGTGATCAATTTGTCAAGTCCCAACGTTCCTAAAAACTGATTCTATCTTAACCAAATTGTAATTCACTATTCAATGAGCCCAAGAGAAACTACAACCATTCTGTCCACACACAAAAATGAAAGGCCTTCAATAACACAATTTTTACTTTTAAAACTTGAATATATTGCCATGTAAATACATTTCACTTCAATTTCAGATCCATAATTTAGAAAAATGATGTAAAATGTATGATATGTACCTCAAAAATAAAGCAGCTATTAACAACTTCAGTTATTAAAATATAAGAAAAACTTTAAAAAACTGAACATCTGCTCAGAGGAGGATGAAGGGGGAAGAAGAGAGATCTTAAACTAGGACATTGCTTCTATGGACTAGCTTTTTCAAAAACACACAATTTTACGGGTGTGTGGTTTAACATTTATAAAACAAACATTCTGGAAGTTGTTGAAAACTACTTCTGGACAGTTTACTATAAAACTATAAAATGGTGAATCAATGACAAAGTAGGTTTATCATCTTTTTCTTTAATAAAATTGTGCTCCCGGGCTCAAAATGCCAAGTTACATTTGCTGCCACTTGCCCAATCATCTCAGTAGACCATGCTGTCTCAGGGCACATTCTCAAAGGCTTGAGAACCTAAGGGGGTGACACCATATCAAACATCGCTGCTTATCATCAGTACCAGGGATGTAAACATTACGTTGGCAAAACAAACAGTGAATGTGACACACCGACCTAATATAATTGAATTCTGATCAGCATGTGGCTTTAAAATGTTTTCTCTTCCTTAATTTCAATTTGCAAATTGATGTTGGAGGGCCTCTAGTCCCATCACAGGCAGCGGAAGAACGAACATCAGCTACCAGCTGCCCATAAAGTCTCTTTCAACTTCGTCTCTACTTGCCCCCCTAAGGGAATTCAAATGAAGAGCTTTTCCCTACACCAAAACCAAGAGCTGGGTAAATGTCAAAATCGTAGCCGTCACGTAGTTGTATAGTTTGAGGATGGGTCGTGTACCCTTTGCGGTTTACATGGCGTCAAAATAAAACCAGATCGCTAGAAATCACAGAAACAACTACAACTCGACTTCTCTATTCACTGACTTCAAAAAACTGTTCACAATAGTAACTGAAAATCCCCCACAAGATGAGCACAAACTTCTCTCCAGACGAAAGACAGCTGTGAGCAGGACGTGTCCATGAGTCCAGATGTGAACACGTCCTGTGCCTACACCACAGCTGTAAATTCGGCAGGGACCTGAAGGGACCACGTTGACGCGACGTGGAAGGGACGCGATCGAGCCGGTCGCGAAGGGGGCCCCCACGGGACGCGACCCAGGGAGAGTCCGTGCCAGCCAGGCGACGGCGCGCACACAGTCAGACAGACAGACACACACACACACGAGCGCGCGCGCGCGCTCCCCGCGCTGAGAAGGGTACTGGGAGGACCAGCCGCCGCTCCCAGCGCCGAACCCGAGAGAACCAGGGAAGCAGGACTCCAGCCGATATGCGGCGAGGGATTCGGAGCAGTCGGGCCACCTAGGGGCGGCGGTGTCTGAGCCCATCTTCCCCAGGCCAGGGGTCAGAGGGGACCCCGGATCCGCCCACACCGCCTGGATCCCTCCTCGGGACCCCTCCCACGTTCTGGGTCTCTGTTCCACGGGTAAAGGGGGCTGGTTCAGGGGTTTGGAGTCGCAACCCCCAGTCCACCCGGCAGGACCGCGGACGCGCGAGGCGGAAGACACTGACCGCTCAGGCAGCAGCAGGTTCTCCCGATGCTGCCCCCTCCAAGGGGGCTCCAGTCCCGCCCCACGCAGGTGGGCACGACAAGACGCGTTCTCCAGCTCTAGCTCCGTGAGGTGCCGGGTAGCTCCAAGCGTGGCAGGACCCACTTTTACTCTTCTGGACAACGGCCAACAGTTGTGACCTGACCTCCCCGTGAGGTGGCTCCCGGCTACGGCGGCGAAGACGGTGACGGAAGGTTACAGTTGAGGTTTGAAAACTGCAGCCGCGTTGCGGGGCAGAGCTGTAGGCTAGAACCCACCCCCTCAGTCGCGAGAGCCAATCCGAGCGCGCATGGAGGGCTGGGCTGTCACGTGAGGAGAGGGCGGGGCGCCAGCCAGCGGCGCGTGCTGCGAGGCGGGGCTCAGTGGTGAGGGGGTGCGGCCGCCGCCCGGCGGTCGGAAGCTGGGCGGAGCTGCAGAGCAGGTGGGGCGCGCTCTCGTAATTGCTGCGAGAAAGGAGTGAGTAGGGCGCCAACCTGACCGCGCACGGGGCTGTAACTCCGACCCAGTGCATCCCGGCCTTCAGAGTGGCAGTCCACGCGGCGTGAATATCTCAGACTGGGGAGAGGGAAGAAGGAAAGTTAGTCGCTGCTTCTGACTCATTCCCAAACTTCTGTGCCTGTTTTCTGACTCTTCCCGGTCGTCTTCCTTATCACCTGAACACACTCGGCCAGTGGAGAGTCGTTTGCTCGAACTTGGCAAGCATCAGCATCGCTGGGGGATTTATGGAACTTGGGCCCCACCGCTAAAGTCCGCTCCAGCGAACTGAGTTCTTCTGAGGCATGGTTGAAGGCAGTGAAAAGAGAGTCCAAATAAGATGAATTGCTGTTTTTGCATATAGGGTACTAAGGGAAAAGATGAAAGCTCCTCAGCAAGCTACTCAGGATCTGTTCTCTCTTCGAGAGAATGAAAAATCTGAAAGTCCTGTGCAAGACACAACTGCGGGATTTTTGTTTGTTTTATATAATCTAGGGTTGGTTGCAAAGTATATTTACAGTAATTGTAGAAGACTATTGAGAAAATATGTTGGGAGGGGAATCGTTCTCCTTGAAAAGACTTCAACACTCAGTCAGCATTTAAAGAGGAGATTTTCTTGTTCTATCCCAGTAAGCTGAGCAAATTGTCATCAAGCCGTCCATTTGCTCTTCCGTACTGTATGCTTCCCAAGATAAGTGCTTAAAATGCCTCACAGTCATCTACTCGTCTCCTTGCTGTTACTTAACTAACTCATCCCGGTTTAATGTGTCTAGTCCCTAAACCTTGTCACTTGCAGAGTATTGCTTCCATCCATCTCATTTCTTGTTGCTAACAATTGGACTGACAAGTTAAGATGGAGGGGAAAAAAACCCTGCATGCTGAAATGGACTTTTCAGCTATTATTATCTAAGAATCCACAAACAGTGAGACTGTCCCCATCTTTTCTTTTATGAACACAAGGGTGGTTCCTAGAAGTCTCAGCACCAGCACTGGAACCAGTAACCTCCGGAAATCTCACAACCGCAGCATGGCGCGGTGATTTCTGTTTTGCCCGTGCACGCGCGCGTGTGTGTTTAACTCTGGACCTCCTGAGTATCAACACTTGATCAATAGCCAGCTCTTAGCAATCTCCTCACACTCAGTCTATCTTCCCTTCTGTCTCTAATCCCATGTAACCACATCACTTCACACCTAGATGCAGACCTTTCTCTCTCCCGTCACTGCCTTAAACCAACCCTCCGTGTGGTCACAGGTCCTCTGCTCTAACCAATCATCCTGCTGGGCTGATAGGCCTTTTCATGTCTTGTTTTCTCCTGCCTCTGCCTAGGCTCCAACTTTTCACCATCCTCTTCATCAGCACCTGTTCATCAATTTCCAACTTGAAGAAGTTACCCCCTCCAGAAATCACAAATCTTTGCTGATTTCTACTTTCCACTCCCAGCCCGATCACCTCTTTTCCCTCTGTCCCTGGGTGCAGGGCTTATACTTGTTCCCTGTGTTTCTCTTATGCCCCTAAATAGATTGTTAACCCTTGTGCCTGATGTCAGATTTGCCAGCTAGGATTTAGCTCAGCTACTTACTTGGTCTCAGGCACTGTGGTTCAAGTAACGAGGGACTCCTGGTGCCGAGGAGGAGACTGTACCATCTGTGACCTTGCAGTAACATTCAGGAGTCAGCACATCCCTTCATCCGACCTCATTTACCTAAAGTCATTCATAGCCGTGTCAAAGGTGCATGTTCTTGCTCTCCTTCCCTTGAGTGGGAAATCCCCATGTGACCTAATGGTCATTCTGTAGTCATTGCCTCTGACTGCACAGTTCATTAAATTGATCCTTGAATGCCACATACTGACCAGAGATGGTGGTTGTTATGGGCTGAATATGTTTCCACCAAACTGATACACTGAGGTCCTAATACCCAGTACCTCAGAAAATGACTGTATTTGGGGACAGGGCCTTTAAAGAGAATTAAAGTAAAATAAAATTGTATAGTTGGGCCCTAATCAGAGACAAAAAGATTACACCATCAGGAAAATGAAAAGGCAGCCTACTGAATGGGAGAAAATGTTTTCAAATCATATATCTGGTAAGGGGTTAATATCCAAAATACATAAAGAACTCACACAACTCAACAGTAAAAAAACCAATCCGATTAAAAAATGGGCAGAAGATCTGAATAGACATTTTTCCAAAGAAGATATACAGATAGCCAACATGTACTTGAAAAAAACACTCAACATCACTAATCATCAGGGAAATGCAAATCAAAACCATAATGAGATATCACCTCTCACTTGTCAGAATGCTTATTATCAAAAAGATAAGAAATTACAAGTGTTGGCGAGAATGGGGAGAAAAAGGAACACTTTTGCACTGTTGGTGGGAATGTAAATTGGTGAAGCCACTATGGAAAACAATATGGAGTTTCCCCCCAAAATTAAAGATAGAACTGCCTTATGATCCAGAAATTCCACTTCTGGGTATTTATCTGAAGAAAATGAAAACATTAACTGGAAAAGATATATATGCCTCCATGTTCATTGCAGCATTATTTACAATAGCCAAAATATGGAAACAACCTAAATGTCCATAGATTGATGAATAGATAATGTTGTATGTATATGCAATGGAATATGATTCAGACATAAAAAGGATGAAATCTTGCCATTTATCCAATATAGGTGGACCTCGAGGGCATCATGCTAAGTGAAATAAGTCAGAAAGACAAAGAAAAATACTGTATCATCTCACTTATACATAGAATTAAATACAAAACAATACACAGTCACACACTCACATACCCACACACTCACACACCCAGCTTATAGATACAGAAAACAGATTGATCGTTGCCAGAGGTAGGGGATGGAGAATGGGAGAAATGGGTGAAGGGGGTCAAAAGGTACAAACTTCTAGTTACAAAATAAATAAGTCATGAGCATGTAATGTACAGCACGGTGACTATAGTTAACAACACTGTATTGCATATTTGAAAGTTGCTAAGAGAGTAGGTCTTAAAAGTTCCCATCACTAGAAAAAAATATTTTTTTGTAACTATGTAAGGTGGCAGATGTTAACTACACTTACTGTGGTGATCATTTTGCAATATATACAAATATCAAATCTTATGTTGTACGCCTGAAACTAATGTTATATGTCAATTATACCTCAATTTAGAAAATAATTTTAAAAAAAGGGATTATGACACAGACAACACAGACTAAAGGATGACCATGTGAGGACACAGTGAGAAAGTGGTCATCTGGAAGACAAGAGGAGAGGCCTCAGGAGAAACTAAAACTGCCGACACCTTGATCTTGGAATTCTGACCTCCAGAACTGTGAGAAAATAAATGTCTATTGTTTAAGCCACCCAGTCTATGGTATTTGTTATGGCAGCCCTAGCAAACTAATACAGTGGTGCTCCTCAGTCAATCCAAGTGAATCCCCATCAGTGACCAGGGATGCTGGTCCTTTCTGATCATGCCACCATACTCACCACATTCTCTCCAGGGAAAACGACCATTCCCAATCACACCAGGTCAGCCACCACATGCTGACCACACACTGACCAGAGAAGTTGGTCCTCCTTGATCATACATTTACTCCCTACAGATGCAGAGAGGGGGGCAGAATTTTAAACAGAGGAAAAGACCCCAAATTCAAAACTCCTGCCCTTGACACATGCTCCTTCTGAAGAAAGCCTTACCTGTTATTTTTGTGTCAAGATCCTACAATTCAATCCATGTGGAAAGAGCAAAACAAGTACTACTATCTCCAGGTAGCACTATCTCCAATTGAATAAACCAGAAATTTGTGGCCAGACTAACGGCAGCCAGACTCGGGTTGGCTGGGGTGTGGGCTAGAGTGGCGGCAGGAACAGCCTCTGAAGGCACTTGACTCAAACCTCCACCCAACAGGGGTACTCATGCTGAATGGAGACAGGCTAGTCCTAAAAGATCCCCTCTCTGGAGGTAGGAGTGCCGAGTGTACTCAGATGGGTAAGTCATGGTACATTTATCCATGGTGCCTACAGCAGCCCAAGTTTGGAAGCATTGGGGACCACAGAGACCTTGCATCCCCTGGCTCTCTTCAAACACGCCCTATTAGCAAAGGTAATTAGGGCAAGTCTTTCCCGACAAGAATAATGACTCAGACTGGTACAAATGTCTTCCTCAAAAGGTGACACTGTTACTTTCTCCAAAGCACCAAAGCATGCAGCGATGCCAGAAAAAAAGAAAAGAAATATCATGCAAGCCACATATGTCATTTTACTTTTTCATATTGGCCATGCCGCACAGCATGCAGGATCTTAGGTCCCCGACCAGGGATCTAACCCTCGCCCCCTGCAGTGGAAGCGCGGAGTCAACCACTGGACCGCCAGGGAAGTCTACCATGTATATAATTTTATATGTCCTCATAATCACATTTAAAAAAGTAAAAACAGATTAAATTAATTTTAATAATATATTTTACTTAACCCCATATGTCCAAAATATTGTCATTTCAACATGCAATCAATAAGAAATTATTCATGAGATATTTTACATCCTTTTTTAATATTGTCTTAAATCTGGTGTATTTTACATGTACAACACATCCCAATTCAGATGCTAAATTTTCATCAGAAACAATCTGTATTTAGACTGTACAAAATTTGTTGAGAAAAGATTCATATCCCTACATTGTTTCAAACATAAAGGTTTTCAATAACTGAATACAGTATTAGTTTCTGAATTCAAGTTTAATTTAAATGACATAAAATTATAGTTCAGTCACACGACATTTCAAGTGCTCCACAGCCACACGTGGCTGGTGGCTACTGTATTGGACAGCACAGGTCCAGAGGGCTAGAAATATGCCTTCTAATTGCCTCTAAACCTCGAATTGTTTAATGCAGTACTAGACACAGTGTAGGTTCTCGGTAAATCATGGCATCAGAAGAGTTTGGAACTTCAAAAATCCTTAAGGTTCAGTAGATTAATTCTCTTATATTAGGAGGAAAACCTACAATGGGCGAAGTTAAGGGACTTGCAGAAGATCACACAACTGAACTACTGGTGCATATCTGGACAAGAATTTAGGTCTCCTGATTTTTAATCCTGAGGTCTTTCCACCTCATTACATCAGACATACTTCAGGAAAAAAAAAAAGATTTTTAAATTTATTTGAATAGTCACTTGAATGATACAGGCAAAGAAAAACATACTTATATCCTAGTTGTATTTGCATAACCTGATAAAGACAGTGCATTCTAGAATATTTAAGCCTCCTTCCACTGTGGTCTGCGGTCCAGGTAGTCTCATCTGTCAGTCCCTCTTACCTCCACCCGTCACTGCTTCCTCTCCTTGGAGCTGCCTCACTGCACATCCCCCGCTCCCCCGCCCACAGAGCATCCGGCCACATTTTTCTGTCTGCAGCTGTCCTCTCCCAGCTGTCTACCACAATTTGTTTAAGGTTGTGCTTCAGAGAATTCTTTATATTTGCAAATCAAAGTATTCAGTAGAAACTTCAGCAAAGTTGGAAAAGAGCTACTATTCTCCAGCCACAGACACACCAAGCTCTGAGGTCCTGCTTCCTGAGAGGTGTGTGTGTGTGTGTGTGTGTGTGTGAGAGAGAGAGAGAGAGAGAGAGAGAGAGAGAGGGAGAAAGGATGGATGTGTGGTTAAGTGTGTGACATCAGACAGACCTGCACTCCAGTCCCAGTTCCACCCATTCCTAGTTGTGTGACTTTGGGCAATCCTCAGTTTCCTCCTTTGTAGAATGAGGATAATAGTAATAGCTTCCTCTGTGAGATTTCAGTGTGATAGTGCATACGGAGCCCAGTGCCTGACAAGAGTAAGTCCTCCGTTCATACAAGCTGATGTTATTTTCCAGTGGTCTGTGGGCTCCCTGAGGAGGACTATGTGTAGCTCTTGGGCTCAATACCACACCTCGTGACTAGCAAAATCCCTGAGACATAGTAGGTCCTAAATGAATATTTGTCAAATGAATTTATAATATGCTTATGATTTCCCTCAAATCTTATAATGGATGCTAAGAGACATAATTGGGGGGGAAATGGTGGTAAGGAAAGGGGAGAGGGAGGTGGCTGCTTCCCCCTTCAGAATCTACCTGGCGGTGGCACCCAGGCTCATAATGAAACTGTAAGGTCAACAAATAGTGATGTCCAGGGCTATGTATGATAAAAGAATTAGAGTCATAGTGTTTAAAGGGGAGTAGATATGGAGTGGAGCAAATAAATAAGTAAAGGTGTAAAATTGTCATGTATTTGATTTGAGTAGATAAATGTCTACTAGTTCTCCCCATCAAATCTCCTCCCTTTTCACCTCTAAGACACTTCCTTTACCAACTGCAAATTCCATGAATCATGACCTGGTGTCACATTCCCCAGAGCACATGGCAGGTAAGAAGTAATAAAGCTTCCAGGAAACCTTCACTAAGTGAGTCTTCTTACAACAAGCAGTCACAGGTATAGATAAGGCAGAGCTAACTTTTAACTCCCTTCTTGGGTGACCTTTGCCTCAAGTGGCTTAGGTTGACAGCATGAGTATTGAGAAGGCCAATCTACTCCACTAGCTGAGTCCTTTCATGGCATGAAAGTGGTGGTAATGTAGGAAATGATAATGATCATCACTGCGTATACAACAAGTATATAACAAATGCAGGAGGAAGGGGCTAGAATGATCCATGTGGCAATAGATTTGAGTTAGAGACATCAAGAATATTTAAAGCATCCTTGCGTCTTTTCAGTAGTTAGCCTTCCCTTTAGATTTATAGAGTAGCACGTTATAACTTCATTTAAAGAAGAAAGAGATATAAGTGTAGAGCTGTTCAGAAACTCTTTAAAGGGCATAGTTTATGAGAGAGTGGGCCTGAAATTTACTAGCTGTGAGATTTTGAGCAGGTTATAATATCTCTATGCCTCTGTTTTTTCATCTGTAAAATATAAATAATAATATACTTACCCCTTAGGGTACATAGTAACAATAGGCCATAAATACTGATCCTGGCCCTGTTCTAAATTTGCTGGTTGTGTTAACATTTAATCCTCACACTCCTGTGAGTAAAGTGCCCACTTTGAAGATAAGAAAATGAAGAGACAGGGAAGTTATATACTTTCCCACTGTAACCTGAGTTACTAGTAGAGTACTAACAAGAGTTAAGCTTACTCTCTATAAGGCTTTTTACTATGGATATTTAAAAACTGTAGCTGTGAACAATAGAGAACAGGCTCTTGGATGTTTAATTCTTCTTAGTCGCTGGAGTTCCTGCTCTTTTCATCCTTTTGTTTCTCTCATACCTACCATTACAAAATTTCTCCACTGTTAAAATAACTTTACAAATAGATAACAAACGCAAGAGGAAGTTGGGGGGTAGAATGAACCATGTGGCAATGGATTAGAGTTAGAGATGTTGGTATGAACTAATGTTTAGTTTAATAAATGCAGATGTTTACATATAGGTTTCTTTATAGATATCTGTGCGTGCATGGGTTAATATACATACACATCTCCTTGCTCTGTCAGCTGAGAGCACGGAATAGCAATGACACCCCAATAAGCACATCTATCACTCATGTCTTGTTTTTTTGTTTTTTTTTTTTTGCGGTACGCGGGCCTCTCACTGTTGTGGCCTCTCCCGTTGCGGAGCACAGGCTCCGGACGCGCAGGCTCAGTGGCCATGGCTCACGGGCCCAGCCGCTCCGTGGCATGTGGGATCTTCCCGGACCGGGGCACGAACCCGTGTCCCCTGCATCGGCAGGCAGACTCTCAACCACTGTGCCACCAGGGAAGCCCCCAAGTGTCATTCTTATTACAAGTGTCATTCTCATTACATCATATTATGGGTACCTATTATCAAAATGACTTATGACTAATGTTAACTTTGATCACCTGATTGACGTACTATATGTCAGGGTCTTCACTGTAAAGTTACTCATTTTTTCCTCCATTTCCATATTGTGCTCTTTGGAGGAAAGTCACTATGCACAGCCCGCACTTAGGAAGTGGGGAGTTAGGCTCCACCAACTTGAGGGTGGAGTGGCTACATAAATTATTCATATTATTCTTCTGCATGGGTGAATTGTCTATTCTTTCCCATTTATTTATTCAATCATTTACATTTATCTGTACGTACTCATGGATATTTATTTTATACTTTGGGATATAAGCCAATAGTACTTTATTTATTGTGTAGCTCAATTGTCCCAGCTTTGGCCATTGGGGTCTGGTACAGTTGGCTCCTGAGTCCCTTTGACATACCCCCATCATCGTGTGGCCATTTTGTTTGTTTGTTTGCACTTCCTTCTTTCTGATACTACACAATGTTCCAGGCTCAGCTGTCTGTTTCCTGCCCCAGTCCTAGAAGCATCAATTTCTCCAAGGAGCTTTGTTTCCTTTTATTGGAGGAAGATATTAAAAACCAAGACCGGGCTTCCCTGGTGGCACAGTGGTTGAGAGTCCGCCTGCCGATGCAGGGGACACGGGTTCGTGCCCCGGTCCGGGAAGATCCCACATGCCGCGGAGCGGCTGGGCCCGTAAGCCATGGCCGCTGAGCCTGCGCGTCCGGAGCCTGTGCTCCGCAACGGGAGAGGCCACAACAGTGAGAGGCCCGCGTACCGCAAAAAAAAAAAAAAAAAAAAAAAAAAAGAATGACACTTGGCCTCTGTGGTCTTCCTCCCCCAAATCCCATAACCCCATTTCAACCATGAGAAAAACATCAGACAAATCCCAGTTGAGAGACATCCTACAAAATACCTGACCTGTACTTCTCAAAACTGTCAAGGTCGTCAAAAACGAGGGAAGTCTGAGAAACTGTCACAACCAAGTGGAGCATACGGTGGCATGATGACTAAACATAATGTGGTGTCCTAGATGGGATCCTGGAACAGAAAAATGACACTAAGCAAAAGCTAAGGAAATCTGAATAAATTATGAACTTTAGTTAACAATAATGAATTAATATAAATCACTATTTATGACAAATGTACCCTACTAGTGTAAGACACTAATAGGGGAAACTGGTTGTGGGGTACTCTATGGATTACCATTGCAATGATTCTGTAAATCTAAAACTGTTGAAAAATAACAAGGTTGTTTAAAACAAGTAAATGAGTCTATCATTGCTTACAATATCCAAAATTAGGGAACTATAGAATCAGATATTAGAGTTGGTAATGAGCTTTGATATCAAAGGAGAGGACAAAACTCCAAAAAATAACCAAAATACATTCCCACTATTATTTTTGCAGTCTATTCAAAATATCATCATAATAGTAATTTGATATAGGCTCAATCCTGTCACCCTCTGAGCAAAATGTCCAAGTCTTGGGTAAAAATATATGTGACAGGATGTAGAAGAAGGTCCAGAGAATTGTGTGTTTCAGTATAATATATATCATCTAATTACAACCACAAAGTAAATCTTTTGTCTAGCAATTCTCAAGCTGTGGTAGGGAGACCCCAACACCTTTTTAGGGATTCTCCAAAGTTGAAACTATTTTCATAATAACACTAAGATGATATTTACCCTTTTCATTCTTATTCTCTCACAAGTGTATGATTCAGTTTTCCAGATATGACAGAATGTGTGATATTACAGAAGATTAATGTAGAAGCAGATATGAGAATCCAACTGCTTTCTATTAAGCCAGAAATTAAACAGATTGCAAACATGTAAAACAATACTGCCCTTATTATTTTCTTTTGTTTTGGATAGTATAGCTATTTTCATAAAACATGTCATTTATGTTAACAGGTAACTGTTGTTATTATTAAGGTGTAATTATTATTTAAAATAAACTAATAAATATTTTTAAAATTCCTCTTTTAATTTCTAATATGGTAAATATTGATAGATAACAACCTACACAAGCAAAAATTCTTTGAGGTCCTTAGTAATTTTTGAGTGTAGAAAGTTTTGAGAACTGGAAAGATTGAGAACTACTATACTAATCATAGTGACCAGTTTGCTCTTTCAGCTTTGAGACAATTGTCATTCTATGGTCACCTTGTATCCTAACCCCTCCAGTGTTTTGAGAATTCCTCACCTTTGGAGTCTATGGGAATGAATATGCCAAATACTCATGTTCCCAGCCTTATGCCTTGCAGCTAGGGCAGGAGCAGTTACCTTAGGTCCTATCAACCACCTGAATGCACTTGAGCCTTGGAACATGGAGAAAGTGAGACTGGGGCCAGGAACAGGTTTATCACAGAAGCAGAAGTGGCAAGGAGATCAGGTCCTGTAAGCTGTAGTTCTAACGGCACCTTGTTTGTCCACTGTTAGTTGTGTCGACAGCACAGATTGCAGTGTACAATCCTGTATTTGGGCAGCAGTGGTATCTTCACCTGAACAATCCACATATGTGAATCTGGATATTATTCACGGTTATCTTGTCCTGACCCTGGATTTCCAGCCTGGATCTCTGTTCTTTGAGCTGCACAGTATCCTTTAAATAACGTTCCTTTTCAGCTTTAATCATCCAGAGATGCTTAATTGCTTGCAATTAATAACTCTGACTATCCTACCAAAAATTGATTTCTTAGTTAACTTCTGTAGTTATATATCTTGACCTCTTTTAACATCAGTCTTTCTGAAATCGCACAAATCATCCAAGGTTAATTAAAGGAAAGAAAAAGCAAACTAAACTTACCCTTTGCTTTATCTACTATAGAAAACAAGCAACTACATAAATAAATTTAAATGTTTAACATTTTGAAAGATGAAAAAAATGTTGGCCTTCTCTAGCTCTAAACTTTTACCGACATTTTGGAATTGTGATCCAACTTTCAACCAGCAGAGTGTAAGATTTTCATGTGTTACTTCCCAGTTATGCAATTTCTATAAAGCAGTCAAGAGGATCTGAAGAGAATGACTTATGATGCCATGCCATGTGCTTAGCTCATTATAAGTCATTTCAAGGCCCTCCAGCCATTCTGAGCCAATCAAAACAGAAATGTTCTAACACATTTGAGAGTATCTTGTTTTATAGAGTGCTTAAAACGGGCAAAAAAAGCACACTAGATTTCAAATGTACCAAATTATCCAGAAAGGATTTTGAAACTGGTTCCTATTAGGTTACTTTTCATTATTATTTAATGTGATATATAAAATATAATGCTTTTCTGTTTGAGCTCCTAGGGCCTGGAATAGTTTTGCCTTTTATAATTTTGCAAGCAAATCTTAAAGTATTTTTATGCTGCTCACTTTCTTGCTAGATTTCAAAAGTGAAAAGTATGAGGCCAAGTTAGGCCCTACAGATCTTCCCAGTTTTATGCTAACTCAGATTATGAGGGGCTTAAATTAATTTTGACTAGAAAAAGCATCTTCTTCTACAATTGAAATACTACCTCAGATTAAGGATCCTTTGAAGTAGTGTCTCAAAATAATTTAGGGAAAACATACGAGGGAAGTAACCCATTGCTTTTTCCCTCTTATGCGTTTGATTTTCCAGGTGTGAGTGTAGGGGTTCCTGGATCTGGATATCTCCACATTTAACTTCTCAGAGGAAAGGTCTGTTTCTGTTGACAGGAGAAGTCAACAGAAAAGCATACACCCACTCTGAGCAAATCACCCTCTGAGCAAAATGTCCAAGTCTTGGGTAAAAATATATGTGACACCCCACTCTGAGAACAGGTTGAGGAATTGAAAAACAGGCACACATTATAACCAATAATAATGTATTCTTGCAAGCTTAATTTAGGGGTGCACCTTTTAAAATATGAGGTTTTTGAGCACTTTGCAGATGATTATCTTGGTGTATTTGAGAGAAGCTGCATAGACATGAACTCATTTGTCTTCATTTTTTCCTGTCTCTCACCCAGGGCATCTTTTTCTCCACTTGCTAAGAACAGGAAATGGCAGAAAATAAAGATTTGATCAGTTCCCATTACCTCAATGAGACTTGCTCAGTTTAACTTAGGCCAACAGCACCTTTATATTTGCCCCAATAAATTACACAATGTATCAGAATAGACTAGTTTTGTATAGTTTTTAACTCTCTTTTAATCTTCCAAGCCTTGAGTTCTTCTCACTATTAAAAGCCTGTCTCGAGAAGGTTGCTGTTTCAAAGTAAAAGTAGGCGGTACCTTTGAGACAATTTCCATTACTCAGTGACCTAGAAAAATCCCCTTCTAGCAGCTCCGTCTTGAGCAGGTGTAAGAAGCTTCTTGGCCAGCCATGCATGTGAATGTGGCACAGGATAGGCTAATATTAACAGCACCTGAAATCCGGACAGCATTTTAGAGTGAATATAGAGCTTTCACATGCAACATTCTGTCTGAGCCTCAACAGTCCTGCGTTTACTGTAAGCAAGGCTAGAACTGTCCCATGTTACAAATGAGGAACTAGACTCCGAGAGTGACTTTCCCAACTGAGGTGAAGGCTCAGTCTAGAACTGCAGACTGTAGACCATCTGGGCCACCGCTAAGAGAGAGGATTATCCAGAGAGCGAAATCATCTGACCGTTTTTCACTCCTCTCCCCTCCCCACCCTTTTCTGAAACATTATAGGAAGCCCTACGATTGAGCAACCATGGATATTGGGGAAGAAAGGAGTACCCAAAGGCCGGATGGCAAGGCAGGCTGAGCCCCTTGGGTAGCTTACCTGCGGCTACGTACAGCACCAGGAGCCCTGTTATCACCCCAAAACTTAGCATTCACTTCTCCCCAACCGGCCAGACCATGCTCGTTCCCTGGATTGCTTGAGGCCATTTTGGGTGAGAATTAGGAAAGTCAGGAATGATTTACCACCTGAAGTAATAAGATTTAGCACAGAACTGAGAATTCCAAATCAATAGCCAAGGTTTGACAAAGAAATTTAAGAGAAAGGAATGTACCTGCCTTTAGAAGTTGACATTTCTGTAGTGAGACTACATAAATACAAAGGATTTAAGTTTTGTAGCGAAATGACAGGAATGTGCTAAATAAAGCATGGCAATACGTTTTTCGTGCAAGATCCTCTGCATATGTCATTTCATTTAACTCTTACAACCTGCCTTGAAGTCGCCATTATTATTCTTGTTTCTCATATGAGGAAACTCAGGCTCAGAGAAGCTGAGTGACCTGCTTGTAATCATACAGCTAGAAGTGGAGACAAAATTTGAACTCAGACGACAGATCCCATGTCTTTCTCAGTATACTGCACTACATCCTAAGTAGTAGGTTACTTGTTCTTATTTTTTTATTTCTCTTTGTGTCCCATCTCCGTAACTCATTATACAAATGAGTTTTTTTAATATTTTAATTTCATTTTTCCTTCTTTCTTTATTGGCTGGAATAACTTTTATAAAGAGACATTTACAATCATCCATTCTTTGGTTGCCTGGAGGTACAACAGAGTTCATTAGGAAAAGTCAGAATAAATAATTCTATTGTATAACAGCTTACAAAATAATGAGTTTGTATTACTATAGCGAAAAGCTACTTACCTCGCGGTCCAACTTCTAAGGAACAGGAAGTATGCAAAAAACTCTTCTGAGAAGCAGAATAGACGTTACAACAAGCGTTCCTATGTGAGAAGGCTGTCTTTGGTGGTGATTATGTCTTTTACGTATACTCTGTAATTATCTGGGATGTTATAAGACTTCAATGATAGGATACTGCAGGAGTTTTCCCTCTGATCTTTCCGTGAGTGGCTGCTCTTCCACCTCGAGTTCTCACCTGTCCATCGCTGCACCCGGTTCTTTTAGCACTTTGTATCATAATTAATAATTATGGATTTATTTCTTACTACCTGTCTTCCCCATTAGATTGTAAACTCTCCACAGACAGGAATCATGTCTGCTGTATTCAGCAGGGTTTCTCCAGCACCTATAGTGATGCCTGACACATAGTAGCAATTCAATAAATGTTGATTGGATGAATGGATGGATGGATGATGGATGGATGGATGGACAAAGTGAATCATTCCCAGAAGAGTTTCCAAAGATCGGAGGAATAGGTGAGTTGGTAACCTGATCCAGGGAAGGCTGGATAACTTTGGGGGCTAGGGTGGGTCAGTCATCCTTTCCCTACAAATAGGCCTGGAAGCTGGTGTTTTCCCAAGGACAATACACAGGAACTGTGAGGCCAGTCCACCAGGACAGAGGGGAAAGGGAAATCAATATACTAAGCATTACCAAGTGCAAAGCAATGTGCTAGAAACACATTATCTCATTTAACATAAAAGCACTGTATGAAAAAAGAATTATTTCTATTTTACAAAAGAAAAAGGTGAGACTCAGACTGGTGAGGTTGCCCAAGGTCATGCAACAAATAAGTGGCAGAGACAGAATATGGAGCTAGATTGGCATATGTCAAAGATGATACTTTTTATTTTAAGCAAATTCACTTTCTTTAAAACATTTCTTAGAGATACAGATGTAGAGAACAAATGTATGGACACCAAGGGGGGAAACTGGTGGGGGAGGGGTGGTGGTGTGATGAATTGGGAGATTGGGATTGACATGTATACACTAATATGTATAAAATAGATAACTAATAAGAACCTGCTGTATAAAAAATAAATAAAATAACATTCAAAAATTCAAAAAAAAGTTTCTTTTTTTATTGGCCTATAACTTACATACAAGAATTGATCCTATTTTAAGTGTACAGCTTGATAAAATCTAAATATGTATACATCCTGAAACCACCATCCAGATAAAGAAACAGGACATTACTAGCCCACTAGAGGTTCTTTGCACTTTGTCTCTGTCAATATTCCCAATGCTACCACTATTTATTTTTTTGCCAAAATATATACATATATATATATATAAAACGTTTTTATTGGAGTATAATTGCTTTACAATGGTGTGTTAGTTTCTGCTTTATAACAAAGTGAATCAGTTATACATATACATATATCCCCATATCTCTTCCCTCTTGCGTCTCCCTCCCTCCCTCTCTCCCTCCCTCCCTATCCCATCCTTCTAGCTGGTCACAAAGCACCGAGCTGATCTCCCTGTGCTATGTGACTGCTTCCCACTAGCTATCTATTTTACATTTGGTAGTGTATATATGCCCATTCCACTCTCTCACTTTGTCCCAGCTTACCCTTCCCCCTCCCCGTGTCCTTAAGTCCATTCTCTAGTAGGTCTGCATCTTTATTGCCACCTTGCCCCTAGGTTCTTCATGACCTTTTTTTTTTTTTTAGATTCCATATATATGTGTTAGCATATGGTATTTGTTTTTCTCCTTCTGACTTACTTCACTCTGTATGAGAGACTCTAGGTCCATCCACCTCACTACAAATAACTCAGTTTCATTCCTTCTTATGGCTGAGTAATATTCCATTGTACACATGTGCCACATCTTTTTATCCATTTGTCTGTTGATGGACACTTAGGTTGCTTCCATGTCCTGGTTATTGTAAATAGATCTGCAACGAACATTGTGGTACATGACTCTTTTGAATTATGGTTTTCTCAGGGTATATGTCCAGTAGTGGGATTGCTGGGTCATATGGTAGTTCTATTTGTAGTTTTTTAAGGAGCCTCCATACTGTTCTCCATAGTGGCTGTATCAATTTACATTCCCACCAACAGTGTATGAGGGTTCCCATTTCTCCACACCCTCTCTAGCATTTATTGTTTGTAGATTTTTTAATGATGGCCATTCTGACTGGTGTGAGATGATATTGCATTGTAGTTTTGATTTGCATTTCTCTAATGATTAATGATGTTGAGCATTCTTTCATGTGTTTGTTGGCAATCTGTATATCTTCTTTGGAGAAATGTCTATTTAGGTCTTCTGCCCATTTTTGGATTGCATTGTTTGTTTTTCTGATATTGAGGTGCATGAGCTGCTTGTAAATTCTGGAGATTAATCCTTTGTCAGTTGCTTCATTTGCAAATGTTTTCTCCCATTCTGAGGGTTGTCTTTTCCTCTTGTTTATGGTTTCCTTTGCTGTGCAAAAGCTTTTAAGTTCCATTAAGTCCCATTTGTTCATTTTTGTTTTTATTTCCATTTCTCTAGGAGGTGGGTCAAAAAGGATCTTTCTGTGATTTATGTCATAGAGTGCTGTGTCTATGTTTTCCTCTAAGAGTTTTATAGTGTCTGGCCTTACATTTAGGTCTTTAATCCATTTTGAGTTTATTTTTGTGTATGGTGTTAGGGAGTGTTCTAATTTCATTCTTTTACATGTAGCTGTCCAGTTTTCCCAGCACCACTTATTGAAGAGGCTGTCTTTTCTCCATTGTATATTCTTGCCTCCTTTATCAAAGATAAGGTGACCATATGTGTGTAGGTTTATCTCTGGGCTTTCTCTCTTGTTCCATTGATCTATATTTCTGTTTTTGTGCCAGTACCATACTGTGTTGATTACTGCAGCTTTGTAGTATAGTCTGAAGTCTGGGAGCCTGATTCCTCCAGCTCCATTTTTCTTTCTCAAGATTGCTTTGGCTATTTGGGGTCTTTTGTGTTTCCATACAAATTGTGAATTTTTTTGTTCTAGTTCTGTGAAAAATGCCAGTGGTAGTTTGATAGGGATTGCCCAATGCTACCACTATTTTGACTTTGGTCACAACAGGCTCCTGTTGCCTGTTTTTAAACTTTATACTGATAGAGTCTTACAATATGTCCCCTTATATGTCAGGCTTCTGTCTACAGGACTCATCCATGTTGTTGCTTGCAGCAATAATTGATTATTTTTCATCACTGAGTTATATTCCAGTGAATTGATATAAACACAACTTATTCTACTATTGATGGACAATTGCATTATTTCCAGTGTTATTAATAAAGTACTATGAACATTCTTGATTGTGTGTTTTGGCGGGACATACATACTCATTTCTGTTGGATATCCACTCAGAAGTGAAATTGCTGCTCATAGCTATTACAAATGCTTCTGCTTCTTGCATGAATCTGACATGATTCTATTCCTAACTCTCTAGTATCTGAGGAAGATGGGGTTCTCATGTCTGGACACACAGTGGGTGAAGTAGACTCTCCTCAAAGGATAGAACAGACTCTAACAACTGGCTCATGAATGTGATTGAGGCAAATGGACCCACTGAGAGAGAAGTGGGACATAGCAAAGGGAAAAACATTTCCCCTTTGATCAGAGCCACAGACACCTCCAGCAAAGGGGATACTGATGTCTCATCAAAGCAGGTCCAGAGCAGGATACCAGAGCAGGACTCTTTCATGTAAGGAAGTGCCCACCTCATGTAGCAGGTCAAACACCAGACAATTACCACCACAGTTATCAAATTTTGAGCACTTTTTATATGCCAGTCATAGTACTTCATACTTTATAGAATGCAGTAGTTAGGACTGTTGAGTTGTAAATAACAGAATCCAACCTGATTATTAACAAAGATTAATTCATTTAAATAATAGTTCTTCATTCCGAGATTGCCTTTCTCTTCATGTAGGTGTTAAAATTTATTACATTTCATATAATAATGATAAGAGTGGATGATAATTGCTAATTGTTATTAGTAAATGTTCCTTTCAACCATATGTAAAGCTCATAACACTAAACTATTTCCCTGCCCCCACCAACCAAGTCTTTTACTTTTGGGTTGTATATGGGGCTGAATTTTATTGCCACATGACACCCAGGTGGGAAAGCTACTGCTTCACACCATTCTCTAAAACCTGGGCATTTTCATTCTTTTATCCAAGAATAACCCTAAGGTTCTCATCAATATCCTATTTATTAATGTAGCAAGAATGTTAGGTGAGTTTATATGATAGTGATATGTCATTATTTACTAAAGTCCATGCTTTATTCAGATTTCCTTAGCATTTACACAATGCCCTTTTTCCATTCCAGGATCCTATCCAGGATACCATTGTGTCTCATTAAGCTCCTCTTGGCTGTGACTATTTCTCTGTTTCTCAGGGTTTTCTTGGTTTTGATAACCTTGATAGTTTTGAGGAGTACAGGTCAGCTATTTTTAGAATGCTCCCATACTGGAATTTGTCTGATGTTTTTCTCTTGGTTGAACTGGGGTTATGGGTTTTGGAGAGACCACAGAGGTAAAGTGGCATTTTTATCACATCATATGAAGGGAACATACCATCCACATGATTTATGACCGTTGATATTGGCCTTGATCACCTGGCTGAGGTAGTGTTTGTCAAGTGTCTTCACTGTGAAGTTTCTCTTTTCCCCTTCCTCATTCTATGCTATGCTCTATGGAAGGGAGTCATTATGCACATCTGACATTTAAGGGCGGAGTATCTACACAAATTACTTGGAACTCTTCTGCATGGAATATTTCTCTCTTCTTCGTTTATTAATTATTCAAGCATTTATTTATCAATATGGACTTATGTATATTTATTTTATATGTTGTAATAGAATTCAGTACAACTTTTTTTTTGCTTGGGTTGTTCTAGATTTGACCATTTGGAGCCATTTCAGTTGGCTCCTTTACCCCTTTGATATACTCCCATTGTTGGTGCTTTTTTTAATTTTTTAAAGTATTTCCTTACTTTGCAGCACTACAAGATGCTCCAGGCTCATCTTATGTTTCCAGAATCAGTCATTTCTCCAAGGAGTAGGGCTAAATTTTTTTTTTAAGACAAATGTTATTCTCTCTTCTGTAACTTTTTTTTATTATTATTTTTTATTTTTGGCTGTGTTGGGTCTTCGTTGCTGCGCGCAGGCTTTCTCTAGTTGCAGTGAGCGGGGGCTACTCTTTGTTGCAGTGCGCGGGCTTCTCACTGCGGTGGCTTCTCTTGTTGTGGAGCATGGGCTCTAGGCACGCGGGCTTCAGTAGTTGTGGCATGCAGGTTCAGTAGTTGTGGCGCGCAGGCTCTAGAGCGCAGGCTCAGTAGATAGGGTGCACGGGCTTAGTTGCTATGAAGCATGTGGGATCTTCCCAGACCAGGTATGGAACCCATTTCCCCTGCATTGGCAGGCAGATTCTTAACCACTGTGCCACCAGGGAAGTCCTAGGGCTAATTTTTGAAATATGATTTAATATATATGATTTATATCTTAACTAAGGACCTTAGCTCAGGACAGGTCAAAGTCAGCTAGAAAACATTAGTTTACTAGTATGTACATGTACAACCATAACCACACCCAAACAGTGTGGCTTGTTAGAAAAGATCTATACATATCCTCCCACCACAAAACTATTGGCATTTCTTCTTGGTTCCAAGATTCAGACAGCCTGTTATCTTCATTCCTCCTTAAACATTGTTATGAATGTTATAACAGACAGGTTAATTGAAGATGAGAGAAAACAAACCCAAACATTTTAGCTCCTAATCATCAGTAGTATTGTATGAGGAAGAGATTTTGATGACATAGACATTGCTATTCAAACCAATGAGTGCACACCCCAAGATACCCAGTTTCGGCCAGGGATCAGACAAAATCAAAGTGGTATCTTACTGGATCATCACTTTTCTTTTATATCTGGGGCAGTGGGCAAGCAATTGTTATTAAAGCTAATGGGAAAAAATTTCTATTTTCAAATTAAAAACAAGTTTGATGATATATGAAAGTTTACTGGAAAGTAAATGAAGCATACATATGATTTTGTAATGGTAGGGCTGACTTAAAGCTATGTTTCTGTATTTGGAGGGTCCTCTATCACTACTGGTGACTTGATGCAACATTTAAGAAACGACAAATAACATACAAGGGAACTCCCATAAGGTTAACAGCTGATTTGTCAGCAGAAGCTCTACAAGCCAGAAGGGAGTGGCATGATATACTTAAAATGATGAAAGGGAAGAAACTACAACAAAGTTTACTCTACCCAGCAAGGATCTCATTCAGATTCAACAGAGAAATCAAAAACTTTACAGGCAAGCAAAAGCTAAGAGAATTCAGCACCACCAAACCAGCTCTAAAACAAATGCTAAAGGAACTTCTCTAAGTGGGAAACACAAGAGAAGAAAAGGACCTACAAAAACAAACCCAGAACAATTAAGAAAATTGTAACAGGAACATACATATTGATAATTACCTTAAACGTGAATGGATTAAATGCTCCAACGAAAAGACACAGGCTTGCTGACTGGATACAAAAACAAGACCCATATATATGATGTCTACAAGAGACTGACTTCAGACCTGGGGACACATATAGATTGAAAGTGAGGAGATGGAAAAATATATTCCATGCAAATGGAAATCAAAAGGAAGCTGGAGTAGCAATACTCATATCAGATAAAATAGACTTTAAAATAAAGAATGTTACAAGAGACATGGAAGGACACTACATAATGATCAAGGGATCAATACAAGAAGAAGATATAACAATTGTAAATATATATGCACCCAACATAGGAGCACCTCAATACATAAGGCAACTGCTAACAGCTATAAAAGAGGAAATCGACAGTAACACAATAATAGTGGGGGACTTTAACACCTCACTTACATCAATGGACAGATCATCCAAAATGAAAATAGATAAGGAAACAGAAGCTTTAAATGACACAATAGACCAGATAGATTTAATTGATATTTATAGGACATTCCATTCAAAAACAGAAGATCACACTTTCTTCTTAAGTGTGCATGGATCATTCTCCAGGATACATCACATCTTGGGTCACAAATCAAGCCAGATTAAATTGAAGAAAATTGAAATCATATCAATCATCTTTTTTGACCACAACGCTATGAGATTAGAAATGAATTACAGGGAAAAAAGGTAAAAAACACTTGCACATGGAGGCTAAACAACAGAATACTAAATAACCAAGAGATCACTGAAGAAATCAAAGAGGAAATCAAAAAATACCTAGAGACAAATGACAATGAAAGCACGATGATCCAAAACCTATGGGATGCAGCAAAAGCAGTTCTAAGAGGCAGGTTTATAGCTATACAAGTCTACCTCAAGAAACAAGAAAAATCTCAAATAAACAATCTAACCTTACACCTAAAGGAAATAGAGAAAGAAGAACAGACAAAACCCAAAGTCAGCAGAAGGAAAGAAATCATAAAGATCGGAGCAGAAATAAATGAAAAGAAATGACGGAAACAATAGCAAAGATCAATAAAATTAAAAGCTGGTTCTTTGAGAAGATAAAAAAAATTGATAAACCATTAGCCAGACTCATCAAGAAAAAGAGGGAGAGGACTGAAATCAATAAAATTAGAAATGAAAAGGAGAAGTTACAACAGACACCCCAGAACTACAAAGCATCCTAAGAGACTACTACAAGCAACTCTATGCTAATAAAATGGACAACCTGCAAGAAATGGACAAATTCTTAGAAAGCTATAACCTTCCAAGACTGAACAAGGAAGAAATAGAAAATATGAACAGACCAATCACAAGTAATGTAATTGAAACTGCGATTAAAAATCTTCCAACAAACAAAAGTCCAGGACCAGATTGGCTTCACAGGTGAATTCTATCATACATTTAGAGAAGAGCTCACATCCCTCCTTCTCAAACTCTTCCAAAAAATTCCGGAGGAAGGAACACTCCCAAACTCATTCTATGAGGCCACCATCACCCTGATACCAAAACCAGACAAAGATACTACAAAAAAAGAAAATTACAGACCAATATCAGTGATGAATATAGATGCAAAAACCCTCAACAAAATAGTAGCAAACAAAATCCAACAACACATTAACAGGATCATACACCTTGATCAAGTGGGATTTAACCCAGGGATGCAAGGATTCTTCAATATACACAAATCAATCAATGTGATACACCATATTAACAAACTGAAGAAGAAAAACCATATGATCATCTCAATAGATGCAGAAAAAGCTTTTGACAAAATTCAACACCCATTTATGATAAAAACTCTCCAGAAAGTGGGCATAGAAGGAACCTACCTCAACATAATAAAGGCCATATACGACAAACCCACAGCAAACATCATTCTCAATGGTGAAAAACTGAAAGCATTTCCTCTAAGATCAGGAACAAGACAAGGATGTCCATCTCATCAGTATTATTCAACATAGTTTTGGAAGTCCTAGCGATGGCAATCAGAGAAGAAAAAGAAATAAAAGGAATATAAATTGGAAAAGATGAAGTAAAACTGTCACTGTTTGCAGATGACATGATACTATACACAGAGAATCCTCAGGATGCCACCAGAAAACTAGAAGAGCTAGTCAATGAATTTGGTAAAGTTGAAGGATACAAAATTAATGCACAGAAATCTCTTGCATTCCTATACACTAATGATAAAAAATCTGAAAGAGAAATTAAAGAAACACTCCCATTTACCACTGGAACAAAAAAAATAAAGTACCTAGGAATAAACCTACCTAGAGAAAAGACCTGTATGCAGAAGACTATAAGCCACTGATGAAAGAAATGAAAGATGATACCAACAGATGGAGAGATATACCATGTTCTTGGATTGGAAGCATCAATATTGTGAAAATGACTATACCACCCAAAGCAATCTACAGATTCAGTGCAATCCCTATCAAATTACCAATGGCATTTTTTTACAGACCTAGAACAAAAAAAATCTTAAAATTTGTATGGAGTCACAAAAGACCCTGAATAGCCAAAGCAGTCTTGAGGGAAAAAAGCAGAGGTGGAGGAATCAGACTCCCTGACTTCAGACTATACTACAAAGCTACAGTAATCAAGACAATATGGTACTGGCACAAAAACAGAAATATAGATCAATGGAACAAGATAGAAAGCCCAGAGATAAACCTATGCACCTATGGTCAACTAATCTATGACAAAAGAGGCAAAGATATACCATGGAGAAAAGAGAGTCTCTTCAATAAGTGGTGCTGGGAAAACTGGACAGCTGCATGTAAAAGAATGAAATTAGAACACTCCCTAACACCATACACAAAAACAAACTCAAAATGGATGCAAGACCCAAATGTAAGATCGGACACTATAAAATCTTAGAGGAAAACATAGGAAGAACACCCTTTGACATAAATCACAACAAGATCTTTATTATCCACCTCCTAGAGTAATGGAAATAAAAACAAAAATAAACAAATGGGACCTAATGAAACTTCAAAGCTTTTGCACAGCAAAGGAAACCATAAACAAGACCAAAATACAACCCTCAGAATGGGAGAAAATATTTGCAAATGAAGCAACTGACAAAGGATTAATCTCCAAAATTTACAAGCAGCTCATGCAGCTCAACAACAAAAAAACAACAACCCAATCCAAAAATGGGCAGAAGACCTAAATAGACATTTCTCCAAAGAAGATATACAGACTGCCAACAAACACATGAAAGAATGCTCAACATCATTAATCATTAGAGAAATGCAAATCAAAACTACAATGAGATATCATCTCACACCAGTCAGAATGGCCATCATCAAAAAATCTAGAAAGAATAAATGCTGGAGAGGGTGTGGAGAAAAGGGAACACTCTTGCACTGCTGGTGGGAATGTGAATTGGTTCAGCCACTATGGAGAACAGTATGGAGGTTCCTTAAAAAACTCAAATAGAACTACCATACGACCCAGCAATCCCACTACTGGGCATATACGCTGAGAAAACCAAAATTCAAAAAGAGTCATGTACCAAAATCTTCATTGCAGCTCTATTTACAATAGCCCGGAGTTGGAAACAACCTAAGTGCCCATCATCGGATGAATGGATAAAGAAGATGTGGCACATATATACAATGGAATATTACTCAGCCATAAAAAGGAACGAAATTGAGCTATTTGTAATGAGGTGGATAGACCTAGAGTCTGTCATACAGAGTGAAGTAAGTCAGAAAGAAAAAGACAAATACCGTATGCTAATACATATATATGGAATTTAAGGGAAAAAAATGTCATGAAGAACCTAGGGGTAAGACAGGAATAAAGATGCAGACCTACTGGAGAACAGACTTGAGGATATGGGGAGGGGGAAGGGTGAGCTGTGACAGGGCAAGAGAGAGTCATGGACATATACACACTAACAAACGTAGTAAGGTAGATAGCTAGTGGGAAGCAGCCGCATGGCACAGGGATATTGGCTCGGTGCTTTGTGACAGCCTGGAGGGGTGGGATAGGGAGGGTGGGAGGGAGGGAGACACAAGAGGGAAGACATATGGGAATATATGTATAACTTATTCACTTTGTTATAAAGCAGAAACTAACACACCATTGTAAAGCAATTATACCCCAATAAAGATGTTAAAAAAAAAAAAGACAATATGGTACTGGCACAAAAACAGAAATATAGATCAATGGAACAAGATAGAAAGCCCAGAGATAAACCTATGCACCTATGGTCAACTCATCTATGACAAAAGAGGCAAGGATATACCATGGAGAAAAGAGAGTCTCTTCAATAAGTGGTGCTGGGAAAACTGGACAGCTGCATGTAAAAGAATGAAATTAGAACACTCCCTAACACCATACACAAAAATAAACTCAAAATGGATGCAAGACCCAAATGTAAGATCGGACACTATAAAATCTTAGAGGAAAACATAGGAAGAACACCCTTTGACATAAATCACAACAAGATCTTTATTATACACCTCCTAGAGTAATGGAAATAAAAACAAAAATAAACAAATGGGACCTAATGAAACTTCAAAGCTTTTGCACAGTAAAGGAAACCATAAACAAGACAAAAAGACAACCCTCAGAATGGGAGAAAATATTTGCAAATGAATCAACAGACAAAGGATTAATCTCCAAAATATATAAACAGCTCATGCAGCTCAATAATAAACAAACAAACAATGCAATCCAAAAATGGGCAGAAGACCTAAATAGACATTTCTACAAAGAAGACATATAGATGGCCAAGAAGCACATGAAAAGCTGCTCGACATCACTATTAGAGAAATGCAAATCAAAACTACAATGAGGTATCACCTCACACCAGTCAGAATAGGCATCATCAGAAAATCTACAAACAACAAATGCTGGAGAGGGTGTGGAGAAAAGGGAACCCTCTTGCACTGTTGGTGGGAATGTAAATTGATAGAGTCACTATGGAGAACAGTATGGAGGTTCCTTAAAAAACTAAAAATAGAATTACCATATGATCGAGCAATCCCAGTACTGGGCATATACCCAGAGAAAACCATAATTCAAAAAGACACATGCACTCCAATGTTCACTGCAGCACTATTTACAATAGCCAGGTCATGGAAGCAACCTAAATGCCCATCAACAGACGAATGGATAAAGAAGTGTACATATATACAATGGAATATTACTCAGCCATAAAAAGGAACGAACTTGGGTCATCTGTAGAGACGTGGATGGATCTAGAGACTGTCATACAGAGTGAAGTAAGTCAGAATAGAAGAACAAATATCGTATATTAACACATATATGTGGAACCTAGAAAAATGGTACAGATGAACCAGTTTGCAGGGCAGAAATTGAGACACAGATGTAGAGAACAAACGTATGGACACCAAGGGTGGAAAGTAGCTGGGGGTGGAGGTAGGGGTGTGATGAATTGGGCGATTGGGATTGACATGTACACACTGATGTGGGTAAAATTGATGACTCATAAGAATCTGCTGTATAAAAAAAAAGAAAAAAAAAGAAATGTTGACATGGTTTCCTGATTGAAACTGGAACGACAGTAAATCTGCACCAACTGGTGAACAGTTCTTTAACCAACAGTCAAAAATGGTTTGTTTTGTTGTTTTGTTCTGGCAGAGGCAGGGAGAGGGATATGTTGGCAATGTCATGAGAAGGTTCAAGAATTTGGATTTGCGTTCCATTTTCCAATGCCAACTAAATACCAACTAGACGTGAATTATTATACTATCCAAGTATTTTGTGTTGCAAGAGGTAGTATTTTATAACAATATTATAAATTGTCAAAGAAATATATATTTGACAATGATTTATGGCTTGGAAATTGCTGGCTTTTCCTTTCTAAATGAATAGTCAGTTCATTAAACTAGACATCATCTAAACATCTTTTGAGATGACCTATAATGATGGGGCAAATAAATTAAGTGAAATTCATTTCTATCAATATATATATTATGTTTTTATCAGATATTCTCATTTCAATTTATTATTGTTACTCCAAAGTTTACTTTGGTTGACAAATGGAATACTAGTCAACCTAGTATCTATTTAGAAGAAAGTATCTGTTTAGAGGGAAAAAAAGTCATTAATAAAGTTTTTTGATCAAGAAAAAGTGGAAGGTATGAAGAAAAACACTTTTCCATTCCTTGATAAAGGGGTTAAATGCTTTCTGGTTAAAGGGTTAAATAAAAAAACATCAAGAAAGACTTCCTGGGGGCAATTAGCAGGATGGTGGGAATTACGCATTGTTAAAACATTCACTAAGTAGGTTTCAGGTTTTATTAAAACAATATAATGAAGGTAGATAAATTTATCATAACGAAAGCACACTGAGGTCAAAGGTTACACAGGGAACATTATGACACAATAACCAGGAAGTCAGTGTCATAGATTAATCTCTTGCTCTTCTCTTTCAATAATAATGTCAAACTTTAGTCAGTTATAAAGGATGAGTCTTTGCTTAACTGTTCTCATGTGATACAGGAAATTCATTTCTAGTTTAAAATATAGAATAGAGCTTAATGGCACATCTGTTTCACAAAATCTTGACATGGATCCTAAACTTATATGAATCAACACGATGAATTGATTTTCAGAATGATACTGGTGGGTTTCCCTGATGGCACAGTGGTTAAGAATCCGCCTGCCAATGCAGGGGACAAGGATTCAAGCCCTGGTCCGGGAAGATCCCACATGCCGCAGAGCAACTAAGCCTGTGCGCCACAACGACGGAGTCTGCTTGCGCTCTAGAGCCTGCAAGTCACAACAGTTGAACCCGCGTGCCACAACTACTGAAGCCCGTGCACCTAGAGCCCATGCTCCACAGTAAGAGAAGCCACCGCAATGAGAAGTCCATGCACTGCAGCAAAGAGTAGCCCCTGCTCGCTGCAACTAGAGAAAACCCATGCTCAGCAACGAAAACCCAATGCATCCAAAAATAAATAAATAAAATAAATTTATAAAAAAGAAGGAAAGAAAGAAAGATACCAGCAAACACAGATCATTTTCAAGTACATCATTTAGTGAGTATCTGCCATTACAGCATATATTTGCCTTTTTCCTTTCCCCATCTCTTCGTATTAACTGCCATATCACAGTAATGTTTTATTTATTTGGTCAGTTCATTTATATTACCAATCAAGTATAAAGTAACATTACTGAGTAAATCAAGGGTTCCAAACTGGGGGACCTGCAAGCAAATTCAACCTACAGACATATTTGCTTTGATCCACCCAGTATTAAAGAGATCTAGAAACGCCATATAAAAATTTAGATTTCTGGATTTCTCTTATTAAACCAACTGGCCTGAGTCTTTCAACACTGACCTGAATCTCATGTGACTCGAATCTGCTGGAGCAAAATATGAGAATGCCTCCTTTAGGTAAACCCCACCACACTCTGTTGCTTACACCCAGCCAGTTTCATTCATTAAATACCTACTTGGCCCCTGCAGGCTTGTGAATATGTGACCCCTCGATTAGACTGATGTGGGTGGTAGTGGTGGTGGTGGTGTGCATATGTGGTTATGAAGTAAGCATGCAACCAAGATGGTTTAACAAAGTCTCAACCCATGTGACTTCAGAGATTATGATTTGTGTTAAATCATTTCTTTAACAGTAATTTATGGCCTATCAAATAGTAAAATAATCTTTTAGGGATAAACAAAATAGATTCCTACTTATAAATATCATGAAAAGAGAACTTCCTGTCTACACAAAGCTGCATACTAATCCCATGAGACCTTTATCCCTACTTTCTCTTCCCTCTTGAGTTTTTTCCTCCCCAAATATATCACAGAAAAATCATAATCTATTTTTTTAAAGAAGATTTATTTTGGATTAAGTGATTTCATGATGCAACATGGTTTTAAACAAAAATAGAGATCAGTATGAAAATAAAACAAATTGTACACATTAAAATATCTTTCCCTCAAAGCATTTCAGAGTCATAAAAAAATACAACACAAAAGTCAGGGGTTCAGGTTAGGATAAGAATACAGAAAACAAACAACAAGTCTACATTTCAGAGTCCCAGGCTCCATTTAATACCACCCACGATTCATTTCTAGGATGTCAACAGTCTGTATTATTTGCTTGGGAAAAAAATAAAGATGAAATTGAAATATAAGGTGAAATGAAAGCTGTATAATTTCAGTGTCAATAGCAAATACTTCCCATTATTATTCTCTATTAAAAGTCACATTGAATAAATATAAAGCTTAAATCAACTCAACAAAAATAGAAACATAACTATTAATTGTGACATGGTGTAATAGACACAATGGGTGGAGTTGGTGAAAAGAAATTGGAAGGCTTAAAAAAATACACGACCCGTGCTCTACGTCTTAGAAATAAATGTGTTTTTCTTTTACAGAGCCTTAATATTAAAAAGTAAGCATTATTATAAAATTAGATTAATACTTTCAGTAAGAGGCAAGAGAGATGCATGTATTTTTATTTATTTATTTTGGAATGCCTGCATCCCTATTATAAAAACATGTAATCTTATGCACTTTCCAACATATAACAGCCTCCATTTTACTTATGATATCATATAAAGAAAAATAGGTTGTAATAACATCTTTTAGAGCATTAGGGTCCTAAAAGAACATTCATTTTGTGTGTTTCTTGGTTAGTCCTTCCAAGGTATTTCTTGAACATTATCCATCCTTTTTTTTATAGAAGGTGATAGTAACCAAGAGTTTACTAATGGTTCCTTACCTGCATCAGTAATAGCTGATTCAGTTTGAATCATACACTATACCTATCAACACTCCTGAGGGCTGTAATATCTTAAAAGAAAATTGGATAGAAAGATATCACCTGCCCAAGGCCACTAGATGTAAAAATCACATATTTAAATTTAATTTTCCTGTGTTCCCCAGAAACCGTACAAGTAGGCCCTTCCAATTCTGCTGAACTGTTTGATCATGAAAGCCCAATAAACTACCTAACAGATTAAATCTAAGCAAATGTATTTCAGTCTTGATGAATTTCTCAAAAAAACTGGAAACACTTATTAGGTCTCCATTTGCAATTCAGTAACCTAATGCTTAGGTTTCTGCTTTTAAGATGAACAGTGAACATTTAAGTTACCATTAGAAACCAAGAAAAATGTCTCAAAAACGATTGTAACATCAAAGAATGTCTGCTAAAAAACAAATTAGGCAAAATAAATGTGTCAAGCAACAACACCCTCTCTCATTTTTCCCATACAAAGTTCAGTAATAGTAACGATAATTCTTAAATTAAAAATAGTCCACAACATAATTTAATGCTAAATTGTTGAATCTCCTGATTGAGCTACGGTTAGCTTTATTACTTTGGGGCTAAGTTCTGTTTTGCAACACATAAAATGTTATCAACCTACTTAAGTTATAAAATAAGGGTATTTCCCACCAGGTAGATTACCAAGCAGTGCTCTCATTAGGCCGCACGGCATTCTTCTCTAAGTCAGAAACCAAAGTATATGTTCCTATACCCACCAGCAAGCCCTAAGATGATCCTTCCATCTTGGTTTTAACTTTCCCTCTGCTACAGTCCGGTGGACTGCTCTGATACGGGTAGTGCACACACATTACGTATATCCTTTGTGCCAGCTCCTTGGAATGCAGTTGCCACTCCTGAATCTTCAAGGCTGGTCAATAATTAGCACTACATTCTTGGCAGGGGTCAGGGAGGGAGGGAGGCACCACTGCTGGGCTCCTCTTTTCTGATTTTTGTTTCTATCATCCTTCTAGTGGGCAGCAAGTTGTTGGCCTTAAGCCACAATTCAGAAAGCTTGACATCGCTGACATTTCTTTGCTTCCATATTAGAAAAGCATATCTATCTAGAAAACACAATCGAACTAGAAAGGTAATAGTTTTTGCAAAATTAGGATCTATCTGAAAGTGACATTCTCATTAATTTAAACTCAAATTTTATAGAAGGTGTCTAAGATTTAGAGTGTTTTCATTCATCAATTAAATCAGAAAAAAGGTAAGAGAGCACAAAAGGGCCTGAAAGTCAGATTCAGTTTGAGGATGAGGCGTGTTCTTTATTTGTGTTTTTTTCTACGCAGGGTGATAGGTATCTTGTAATGATGGTATAGCATCATTTCATCCTCAGTGGGAATTTTCCGAATTGGGTTGGATTGGAAGAAAGACTTTAAGGCTCTTCGTTTTCAGATGTTTGCCTTAGAAGTAGTCAAATCATAAATACAATTCGTGCAGATAGAAAAAAAAAAGTTGGAGGAATGTGAGGAGGACAGAGAGGAAATGAGAACCTGTAGTAGTTCCTTCATCCACGTCACTGGAACTCAGCTATCAGGGTTTTCTAGATCCATCCTTGTCCAAAATTAAAAAATAAAATCAGGCTTCTAATTAAAGTGTTTTTTCATTACTTTGCTTCCAAATAATATTTGAGAAAACTAAACTTACTATACTATATAAATCCACCAAAAGCAATCAAACTTTGCAGTTTGTTTTTAATTTCTCATAACAAGTAGTAAAATGGAAACATTAAGAATATGCGGAGTTTTTCCATGAATATGCTAATTTCTTCATGGACTTTTCAGAAGGTGTCACATTTTAAGACTGTTTGAAAAAATGAGAGTTTGGGTAGACAAAGCAGCTTGTAAACTTCACTGAAATTGGAATAGCTTGGTAGAAACATTAGTCTCCACATTTCTCGAGATGAAACCTAGAACTGTAGCTGTAAAGTACTAAAATTGATCTCACAAGCCACCTGTGAAAATCAGCCTCAATCCAGATGGGACCTGATACCTTCTACCCCACAGAGTGTGAAGATCAAGAGAGACTAAGCACTTAAAAGTGCTTAGCAACTGTAAAGCGCTGTTCAAACATATTCTACCGTTACTGTTAATCATTTGAATGCAGGTTTTTTTTAAACTTCTGATTGTTAAGCAAGTACAACAAATTTTCCTTCATTTATTACAGAACTTCTACTTAATTATAAACACAATATATGGTAGAAAATTGTGACCGCACTTCTTTGACCAAGATCCACTCATTTTGTGCACAAGAAAAAAGTTTTGACCCCAGTGGTGGATGGGCTCAAGGATTGGGATTTTTCACACTGAAAACCAAAGGTACATTGTAGTGC
Organism: Grampus griseus; assembly: GCF_964374135.1. Classification (NCBI taxonomy): domain Eukaryota; kingdom Metazoa; phylum Chordata; class Mammalia; order Artiodactyla; family Delphinidae; genus Grampus; species Grampus griseus. Next base: position 38,811,034 of record NC_139001.1, on the reverse strand, counting down.
AGATGAAGGGAAACTACTGAACTTAATTTTGGCATTTTTTGGGTAATTTGAAGATCCTTGAGTTGGTCCTTCACAGTTCAGCTCGCCACCTGCACACTTTAAACTCTGTGTGTAAACACACTCTGGGCTTCCACTCTTGACCAGTATCACCACACTGTTAAATGCCATTAGTTACCAACAGAAAGAACATTTATATGATTTTTTTTTAGCCACAGTATCTCCCACGTATGAACCCTTCACTGGAACCCCCAGATGGAGCAAGCCATTCTCTCCTCATTCCTTGACTGTAGAACATACCAAATTTTATTTAAAATACTTTCTTTGAACCTTGGTGTCTACCCCACTAGACTGTGAGCTTCTTGAGGCAGATTTTTGAATCTTGCAGCTCCATCATCAAACACAGTGGCTGGTACAGAGTGAATGCCAATAGTGGGCCTCTTCTCTCACCTAACAGAAGCTCTGCATACATATTTGATGTATCGTGACTGTCTTTTATAGCATAAGCATCACTTATGAGTTTCTTAAAGAAAACAAGATCAGACAGCCAAATTATCTAGGTTCATAGTCCAGAAGAAAATATTTACAGATATTTCTATTTGTAGAGTATATTAAAGTCTAATTTATTCTGTGGAAATGTTATTTAATATTTTAAACAGTTATTATTGGACTCTTTTACTAATGAATAATAATAGATCAGTTATCATGGTGTTCTGAAGTGAGAGGTCCATCTTGGATAATTCCCAATTCTGAGAATGGCAGCAGCTAGACGATTATACTGGTATTTGGAAAGAAGCTGGATGCCTTAACAAAGAAGTATATTTGCTAAAAATAACTAAAGAGAGATATTTTATTTGAAATCTCTTTTACCTAATAATGTGTAATATGGTAACAAAGTGTCACAAACCAAAATGCAAGCTGACATGGTCTATGAAAATATTTTTGAAAGAAATGCAACCTTCTATATCAGCTGCTTAGAGAATGCCAGCTCTGAAACATCTTATATACCATCAAAAATGTGTTTTTTTTTTTTAAAAAAAGCATGTTATACTATTTTTCCTTATAATGAAAAAAATACAAGTAAAAATAGTTTGTAAGATTAAATATATACTTATATTCATGATAAGTAAGTACAAACTAACATTTCCAGTTCAAATTTTTTTCTGTTTCTTTCTGATACAATTATAGTACACAGATAAATCTTTCCTTCTTATTTCCAGATTTCTGAAACCTTTTCCCCAGAATGTTTCTCCACACCATAGTACTTGCCTTTAGAGCAGGAATGCAGCATGAGTGGTATTCCTCCTGAGGGTCCCAATAATAAATGTAGCTTAACCAACAGTGAAATCAGTTCTTACAAACCACCTATGAAAACCATGCATTTAACCTCCATAAAATGTAGGATTGCCAACACCTCATAATAGGAATTCCATGGTTGCTTATAAATACAGTTCTCGAAGAAGTATTTGGGCAATGCCTGTAATACCATAGGCTGGCAAACCAAATGTTTAATCCAATGATTTTATTACCTTCAATTTAAGTTCACTCTATTGAACACCTGATTAGTTACGACCGTAAGTCAAGAAATAAACAAGGATGTGGAATAATCCCAAAGCAATAAAAATGAAGAACACCCTCTGATAAACTAAGCAAAAATAACTTTAGTGATGTCATGCAGTTTCTGAGATATCATAGAAAAATTGTTTCTTAATACTGATAAGAAAATTATGCATCAGTGAAAATGTAGGCTTAGAAATATAGTACTGAGAGTTTCAATTTGTGATGTCTTCACTGATGAGGGAAAATGGAATTCTTATCACTAAAGAGAGCTGATCTCTTGGGTGTTTCTGATGGCTCCCTAACTGAGCTTAGTGTTTAATGATGCTGTACAAATAAAAAGCAGTGGGGGAAATACGAAATATATGTATTAAATGCCATCCTGAAAAGTATTTGATGGATGGAAGAGAGTCTAATGCATTTTAAATAAATGCATATCATACTATCACATAGAGTGAATCTTAAAAAATTATTACTTAGATGCACAGTCCTTGTAGTGGTAGACATGGCACTGTGAAGAAAGTTTGATTTAGAAGCTATTTTCTATTATACTTGTCAAGTGATGGAGTTGCTGTTAGTCATATTGTAATGTCCCTTCAACTTTGGTACATTCAGTGCAAAATATTTTGGGGAATTTTTTTGTACCTTTATAAATATAAAAGGCCCTTTTGTTCCCTTTGAGAGTGCTTAAAAGGATACATATTAGCATGATGCCCTAGTAAGCATGGAACACGAAAATGGAACAGATGATACGTACAGTATGATAGGTAGGTTCTTATATACATCTTAGAGAACATAAATATAATGAACTTATAAAAAATAAACAGAACTCACTGTGTACTTTTTCCTGATATGCTGTGATTAATTGCTAGTTATTTTAAAACTGTTTTCATGCATTATAAAGCATAAAATCTGTCATTAGTAATTCACTGAATAACAGTTTGTCTTCGGCCATAATTACACACATACCACTTTGCATATACATTGTCACAGACCACCTTATTGCAAATCTTTAAGGTTACCTCATATTGACTTGGTTTCATTTTCACTGTGTCCCATGAAAGCTGAAACCTATGGTGCACACCATGCAGGCACTCATAAGCAAGAAAATGAATATTCTGTTATAACTTAGGGCTTAAATGAATGTATTTTCAGGAGATATATTTGTTTTTATTATATTATTTAACTTGCACTAATTTGGAGATTGGGCCAAGTGCTGCCAGTTTGGCTTGAATCATGTTCAAAGGTAAGTTTCAAGATTCTCCTGAGTCTCTAAAAGTTATCATGGAGCTGATCGTGTACAGGTTCATCTTCGTCTTGGAACATAACAAATGGAAAAAAGCTTGGCAGTCAAGAACTGTTGATTGAAAGATTGTTGGGTGGTTCCCTGGGCATCAAGCTCACCCAAATCCTTCCAAGAGTACTCATCACCACTATCCAGTCCCCAAAAGTGACAGAACACGTGTTCCTGGAAAATAACAGCACTCAGCTTTACTCTAATGGAAGTGTACTCTTGAAACTTCCAATGTTCAGCCATTCTTCTAGAGGGCAGCTTCTGGAATTGCCTGTCTACACGGAGCGGGGCATTGTGCCTCCAGGTCACTCAAGTCCAAAGGTACTGGTCTCTTCAACTGCTGTCAAGAGTTTTTCATAAAGCATGGAGAAGGATGGGTACGGAGGGAGATCCAGACGGTTAAAACAAGTGTGAGCTCTGCAAACAGAAGAAGCAGTACAGAGTTCAGAACGCTTTGAGTGAAACGATATTGTTTCTCTGTGTGTCTGCCTGTGCTTGTCTTTCATATTCAAATGGGTTTGTTGCCAATTTTCACATTCCTTTTGGAAACACTTTGAAAACGTTTCGACTTGAAAAATTCAGAATTGAATTTCTTTAAGGGAAATAGGATCTTTAAAAAATATTTTCCTTACATTTTCACAACCGTTTAAAATCCATATTACATACATATCACTAATTGTTTAGTTGTCTAAGAATTACAAAGACAAGTTTGAATGTTTGTTTCTCTTCTGATGTTAGATTTTTTTTTTTCCTAAAAGACATGACTATAAACTCTTGCAAAGTAATTCATTTTCAGAGTTGGCATTTGCCTGAAAGTCTCTCAAAAAATCTACGGTTTTCCATTTTTTCATTTTGTTGGTCAGGGAAGAGCACTGAGTGTCTCTGAAGACCTGCAGACACGCCTCATGGCTTAGAGTTTTGGGAAATTCCCTGGCTGGACTTTCCTGTCGAAGTCAGTAGACCATTGTTACTTCTTTGACTCCAGTGCTATAATCTGTTTTCTCCTAATTCACAATGCAAAATAATGGCCATTTAAATCATTACATTACATTCTTTTTAGAAATACCTCCCCTTTTGCCAAGATAGGAAAAAAATATGCTTTCCTGTTATTTGCACCTGAATCACAATAAAAAATAGACAGTCTCCAAATAGTACATCTTATCAGGAAGTAAATCTGCACTTTTGACATGAAATAGGAAGCATTTTATTTGGAATGTACAACAGTTTGTTTGGGGAGCTAAACAACTTTGACTTTAAAAAAATGCTCCTGAATTAATATGGAATTTTGGGAGCTGTGATTTTTAACAGGCTGTTTTTACAAAGTCACGTTTAAGTTTTTATTCTTATAAATTACTTTAATACTAATGAAATATACTGCTAGATGCAGCATAGTGTCATGGGAAGATCAGAGATCTACAGTTGGATAGACTTGGGTTTGAATTTCAGCTCTGCCAACGAGTTGTGTAATTTGCAGTGAGTTATTAAAAATCTGCCACTCAGTTTTCTCACCTATAAAATCAGAATCATATCATTTGTTTCAGAAGGATATGAGGATTAAATGAAATCACAGAAACATGCTTAATACAATGCCTGGCTCACAGTGTTTGACCATTTACTAAGATATATATTGTTAGCTACATTTCATTACCATCAAAAAGATTTACTCCAATTGCATTCATTAAACTGCCAAAAGATAATCATGACTCGTGGCAACTATGGGATAACAGAGATGATAAAGCAGGTGTGTGGCCACATGGCTTATTAGAAACAGTAACTCGAAGGGGCTCTGTTATATTAGAAAAATAAAGATCTTCCTCAACTTACAATGGGGTTACATCTTGGTAAACCCCTCGTAAATTGAAAATATAAGTCAAAAATGCATTTAATACACCTACCCTACCAAATATCATAGCTTAGCCTAGACTACCTTGCACATTCTCAGAACACTTACATTAGCCTACAGTTGGGCAACATCAGCTAACACAAAGTCTCTTTTATAATAAAGAGTTGAATATCTCATGTAATTTATTGACTATGGTACTGAAAGTGAAAAACAGAATGTTTGTATGGGTACAGAATGGTTGTATGTGTATAGCTTTTTTTACCCTCGTGATCACGTGGCTGGGAGCTGAGGCTCACTGACACTGTCCAGCATCATGAGAGAGTGTGGCACTGAATATTGCTACCCTGGGAAAAGATCAGGATTCAAAATTGGAAATATGATTTCTACTGAAAGTGTATCACTTTCACACCACTGTAAAGTCGAAAAATTGTAAGTCAAACCCTCGTAAGTCTGAGACTGTCTGTACCAGTTTTAGGACACAGAGATAGAACTGGCTCAGAGTTTACAACTCTTGTTATTACAAACTCTAGAATATATTGGGGGAAAATCACCTAATCAGTCTTTGCAAGCAAACACTTTCTTTGATATAATAAACCACTTCAGAATTGCATTTAACATAATCCATATTACACCTTCCTTACGCCAGAGCCTCAACTTGGGTCTCAAGAACAATGTTTTATTTTTTAAAAAACTGAACTAGCATACTGAAAGTCTTAGGAATGGTTTAAATATCTATCTTGTATAAAACATTGGTGTAAGAATATTAACTGAAGACTTAAATCTGTCATAGGGAAAGGGGAGGAAGAAGAGAAGTATGTTTTGAATGTAATTATCATCCAGACTCTGTGTGTCAGATGACACATAACATTCATTATCCCATTAGACTAAAGACGATACTTCTTTTAGATGCAATTTAAACATTTTCATTTCTTTGGTTACCAACAAGGCTGAGAATCTCTCCCCAAGTCAGCTTGTTTGTAACATTTCCCATTTTGTGATCTACATGTTCATCTCCTTTGTGATCTACACGTTCATCCCCTTTGCCCATTTATCTTTTCTTTAAAAATTGTTTTTGTGATAAGATACCCACCACATAGAATGTATCACCTTCACCATCACCAAGTACACAGCTCTGTGGCATTAAGTACATTCACATTGTTCTGCAACCAACACCACCATCCATCTCTAGAACTTCTTCCTCTTTCCAAACTGAAACTTCGTACCCACTGAACACTAACTCCTATTCTCTCCCGCCCTTGCAACCACCATTCTTTTCCCCATCTCTATGAACTTGACTACTCTAAAAACCTCATGTGAGTGGCATCGTACAGTATGCGTCCTTTGTGACTGGCTTATTTCACTTAGCATTTTCCAGGCCCACTTTGTAGCATGGGTCAGAATTTCCCTTCTTTTTAAAGCTGAATAATATTCTATTGTTTGTATATACTACATTTTGTTAATCCATTCATCCATTGATGGACACTTGGGTTGTTTCCATCTTTTGACTATTGTAAAAAAGTGCTGTTATGAACATGGGTTCCAATTTTCCTACATCCTCACTGACACTTGTTATTTTGTGGGTTTTTTTTTTTTTTTTGATAATAGCCATCCTAATGAGCGTGAAGTCAACTTATTTAAAACTTCAGGATTTCTTATTGATTTGTAAGAAATACTACAAAATAAAGAGATTAATTCTTGTTTATCTCTAGCTAATCTCTTCCAGCCTGTTCACCTTTTTATTTAGTTATGCATTTTATTTACAGAGCAATATTAATCTGGTTACTTGTTACCCATTTTTGATATTGTCTTTCTTCAGCATGTTGCTGTGATAAGAAATGTTGAAAAGATGATCGCTAATGTTTACACCTAATAGAAGGTTTTCATTGCCTATTTTTTTCTTTTGGTAGTGCTGGTATATGAAAGAGTGTGACAGATAAACTTTCGGGACAACTCTTAAAAGAGTAACTCATTTTATACAGTTGTAATCTTGAATAGATACATGTGAATTCATTTTTGTGAACTGAATCATACTGGGTAAACTAGGAAGTAAAATAATTCAAGCAAACTCTTTATCTAGGTAAGCAATAATCCATAATTAATGTTTTATTTGCTTAGGACAGGACAGGACTGTAGGTGTAGTATATCTATCACATGGTAGTTAAGCCTGTTCCTTCCCTCTTGATAACCAAATACCTTCCCTTAACTGAAGGTTAATTTTACCTAGTCAAGAATTAACAAAATGGCCACATACATGAGAATGAGAATTCATAAATAGTAATGTTGGAATCCCCCAATTAACTTCTTACGCATACTTGAATTGAATGAACTTTAATTCACTGTGGTCTTATGGTAGGCAGAGTTCTAAGATGATCTGCCATGACCTATATACCTTTGTATAATCCCCATCATTTGAGTGTGACTGGGGACCTGTAATTTGTAACCAATGGAATATGGCAAAGGTGAAGGTATGCTGCAGATGTAATTAAAGTCTCTAATCAGTTGATTTTAAGTTAGTCAAAAGCCTGATGATCCTGAATGGACCTGACCTAATTAGGTGAGACTTTTAAAAGAGCATCTAGAGATCAGAGACTCTCACTGTTGCTAGATTTGAAGAAGTAGGCTGCCATGAATTCTACAGCTGCAGGCAATGAATTCTACCAACAACCTAAGGGAGTTTGGAAGCAGGTCCTTCCCTAGTTGAGCCTCCAGATGAGAATGCAGTCCACCTGATATCTTGATTTCAGCCGTATGAGATGCTGAGCAGAAGCCCTGGCTAAGTTGTGCCTGGACTCCTGATTCACAGAAACAGACATAGTAATTCTGTGTTGTTTTAAGCTGCTAGATTTGTGGTAATTTGTTATGCAGCACTGGAAAATCACTACAGGTCTCAATGTAGTACAACAATCTAAGGAAAGGTAGTAAGTGTGATATAGTAGCATCATCCCTATCAAGGGCAGGCAGTGGGGCCAAGTTGGGAGCCAACAGCAGTCCTTTCATTCTCCCAGGTTTCTGAGTAAAGAAAGAGGAACTCTGCATGTCTCTGCTGTTCAGTAACTCACCCATGAAATCCATAAGCCTGGGTACTCTTTCTTCGATAGTTTCAGTTCTCAACACAAAAAGAAGGACTGGACAACTTTTTTGTTTTTGTTTTTGTTTTGTGGTATGCAGGCCTCTCACTGTTGTGGCCTCTCCCGTTGTGGAGCACAGGCTCCGGACGTGCAGGCTCAGCGGCCATGGTGCACGGGCCCAGCCGCTCCGCGGCATGTGGGATCTTCCCGGACGGGGGCACGAAGCCGTGTCCCCTGCATCGGCAGGTGGACTCTCAACCACTGCGCCACCAGGGAAGCCCTGGACAACTTTTTTGATCCTCTTCAGTCATAAGACATAATCACCATCACTGACCCATAGCCTAAGGCTATCACTGCTTCCTAAATTACATCTGGTTGCATAATAGACAGTTACCATAACAGAACTTTCCTTCTGAATAAACTGAACAGCTCCCCTGGAAAATGTGTCATGAAGATGGAGAAAGTATGCATTGTTGAAGGGGAAACTGTGCAGAAAGATTAAATGGTTCTCCCAAGGTCAAATCAGGAATAGGACTGCAACCTTGGGTTCCTAGGGGAAGTCGAACATTAAACAGAAAGCAGGGAGACTAATCCTCTTTCACTTTTGGAAGCCTGACTGTTAACTTCATCCCACCCCTGACTTTTAACTGCTAGTCCTCAGCATCCTACCAGATTACATACATTTTGACGATAGGAATTAGCAAAATAAAGCTTCAGATATATTTTTTTTTTCTTCTTTTTTTTGCGGTACGCGGGCCTCTCACCGTCACGGAGCATAGGCTCGGGACACGCAGGCCCAGCGGCCATGACTCACGGGCCCAGCCGCTCCTCGGCACGTGGGATCCTCCCAGACCAGGGCACAAACCCGTGTCCCCTGCATTGGCAGGCGGACTCTCAACCACTGCACCACCAGGGAAGCCCCCAGATATTTTTTAACTGAATGACTCAATCAAAATATACGGGCACTCTAGGGAAAATGGTCCAGGTTGGGTCAGTCCAGAGAACTCTGAGAGATACCAGGGGATTTTTAGGTGCTCAAATCATCTAGTTCTATCTCATGCTCACCAGAAAGCAGAGATACTCAGAGAGGTAGGGTGAAATTCATCAGAATCACCCAAGAAGCTTGTTTACAATGGAGATTTTGGGGTGTACCCCGAGATTCTACTTTAGAAGGTTTGGGGTGGGCCTAGGGATCTGCATTTTAACTATCACCCCAAATGAGTCTGATGCAGGTAGGCTCCACTAGCAGAGAGACATCAATTGGATTAGAAATAAGATATCTACATTGGCTATTTGTTTCCCTTTTTTGAATTTTATTTATTTTTTTATACAGCAGGTTCTTATTAGTTATCCATTTTATACATATTAGTGTATATATATCAATCCCAATCTCCCAATTCATCACACTACATTGGTTATTTGTACCAGTGTTTTGTGTGCTTGCAAAAATTTCAAAACTCCTTATAAACAAGACAGCATTGCTAATAAGGAAATTGAGGAATAGTGTGGTTAAATAAATTGCCCAATATTTACCATCAACTTGCTGTATGAGCCAAGAACAGGGAAAAAAAAAAAAAAGCAAAACAAAAGACAATCCTCTGAGGCTTTTCACACCCCCTCTCCCGCCCCATTCCATGTCCTAAGAAAACTCTAGCAGAAAATAACAGAAGGGCCCTTGGACTATGTTGACATTGGCAGCAAAAGCACATCCAGTTATTCAGTCTCAATAAAAGAACATTTTTCAAATCTTTCAAAGCCAGCCACACTAAGGCTATAATGAGTTTACCTCATTTTCATCTATGCAGCCAGAAACACTCAAGGAGGGCAGGTCTGAACTGGTCTTTGGGAAATCATGCTGGCATCAATATAAAGAAGATTTAAAAGCCCTCCAGACATCTGGTGTGACTTAATAGATCTCTTGGTGCCTTCTGGATTCTTTAAATGTTAACCAGAAGGTCACATGCTCAACCCTCTTTTCTTTCCTATAGATAGACAAGTCAATTATCCAAATCCAATGAGCCCAAAGAATCACAATTACATCTAAAATTTCATCAATCAATTAACTGATAAATGTATTTCTGTGTGTGTGTATGTATTTATTAATTTATTCTCCATTTCCTCAGAGTGATTTTTCATAGCTTATAAGGACTCAAAATATGAGGCGAAGAAGAAATTACAATCAGGATTTTAAAGAGAGAGAGAGAGAGTGAGAGGTGAAAAGCATGGGCCTCATTTTATCTGGTAGATATAGCCCGAGAAATAAAATGTATGTAAATTGAATAAATTTTTAAAATTTGCATTATCATTTATAATGTGTTTTATCAGTACTCTCTTTCTTTTTGATTGGCAGTGGTGCCTAATCCTAATTTGTTTCCTTACTCCTATTCCCACCTTTTCATTAAGTAATTAATCAATCAAAACCAAATACTTATATACGTACAGCTGATTCACTTTGTTATAAAGCAGAAGCTAACACACCATTGTAAAGCAATTATACTCCAATAAAGATGTTAAAAAAAATACTTAAAAGCATTCTGGAAAATTCCTAAGGGATACTAGAGCTTATCACTTTTTAATGTCATGATTTCTTTGGAAATGTGAGCATTCCTGACCAAGTTTACCTGTCAAGTCCAAATTTTCCTCATCTGAGACAGGGCCTATAGGCTTCCCCACAGGGGAATCAGGTGCTCCCGCAGTCCTGTCGGCAGGGAAGGCTGGAGGGAGGAGCACAGTTGGCCTGGAGCTGGGCTATGAGGTAGGCAAAGAGGGACTCTCTTTGGGCTCTCAGGGCCCCCTAATCAGGGCCCACTGAGTGTTCAGGTAGCACCCAAGCACTTTCACCTGCAGACCCTCTTTTATTATGTCCTCCATTGAAGACCCCATATTCTGAAAGCTTGTCATTCCTATACAAAGTGCCCTGATGCACAAAAATTAATTTTTCAACTTACATTTCATTTATTCCTTCATTCATTGAACAAATACGTACTGAGGTCATACTGCATGCCAGACATTGAGCTGTCCCCTGGTAGATGAGGATGAATAGTCTGCTCTCTGCCCACAAGAAGTTTGCACTCTGACAGCAAAATATGCAGGCAAATGGGACCCACTAAAGGTTATGCAGTCTGTGCTCTGTACTAGGGGAACTGGCTGGGGCCAGTAGGCACTGTAATCCAGCCTACCTTTGGCTCTGCTCACCAACCCATAATCCCTAGCTCAGGGCTGCATTTCTCCAGAAAACTGTAAGAAACCTTTGTCTAATCCAAAAAATTCATATGGGCTCTCAGTGGCCCTGCACACAATGAGTTACAAGTCTGCTCTGCAGAGTCAGGAAAGGCTTTACAGAGGACACTATCTGTGCCAAGCCTCGAAGGATTTATAGGTGTGTAGGGTTTGTCTGGATTGGCAACAAGAAGGACGTTCCCAGCAGACTGCCCGGAAGTGTGAGGAAGCATTGCATCACCAGGAAACCTGAGAACTACAAGTGCTTGAGTGATAGGAGCCAAGGCTGGACGTGAAGCCAGAGAGGGAGGTAGGGTCACATCAGGAAGCGAGGTGTGCTCATGCAGAGACCTTTCCCATTTATTCCACGCATTAAAGGGAGCTAGTGACCGGGCGTGGAGCTTGATATGGCACAGGTGCCATTAAACACACCAGGGAACAGAGGAAAGGGGCACGGTAGATGATGAATTCGGAGCTTGCAATCAACATGAGAAATACAAAGTTACCAATCGCACGGAGTGATAAATTCAATGGACGTAATTCAGTGATTGTTTTGTTAGCCTAGATCGATTTATTAACACAAATAAAGGTATAACTTTTGTTATGATTTTAAAAAAATATTCATAATTTCTTTATGATCCCAATTAATACTTTCTTAGACCATGAGATTTAGGGCAGGAATTCTCACTAAGACTAGTTCACAAATATCTGGGTAACCCGTGGTGGCGCAGCACAACCCCGACCCTCACCAGGTGTTCAATAAATGTGAATCAATGGAAAGGAATTCTATGACACTTACTACGCCCACTACTCATGCGTCATATACCACTTGGTGGCGGTGATGTTGGTTATCTATTCATTTAAATATCTATTACTTCCTTCTCTGTGTTTTAAAGTCCACATGGACAGAGATCAATTTATGTCTCCCATAAAGTTTTGCATATAATAAATGCATAATGAGTATCTAAAGGCTTGTTGGAGGAATCTGATTTACTAACTAATTAATACCTTATTCTAAAGTCTCATTAGGTTGTCTTGGTTAAAATGCATCTGGATCTATAAATACAATGTGGAATGTTCCCACAGTGGGAATTCCTGCACGGGGGATAATTAACAGAAGAAAGTCTTCAAACTATGCCTGGTAATCAGGTCACTTCTCACCTGTGGATGCCCCCTGGGAATAGGTGAACAGTACATACGTTTCAAATGTAAGAATTTAAACCCAACAGAAGAAAACCCAGTAAGGAACTGTTCCAGAATGAGAACTCTTAGAAGCCCAAACAAAATATAAACACCCTGGGTGGATACAGCACATTTCTTGCACACCTAAGGACTGTAAAATGTCATGCCAGCTCTGAAGGCTAGGGATTAGGGCCAATAGTCAAAATAGCTGAACTTACTGAATAATGTGTCAGGCATCATTTTAAGCACTTTGTATATGTTATCTCACTTAATCTTCAAAACAACTTCGTAATGTAATTATCAGTACCAATCCCTATTGTTCAGATGAGGGCATAAAGATACAGAAGCGATTTTGGCATATCTTGTCTGGAGTGGTCCAGAGTCAGACCTGAAGTTTAAGAAGTCACTAAAAATACTGAGTACCAATTACGCATTACGACTCAGCACGAGGGGCAAAACCACATTCAATTCAAACAAGGTCCTTGTTCTCACGGGGTTAGATCCTAGAGGGGGAGATAGACAGTCAACAAGTAAACCAATCACTAAACACAACGACTGAACCGAAATAAGTCCTATAAAGGAATTAAGGTATGACAGAGTGGCAGGTACACTGGGGGCAGAAGCCTGGAGGGCCTTTCCGAGCACTGAGCTGAGTTCTTAGGGATGAGAAAGCCAGCCACGTGCAGAACCAGCAGAAAAGAGTTTGGGCAGCAATTTCCAGAGTCTTGAGGCAGAGTTAAGTCTGGCACATTTCCTCAAGAAGGAGGCTGGTGGCTGTAGCTGGCGGGGGGAGAGTGTATGTGTTGAGGTTAGAAGAGTAGGCCAGAGCAGGCCACCCACCTGGTAGTCCTTGGCAAGGAGTACGGATTTTACTCTAAGGCACTGGAGGGGATGAGCAGGGGAGGGAGGTGATCTGGAGATTTCAGAAGCTCACTCTGGTTGCTGACCACAGAATGAACTACAGGATGTACGAAGAGAAGCAGGTGTGTAGCCAGCAGGCTGCGGCAGTAGCCCCAGGGGAGAGGGGCTGCTGTAGTGGACTAGGGTGGTGGAAGGAAATGAGCCCAAACTAGTTTTTGGTCTTGAAGCCAAAGAGAAGGGGATCACCATTCCTTAACAGCTGCAATGTCTGTCACTCACAAACACACACTTTATGATTTATAGTTGTTGTGACTTGGACGACTCTATTCTGTTGGCAGCAGCAATGCAAACTACTTTCATTCCATTCAGTAATTACAAATTATTTCAGCAGTATTTTACATTCATCACTGGAGTCCTTTTTCAGGCAAAGTAGGTTTTACGATCATCTTACCCACTTCCCAAAGTAAAGACCAATCCAAAAGGTACAGCATATTTAAGGATTTTTAATAAGGTAATATTCCTAGTCATCACTGGTGTATTTTCATTAGCATGTGCTGAACCAATGGCAGAATACAGTAAAACCTTAAAATATTATTATAAGACAGTATAAATTGAGTAAGTGGAAAGAAAGGGAAAGGGTGGAAGAGGGCTTTGTATCAGAGATTAAATGATGGAGCAGACTGCCGTGGGACCAGCAGGTGGTGGGGAACTGGGAGACCAAGGGGGGACATCCCAAGGCAGGTACAATACGGAAAAGTGGTGGTGTCACCAAGCGATCCTCCCAGTGTCCATCGCTTGTTCTGGATTTTTTTTTAATTAAAGAAAGTGACACCAGCTCCTCAGTTACTTTCCAATTTCCAAGCTGATAGCTCCAGTAGACAATGCTCTCTGTACTAGAGGAGGAAAAGCTGAATTATTGATAACATTGTAAAGCAGTATTTAATGACATGGAAAGTTATTCATGATTAGTGATATGTGATAAACAAAAAGCAGGTCATAAACAGTATAGGCGCTATGATTGTATTTTGTTTTTAAATGTGTGTCTTGTGTGTGTTATGTTTGTAGAAATGAGTGGAGGCATGTTTAGAGATTATCTCAGTAGTGGACTTTATATATATATATATATATGTATACATGTATATTTTTATTATATACACATATTATTGTATTATATGTATTATATAAACAAATATTAAAAAATTTAAACTTCTTGGCACTTTTTGTGAAATATTTTCTTTACATAAGAATAAAAAGCAGAGTTTTAAAAATGAAAATAATGTCTAGCAATATAGGGGTAGGGGAGTGAGAGGTACAAACCATTATGTATAAGAGAAGCTACAAGGATGTATTGTACAACACTGGGAAACAGCCAATATTTTATAACAACTATAAATGGAGTGTAACTTTTAAAAATTGTGAATACTATATTGTACACCTGTAACACATACTATTGTATATCTACTGTACTTTAATTAAAACAATTTTTAATGAAAAATGTCTCATCTTTAAAAAATACCTTTATCTTTTTAAATTCTATTCCACTGGAAAAGCTGTCTCCCTGAAACATTTCACAATTAACTCTTGCTTCTTATTTTTTAATTTGGGTCAGCATTTCATTTGTAATAATCTCCAGATGCAGCCATTGTCAAAAATGAATGTTTCCTCCCTTTGGCAAAACCAACACTCCCCCATCACGACTGCGGCTCTCCAACTCCTCTGTCCCATCATCCTACTTGGCAAGAACCTCTGAGATGAACACATAAAGTCTATACCACCCTTGGAGAGAGGATTTGACCTGCATTTTCCTGCTGGCATGTTAGCAGCCTGTTTTTCGGAATGTTTAAGAGCAACTGCAGTAAAGTGAATTTACAGTCTCCTAAGTCCATCAGAGCACAAGGGACCGGAAATCTACAGAAATGCAAAATATAGAGCTAACTACCAACCATGAAGCAGAGGAAGTACAGTTATGTGTTCAGGCTAGAAGCCTCCACAGAGACACCCGTCTGCCTCCATCATTATTTATCATCTGGTCTCCAGTTACTTTATTACCACAAGACAGAAAAAAAAGAGCCATGGATTCAACTTGTACTGGCTTCAGAGACAACCCTATATACTTTAATACACTTCTTGGCCCACATTGTGAGTAGTGCTATTCACTGCTACCGCAGTGTGGGACTAGGAAATCTGAGAAAAGAATGAGACTCACATTTGCTTTCTTGAAAGGTTTAAAGGCCTTCAATCATCCGTTTCTAGAAAGACTAAGATGCCCTCCCTTCTGCGGGTACTACCTGCCCTCATCCTTTATAGCCACTTCCAAGTCTCCAGGGTACAGCCTCCCATGCCTGACACGAGATGATGCCAGACCTCTTAGGGAATACACTTTTTAAGTAAGAACAACATTCAACCATTTTGTCTCCAGTGTGTACAAATGTCACATTTTAAATGTTAAACATCATCTTGCTAATAAGAAAAAAGAAATACATTGGGGATGACCAGCTTGAGACAGACCAGTCCTTTAGTTCTGCAACTCAAACCTAGCCGGAAAGATGGCTTCAGTGTATCTGTTCTGACGGTGGGAAAAAATGGACTCAGTCATATAAAACCATCTTTTTAGACCACAGCCAATCTTACAGATCTTTTTCACACTTAAGTAACACCCCACATTTCATAAAGGGTGATGACAACGTTATCAGTAAAGAAATCACTTCTGGGCTTCCCTGGTGGCGCAGTGGTTGAGAGTCCGCCTGCCGATGCAGGGGACGCGGGTTCGTGCCCCAGTCTGGGAGGATCCCACATGCCGCGGAGTGGCTGGGCCCGTGAGCCATGGCCGCTGAGCCTGCGCATCCGGAGCCTGTGTTCTGCAGCGGGAGAGGCCACAGCAGTGGGAGGCCCACGTACCGCAAAAAAAAAAACCCCAAACAACAACAAAAAAACCCCCAAACAAACAAAAAGAAATCACTTCTGATAAAACTATATGGTCATGCATTGAAGTTCTCCTTTTGTGTTTTTCCTCCAAATGTACTTTTTTTGTGGAGCACATTTTAATAGTTTCAGCAGTATGGTGGCTCACAGAAGATTCACAATAAAAGGTTTAAAAGAACAAAGAGAACATACTGTCCCTAAGAACTTTCATACACATTATCTCACTCACTTGTCGCAAATACTCTTTGAGCACGGCATCGTTATTCCTACTCTTCAGAGGTGGATCAAGGCTCTTAGGATCACATTGCTAGTGTATCACAGGGCTTAGGTCTGCATTCATGCCTCCTAACAAGGCTCTATAAATTGATGAACTGTGAATTAGAATAGCCAAGTAGCTCTTTCTTCCTGCTGGACCTAAAAAGTCAGGGCTTGTTAGAGACAAGGTATGAAAATGGTCTGCTTGCCTAATGTGCCTCATATCATCTTTATGTATGGCTATTTTATAATCTAGGTAGAGCTAGGAATCTAGAACCTAGAGCCTTAGGTCATAATGCAGAAAGGAAGAAACAACAATGCCTGTTGCTCAACCATATGTATGCAACAATGTGAAGAAACCCACCATTTATGATGACTCAGCACACGAACTTCCTGGAGCTCCAGGCGGAAGCAGACAAGTGAATAGGGCCCGACCCCCAAGATTCTTCAGCAACCTGTTGGTGCTACTTATTGCTCCACTAAACCTAATATACCACCCCTTCCCTGGCCATTTAAAGATGGAGAAATGGAGGCCCAGAGATCAAGTGATCTTCTAGGTCCCGTTAGCTGGTGGCAGAGGTGGGCAAGAACCCAGGTGGTCTAACTCCCAACCCTGTGCTCTTTCCAATATGCTACAGCCTGACATATATTACAGACAATGGTGACAGAAATCATAATGGCAGCCACCATCGACTGGATGCTTACTCAGGGCAAGGGTCAGTAGTAAATGTTTTATATGAACGATTTCCCTTAATCTTCAGAATTACTAACCTACAAGGTAGATGAGGAAACAGAGGCTCAGAACAATTAGGCAACAACTCCAAGAGCCCACTGTGGGCAAGTAACAGAACTGGGATAGAGTCCAGTCTCTCTGAAGCTTAAGTTTGTTGTTTATACAAAATTGCCTTTCTCTGCTCATCAGGTTTGGTGAAAATTACAGTGATTAAATATGAACAGCTGATATATCGGCCTATGGTTACAGTTTATTCCGTCTACTTTATATAAGCAAGTCTTTACAAAAACAGATTTCAAGAGAAAGAACACAATTCATCTGTCCTTTCCTGCCTCTTTAATGCTAATCCTTGAGTTTCTCAGAAAAGTAAAAGGTCCTACTCAGATACTGTAAATCTGCTTTTGAGTTGCAAATTTGGTCTGAGGGGAAAAAAGCGTGATTCAGACATAAACAAAATAAAGTACTTCTTTAAATAATGAAATTAAAGTCTCTTACATTTGGAACACCAGGTAAGCCAGCTAATTACTTAGGTGTTTGGATGCAGTGCCTCTGTTCACAGACTGACATGCACCCAAAGCGACTGAAGAGGCTCAAGCAGCCCTGAGCTTGCTCTATTCATTGCTCTCTGTATCTGTATTTTCAGCATGCTTTTTTTCACATGTTGATGCTTAGAACGTTATTCTTAAGAACCAGTGTTGTGCAATTGCTAAGAAGACAGTCTTGTTAACACGTTTCTCAAAGTCACTTGTAAAGTTGTCCCTTGGTATCCCCAGGGCATTGGTTCCAGGGCTCCCTCAGGGAATATCAAAATCTCGGATGCTCAAATATAAAATGGCATGTTATTTGAATATAATTTATGCACATCCTCCTGTATACTTTAAATCATCTCTAGATTGCTTGAAATACCTAATACAATGTAAATGTATGTAAATAGTTGCCATAACACAGCAAAATTCAAGTTTTGCTTTTTGGAACTTTCTGGAACCCCCCCTCCCCCCCCTCCGTACGCGGGCCTCTCACTGTTGTGGCCTCTCCCGTTGCAGAGCACAGGCTCCGGACGCGCAGGCTCAGCGGCCATGGCTCACGGGCTCAGCCGCTCTGCGGCATGTGGGATCTTCCAGGACTGGGTCACGAACCTGTGTCCCCTACATCGGCAGGCGGACTCTCAACCACTGCACCACCAGGGAAGCCCTCTAGAAATTTTTTTAAAAAATATTTTTGACCTGTAATTGGTTGAATCTGTGGTTGGTTGAATCCGCGGATACAGAGGGCTGACTGTACTTAAACAAACTCAGGATAACATCTTGAGGAAACTAGTATCACTTGGGAAGATTTAACCTCCCCAGATTGCAATTTCATTATTAGTAAAATGAGAGGCAATCCTTTTTACCTCAAAAATTCAATATATTACTGCTGACTAGATAAAGGAGTTCTGAAACCAACTGTTCTCTACTCCTCTTTTGTTCATTTGCTCTCTCCTTTTCTTTTGCTTCAGCTCCAGTTTGCTCCATTCCCCACAAAACACTTTTTTTTTTTACTCACAAAGACTGCCTTACTAGTCTCTTACATTTATTAGTAGCAGCAGAAAAGCAAATTTTTCCACTCCAAGGAAATGTATCATCTTATTACAAATGAGAGTACAATGCAGAAATCATTCCCAGGGAGGTAAGGCATGTATGATAGAGACTGAAGAGGCACAGAGCACAATTACATGATTTAATGTTCCTTAGGAACCACAATGGTCGTTTTTAGTGAAGGGATTCTAAATAGTTACCAATGATAAACTTAAAACTAGAGCTTCTGGAAACGTAAATTAGAGCCACAATCATAAGAAGCCACAAGTATGATGACCAATGTTGCTTTTCCTATTGCTAACAAGTGCTTTGGTTCTGTTGCGTTTTGTATTTTAAGATATGTACGTATGAATATACGCTATTGATACTATGTATAAAATAGATAACTAATGAGAATCTACTGCATAGCACAGGGAACTCTACTCAGTGCTCTGTGGTGGCCTAAATGGGAAGGAAATCCAGAAAAGAGGGGATATATGTATACGTATAGCTGATTCACTTTGCTGTACAGTAGAGAGTAACACAATATTGTAAAGCAACTATACTCCAATAAAAATAAAAAAAAGATATGTATGTATGTATTCCAAGTATGACCAGGAAGACCTTTTTTCCTTCATTTAAAAAGGTAATCTGAGGTAAATTCATTCTAAAAGTTTTTTCCACTCTCCCAAACTTTCAGCATAAAAATGGTAATAAATCAATATATATATATATACGCTAAAGGTCCTACCTAGAACACTGTAGTGACAGTAAAGAAGTATCTTCTACTTTACCTGGGAAGAGCGGTGATTTTCCCCCATTTCTCCACACAGAATCTTCTTGGGCCGTTACTCCCTCGGAGAGAAGCAAATCCTTCATAGGGAATGCTGGATGTGCCTGTAACAAACTATCAACCCAAGAAAACAGAAGGAGAAGGTGAAGCCAAGAGACCAGGCTCCAGGCAAGGTTGACATCGTTCATGTGCAGAGGTGCTGGGGAAGAGCAGCCTGCTGCTCACTGGTGGAAAAGCTCACAAGATAAAACTTTATAGACATAGAATAGCTGTAACACGAGAATTCTGGCAAAGAGCTGTAGAATACCAAGGAAGGACAGAGCATTATAAAGAGAAAGGGGATGCGGAGGATTTGTAGAAGATACAGCGTCCTGTACAGCTGACCAGCTTAGAAGCTCAAACCATGTATACTTCCCATTCGAGATTAATAAAGTGGGCGTATCGATGAACCTAAGTCAACTCAGCATTAGTCCCTGATCGAACTGAGGTGAATGAAAAACAAAGAGAACTTCTCGTCCTGCAAATTTGAGACCCAGATCTGTGATCCAAAGGAGCCAAGATCCAGCCTACTGGTAAGGCTTTGCCTGAGTGACCAAAAGGCTTCCTCATGTCTGATATTTCTTTAGCTGCAACCAACCAGCAATTGCCCTGTATAACTATAAACACCACAAGAAAATGAGTTAGTTTTCCCAGTATTCTTAAACTTCAATATTATCTCAAATTTGTGGAATGTTAGATGGAAGAAAAGAGAGGACTCTTTATCAAGGAACTGGGTCACTTCTTAAGGGACTGAAGATTATCTCCTTCAGTTGCCAGGGATGCTGGCCTGCAGAGTACCCAGGGACCTCTTGTGGAAGGGATCCAACTGCTGTAAAGGCAGACGCTGTTGCTGGGATTCTTGGATGGGAGTCGGTACTTCCTCACAACTCTAATGACATGCTTGGACTAGGTTGGGGATGTTCTGCATAGTGATGGAACCACAGACCCACACAGTCAGGAGAGTCTGAAGACAGTATATCCCGAATATGTAGATAAACCTAAATGTATTTACTGAGTATACTTAGCAGTTATTAAAAATTTGCAATTTCAAAAATAACTATATTAATGCATTAAAAAGATGAACTGATGGCATCTTACCTGTAACAACCTTAGTCGTTGTTCATTGTTGAATCTTTCCACTGCAGCCCAGAACCACCGAATTACAATATGATTGTCATGATATCCTATCAAAGCAATCATGAAAGCCCGTGTTACTTTGAGTTTTCTATCTTAAGTCACCACGACACTGGCAAGTCGACAAAAGACCCCCAGACATAAATCATCATCTTGGATTCGTTAAAGGTTATTTATAATTTAAGACCAAGGAATTACACTGTAAATGTGATCACATGAGTGTCAGAAGTTAAACAAAACACTAAATGAAACCAAGAAACCTCTGTTTCCATTTAGTGGTCACTAAATGAAGCTAGCGGAGGGAAGAAAACAAATGAGTTATTTTAACCATACCGTTTCTGAAAAATATAACTGCTGTTACTGGAAATGTTTAACCCTTTTGGTCATTTATTTAAGAAATAATTTTCTAGCGCTGCTATGCCAAGCAGTGTCCTAAGTTTGGGGGACAATGGCAAAGGAAATAGTCCCTCACAGGGCTTCTGGTAAAGGAGAGACATAAATCAAATAATTATTCAAATCAATATATAATTGCAAACCATTTTAAAACTATATATTATGTTCATATTTTAAAAGCAAATTACTTTTTATTAATAAAAAGGGAAAATAAGTTTATTACTTTAACTCCTTCAACAAATAAATCTCAATCATCAACCTAAATGTTACTTTTATTCCATACTTTACTAGAATTTAATAAAATGTCAAAAGTATCATCCCACAGGTGGATTGAGGAAGTAACTGTGGATTCTAAAACCTTCTGCCGAGAAAAATTAAGTTCAGAGAGAAGGTTGACGAGGATTAAGGCACAGTTAGTGATTCAAACCAATTAGCTGACATATTCAATGTATAGAGAGCTACTCTAATTCTGAGTCAGCAGCAGTTAAGTCCTAAATAGAAGGTAGGTAGAAACCATTTTCATTCAAATTTTTCCTCATATGTTTCCGTGGCTGTAGGATTTGGGGAGAATCTTGCCTTACTGTTTACCATTTGATCAGCGATGCCCTTGGAGAAGAAAGGGATCCAAATGAAGCGTAAATACAACTAGACTGGACACGGAGATGCATCGGCTCCTTGTCCTGCCTTTGGCAAAGACCAGCTGTTTGGTGCTGAGCAAATACTTTTCTAATCTATAAAATAAGTGCGTTGGCTCTTTATAGCTTTAAAGTTTTCTGACCCTTTGAATCAGCCCTTTTATGCCTCTCCTTTGCTGTCTGTGCCAAACCATTTGGAGAAGGAGGAGGAGTGAAAATGTCTCATCCTATTCTCTAGAAACAGCTGCCCTGTGAACATATGGCAAATGGCAGCAAAGCCGCCCCTTCATTCAGTGCCAAGTAGCTGGGTTAGCAAACATGGCAGCTGGGCATGTCGCCATTTTCCTGCCCCCTCCCCCCAGCCCTCTCCTCTCAAGGATTTCACTTGATAAGACTGACAATAACCATAGAAATAGGTACTCGATTAGTCATATACAGTGAATAAAAGTCTATACTGTGTAAATACAAAACTGGCTGACTTGATGAATGGCATTGCTATTAGAATCTCCTGGGGTTTGGGGACGGGGGGGGGGGAGGAATGAGCTAATAGCATTTATGGTAAGATGTAAGTTATGTAGCATGTTGGAGAAACTGTGTTCTAGTTAGTGAAAATAGTTAAAAAAGTTATAATAGCCAAGGTCATATTTGGATTATACACGGGGCCAATTGGAAAAGAGTTATTACAGCAACTGGACTTCAGAAATAGCAGCAATGGACACTGCAGTTTAATATCATCTTTCAGAGAAAATGGACGGGCAAGGCCAGCCCAGGGCAACAGTGATGGGCTGGAAGAGCCAAGCAGAGGCCAAAACAAAAGCAACTGAGCCAACGTTAAGGTATTTTTTCTACTCCAAACTTTTTAATTGTTTTTTTTTAAATCTTTGTTTCAATTTACAGATAATTGGAGAACTGCTCAGCTCTCATTTTAGTCTAAGTGATTAATTCAGTGACTTAAAGATTGTATTCTTCACTCTCCAAGTTCAGAACCACTGCTAACCTCTTACATTCTGACTTCAAAAACAAAAACAAAAACCAACTGTCATTTGTCACGACTTTCTGAACACTTTATAGCACTACAATAAATTTCAGAAAATGTATTCTTTCTTTGATTAAAAGTATGGCATAAAACTTTAACTCTGGGTTAGCATCAGGTCCCTTTCCATGCGTCTTGATTCAGCAAATGTCACAGGCTTCGATGCCAATTACTAATTGAAAAGTTGTATTGATCTACAGAAGTGCGAGTCCTAAAACTTCCCATTTGGTGACGTGTGTAGTTTTTAACTAACCTTACAGCAGTTTCCTTTTCAGTTGAACTTAATGCTTGAATTTTAGAAGGGCTTGTTCAAGAAACTTGAAATCTGAGAACCATATCTTACTCCATTCATGTGTTTCAACTGTGAATTACAACTGGTAAGCAGTTCAAGTGAAATGTAGAAAAACTGTGTTTGTTCATTAAGAAGCTCAGAGGGTATGCCTCTTCAGGTTTGAGGATGAAGGCAGAATAGGTGGAATTTGACCAGCTGGGTATGAGCTCCCTGGTGCTTCACTAACACCACCATAAAACCATTAATTGATGTTCCTATGGCCACATTCCTTCACTAACAATTAAGAGTTACGACATCCTTAGATGGTGTGTAAACAGCTCTCCTTCCACTTGACAGATGAGGTAGCTAGGGAAAGAAGGGCATGTACCTTGCCCAAGGTCTCAAAGGAGCCTGCATCAGACCTATGATTAGAGTGCAAGTGCCCCTGTCTGTCCTGGATCCAGGCCAACGTGCCAAACCGCTTGCTTCCCTCTAATCTGAAACTTTAAATCCAGCCATCTATAAGTCAAATTTCACCTCCTCTATATTCTGTGTTGTTCCTCCAATCACTTAGGTCTATTTCAGCTGTGCCTGCGATGACCAGTTCTAGTTCTCTCGCATCAAAAACAGATACCAGCCTGGCATCCACGACCTGTGGAATAAAAAAAATATAGGACATGGCTTAAGAACCTGGAGAAGCCTCAGCTATAATTAAGCCTCATCAGAAAAGGAGGGCACAGGGAGTGTTGGGAATACTATGGATGTATTCTGTGGAGGCGCTTTAAAACATGTAAAGCTCTCTATAAATATATTTTTAGTACAAGGTTGATGAGGTTTTCAACAGAATTTTTGTTTTATAATTGGTCACTGATTAATCCAGTTTTTTTTTCTCTTTGGGAGAAGATCTAGTGCTCCAGTCACTTTCACAGTTTATTTTTATTTTAGCTATGGCTTTTTCACAGAAGAAGTCATATGGAATACTTGTTACAACTCATTCTGACCCTCAGATACGATCATTTCACATATCAGGCATGAGATCTGATTACACATATCTAAGCATGAGTAAAATGCGTGACTTAAATGTTATTAGTGGTCATTAAATCGTCAAATGCTATTTGAATGCAGGTCATTTTATTTCAGTGATTTCTTGTAACAGGGCAATAAGCTTTTTTTGTGTTCTTAAAACACACAGGAAAAATTGTTGAAGTGTTTGAACTGAAATAGCAACGGTAAATATACCAAAGAGAAATGGAAATATTGCACACATATGAAGTACAGTGAAGTGGACCAAGGTATTGCTGACATCAGACTGAGAACCCCACTCCTGCTGATTGTCTTTACCTCATAAAAGCCACGCACTAAGCTCTCTGTTTGCTGCACGACACCCCTCTCAATCCTCCATTTCACCATCCTCTCGATGTACTCCTTCTTGTTCTTCTCGGTGACTGGGATGTTAGCACCCCCTGGTTTTAACTCTCGTTCGGTAATCTGCGATTAAAAAACAAAAGGACTGACCATAAAGCAATACTCTTGATGTTGTAAGACCACTGCTACCAATGAGCTGGAATCAGCCAGCTACCTGTCTCTGCCCTGGCCCGGGTACATCCCACAGGCAGAGTGTGTGGCACCAGCACAGAGCCCAGGCACCCACTGATGCTCAGGGAAAGCTAAGTAATGAGCAGACGTCTGAGAGCCTCAGTGGTTGAAAATGTATGTGTTGTGGGGCTTCCCTGGTGGCGCAGTGGTTGAGAGTCCGCCTGCTGATGCAGGGGACGCGGGTTCGTGCCCCGGTCTAGGAAGATCCCACATGCCGTGGAGCGGCTGGGCCCGTGAGCCATGGCCGCTGAGCCTGCGCATCCGGAGCCTGTGCTCTGCAACGGGAGAGGCCACAACAGTGAGAGGCCCGCATATCGCAAAAAATATATATATATGTGTTGCAAGGTTAAGCTTTAAATCCTGATTAAACAAATAAGTCTTTTAAATGGAAACAAAAGGGCTCCAGATTCTGTCCCACTGCTATTTGAATGTTTGACAAAAAGACATTTTCACAAATTCCTTTAGGATTCACAATCAACTACATATAGAAAGCCAATATTTAGGTAAACGTTTACCTTAAGGAAGCAGAATTACATTCAAGCGAATGTTAAACTGAGAACTTCTTTTCCAAAATATGAAATTCAGGAGACCAGCCAAGTATTAATGTTTAACTAAGAATATTAATTATGAATTAGCATATAATTTCTGAAAATCTTTTGACCAACTCTTCTACCAACTTTTTAAAAAAACAATATGTTTCCAAACCTTCACCAAAATATTATTTACTTTCCCTCAGCTTCAAAACAATCCATTTCAGGGCTTCCCTGGTGGTGCAGTGGTTGAGAGTCCACCTGCCGATGCAGGGGACACGGGTTCGTGCCCCGGTCCAGGAAGATCCCACATGCCGCGCAGCGGCTGGGCCCGTGAGCCATGGCCACTGAGCCTGCGCGTCCAGAGCCTGTGCTCCACAACGGGAGAGGCCGCAACAGTGAGAGGCCCGCGTACCGCAAAAAAAAAAAAAAAAAAAAAAAACAATCCATTTCAGTTGTTAAACATGAATGAGAGGTAAGTACAAGGGCCAATTAAATAATTTAATATTCAACTCTGGGGTAGCATGGATATTTAAAAACTGTATTTGGTACAAGGCACATTCTAATATCTTATGAGGATATTTTAGTTGGAAATAAAAAGATTGTTTACAACATACAAATAGTGCAGTCTACAAATTAGAAAATTTTAATCTGAAGTCGGCATTAGAATAACCTTTATAACCAAGAATATTGTAACTGTACATAAACCTGGGTTTAAACCACCCAACCAACCACAAATAAATAAGCATCTGATCTTAGGCCACTGAATTAATTCTTCACCAACCAATAGCCTTCAATTACCACACTTAGTCACCAGTTATTACACACACAGACCTGCCCAAAAACTTCTTCGTTCACAGTGAACGTGAGGTCCAGGATGTCATGGATGTCATTGTCTTTCATCCACTGCAGGCTCTGGTGAAATTCTTCATCAAGGTATTCTAGATCACTCAGGTCACAGAGACTAAGATGATAAACAGAAAAAAAAAATGTAGTCATGGCTATTAGCAAAAACCCAGAGTTGTGAGGAAAGAAACTAAGAAATAATGACAAGAACAAGATCAACTAAAACAGGCAGTGATTTCTGGAATGTTCTTCGTCAAAGTTAGTAACCAAACCAGTGAAATAATTCAGAAATATGACATAAAATTGAAAAATTCTGATATATAAAATGCCTTAGGAATCACTCAGTTTGTTTTGTCTTTTAAGACACAGAACTGGAGGTGCAAAGAGTGGCTGCCGTTTGCACAGTCACCCACGATTAACGCCAGAGCTGGAAATGGAACTCGAGCTGACCACTTGGGTTCAGTATTCTTTGGCTATGTTATACAATCTTAAATTATCATTCTCCTAATTAGAAATTCTTCATATGTTTCTATACTGTACTTTAACTTTTTTTTTAAAAGACTAGATTCTGTGATCCACATTCACATACGTCCCTTTTTTCTTCATGGTTCTTATTCTTTCTGTGATTCTGAAAACTGAAAGCTACAGAATTGCTCTACAATTATAATGGTTTTCTAAGAGAAGATCTACATGAAGTGGAGTTACTATTATATGACCCTGTTGTAAGATGGTAGCAATTGATTTGCTTTAGTTGTCTTGAAACTTCCTCCCATCAGCCCAATTTCAAAGACCATTTTGTTTAGTTCAGTCTACACATGTATTAGGCATCAAGTATGTGCCAAGTATCTTAATAGCTACTTGATAAACAGTTACTGCCCTCAAGGAGCTAATGGTCTAGTGGGAGAGACAGGGACACAAATAGATAAGTTAACGTAAGGTGATAAGTGATAGCCTAGGGTGGGTAACACTTATTATTAGTGCACTTCTTTATATGTACATTACACTTCAGTTAAAAAAAAAAAAGATAAGGTAGATATAGGGACCTCCCACAGCAAACATGCAAAGCATTTACTTTGACCTGGAGATTTAGAAGAAGCCTGTTGGAGCAGATGATACCTATATTAAAGTTTGCAGGATGTTTCAAGCTAGAGAGGTAAAGGGGAATGGATGAAAAGGAGAAGAAGGGGAAAAAGAGAGACAGGAGAAGAAGACAACCTGAACAAAGCACAAAGGGATGGAGTATACAGATTTTCCAAGCATACTGGCAGCACCAGAGTTAACCACAAGACATAATGTCTAGAGAATGAGGCTGGAAAGGTAGCTGGGAGCAGGTCTGAACGTCATTCTAAGGAGCTTGGTGATTCAGAACTACTGAAAGGTTTTAAAACAGGGAATGACATGGTGAGACATGAGATGTGACTTTAAATTGTTCTTCTGGAAGTGGCAGTGTTGAGGATTACTTAAAATTGGGGGGGGGGGCGGTAATCATTGGGTGGAAACCAATTAATAGATCACTACAGTAATCTGGCCAAAATAAGATAAGGATTTTAATTAGGGCACAGCTATTAGGGTAGAGAAGATGAATTTAAGAATTATTTAGGAGGTGAATGTGGAAATTAATAAATGGTTTTACTGGGTAGTATAAAGAAGTATATCTAAAACAGGATGGCAAATGAACTCAAGTTACAAGACAACTCTGATTCATTGGCAGTCTTGAGGGCCAAAAGTTGAAAAATTCCTGAGGCCACAACGAGTTCAGCAGGAAAAAGTACCTAAATGATTTGTGACCTGTACCATGGGAATGGGGTGGGAGGTGGGGAAGAGAAGAAATTGTGCTGTGTATTCACCATCTCTGTTTGAGGATGACGCCCAATTTCTGACCAGAGTGACTTGAGAATGTTGGCACCTTGATCTGTGACTGGGCATATAAGGGAGAAGGTACATTTTTAGGTCAGGAGAAATTGATGAGTCTAGTTTTAACCATGTTGATTCTGAGGTGCCTGTGAGACATACAAGAGGAGATATTCAGTGGAATGTTGACCACTTGAGCCTACGACTCAAGGGAGATCATGTCTGTGGGTGCGGATTGGAGAGTAGATGAGACAGGTAAAGAGATAGCCCATGAGAGCACACAGAGAGAGGAAAGCAAGGGGACAAGAATGGAAGCTTCAGGAACATCAAGGTTTAAGGGCAAGTCAGGACATCCACAAAGGAGGCATAAAAGTGAAAGGAGAACCAGGAGAGCACAGTGTCACATAGGCCAGTGAAGGAAGAACGCAAGAGAAATGGGTGGTGGGGTTGGGAGGGGTCAACAGTATCAAAAGCAGCAGAATGGTCTATTAAGATAAAGACTAAAAAACATTCTTTAAAAGCTTCCATAGGTTATTGGTGGGAAAAAAAGCCAGGCTAAAATGTGTTGAGGGTGTGTCAACAGTCAGTGTAGACTACTCTTTCAGGAAGCTTAAATGGAAAATGAGAGATAAGGCAATGAAATGGGAAGGTGCAAATGGGCCAGAAGAACCAGAGAGGCAGAAGTCAGTGTCCAGGTGCCCAGGACTTCATCGGTCCATATACCAAAAGGGAGGATGGCAAAGGTCTTCCTACTGACCCTCTTTAAGAACTATTAGAAATACTTTGCTTTCAATTGAGCTCTAGGCTTCCATTTTGACAGAAAGCAGATACATGGCCTTGGTTAAGGAATGAGCTGGTCAGAGCCATGCAATCATTCTGTGTTTTCTCATTGCAAGTTTGAGCTACTACCCTCACAGATAGTTGCCTTCTTCTGTTCATCCTTGAAAATGACTACTGATTCTAGGACAGAAACTGTTTGCTCTACATTTCACAATAATTGCAATCTTTCATTGTGCTAACAATGAAGAAAAAATTCTGTGAATGCTAAATTTTCATCTGCCATCGTAAATGACTGTCTTGCATATAGAGAGATCTCAAGATAAATATGAGACTTTAAAAATATTGCACACCTCTAACAAACAAACACATTTAAAAAAAAAGAGAATGAAAATATGAACCAAGAATAAACAGTTGAAAGTTTGCATAAAGCAAAATGTAAAATGCATCTTGTGAAAGATGGGGGGCTGTGAGTCACCAAGACTAAGCCACAACTATTCTATTAATAATCGGCATTAATACCACAGGAATTCCAGCACTGTATTTGAAGTACAAGTGTTTTGAAGACACATGTGTAGCAACAAATGAGAATGAATTATTCAGAGTGGAGCAAAACTAAGCCTTTGGGAGCAAGACAGGAATAAAGGAACAGAAGCTGGAAAAATCCAGTAACCACTTTTGAAATTATATTAGTTGATTAGTTTCAGAAATCTAAATCACTATTAAGTAATAGATTTGAGATAGTGAGCCGATAAATGACATTGTCAAAAGACCCCTTTTGATAAAGGAAATATTACATGCTTTACATGCTAATTACATAAGCAATAAAAACACTCTTACATTCTGAGAAGAGCCTTATAAAAGGGCCGTGTGAAGAAGGCATCCAACAAATACTGGTGAATTAGTGCAAGACCAAGGATCCTACCACTGAACCGGAACCTGTGAAGGAAAAGCAGGAGATGGCTTACACATCATGGAGCAATTTCTTTCCTTTTTTTTTTTGCGGTACGCGGGCCTCTCACTGTTGTGGCCTCTCCCATTGCGGAGCACAGGCTCCGGACGCGCAGGCTCAGCGGCCATGGCTCACGGGCCCCACGTGGGATCTTCCCGGACCAGGGCACGAACCCGTGTCCCCTGCATCGGCAGGCGGACTCTCAACCACGGCGCCACCAGGGAAGCCCCATGGAGCAATTTCTGAACGGTTCAATTTGCTCTCAAGAATGCTTTCCAGCTCTAATCATCTAAGTTTGTCCATGAGAGTCTGTGTGCACTGCAGGCTGGGTCTTCATTAGGCTGATAGTCACATCTCCTTGTAGAAGAAATCTGTTTCACTCTGATGTTCAGAGAGATACTGCTCCACTTTCACCCCGTGTCAGTAATGTCCACCATGTAGCACCCTACATGGCCAACATGAATTTCCTGTTAGCATGGCAGTGAAATTTCCCTATATCACTTCCAAGAAATGTTGACAGAATGAGACCAGTGGTGGTGGGGAAAATGTTGTCCCCTTGTAGTTTGCTTGCATGAATATTAGCAGGATTTCTCTAATGCAAACCTAGTGGCAATTCCCTTTTGAGGAAAAGCCCAGTCTCAGAGTGAGAAAGTTCCTATTTCTGTTCTCTCTCAAACCCCTCTCTTGATAACTCACAATCCAAGAATTATGCATGTGTACATTTGAGGGAGTTTCCTCATGGGACATTCTGTTCTTTAAAATTTCAGTGCTCAATTCTATACTGAATCACTTCGGAAATTTTATTAAATATATCTGTCACGACTGGGTTTGCTGAGATGTACATGTATTTTCTTTTTCGGAAGTATTCAAGTTTCTAGCTCTTTGGAAGCCTGATGCCTTCCGAAAGCGTAAATCCACACTGAGGTCCATACTATTCATTTGTAATTTTAGTGTTAGGCAACCATTTTAAGATGAATGTCCAGCAGCTTTGTTTTTCTTTATCCACTTATGTTAGTATAGCTGCCATAGCTACTCTTAGGAGGACTCCAAATTGTAGTTAAACGGAAGTTAATTTGAAGAATAAGTCCTAAAACTTAATGCCCTCCACCCACCAATATTAACCTCATGACTCAAAGAAATTGTTTCCATGAGTCGTACTCATGTTCTCTTTTTTGTTACTATAGTGAAAATGAACAGGAACAAGCAAACAGGGGTTATAAAGATACTTCAAGTCTATAAATGCAGGCATGTAAAAATAAATGTCATAAAAAGAGTGCAATTCGGGATTTTCAGAATAAATAATTCCCAGATGGGAATCCTAGCCCAGTTTTCCTTGGTTTTGTGTGAGAAATTAGGAAAGGGGCAATTCCTGGCTACAAACTTGAACCAGTCACTAGGGTAAGGGGCCACTGCTGTGACTCCGCACTCCTGCCTGCCTGCCTGCCAGCATTCTCTTCCACCTCCCATTCCTCCAGGGCACCCCATCCTCCCGCCCTCCCTCCCCCTAGAACACCAACAGCCCAGCTGCTCTGCCCCTCCCCCAGTGTTAGCCACTTCCCCAAGGGCTGCTCCTTAAGCTGCCTGACCTCTGGGTCAGGACATTCTCCTACTCACCCCCACCTGCCCCCGTCAGATCTCAGAGTGGCCCAAAGCTGCAGAGAGGGATTTAGGGTCTTGCTGGGAACCTAACATCACCCGCAACTTTCCTTCAGTGGAAAAAACCTTTTGAATTCTACCCAACTCACTTAAAATTGGTCTTATGGAACATAATCTATTCCTAGCTTGGAGACTGCCTGTATATTAAATTTGACAACACAAACAGGAGTCAAATGAGACAGTTAACTGAAAATATGATTTTCTCCAAGGGAAAAAATGTTTAAAAAAGAAGTGTGGGTTCCTATAAAAACTAATATCACAGAAAATCAGCTGAAGAAAAGCGTTGGAGAAAAAAAAATACTTACCATTCATGGTGATTGTCTACAAAAGCAGACATGGGACTTATTTGTACTGTGTATGTGTCATTGGCTGAATATTCAAATAAGCCATAATATGGGTTAAAGAGTTCTCTGGATACCAGGAAGAAAAACTCTCTGGAAGGTCCACTGTAATCCAGCCTTTAAAAAATTCACAAAAAGAACAACCAGTTATTATCTTTTTCTATTTATTAGACACATTTTCTACAGTGCTCAACTTTCTACAGAATACTCCTTAGAAGTCTAATTATCCACACACCAGGATTGTCCAAAACACTGGACAGAATGATCATGATTCCTGATCTCAAACATGTTTTGACCCAAAATAACGTAATGGACATTTATATGGAGCATATCTAAAACTAAAGCTACATATCAGATAATGGATGAGATAGGCAGTATGCTAATAATTTGATTGTATAAATATGCAGAAAAAGGTAAATTGAAATGCCCAGAGCCAGGTTATGGGGAGAGAGAGTACAGTGGGAATGCTTTATTTAAGCAGGTTAAACCAGAGGGCATCAGCTACATACATCCATGGGACATGGAGTCCTCATGGATTTCTGAAACACTTTTAAATGGGAAGGAAAGAGACTTTAGGGGATTGGTGAGAGGGTATTACAGATACAAGACCTCCTAGGGAGATCAGAGGCAAAAGATGGAATGATAGGGTTCACGTGAAAACTTTAAATGATAAAATGCCACGGAAAACTATAAACAAGAAAAGTGAGGGTGTCTAAAGCTTCGTCGGTAAGGTATTTGGAGAAGAGGCTGAAACTCCAGCGCCTGAACTACAGTGTAAATTCCATTTTACTTACAAAGAAATCAGGGTCAAAGTAAATTTTGAGAAATTATTGTGTGAGGTTTGAGGAATGACAAGTGGCCAAAAATGCTGGAGCAAAAAACACAGCAAAGAGGAGTTTGCAATAAAGCAATTTGATATGCTCAATTTAAAATGAAAAATGTAAAGTACATCTACCCTATGATAAAAAGTTTACACAAGGGTTCAAAGACAGGAAGGAATTCTGAAGGGGGAATGAAAGCTACAGATAAGTTGGGGTGGTGGGATTTTATAAGACTTCCTTTGTTCACTCTATTTTTTTTCCTCTTATGGAATTTCCTCCAGTGGGCATTACTGTTTTGTTTTTTTTTTTTTTAATGACAAAGAAATCATCTGAGTCTTGGGTGGTGATGGGATTGTGTGATAGAGAAAAGCATCCTATTATAGGTAGAAGAGGGAGTTGGAATACTAGTAAGAAAAGTGAAATGGCTTTTATATGTCTTAGACAAGAGTTTAATAGAATTTACTTAGAACAGACCTCAGCTACCCACCTAACTACTTTCTCAATTTTTGCGATGCACGCACTGCCATTTCCTTAATATTTCTAGCTTTACTTGCTTTTCCAATGTAGCCTTGTCTTATACAATATTGATGGAATCATGATGTGCTAGCTTTATATCTTTTCTAATACACATTAAAAGAAACACATAAATATTAAAATAAAAAATGTCAGTCTATGGAATAGCTACAATCATGTCACACCTCACCAGTCCACACTGCACTTTAGGAGATATGAGTGCAGACTGACAAGAAACCTATGTGTACAGAAAAATGCAAACACAGCAGACGCTCAAGGCCAGAGAGGCCTTAAGGTGACATGACAGAACTGCCTTCTGGGGCAGCTGAATATACTGTGGCTGCCAGGAACTGTGGGACTATGCTCAGATCACCCTAGGGGGGCTCCCAAAGCAGCCCTCTGGCTGCCTGCCAGGTACAGTGACGCAGGCTACCCCTCTTGGTGCCGAGACCAAGGCAGCGTCTCGTGGCTTCCTTCCACTGTCCTCGTTGTGGTCTCTGACGCCACCAAGAACAAGTAGAATACTTTTTCCACTTGAACGTTCTTCACATACTTAGAGGTTTTCTTTCAACAAATATTTGAGTGCCTATTATGTTTTGGGTATTAATCTAGATGCTAAAGATGTAAATTTTTTTTCAAAAGTCATTTTCTACAAGAACTCTAAGTTCAGCAGTTTCCATATCCTTGGTCCCTGCCCCCTCCTCACTCATGAACACAGACACTTCTTTCAACCTCCTCTCAATGCAGGGTAGGGAATTCCCTCACCACACTGGTCCTCTGCTCTGGACAGTCTCCAGGTGTCAAAGTCTGACCTAAGGGGGCGGTGTCTATGCTGATCACAACACTCAAGGTGTGGTCTCGTTAACAAAAACTTAGAAAGGGCCCTTGACCTCTTTTCCTGGAACTTTTCCCCACTAATGCAGCTTAATGTCACTCTGCCTTGTGGGGCAGTCACTTGACTCTGTTGACTCATCATGAACTAGTCATCAGCTCAAACCTTTCACCTATGCTTCTTTAACCTAGGACTCTCCCATACTGTCTGCACGTTCACTGTATCTTTTTTGTTTTGTTTTTTTGCGGTACGCGGGCCTCTCACTGCTGTGGCCTCTCCCGTTGCGGAGCACAGGCTCCGGACGCACAGGTTCAGCGGCCATGGCTCACGGGCCCAGCCGCTCTGCGGCATGTGGGATCTTCCCGGACCGGGGCACGAACCTGTGTCCCCTGCATCAGCAGGCGGACTCTCAACCACTGCGCCACCAGGGAAGCCCCTCACTGTATCTTTTTAAAACCTAAGTGCTAGACGTTATAGTTTTCCTACTAAAATTCACTTTGTGAGACTGAGTTCGTGATTCCAGTCTGTCTACCTGGATCCCTGTGGGTGCAAAACATCTCTAAATTTCCTATCGATGGTGAATTTCAGACCCCTGTGTCTCTTCAGAAACAGAGAATGCCATCAATAGTATCTGAACAGTCATTTCGCCCATCCCCTCATTTCATTGAGAAGACTGGGGCTGAAGGAAATCACTGACTTGTATCAAATGAAAGCTGCAGTGGAGGATCCAGGTCTTGACACCGGTTTCCTGATCCCAAGCGTAATGTTCATTACTCCTTACAGCTCACCCTTCAATAAATTTTAAATGCTCATAAGCAAAACAATGTTGCTTATGGCAAACTATGGCCTGAGGGCCAAATCTGGCCCACCCTCTGGCTTTGTAAATAAAGTTTTATTGGAACACAGCCACGCCCATTTGTTTATGTGTTGTCTGGGGCTGCTTTCCTGTTAGGATGGCAGAGTTGAGTACGTGCAACAGGGAATGTATGGTCTGTAAAGCCTAAAATATTTACTATCTGGCCCTTTACAGAGAAAGTTTGTCAACCCCTGCTACAGAAGAAAGTAGGAGGAAAATGCTGCTTTATTAAAAAACCTGACTTACCCTAAACCCTCTTCTTTAGTGAGGATCACTTCAAGGCAAGATAAAATGACAACGATACCCTAGGGTGTATGCAACCTCCAGGAGAGCTGCACACACCCTAGGGTGAGACCGTGAGTGAGCCTTGGCCTGCGGGGTCCCTGCTCTGCAGAAACCTTCAGACACAATCAAGGCACACGAGGATAAGGGTCACAGACAG
Organism: Grampus griseus; assembly: GCF_964374135.1. Lineage (NCBI taxonomy): Eukaryota > Metazoa > Chordata > Mammalia > Artiodactyla > Delphinidae > Grampus > Grampus griseus. Next base: position 38,776,239 of record NC_139001.1, on the reverse strand, counting down.
CTGAAACATAAGCCAAACACTCTGTGAGTCAGTTTTCTTACAAAGAGACAACTGGTATAAGTAAAATGGGTTTTTAGCTGCTTAAAATTAAACAGTGGCATTCAGTTAGAAACAGCAGGTTTTCACTGAGCTTCAGCTCTCAGTGTTTTAATAATACCGCACTTAGCAGAGTGTCTTATAATTGTCTGCCTCCCACCAGACACACATCTAAACTGTAACCCTTTTGAGGGCAGGGACTATGTCTTTCTCATTTCTGGATCCTGAGTACTTAGCCTGATACATAGGAGGGGATCAGTTTATATTGTTGAATCACTGAGTGGAGCTGTCTGATGCTCTCTAAAGGAAATCAACATAATTTACATTGTTATTTCACATCTAGCGGAGTGAACAGTTTTGCACAAGTCTGCCTTATATTCAATGCATTAATAGGTCATGCCAGTCCTTAAGAGACAACCCGATTAGCAAACACTGTCAGAAATCGCTCAAGTGAATTATGCTTAGAAAGCTTGCTCCTTGTCTTTTCCAAGTCTAATATCTTCTAATATGGTAGAGTTTGTTAAAACAACAAAGATGGACCTCACTGATTGGTTCCTTTTTCATGATGATAACTAAATCTGGCTAAAGATACAATGAATGTCCCCTGAGGAGTTAAGTTGAAAAGTAAAACTCCTTTTTTTCCCAAGAGAGAACAAAGCTAGCAGCTCCTCTAGGAGGGAAATGTATCTTCCTCAACTGCTCAGGCTTTTATCTGCTGTTTTTTTAACTCTAGCAGCACTGATAGAGTCACTATAAAGCCAAGACAGTTTTCAAAGTTTGATTTGATTATAATCTGAAATTTAGAACCGCATATCTGAGGGCAGGTTGTTGACTACACATTACATATGTCTACCTAATTCAATAAGACGTGTCCCAGCAGGATACCTTACGCATGCGCTTCCTGTCTTAGCAACCTCTTCCATATAAATAGTTAATATGACTCATATCACAGGGCTCATTTGTTACATTCCTGTTCTGCCAGTTAGGTTGGTTCCACAGCTAAAGACTTGGCATGGAAATAATGAAACTCCGGACAACGGGTGTGTAGCCACACAACAGCTGCATCTGAGGCCATTTCGGAATAAGCACAGATGTCCTTAGGGTGGCAATGTCGTTCTGAGCCCCATGAAGTGCCGATGAGGCATTTTAAACACCATCCCGTTGCTGGGCTGACACCACCCGAGTTGTTAGTAGCAGCCAGTATTTGTTAAAATAAATAGTTTTATTCTCCTGTTCTTTATTTTCAACTAAAATTCACCAAGTATTCCAAAGGAAGTAGACTATAAAATGCAAGAGGATGGTGCCATTGGGAAGTCTCACTATCATTTCCTACAAGTTTTCTGGAAGACTCTGCTTTCTTACAAGTTGGTTCAGGCACAAATGGCCTACACACCTGATTCAGCCTCAGATACTTATAGCAGCAAGGCTTTGGTTCTTGAGCCATTGAAGAAGGCCTGATGGGTGAGTAAGGAATTTTGTGAGCCATCAGTGTGACAAAGTTATACCTGGGGATACCAAGCCAAAGCCTAGATACAGAAGCACCCTTCTCCAGCATGGTAGGGATCAGTTAGGTTATCCTGCAAGTGTCTCTTTTTAGAAGAAAACAAGCAGCACCATAAAGTTTCACTTGAAGCTTTACACATTGCTGAGGAATAAATGATCAAGCCCAGGACCCCAAACAACCTCTAGATCAGTCAGATGTTAACAGCTACTGGTTATTTTATAAGCAGGGACCCAAGAAAACCTTTCAGATCTCATCCTCCCTAGTTGCTTTCATCTGTCTAAGTAGAAATATCACAGGAAGAGCGCACCTGTTCTTAAACCCCCAAACTAAAACTGTTTGCACGCATCCCCTCCCTAGTCCAAGTGTGGCTTTGCAAGACAGATGACTAATGTCACATCAATGGCACCTTACATATAATGAACTCATTCTTTCCTAAAGAAAGGTGCCTTTTATAGAGCTGGCCATGGAGGAAAAAAAAGAGGCGAGGCAATCACAGTGTAAACATCCTCTCTTTATCCAGGCCATTATTTCCTGACTTGTTTTGGGTACTAAGAAGTGAATGTACACCTGAAACTAACACAATATTGTAAATCAACTGTACTTCAATTAAAAAAAAAATAAAAAGAAGTGAATGGCCCCAAATGTCCCATCAGAACACAACAGTCTGCCTAGCTAAGTTCTGACACCACACATTTAGAAGAAAATAATACACTAGAGAATATGCGGTATTCTACTGGCTCCCTTCCTAAAGAAGCAACTTCTAGGCGGACAGAAGCACAACAGAAAGAGGCAACTAGAGTACGCAATTTCCCACCACATTCAGTCAAGATGACTCAGTTTCCAAGCTCTTCCACCACTGCTGTCTTCTCCTCTTCCCCACTTTGGAAGAGCAGATAACCAAATTAAGTTGGGTAGAGATTTTAATGACTAGAACAAAACCTTCAGCGCTGACCAAATTAAATCACAGTGTTTTGCTTAGAAACCGTCTGCTTTTCAGAAAAAAGCCAAGCATAACATGAAGCATTATTTTAGCGAGATATAATAATTAGCTGTCAACTAGTATATTTACATTAATAGATTCTAGATTTATTTTTGTATTTTTAATTGAATACAGGCATCTCTACCATTCTGGGGTTAATTCTACCTCACATGGAATTTGTAGTCGTCCTGTAAATTTATGACTATAACATTTCCCATCATTTCTCTTGACTCAGCTCTTCCATTTCAGGAACAACCTATATATCATGTGTCAAGACCTACGCAAAGAAACATCTTAAAGCAGAGCTGCAGTCTCTGAGTGAATCTGCTAATTCACACCTTTTTGGAGGGCAGGCAGACGCATTATTCTTAAAAATAAATCCTTTTCTCTTTATGCCCCCTCTATTATAAATAAAGACCCTGATTATGACAGGTAGAAAATACAATCAGTGAGATGGTATCAATAAGAATTGCAAAGTATTATTCCCTCACAGATAACAAAGTTGACTTTAGCAACACAAAATAATACTCTATACATACCAATCAATACCTCTACTAATTCCTTCCACAGAATGAACTGTATCTCTATACTTATTACTCTCCTGACCTCAAGTGCAAAAGGAAGTATACACATACCAAAAATTACCCTGGTGGCAATCACTCATCAGACAGCAAAGAAATAAGAAAAGTTGTTCAGGGAAACATTCTCTAAATCTCCCCAAATCCTGACTCTATGCTTTCTTTAATAAATGTTCTATTTTAGATTAGTTTTTGATGTATAGAAAAGTTACAAAGACAGTAGGGAGAATTCTTATATACCTCACACTCAAGTTTCCCTCTTATCAACATCTTACATAAAGTACAGTACATTTGTTACAAAATGAACTGATATTGATAGATTATTAACTAAAACCTATACTTTAGTCAGATTTCTTTCGTTTTTGCTTAATGTCCCTTTACTGATCCAGGATCCCATTCAGGATACCACATTACATTTAATTGCCATGTTTCCTTAGGTTCATCTTGGCTGTGACAGTTTCTTAGATGCTTTTGGTTTTTGATGACCTTGACAGTTTTAAGGGGCACTGATAAGGTAATCTTGTAGAATGTTCCTCAATTTGGATTTATCTGATGTCTTCTCCTGATTAGACTGGTGTTACATGATTTTGGGAGGAAGACAGTAAAGTGTCATTCTCATCACATCATACCAAGGGTACATACTATCAACAGGATATATCACTGTTGATTTTAGATTTTAGCCTTGATCACCTGGCTGTGTGTTTGTCAGGCTTCTCCACTGTAGACTTAACTTCTTTCTCCCCCTTTCATACTGTATTATTTGGAAGAAAGTCACTATGTGCAACTCACAATTAAGGAGCAGGGAATTATGCAGAATTATTTGGAAATCTGCACAAATTTGTCTACTGTTATTTATTTATTTATTCAATTGTGTATTTATATCAGTACATAGATATTTATTTTATACTTTGGGGTTCTAATCCAATACTACTTTATTTTTTTGCTCCAATTATTCCACCTTTGACCACTGGCAGCTCTTTCAGTTGGTTCTTGTGTCCCTTTGACATCACTGTGAGCTGTCTGAGCTCCTCTATACTTTCTGGCACAAGATGCTTCAGGTGCTGTCTTGTATATTTCCTGCCCCAGTCCTAGAATCACCCATTTCTCCAAGGAGCCCTAGTCCCTTTTATTGAAGAGTGATATTGCAAGCCAACATCTGGGCACTAGGCATATACGTTTTTTAATACCTATTACTAGAGCTAGACATGAAGAACTTACAAAATGACACATTTTGAGGGCATTAAAATTAATGAAGGAAAAGTGACCAGAAAACTTTCAGCTCCATTTCACAATTCCATAGAAAAACCTAGGTAGCTTTTCTCTTTGGGTATTTATTATAATTCAGAAAGAAATGTTATGATCTTTAATTTTAATGTAGTAAGATGACAAAGGCTAAAATAACTTCTTAATTTTATGTTGTTTTGAGGTTTCAATTTTTTAGCAAGCATACTGCGTTAATCTTTCAAAATAGTATTATGTGTTCCCAATGCCTTAATAGCAAAATAAAGTCTATATCTAACAATCTATATGTATGATACTGACATGATAAAGCCATGAGACCAGAAGTTATCTGGCCCCATTCCAGTTTCAAAAAACCATATGCAGAGGGGCCTGATTAAGAGATTGTCCCTGAGGGCTGAGGTCACACCTCAAAATATCCTCCCTCTTATTTTCCTTCTAGGGTTACAGGAAGAAGACAAGAAATGGAGGCAGGAAACATTTGGACATTAGTGGCAATTAAATAAGGTTTCAGGCCCCACTCTGCCTGGGCCTCCTCCTAGGAATGGATGTCAGTCCAGACCATGGGGAGACAGCTTTAGGATGACCAAGCATGACAGCATCTGTTCTATTCAAACCTAAGTACCAGGGTTTCCAAAGACGCTTGCCTACATCTCTGAGATCTCAACAAACTGTGGTCCAACAAAGAAGAAAGGCAGCTGGAGTTCTGGGGGAGGAAAAGTATTCTCATCCAAACCAGACTAGTTATGTAAGGAAATACCTGGAATCCCATGCATACCTGTGATTAGGCTAAAAACATTTGCCTTCATTTTCAATTGCCCACCTGCATCTTTAAGGCAACTAACAAAAGCTAGAACCATTAAGGCTTGTCAGCAACAAAAGGCTCAAGTCTCAGGCAACCTTCCCAAACTTTGTCACATTATATTGTTTTCCCATGTAGTATTTTACTTTAATCTAGTCACAGCTGGGAGACTATACAACACTATATGTGACAAGAGAAGTTATCCGTCACTAGCTGGAATAGTGAAAAGATCCATGGGTAGGAAAAAATTCAGACAGATCAGAGTTCAGGAGTTTTGCCTAAATCCCAGTGCTGTTCTAAGAATCCTGGATGGAAGACAAGAGGCCTAATTTTAAATCTCAATTTTACTATTATCTAGTTCTACTAGCACATGTGAATTATTTTCTACTTTAAAAAAAATTTTTTTGCGGTACGCGGGCCTCTCACTGTTGTGGTCTCTCCCGTTGCGGAGCACAGGCTCTGGACGTGCAGGCTCAGCGGCCATGGCTCACGGGCCCAGCCGCTCCACGGCATGTGGGATCTTCCCAGACTGGGGCATGAACCCGTGTCCCCTGCATCGGCAGGCGGACTCTCAACCACTGTGCCACCAGGGAAGCCCTATTTTATACTTTGACAGCTCCATTTCATTAACCATAAACCAAATGGCTGAATTTGTTGAATATTATTGCTACGATTCCATAATCTAATATACTTTATTCCTGGGCAAGACTGAGAGAGGTAGCCTTAACATGATCCAAATCAACAGCAGTTAAGGAGTTAAAGAGAAGACAACCCGAGTTCAGACAATCACGCGGTATTTTTAAAATTCACTCTAGTGATGTCTACAAAGAAGGTGCTGAGACTCCAAACCTAAACCTGAAATGAGGAAAGAGTAAGGGGTCTAGGAGAGATGAGAGCTTTCATCTTCTCAAGAGTCATAAAACCACCGTTATGCCTATTTGAATGCAATAAACACCGTGTAGGAGTCTTTACTCATTCATTTCCTAACCCCTATCTCTATGAGCACACTCATGGAAGAGTCATACAAGGCTGGACTCTGTTTATGGCAGGTAGTTATTTTGGTAGGTGTGCCAAAGAAAGAGAAAAAGTGGGGACAGAGAAATAAGAACCAAGGCCCAAGAGATACTGCTGGGGAGATTTCCAGGTGGAACAGAAGGATTCTTCTTTTTTCCTCTTTTTCTATCTTTTTAAAATTGAAGTACAGTTGACATACAATATCATTTTAGTTGCAGGTATACAATGTAGTGATTCCATAATTTGATACATTGTTAGATGGCCACCACTGTGAGTCTAGTTACCATCTTGTCAGCATACAAAGTTATTACAATGCTATTGACTATATTCCCTTTGCTGTACATTACATCCTGTGACTTCTTTATTTTACAAATGGAAGTTTGCACCTCTTAATCCCCTTCTCCTATTTCGCCCATCCTGCATCCTCCCCACGCCCCCTACTCTCTAGCAAACACTAGTTTCTAATTCGTGATTCTGAAACTGAGCTTATTTAACAGGTGAAGTACGATTTACTTAGTATTCCTGTGCACATAACAAGATCATAGATGTTAAAATGCAATTCCTTGCTTTTTTTAAATCTCAAAGCCCATGTTTTGAATCCTCTTACACTGTTGGTGGGAATGTATATGGGTACAGCCACTATGGAAAACAGTATGAAGCTTCCTCAAAAACTAAAAATAGAGTTGCCATATGATCCAGCAATCCCACTCCTGGGCATATACCCAAACAAAACTCTAATTCAAAAAAGATACATGCACCCCTACGTTCATAGCAGCACTATTCACAATAGCCAAGGACGTGGAAACAACCTAAATGTCCTTCGACACATGAATGGATAGAGAAGATGTGGTACATATATACAATGGAATACTACTCAGCCATAAAAAAGAATGAAATGACGCCATTTGTAGCAACATGGATTGACCCAGAGATTATCATACTAAGTGAAGTAAGTCAGAAAGAGAAAGACAAATACTATATGATATCACTTATATGTGGAATCTAAAAGATGACAGAAATGAACATATCTACAAAACAGAAACAGACTCACGGACATAGAGACCAGACTTGTGGTTGCCAGGGTGGTGGGGGGTGAGGGGGAGGGAGGGATAGAGTGGGAGGAACTTGGGGTTAGCAGATGCAAACTATTATATAGAGGATGAATAAACAACAAGATCCTATTGTATAGCACAGGGAACTATATTCAATATCCTGTGATAAACCATAATGGAAAATAATTTTAAAAAGAATGTACATACATGTATAACTGAATCACTGTGCTGTACAGCAGAAATTAACACAACATTGTAAATCAACTATACTGCAATAAAACAAACAAACAAACAAACATGTTTTCCCTTTGAGAGAAAGAGTTACGGAGAGAAGAAACGAAACTAAGTTTCTGCTCTCAAAAATGATCTACAGTTAGAGCTTTTACCAAAGAATTTTTATGTCAAATGATTTAAAAATCAAAGGAAGCTTAAAAAAAAAAAAAACTGAAAGGTTTAAGTGTATGAGAACAGCATTTTCCGTCAGAAGGATTTCCTGTTTCAGGCAACCGCAGGGGACAGTGTGGGGAAACATCCTCCGGCAGCCACAGCCTGTGCTTCACAGGCCACTTCTCTGTGTTACTCACCCTTCCTCCCCAACAAATGTGACATACAGCTTATTTCTCTGCAGGTCTTTTCTGGAGTAGCCCATAATCTGATTAAAAGCATCTTCGAGCAAGTGATCTCTTCTGATAATTAACCTGTCCAGAAAAAGACAATTTGAAAAATACAGATTATTTCCTAATCTTTATCTTTCCAGAACTGGGCACTTGCCATTTAACTTCCACTTACCACAATTAATTAGGGGAAAAGTGGAGTGACTTACTATCATCGCTATCTGCAATAAAGCACACGTCTGTCTGTAACTCTTAATAGCATTAACAAAAGTTACAACAGAGAATCATTGGTAAATAGAGCACCCCACCTAAGACCTGTAAAACCAATGCAAGAGTCCTTTCTGAATGGTCACATCAATTTATCCCAGAAGGAAAACGATTACAAAACAACACACACACACAAAACATTTGTTTAGGAAAGGAAGAGCAACCCTAGGAGGTAATGTTTTAAGCCTGAATGCACTTAGGAATTCAATTCTTAAGTACCTAGAAAGATAACAGTGAGAACAAGAAGGACAAAAAAATTCTCAGTGTCCTCCAAAGCAGTGGAGTTTACTGTTGTGCTTAGTTTTTTTTTTTTTTTTTTTTTTTTGCGGTACGCGGGCCTCTCACTGTTGTGGCCTCTCCTGCTGCAGAGCACAGGCTCCGGACGCACAGGCTCAGCGGCCATGGCTCACGGGCCCAGCCGCTCCGCGGCATGTGGGATCTTCCCGGACCGGGGCACGAACCCATGTCCCCTGCATCGGCAGGCGGACTCTCAACCACTGCGCCACCAGGGAAGCCCTGTTGTCCTTAGTTTAACTTTAAAATTAAGTGAATCTTGAGATTCCCTAAGTGACAGATACAAATGAATGATACTGGTGGTTGATTAATCTACTTGTGACAATGAAAATTTAAGTCACCCTTAAACAGGTGTCAATTTTCCCTTAATGCAAATAGTAATGGAAAGGGAGATGATAGGGAGGCGGAAGGTATGAAAGCTTGATCAGCAAGACCTTAGTAAGTGAAGCTCTGAGAGGTACGGTGTTTGGGGCGGGTTGATGTTTTCGAGGGTGATGAAAGGGGAACCTGTGAGTTCAGATGAGCAAGCCCTGCATGGGGGGCAGTGAGCCGTGTGCCTGTTGGGCTGGGCAATTCTCTCACACACCCGGGTCCCGACGCTTCTGCAGTCAGACCCTCCCTCCTCTGTCCTCTCTCAAGTGGCATAGTGATCTCTAGTGGGGACATGGGACAGGGGTGGAGGTGGGGCTGAAGGGAGTATGGGTAAGTAGGAAGTTCAGATAATTCTAGGCCAAACAACAGGATGATGTTTCAATTTCCCCATTTAAAGGGAGGTGGATAAAGACAGGCAGAAACAACATTCATGACATATTCCGTTGGACAAGTTAAGCTTACTTCACAGAAGGAAACAGAGCTGAGCAGTAGTCCTACACTCAGGTCAGCCCAGGAGACAGTGACGTGCAATACAAGACACGGTGACAGCCTTATATCTAATGAATATGCGATATAAGTCAACCAAGAGGTACTTTTCAGGAGAACAAAATAAATCAGCTTTTAATTGCCTTATTTTTATGTGAAACATGGTCATCTCTTTCCTGTCTGTTTTAAAACCGTAAGTTTAATAGTGCTTAATTCAAGAACTATGTTTTAGATGATCCTGTAATTTACACGTGCCCAAATAATTACGCCGACTAAAACGAAGGCTGGTCATCCCTAATCAATCCATTTCCTACATTCCAAATTGCATCCCATCTTTTCGCCATCTACAAATCCTGGGGTTTGTATTATTTTGACTTACTTTAATTTCCCTGGGCCTTGTCCATATCCTTTAGTCTCTAACTTCCTGTAAAAGTTTCTTAGTTTGGCTTCAAAGTCTCGCTTGTAAGGGGCTGGAGCACGGGCATTGGCACGCTGAGTACCTACAACGAAGCACGAAGAGACAAGGGTGTGGATCTGTGCGATGTCCTTATGTTCATCACATCACCATGAAAAAGATTACCATGGGGCTGAGACCACAGTTCACAAGTAAAAGGAGGCAATACTGTTAGGTCCCTGCACTTTTCACCTCTCCAAGTCGAAGGCTATCACAGAGCTTAACCAGGATCTTAAGATGTCTTCTTTGTGGCCTTCAAATCCTGTTTGAAGAGTTACAGTGGTGCCCATGTGTTAGTCAAATATGTTCCTCTTTTCAGTCCAAATCAATATGAGTCAAACAGTTACTCATGTCTAATGGTAACTGTTCAGGGTGGAATATCTTTGCTTACGGCTGAGATGATATCACAGCAAATAGGAAGTTATCTTGTGAAAGTATGTGGTATGCAAAGCAAGAATAGTGAGTTTCCATACTTGATGAAAAACCTACAACATTATATTTCATACCACAGGGTAGAATAATCTTGATTTGAAAACAGAATTCAGCCATAATTGCAGAAGGCACATGTCTCCTGGTTACGCAAAGTAAAAATACTGTGATTTGTTGCATTCTTAATACATGCCAAGTACTGTAATTATCTACAGATTATCTAAAGATGTCATGTCATTACATGTCATTACATGTCATTCCACGGCAAGCATCATTAATAAAATATAAAAGCAACATGGTTTGTGCCTCTTTCCATAGAAAAATCTGGTTTTGTGTCACACTGTGACTAACCAACAAGCGGGGATACAAAACTGATGATGAATATGGGAATCGGCGCCATGACGAAAACACGATATTTCCCAAGACATATTTCACAAAACAATAAAAGAAACCAGAAAACAAAAATTGTGATGTCTTGTGCATTACATACCATGTAAGCTCCTTAAATATATCTTTATGCATGAATCAACTAAGTGATGATTATTTTTTGCTAACGCTGTGTTAGGTTCAGCAACAGATGCTCAGAATGGATAAGGTCAGGTTGCTGGAGTGGATATCTTGGTTGGGAAGACAGAAATAGAACATGTCAAACAACTAGAGAATATTTAAGTCTTAAACTAGATGGTATACAAACTCTAAAGCAGAAGGAACAAAACGACAGCCCTGGGGCTATACCCAGCCCTATAGATTTTGTTTGCCACACAATGTTCTAAAGATTTTAAATTAACGGCCAACATTTAAAAATGAGGAGATTTCAAGAAGAAAAAAAAAATCCTGATTTCTCGTGAAAGTCAGTTGGGAACTCTTGCAACAACTGGCTTGCATTTCCCTGGGGCTACAGAGGGCAGCTGCCCCATTAGGTGAAGCATGTGCTCTCCACTGTGCCACCGCCACTCAGTGAGGATGCATCTGAGATCAGTGTTATAGAAAAGTAACAGTAAATGAGGATAAGCAGAGATCAAAATGGAAAAGACTTTAGGGAGGAGATGTCATTGGAACCAGGCCTTATAAACATGGTAGAACTATAGTCTATACTGGGGCAGGGCAGCAAGAGCTGGAATAAGCATTGCCTGCATGTTCAGAAGACACGGAGGAGACCCCACTAACCTAGAGCAGAGGGAGAGTGCTAGGACGTAAGTAGGAAATTAAATTGGTCAGAAGTTTGGTATGAAATTATGAGAAGAATTTTTAAAGACCTAGCTGAGAAGTGTGAGCGTGATGCAGCAAGCAGTGGGAAGCCTTTATAGGTTCTTAAGCAAGGGAATAACAAACAAGTGGTGTTTTATTTCAGAAATGATTTTTGGAGTGGATTAAGGGCAGGAAGGAGGAAAGACCTAGGAGTAGTTGAAGCAATGGAGGCCTGAGGGCATGAGGACTAGCCTGGACTATGGTGACTCAGAGGAAATTTTACAAAATGTGAAATAAGAATTGCTAAAAGTAGATAAGTAAGGAAGAGGAGGAAGAGGAAGCTCTCATGGTAATATAAAGTTTTTTTTTTTTTGCGGTACGTGGGCCTCTCACTGCTACGGCCTCTCCCGTTGTGGAGCACAGGCTCCGGACGCGCAGGCTCAGCGGCCATGGCTCACGGGCCTAGCCGCTCCGTGGCACGTGGGATCCTCCCGGACGGGGGCACGAATCCGTGTCCCCTGCATCGGCAGGCGTACTCTCAACCACTGCGCCACCAGGGAAGCCCAATATAAAGCTTTTTAAACAATAACAATAGCTGTCATTTTTTGTGTCTGCTATGCATTAAGGACCATTCACTTTACAGAGAGGATCTTGGGAAATCCTCACAAGTCTAAGAAGCAGGCATTAGTATTATTACTGTCATCACCACTTTGTAACTAAGGAAACTGAAGTCATATGACAGTGAATAGTAGATTCAGGATCTGAGCCAGGTCTGTCTGATGCTAAAGCAGCATGGGAAATGATGCTGGTGGACAGGAGCATATGAGGCTTTCTACATACTAAGCTGGAGAGGACAGCTGTTCAGGTGGATATACCTTGCAGACACTTGAAAATATAGTACTGGAGTTCCAGTGAGAGATCCGGGCCACACTTGTGGACTAAACAAGTTAGTGTATGTGTGGTGTGGCACTTCGCGCAGTGCCGGCTGCATAAGCAGCCCCATGTAAACGTTAGCTGTTATTGCTATTATCTGCATAGTTGTGAATACTGAACACATGGGGAAATGTACTGAGGTCGGGGAATGGAATTTAATAAAATGGGCTATTGATGAATAATATGTCCAGAGTTCTGTTGGCACAGTTATGAATCTTTTACCCAAAGAGCTAAGAGCTATGTCATAAAGGAAACAAATAAACTTGACCTTAAAAGGTCTGGGATGCAGAAGACTCCTAGGCAGTGGTTCTCAATCTTGACTGCACATTAGAATCACTTAGGGAGCTTTTAAAAATCCCAATGTTCAGGCCACAGCCAGGACATATGACATCAGAATCAGTGGGGGTGACACCCAGACATTAGTGTGTCATGCAGCTCTCCAGATGATTCCAACGTGCAGCCAAGTCTGAGAACCATTATCTCCCACAAGAAGGTCAAAGGTAACCAATGAAACACCTGGGCATCATCCAGGGACCAACACAGGGGGAATACTTCCCATGTATTTGAAAGGTATCATCTGCAACATGAAGGACCATGATCTGCATGGACTCTGGGCTCCTCTCTTGGATGGCTGAGGGACAGAGCCATGCAGCACAAGTCCAGTTAGAGTGGCAGAATAAAGCTTTTGTTGCTGCAGTCTGAGTGACTGCAGACTACTAAACCCAGACAGCTCAGCAAGCAGCCATAATGAATCAGCTTTCAAGAGTGCGATCATTGATAGGGAAGAGGAAAAACAGGAACAAAAAACCGAAAATCTTTCAGGACTCAAAAGAAACCCGATTCTTTAAGAGTTGATGACTTTTGAAAAACAGCACATATACTATTGCTATATAATTTGAGATGCTTAAAAGGATGTGGCAAATGCCATAACGCATTCCATCAATATCAATACAGACACTTAATAAAAATTAGCTCTGACTCCTTTTAAGCTCTAGGTAAAGGAATTCAATTATGGAGGCTCTGGAGACAGAAACTGTTAAATGCAAAAATCCTTTTGCCAATAGTTCTATGATGAAAAAATCATTTACACATTACATCATGATTTAAAAATTACAATAAATTATGCTGTTGGCCCTTGTCAAATTCTTAATGCAAGTCAGGTGCAACTGCCAAGAAAGTCCAGGGCAGAAACAATATTACTTCCACTTTGGAAATAAAACATGATCTTGGAGACTGAGCTCACAGAACTAAGAGCCATAACTGTAAGTGAAGTTCTAGAATAGAATTCTCTTATAGAGAGGGTAATGGCATAGTCTTTATGGTCTTAAGAAAGGAAGTCAGATACGAAAAGGTCAATGTTACATATAGGAAGTGATCAAATGAAAGGCTGGCTTTATGGATAGTCAGTATTATGTTAATTATTTATGGGAAAGAATTTCAGTAACAGATATTAGACTTTTTAAAAATCATTGCTAGGCAGGCCTAAAGTACTTCCATATAGTGTTACGCAATTTCCACATACTGTTAAAAAACTGCACAATCACATACAAACTAAAGAATTCTACCAGGCAAAGGATTTCTTTTCTAGGTGATACTAGAAAAACCTTGGCATCAAACAGCTAAGAAGTCTGGGTCTTTTTTGATGCTGGGTGTGCCACCCAGAACCCAGAATGCTCTGATGACTTGCTCTTGGTCTGCAGTGGAGGGGGATGAAGCCCAGCCTAATTCAGCATGGTTCCAGGCCTATGTACTGGGATGGCTCAGAAGAGAATTTCTTTTCTGTTCACTTTCTAAAACAGATAAACTCTATGACATTTTTTTTTTTTTTTGCGGTACGCGGGCCTCTCACTGTTGTGGCCTCTCCCATTGCGGAGCAACAGGCTCCGGATGCATAGGCTCAGCGGCCATGGCTCACGGGCCCAGCCGCTCCGCGGCATGTGGGATCTTCCCGGACCGGGGCACGAACCCGTGTCCCCTGCATCGGCAGGCGGACTCTCAACCACTGCGCCACCAGGGAAGCCCTCTATGACATTTTTAAAACAATAATTCCCTGTTAGTGAATGAGAACAAATTATGAAGCATTATAATAATTTCTGGAAAACTCTATCTTATGGAACATAGATCAACAATGGAAATTAAGAAAAAAACCAAACAAACAAACACACAAACAAAACCTCAAAAAATAGCTGGCACAAAGCACAAGCAAGGAAGTCCTGGCATTTTTGCTTTATTCTCTAAGAGTAATAAAAGGCCCTCAGGTCATTGTTTTGACCTTGTTGATGCTTCCATTTACCTACCATTTATTTATTTGATAATCTGATTTTTCAAATGTTGGCAAATTAAAAGCAATTTATTAAAAGGGGAAAGCTTGAGGGCATGCCAGTGACAGGCATCTTCTGAGAGCGTTAGGGGTGGGAAGCAAGGGAGAGTAACAGCAACAAAAAACACAAAAATAAAAATACCTGTATATTGTGACAGAGATAGTATTTGGTTTTCCTCCAGTCTCTGGAATCATAACTCCCCCATCCCCACCTACCCAGAAAGCATCCTTCATTTGTACTGTTTGGTTCCTAGATCATCTCTGTGGGGCTTAGCAAAGAGAAGGGATAGAACACTTTTTCTAACAACAAGTATAAAGCTGCTTCAGAGACTGTGGGAAAGGGGAGGGATGGAAGAGGGAGAAGGGAGGGTGGGAGGAAGTCAAAGAAGGAGGAAGGGAGAAGAGGGAGAGAGAGACGCTGAGAGAGAGAGAAAGGGAGGGAGAGAGGGAGGGAGAGATGGAGGGCGAGAGAAAGTGAGGAGGAAAGGAAGGGGGAGAGGAGGGGAGGGGAAGGAAGAGAGAATATTTGTGAAAAGGGCCGATGAGATAAGCAGCAGCTGGGATACTAAGACTTTGGAGGAAGAGAGGGGAAAAGAAAGTCCTTAAGGAGGTGCACTGTGTGTTGAGAGAAACAACTGCCCTGAAGACAGCCTTCAGTAAAGACCCACACAGCTCTTCAGTGCTCTCTGGTCTGTTTTACTTCTCTTGAGTGTGATCTGGTGCTCTACTGGCTTCCAGAGTGTCCAGTTCTAGTCAAGTTATAACAGCTCTGTATGCTGATCCCCCCGAACCGTGAAATATCCTCAAGGCACTGTGTCTAGGGAAGCAGGGAGAAGTATAATGTATTTATGAAAGAGTCTCAGCAAATGGTGGGTTAAACAAATTCTCAGATGACTAATGTCACAGCTTTGGTCACGTGGAAAATTCACATAAGTAAGCACGTCTCCAACAATATTAGATAAATTAGGTGTTCTTGCATTTCAATTCCTAGAAATGTACAGCTACAAAAAGTCCTTAAATAAAATTCTGGATCCTATATTTGGCATAATAAACCATATGGTAATTGGAAAGATCTTTTCCTTCTGGCATAGCTAAGGTTGGGACTGGCATTATAATGGTCCTAGAAAAACAAACCTTCACATTCCAAAATTTTGACAAATTTTAGGTGAGCACTCTAACAGCTGCAAAAAGCAGCGAGTCCAAGTTTCCAAAGCCCCTCTCTCTCCTGCACTTGAAAAGACATGTAAATGGGCTTGGAACGGGGAAAAGTATGGAAAGTTTAGCAGGTTCCTGGGTGTTCTGAAAGAAGATCATTAAAATTTATGATTGTCGTAATTTTTCCAATATTATTCTCATACCACTAAAAGGGATGAAATTCTAGTCACAAGAAGGAGGATCAGACAACTTGAAAAAATCTGTTAGAAATGTTTTCATAAGAACTTTAGGAGTACTGGTAGAAGAGGCTATTTTACTCAAAGAAACAGAAGATTCCTCCACAGGGTAAATAAGGCTAGTCCTGCCCTTGTTTCATGTGGAATTAGTTATAGTTACTTCCATTGATATCAGGCAGTACATCCCGATTTCAAGATCAAATAAAGTCCACTGAAATAGAGTAGGCCAAAAATATGGAGATGATTCTTCCTGAAAATTAAAACCACCACAAACACTGCTAGCAATTTAAATATATTTGGGTTAGACATGTCTTTGGAAAACGTTTAACTCTCAATCTGCTTCCAGAATGCATTTATTACCACCATGGGTTACTTATGTACATTTGTGATGCTACATGAAAAGAAGAAACTTAGTCACCATTTAGAATGTTCACAGAGTCTCAAGTCCAGCCTGTCACCGAGAGCACGTGCCTTTGCAGGGCTCAGAAGGGAAAGAATCCGGTGATCTACTTTTTCTCTAGGAGGAGGGGCCCCAGAAAAGGTCTGGAAAAGAGAGCTTTGACTGGGATGAGCAATACTCCACAGAGCTTCATTCCTTTAGCCAGAAAGCTGAAGGGACAACCCATTTCAACCCCCTCGTAGGTTCTAGCTAAGATTAAGGCCAGTCAGAATGATTAAATATCTAGGCAGTCGGTTCTGCAAACATGATATAGATTTATATGTATCAATTATTAGTAGTTCAAATATTGACAAATTAGACTTCTCAGATTTCCAGAAAGAGAGAAAAAGGGATAAACTAACATTTATTGGATGCTTGACATGTTTTAGGCACCAGGTGAGGCATTCTCCTCCAAATAACCATGGGAGGTGATTACTATCATTCCCATTTTAAGGAGAAAGAAATTCAAATTCAGGAAAGGAAGTAAACTGCCCAAAGTCACACACAGTTGGTAAATGACCGAGGCCAGCTGTGAATTCCATTAATTTTTCCCCTACACCTTTACACTTACCCATAGAGCCATATACTTATTTTCTTTTCATCCTGTATCATCAAAATAAGTGTCCCTACTTTGTTCCAAAGTTGACCTGTGCTTTGCCTCCAGTGTCCTGCCTCCCCACGGGCCTGTGCTGTGCTGACTGCTGCTTCTTCGCCCCATTCAACAAACCACTTTCCTTCCACCCACATTATCTGACCTCCGCACACACAGGCTCAACTTCCCCATCCTAAAATCCCTTCCTTAATTCCTCTTCTCCTTCTAAGTACTGCCTTATTTTGCTTCACTTCCATATTTCATGAAGAGAGTATTTTTCATGCCTGTTTTCTACTTTACATCTTCTAGCATCCTGTAACTGGTAACATTCCAGTTCATGACCTATTAATTCATAGAAACTGCTTTGCCAAAGGCCACATATAACTTCATGATTTTCAAATCTAATGGCCTCTTCTCAGGCCTCATCCTTCTTGACTCCTTTGAACACCTGGCCCTGTTGGCCACTCCTTCCTTCTTGAAACATGGCTTCCCCGAAAAGACTTTCCTAATTCTCTTCCAAAATCCACTGGCTCTCTCACTTTCACTTGCACCCTCAGCCCCTCCCTTAAATATTGGAGTTGCTCATGTCACCATCCCCTATTTTCTCTTCTTTTCACTGACCTGTCCTCCCTACTTCCTCTGTCTACCCAATGGGCTTCAACTGCCGCCAGCACGTCTGTATTCCCAGCTGCTAACCTCCCCTGAGCTCCAAGACTCTGTTTCCAGTTGTCTTTGGGTTTCCGTCTCCAGTTGGATGGCCCAAAGATTCTTCAACAAAACATGTCTCAAACCAGCCTTTCACCTCTCCCCACCAGTCTAACCTTTTTCCTTTCTTGGTAGATGGTGTTACCATCTGTCTAGCAGTCTATGTGGTGAGAACCTTAGAATTTGCCTTGACTCTTCCCTACTTGGACTTAAAGTTCTAGAATCTCTACATCCAACATAGCCTTTTCTCTATCACTGTTAGTCCAGGCCTTATCATGTCACCTGGGTTAATGCAACAGCCTCCCAGATGGTTTCTCTAACTTTAGTCTCTCGTCTTCTAATACATCCTCCACATGGCCACCAAACTGAACTTTATAAAACAGGATATTCCTGTTTGTAAATTTTCAGTGGCTCCACATGGAGTACAAAGTAACACTTCAGTGGCCAACCAACTCTAGCTTATCTTTCCAACCTGCGCTTTGAGAACTTGCCTTTACTTGTATCTATTAATTTGTCCTAAACTACTTTCATGCTTCTGTGGCTTAGCTCATGCTACTCCTTAGAATGTCCTCGTTCCTTTGGTCCACCTGGTAAAATCCTATTCATCATTCTTCAAGGCTTCCCTTTATACCTTTCCCCAAACACCCCACCCCCATCTTGAATGAAGAATTGTTCCCACACATTTCTTCATTATAGGACTAAACACAGAGCTTTTGGAGTCACTTGTTGACTTACTGCCTCACCGTGAATTTTCAAAGGCAGAGACTGTATTATTCATCTTTGTAGAACCAGGGTCTAATTCAGGGCTTGGATCATAGCTGGATGCTCAATAAATCTCTATTAAATGAACAAATTAATAGACCTTTTTCTGTTTGCAGTATTCAGTTAGGCTATAGCTTCACTATGATACCAATATATGAAAACAGGTGTTATATATCAGAGAACACATAGCAGCTTTTAGTGACACATACGGAGTTTGGATTTCTATTAAAATAGTTTTAAATTCTGATAACTGCTACAGTGTGAACTATATATGGCTTATAATAAGGATAAATAGAGCTGATGTTCTGTCAACATCATGACTACTTTCCTTAAAAAATAACTCATTTGCTAAGCTGCATTATCTACTATTTATTCATTCCTCCATTCATTCCTCCATTCACACCATACCCCTTTCAAAAAGAATTTAAACTTAAAATATTTAGTTAATTTCATCTATCAGCATGTTCTACCTGCCCATGTATCTCTGGTCTTCCTATCTAACGCAGTTAGTAACTACTGAAGGGAAAAAAATTATCCAAGACCATTAAACTCACTAATTCTAATTCTATAATATTTCTTGAAAATAAATTACTCTTTATTATTCATTGAATCAATCTCCTAACTACAACTTTTTAAATCCAAAGAGCTAACATAGCATTTTGTGCCCTAATATTTTCCAAGATATATTAGGCACTACATAACATAATGAAAAGTAAATTCTACATCTGAGTATTTCATGCTGCTGACATTTATCCTATTTTGGAATGTCATTATTTTCCTGTCAAAATAAATCCCCATGGAAACAAGCCAGTTTTAAGAGACAGGAAGTACCACAGAATATGTACCTGTGCTAACAGTACAGATGTACCCAAAGTGTTCCCTTACTGTCCTTTATGAGGACAGAACATGTGACTTCAGGGCTCACTCCTCAGAGAAATTGCATGCAGCCGGTGGACTCACCTGGTGAGTTCTGGGGAGAGGACACAGGAGAGCCACGTGGGGACTGACAGTAGCTGGGATGGAGTAAGGCATGTGGAGGCACATATGACATTATCTCTTCTTCAAATAAACTGGGGAAAGACAAGAAATAAAATGCATACTTTAGCCAAAGAGGTGGGTAAATGCCTTGTTTCCGCAATGAGTAAGTCGATCTCTCGCTCTGACCAATTCCATCTGAGGTCCACTTCACGTCCTAAAGAAAGCACCTGTCCCCCTTCTCCTGCAGGTAATTAGTGGGACAAAAACGGGTGGCTCTTGCATCTTTTGTGAAACCTGTGGTTATTTGCCTGCTTTCCTACCAACTTTGGACAGCATGATCTCTGTTTTGTTACTTTTTTTTTTTTTTTTTTTTTTGCGGTATGCGGGCCTCTCACTGTTGTGGCCTCTCCCGTTGCGGAGCACAGGCTCCGGACGTGCAGGCCCAGTGGCCATGGCCCATGGGCCCAGCCGCTCCGTGGCATGTGGGATCTTCTCGGACCGGGGCACGAACCTGCGTCCCCTGCATTGGCAGGCAGATTCTCAACCACTGCGCCACCAGGGAAGCCCCTCTATTTTGTTACTTTAAATGAGTTTGAGTTTGCACGTTCACCTGAAAATAGCCTGGGTTTTTACGTCTAGGAATATGAGTCAAACACAAGAGACAATGTTTATGGAAGACCCATAGTAAATACACAAAGTATGTTCATACCTTCATTCTAAGACACATACAACATGATCTCAGCCTTCAAAGAGCTCGGGATTTCATTGGAGAATTAAAAGCAAAAGAAAACAAAACACCTCTTAAATAATTACAACTGCTAAATAATAAGCTTCCTCATTTAGTCTGGCTTTATAATGTTTTTCAGATGTGAGGATTTTGATGTTATTCAACCTAGTGTCTTCTTTCTCCTCCATACTGAAATTTCTGTTTCTAATACTCTCCTAAAAGATAGTAACCAGGGATCTGAGATCTTGGAATCCTAGATTTTTCATTAACTGTTATGATAAAGAAATGTACTACTGATTATCAAATATACAAACACTTGACAAATAGAATCAACAATATAAGTAAGAGTACTTGTGTTTTTTAAATTAAGAGTAGAAGTAGCTTTCCCTCAACTTTGGTCACATCTAGAAACCTGCTACTTGTTTTCAAAAAACATTGAGAAAAAGTGCCAACAGTTTAGTCTTGCGAAGATTTAAGGAAAGAACTCCTCAGGGTTATAGCACTGGTTTTCCACTGAGGCTATTTTGCCCTTCTCCACACTCTATGGGAACATCGTACAATGTCTGAGGATGTTTTTGGTTGTCGTAACTGGGAGAGGGGGTGCTTTCGGCATCTAATGGGTAGAGGCCAGGATGCTGATAAACATCTTACAATGCACAGAATAGCCCCCTGCAACAAAGACATATCCAGCCCAAAATGTCAATACTTTTAAGGCTCAGGGACCCTGGGTTACAGCAATGCAATAACAACTTGATAATTCTTTCTCTGGTTCTTCATTCACCTGCACATGTCTGCTAAACCACTATCACAAAAACATTTTTAGACACCATAGTTTTTTAAGCCATATTTCCACTTTTAAACTATAAAAGTCAAAAGATTTAGAAACAGAAGCAATAAGTAATTGTACTTGTAATATCAAATTAAGCCCCGAAACAGTCAATTCTCTTTCTCAATAAATCAATAACCATTGAAATAATGTGAACTTTAAGTTGATTGCTAAGGAAAAATGCCATATAAACAGTTGATACCATAAAGGTCTAGAAATTCATAGCTGAATTAATTGAAAAGTAGGAATTAGCACCCTCTCCTCAAACATCTATACCTGTGTCCTTTGCTCCATGACACTTACTTCCTTTAAATACAACCAATATGCAGAAATCGTTCTTATCGAGAGAAATTTTTTTACTTGAAAAATTTAATATAGGAGAGATAGCAAATAACATAAAAACACTCAGTACATATCATCCAGGATTAGTACATGTTAACCCTATTACTTTTGCTTCAAACACACATGCATACTTAGGGATGTCTATATATCTATATATAGATGTATCTATATATCTGTGTGTATGCATGTTATGTATATGAAGTCCCTTTTGAGTGCCTCTATCATGACTTTAACATATCCTTCCATAGTCTGATATTTTGCAACATATGTACAGACGAAAATTATACAGTTTTGCCTTATGCGCTGCTAAAAAATTATTTAAATACTTTATAAGTATACTGAATTATTGAACATTTTTTATTCAACAATATATTTCTGGTATCTGTCTGTGTTGATATATAAGGGTTTAATTTACTACTTTTACCTGCTATGTAGTATTCCATTCTATTAATGTATTAGTTTATTTATCCATACCTTTCTTGACAAATATTGACTTTTTTCCCCACTGTATGCTTTTATCAATAATGGTGTAATGGATATCCTGTATGTATCACCTTGTATACATGTAATACAGTTTCTTAGTGTAAATATGGTATATATCTAAAAGCAGAGTTGCTCAGTCATAGTGTGTATGTCTTTTTTTTTTAATAGATCTTTATTGGAGTATAATTGCTTCACAATACTGTTAGTTTCTGTTGTACAACAAAGTGAATCAGTCATATGCATACATATATCCCCATATCCGCTCCCTCTTGAGCCTCCCTCCCACCCTCCTAATCCCACGTCTCTATGTCATCGCAAAGCACTGAGCTGATCTCCCTGTGCTACGTTGCTGCTTCCCACTAGTTAACTGTTTTACATTTGGTAGATGTTGATGCTATTCTCACTTCGCCCCAGCTTCCCCCTCCCTTACCGTGTCCTTAAGTCCATTCTCTACGTCTACGTCTTTATTCCTGCCCTGCCACTAGGTTCATCAGTACCTTTTTTTTTTTTTAGATTCCATATATATATATATATATATATATATTAGCATATGGCATTTGTTTTTCTCCTTCTGACTTATTTCACTCTGTATGACAGACTCTATGTCCATACACCTCACTGCAAATAACTCAGTTTCGTTTCCTTTTATGGCTGAGTAATATTCTATTGTACATATGTGCCATATCTTCTTTATCCATTCATCTGTCGATGGACACTTAGGTTGCTTCCATGTCCTGGCTATTGTAAACAGTGCTGCAACACTGTGCAACACAGTGCTGAACACTGTGGTACATGTCTCTTTTTGAATTATGGTTTTCTCAGGGTATATGCCCAGTAGTGGGATTGCTGGGTCATATGTTAGTGCTATTTTTAGTTTTTTAAGGAATCTCCATACTGTTCTCCATAGTGGCTGTATCAATTTACATTCCCACCAACAGTGCAGGAGGGTTCCTTTTTCACCACACCCTCTCCAGCATTTATTGTTTGTAGATTTTTTGATAATGGCCATTCTAACTGGTGTGAGGTGATAGCTCATTGTAGTTCTGATTTGTATTTCTCTAATAATTAGTGATGCTGAGCATCTTTTCATATGCCTCTTGGCCATCTGTATGTCTTCTTTGGTGAAATGTCTATTTAGATCTTCTGCCCAATTTTTAATTGAATTGTTTGTTCTTCTAATATTGAGCTCCGTGATAGCTAAAAGCAGCGTTGCTCACACATAGTGTATATGTCTTTTTAACTGTACAAGATATTGTCAAATTGTCCTCCAAAGAGGTTGTAGAAATTGCAATCCATTGAGTCCAGAAAACATGGAGTTCCTACTTCTCACTTGGTATTACCAGACTTCTTGATTTTTTCAAATTTAGTAGTATGAAATAGTATCTCATTATTTGAAATTGCATTTTATGATTACTAGCATCTTTCCATGAGTTTATTGGCTATTCATGCTTCAATTCCTTTGAAATGCCTTTTTATATTCTTTTTTTTCTTTAATTTCTTTATTTTATTTATTTTTATTTTTGGCTGCATTGGGTCTTTGTTGCTGCATGCGGGCTTTCTCTAGTTGCGGTGAGCAGGGGCTACTCTTCGTGGCGGTGCGCGGGCTTCTCATTGCGGTCGCTTCTCTTGTTGCGGAGCACAGGCTCTAGGCACGTGTGCTTCAGTAGTTGTGGCGCATGGGCTCAGCAGTTGTGGCTCAGAGGCTCTAGAGAGCAGGCTCAGTAGTTGTGGCGCATGGGCTTAGTTGCTCCGCGTCATGTGGGATCTTCCTTGACCAGGGCTCGAACCCATGTCCCCTGCATTGGCAGGCGGATTCTTAACCACTGCGCCACCAGGGAAGCCCCTTTTTATATTCTTTTTTTTTTTTTTTTTTTTTTTGGCGATACGCGGGCCTCTCACTGTTGTGGCTTCTCCCGTTGCGGAGCAACAGGCTCCGGACGTGCAGGCTCAGCGGCCATGGCTCACAGGCACGGCCGCTCCGCAGCATGTGGGATCCTCCCGGACCGGGGCACAAACCCGTGTCCCCTGCATCGGCAGGCGGACTCTCAACCACTGCACCACCAGGGAAGCCCCTTTTTTATATTCCTCATCCATTTTTCTTTTGGGTTATTTTCTTTCAAATTGATTTAAAGGCATGCTTTATGTATTCATGATATCTTTGTTTTATGTGTTGTGAATATATTCTTCTAGTTTGTTGCCTTCTTTATGCCTTTATATGTGGTGTCTTTCATTACATAAAACTAAGAATCCTAATGTAGCCAAATTTATCAATCATTTCCTATATAAGCTCTGTTAAAGGCACACTTCTTACATTAGTTGAGTTAGTGACAGAATACATGAAATAGAATAACAAATACAACCAAGTTATTTTAAAGTTCTTGAGTTTTGTAATAGCTATATTGGAAAATAACCTTACATGGGTTTATTTAAAAATGAATAATTTCCTAGAGCTATATCAGTTCTACATTGCAACTTGCTGATGATATTCAAGTCCATTTGTACCAGGAGTGACTTTCCTTTTTAAGAAATAGACAATGTATATAGGTAAAAATTAAATAAGATACAAGGATACAATGTACAGCACAGGAAATATAGCCAATATTTTTATAATAACTTTAAGTGGAGTATAATCTATAAAAACACTGAATCATTATGTTGTACACCTAAAATAAATATAGCATTGTAAATCAATTATACTTTAATAAAAATATTTTTATTAAAATGTAATTCACATACTACAAAATTCATCCAAGAAAATAAATATTTTTAAATACAAAAAAGAAAGAAATAGACAAAGTATAAAAACAGAAACAGAGACTCCATCTACATATCCAACAAGTCCACTGCCTGAGTTTATAGTTACTGATTCAAATGACTCAAACTCCAAAGTAAAATAAAAAATATAGAGCTGAGAATATCCCAAAATGTTTCAATAATCATTAAATATTATTTATTAAGCATGCACATGTAATATATTGTGTCACAGCATACAACTATTTATTTGCTCATCCAAATGAAGTAATAGTCTAGAATTAAATAACATCATTTGTCATTTGTATGTAATAATTATAAAGCTACTATATGTAAGTAAATTTCTCACACTTCTCCAAAGGCTCAACTTCAGAAAACATGCTTATTTTCCCAAAAGGGCAAAAATGTAGCCTTGCTCTTTATATATAAATCAGTTTTCAAATATTTTAAAATTCAACCACATAACATATAGAAATTCATGCCAACTGTGGTGTTTAACAATGTACAAATATTATAAACTATACTGTAACTCAAAATATTTAGGACTATACCATCTAAGGATTATTTAACTAAGGACAGGTGAACAATAATCATGATTTCTGTTTTGCAATCATTTTTGTTTTTACTAATTCCAAAAGTAGAACTCTTTAAATAAAAAAACACAGACTTCTAGAATGAATCAAAAGAGTCCTATCCCAGCCAGAATTTTGTAATAAATGTTACTACTTTATCAACAACCAAACTACAGTAGAAACATCATACTCCATATTAATTGCCCAAGAGTCTTCATGAGTATCTAGCACGCTACATCCTGCTTTCAGAACTGCCAGAACACAACAAGTTGAGGGTCACCACCTGGGCTGAGAAGTGACGCCCAACCACCAATACATCTTGTTCAGGATAAAATGAAGTGAAATACCTATGGAAAGTGATTATATCCCTTTGAATTACGCTCCAACCACAGAGTAAAAGAAAATAACTTTTTGGCTTTAGTTTTACAAATATGGCAACTATCGAGCATGCAGTAGAAATGGTTAGAGTTAAGATTATCACGAATAATATGAATGAGACTATTAACACTTTGAGATAAATAAAACATTGCTGATATGGCCAAGCATGACTTCCCTTTAAGCCTATGGAGGCTATAGTAGTAGATGCCCCAGTCACTAGGTACAGCAAAGCATTATTTTACTCTGATCTCCTACATTTGAGAGATAATATCAAAAATGAAAAAGTCTCATGAAAACTTGCCATTCTAAGCTACTCTAAAGTTTAAAACTAAAGCTCACCTAACCATCAGAAAAGAAAATATAATTGGTCAGTATTAGGAAGGTCTATCAAGTTGGCAGTGAGCACCAGTGACCAAATTTCAACTTTCTTATCTGATTTCCCACCTTAAATTCTCAAAACCATAAAGTAAATAGGTAACGTCAAATCAGCAAACAGGGACAAAACACCTTTCGAGAAAAATTTTGGACGAAAATGTAAATACAACCTCTCTTCTACTCTGATGAGGCAAGCCAGGTATAACCTCCTGCTCCATTCTGTGATGGGACATTCTACTCATCAGCCTCTACAGACTTTCCGTTCTCCAGTACCACACCTCCTTTGCCAGCAGGGTGAGAACAAAATCAAACTGATTCCAGTGATAAGAAATGAAATCTGAAATGAATTATCACTAAATCAGCATCTTATACCTTCAACATGAGTATTCCACGAGTCTTTAAGAATATAGGCTGCCAATATTGGCACGTTATTTTCTAAAATGCTCCACGATGCCTGACGATAGGAGACTTCCCACTTCAAGAAGCGGTTACGTACCTCAGCAACATAACAAGGTCGGCATCACTTGAAAGACGCACCAATCCTGGGGTCCCTTCAGTTCGGATAAATTGGATCTTCTCCCTATTCAAGCAAAGAAACAGCTCAAATATGTGTAGTAGACTTTTGGGACATAACTCAGTACTTTAGGCACCATTTTTTTTTTTAAACAATGGTCACAACATTTTTGGGGGGACTACTATATGGCAGCTACTGTGCCCTAGGAATACACATCCAAGAAAAACGTGGTCCTTGCCTTCAAGGAGGACCTCGCGAGCATGAACATCACCCAGTTCTAACACTGCCAAAAAAATTATTTTATCGCTTTCATCTTTTGCTGCCTAAATACTACTGTGGGTAGCAGCACCATCCAACCAATAAAACTCAGTTTCTGCTTTGAGTTAAAAGCCTTGTTGTGGGCTTGAATCTAAGCAAGTCTGGACCATTCAGGCTGACTCTCTCTTATTCCAAAAAGGGAGTGTGTAGGGATGTTCATTTATTTTCCTGAGGATATACCTCTATATTATGTGTAATGAGTACTTCCCTACTTGGAAGCAGGTAGTATCTATAAATTATATAGTCAATATAAAAGCATATGGCCCTCTCAAATAACTGAAACCTAAACCATTTTCAGTTACTACAGTTGGTGAAATAGATTGTGTGTATACTTGTGCAAATGTACATATACATACACATATCAAACACAACGATGTGAGTTATCTGGACCATTATTATAGTTATATGTAATAACACAAGTTTTTGTTTGTTTGATAAGTCATCGTTTTGCTAGTTTCAATTCTTTGTATGAATATAAATTCAGTAAAACTTTTCCTGGTTGCTTCCCCTCATTTACGTCATGCCATTTCAAAGCACACCATATCAATTTTGATAAGATGAGGACAAAAATTAAGAACATGAACTATGGTACTGAAAGCATTACATTTGATAGGAACATAGGGGCCGACACAAGTATACAATTTTACTCTAAGTGCTAAAGACAATATATTCTGATTCCTGTATACTATGAAATAAAATATCAATCTCTGATGTAAGTATTTATTTAGATTTAGTTCTTTTCCACAGAGCATCTTGTTTTCCTATTTGATATTTACACAAAGCTCTAATGAATTTTATATTCCCAAATTTCAAATTCTAATTCAATTGCATGCAGGCTTGAAAGTAATGAGGTGAAAGGCAAGGTTTAATTCTTGAGATGAAAAATTCCCTAATGTACAGAAAAGTCAACTGATACGCTCTTAGCCACACAGCTTACTGGGAATGATAAACAGAGTTTAATCCTAGGCTTCTTCTGCCTAGATCCATTTTACATAACCTGTTAGCATATGAGGCACCTAATCTTTGATATTACCAACTTTTCTTTTTGGTCCTTTATTACCAGTAGCAATATTACATGTTTTATATAATTTTTATATGATCTAACTTTATATTATGAAATTTTAAATTATAGCTATATTATATATTATATATGCTATATATAGTAACTAGCTACTGGCAATATAGATACAGATATAGCTATACATATAGATGAATGGCAGACATATATATAAAGAAACTATTCAGAAGAGAACGTCCAGCCTCTCCTCTCTGCTTAAGGTTATTTCAGTCTGAAGTCTCAAATCAAGCAGAACATTTTTCCTCGAGTGTTACAATCATATGTCTGAAGCACATGACAGAAACCAAGGCCCATTATCTGGTAAATGGTTTTTTGATAAGAGATGTAGAAGTTAGTTTAAAGAAAGCTAAATTAGAGAAAAGTTGTCTTGGAGAAAAAAATGAACTTGACCAAAGAAGTACTCTTATAAGGGTCAGTAACAATATGCTTTGATCTTGAAGAATCAAAAGCTGTCTCCAATAAATACACAGTTTATCTCCTTAGTCTATCACCACAATGAAAGAGGCAAACCGAACACAACGAGAAAAGAAATGGGCTGAGCACTCTCCTCCACTCCTTTAACTGGAACCACACAGAAGGGGTTGAGTGAGGAAAAAGATAGCATGCTCCGGACTGTGGCCTGTGTGTATCCTGTGATAGCCTGTGAATAAGGAACAGATCATAGCTTCCTGAGTCAGAAGGATGACAGGGTGAGGGAAGGAAAGGGAAAGACACCAGAGTAAACATGCCAATTGGGAAACTTTTCATCATTTTCCAGATATTACCTAATGAGGCAGTGAAGGCAACTGGTCTGATTCTTTGGGCCAGAACATACCAGAGGCAGGCTGAGACTAGTTCTCTATGGGCCCAGCTAATTTATCACAATGGCAAGTGATGGGTCATGTGCTTCTGGAACAAGACACTGGAGCATGTTATCTGATGTACATCACACCACTAAGGACTTTATTATATTAATATGCGTTCGTTCAGCAAACATTTTCTGAGTGCCTACTGTGTGCTGGGCATGGTACCACATACTGGGAATCCAACTGGGTGTAAGACACAGCCCCTTCTCAAAGAGTTCATGGTGCAGTGGAAGACAGACAGTCCATGGGCAATTCCAGTATGACATGAAAATATTTAAATTATTCCATTCACTTAACTGAGCTCTGTTTAGGCCTTATACCCACTCTTCTTCTAATAAGTCCTTCATAAAGTTATTTCACATAGAAACAAAGAAGGCATTGGTTTATTGACTGTCAAGAAAGCAGATCAAGGCTGAGGAAGAAAAAGAAGTCAGTAGCTATCCTCAGAAATGTCACCAATCTGTCCTGAAGGGGAAAAAACGGGAACTACTACTCCTCGGTTATCAGGTCCTTGTCCAATATTCTACAGGCCAGTATTTCTTTTCTTTTCTTTGTTTTCTTTTTTGCGGTACACGGGCCTCTCACTGTTGTGGCTTCTCCCGTTGTGGAGCACAGGCTCCGGGCACGCAGGCTCAGCGGCCATGGCTCATGGGCCCAGCCGCTCTGCGGGATGTGGGATCTTCCCGGACCGGGGCACGAACCCGTGTCCCCTGCATCGGCAGGCAGACTCTCAACCACTGCGCCACCAGGGAAGCCCCAGGCCAGTATTTCTTAAACTGGCGTCATTGCCTACTAGAAATCTACAGACATAATCTTGAGTTCTGGGAGAATTTAAAAATGCTGTGTTTTCACTTTGATGATCAAAACTGCTAACATGAGGTAAGCTATTTTGGACAATATAGATGACATTCATGACTCAACATCACTGACTTCACCTCCCATGTTTGCATTTACAAAACACTTGTTGCCAAGTGATCAGAGGTGAACTTTCAGGGTGTTGATGAGCAGGGCCTTGATATTAAATATGGTAACAGTCCCTGTCTGCTCCTCACACACAATTCTTTCACCACTTAAAAAGACAAAACTTTTCTTTGGAAGTATTAATTTGCAAATTAAATGATCATGATGAAGTGAGACAAGGTAATGTATGTATAACTTGCCATAGGCTAAAGAGAAAACAAAATAAATGGACTTAAGAAGTGAATTATGCATTTATGTTAAATAAAGCAAAAAAGATGTTATGGTTTATTCTAAGAACAAAAGTTTTAACACAGTTTAGAAGTAGAAAAGTGGCGGCAGAATCATCACAGGGTACGTTTAATGACATATTTTTCTTCAGTATTGTACTTGGGGGTGCACCATTAAATGAACTGGCTCTTCACATAGATAAAAATAAGCTATTTGTTAAGAAAGAAAAGTGATGACCACAATAATGCCACAGATGCACGATATACCATTTGATGCAAAATCAAAAGAATGGAGTCATAACACAAGTGAAACCAAAAGCATAAATGTATCTTTCCACTGACACTGGTCTCAACATCGGTGATCTGGCTTCTGAAAAACAAAACCTTCTCACGATATCATTAATTCAAATGTTATTTTTTTAGTTTTTACGTAATTTATATTTCTTTTGGTTTTATAGCTTATAAAAGCTGTAAGGATAAGAAGTTTATGCATATTTTATATTTGCACACATTTAAGTTTCATTAAAATAAAAGTGGTTAAAATCACCATTGTAGATCTGCAATGCTTCTTTTCCTTTTAGGATGGAAAATAACAGATTTGGCTCCTAAAAAATTTCCATGAGTCCACCCAGTGTCTGAAATAAACATAACAAGTTTGAGAAACGTTGTTGATGATTCACATGACTCTGATTAGAGGGACATTTGAAAGTTACATTAATATATTTATTCAAGTTTATTTTCTAAATTTATAGAGTTAGAAGGAATCCGTGGCAGTCCTCTAATTTCTTTCTTTACTGCCTACACCGTAATGAAGAAATTCTATTCAATTTTAGTGGTTTATAATGAGAATTAAGATTACATTCAAATAACATTTTATCATTTGACCGTCTCTGCATGGGCATGTTTCTCACTGTGCCCTTTACAGCACATTCCAGCATTTCCTCCACCGCACGTTCTCACACGGCCACTCAGTTATAACTTCAGTTCCTTTTGAATTGTGAGATTCTGGAGGGCAAAAGCTCTTCCTCCTTTATCTTTGTGCCTCCAAGTACCTAGCACTATGCTGTGCACACAAGAAGTGCTCAGTAAAATCAAACCAGGCACATGATCAGTTAACCCCAAAACAGATTTGGCTCCTAACAAACTTCCCTGTGTCCAACTCAGTATTTGGAATAAACTTATATTTATAGCATTTTTTGTTGTGGTGGAGAAAAGAGAATCAGAAAGCTAACATTAGATTATTTACTAAAACAGAACCCACTGTAGGAAGCGCAAAGACAGGTAAAGGCAACCTCTTAATAAGAAAACACAGCTGTTATAACTAAGAGATTTATACAGATGCCAGACTGTAGTGTCTACTGTAGTAGACACAGTGACAACTTCAGGAAAACGTCGCTGGCTATTGCTGTCTCTCAGATGCCCATGGCCTTCAGGCCTTGGTAACCACTTCCTCAAATGCCTAGAATCACCCTAGAAGATCAACTCAAGCAGAAGATCATCTGAGGATAAGGAACATAGTCTCAAGACCGGAATTCCCGCAGAAAATATCCTCACTGAAACCAACCAACATTTTGGTGAAATTAAAGTAGGGCACGTGATCAAAAACAATCAGAAGCAGGAATGCCTCTAAACCACAACACTCTCTGGATTGTAGACTCTGCACACACATGGTTCCTGTAGATACAGTTTAGTAAACCTTCAAAAATATATATGTTGTTAAAAACTGCCTTAGGGCAATTTTAGAGAAATCCCCATGACTTCTCTGATGGTGTAACTTCAAGAAAGTAAAATTAGTACCGATCATTCATATTTCTGATTACAGTCACAGGGCATGGTCTGACTTGAAGGGTAAGAGCCAGGCAGTAGAAAGGTCAACTTTTCTTTCTACTTCCCATTATACAGGTTAGGTTTGGAGATACAGGTTCATTATTATCTCTTGATTCTTATGGACGCACAGAAGTGACATCAATTCGCCATATATGTAGAGGCAATATTTGTTGTAAATGGATATAAATCAACTTTGCGCTAAGAATTCAGAGAGTTACTTAACTCTCTCTCTGCTCGTTTCCTCATCTTGAAGTAAGTATAGTTATACTATCTGCCTCATAGGTTAGTGGAAAGGATTTAATGAACAAATGCAAATAAAATGTTTAGCACAGAACTATTATATAGTAGCATTCAACCATTTTAAGATATTGAGTATATTATAAGATATGCCTCATAATTAGTTATTACTTTTTCAGTGGACAGAATCATCTACTGAAAATAGAGCAAAATAAGATGTCTAGTCATAAACTCCTTTTTTTGTTTCTGTTGTTGGTAAGTTATTTTAACCATGCTATTTACCTTGGTTAATTCCACAAATATCTATTGAGTACTTCTATGACATGCAGTAGATAAGACTCTGACCTCTCCAT
The DNA here is from genome assembly GCF_964374135.1 of Grampus griseus. Lineage (NCBI taxonomy): Eukaryota > Metazoa > Chordata > Mammalia > Artiodactyla > Delphinidae > Grampus > Grampus griseus. Next base: position 38,743,998 of record NC_139001.1, on the reverse strand, counting down.
AAAACTGAAATAATGCTGTGAGTACCAAAGAGATAATACATACGAAGGGTTTACAGTTCTCATAATTCAATGGATAATGGGAAACATTATTCTCAGTAAAGCAAAATTCTATGTAAAGCAAAACCATTTTGGACTCTAAAAAAGGAATTTAGTTATTATACAAAAAACCCCATGTGGTTATAAGACACCTTACCTAAGGCATTCTAACAGCTTGCACTGTAAGCCCATCATTATTCTGAAGAATTAGTATCTAGGGTATATTAGAATGCATAACTGGTGGTTTATATTTTCTTATGAATTATAATAATTTATTATGTATTTGATAACAAATGTTTTAACTGAAAATATATCCAGGAATTGAAACTATGTTATATATGAATATATTTTATTTTAAAATCAATATATATATATAAACAAAAGACCCCAATTGGTTATAATATAAGACATTAGAACGGATAAGTCAGTTAAAGAGCGTGTAAAGGGGTAGACAAGGATAAGGCAGTATTTTTTCAACAGTGATATAAAATGACAAGGTAAGGGAAAAAAGAACTTCAGGCACCAATTTTTGGAAAATAGTACTACAAAAACTAGTAGTTTTCTAGATTTGGCAGTTATTATTTAGAAAACTAAAAACAAAAAGTCCACCCACAACCGAAACAAAAACATAAAATACTTTGGGAAAACCTAGACAAGAAACATTCAGTTCTTAAATAAATAAATAAGAACATTTTATTGTAGGAGATGAAGGGGTTGAACACATGAAAAAAACTGTAGTTGTAGAATAAAAAATGGAAAACTAAATATTCTAATCATATCCAAAGTAATTTAAAAATTTTTTAAAAATCCCCATCAAAATCCCAATGTAATTTAAAAAGTTGAGAACATTATTCAGAATTTCATCTCAATACTCAAAATAATGCTATGTGCTAGAGAATTTTAGCCAAGTTTTCAAAATAAATCATTGTTATGCTATCATTTCCTGAGATCTAAAATAACATACTGGAATATACAAAGATATATAAGTTGTTGTATTTAAAAGATGGATTCTTTATAGATATGATTTTGTGTACTGGAAATGTAGTTACTTGCCCTTTGGGATAAATAGTTTTAGGTGCTATCATTAAGTCCCAAATATATTGCTATGAAATTGATTAATTTACCAAATATTTCTCAAACACCCACTTTATTCAATATAAGATGTGAGGTCCCATGAGGATTAAAAAGATGAGTAAGTTACATATCTTGACTTCATGTAGCTTGTACTTGACTTGGAATAAAGTGTGTAAGAAAACATATGGTAGAAAAATACGAGATGTTTTTAAACATTTTAAGCACAGATGGTAATATTATGCCATTTCTATTGTAAGCTATAAAATTCAGACACATAAGATACCTGATTTTTGGTATAATGGCACCCTGATGGGGCTGCAAGAATGTTTTCTGTAAAATGTGCCCTCAAGGAACAGAGAGTAAGGACTTATTCAATGGGATGTACCCATTTGTATGTAGGGCAATGTGCATGAAATAAGGAGATTTTAACTTTAGCCAAGTAAATTTTTCTGAAGACAGTTTCCATAACTATTTAAACCCACTGCAAAAGACCAAAAAGAAAAAAAAATTACATTATTAACATAGAGGGGATGTGTATTTTGTTTGCTTTGTAAGAAATGCTTCTGATTTACTAATAACTTAGAAATTTAAATATAAATGTAAAAATCATACTTCATTGAAAACCATTTTGTGCTATCACAAATGGTAATGCATTCTGCATGACTTTATTATTCTCTTGAGTTTGGGAAAAGCATTGAGGCTGGAATCCATACTGATATTTTTCTTTGGTCCACACAGAGTCCACATCTGATGAGCTACTGAAGAAGGATGACATTTTGCTGAACTCTTTTCTTGATAAATGCAACAGAATATAGCAAAAATCAATAGTGGAACAGACATACCTAAAACATGGTTATTCTTCATGTAAGAAAATGGTTTGAAAACCCTGATTGAATCATTTGTTAGCCAGAAAATACAAGGCTTCAGAATAAATATCCAGTGGATGAACGTATTCATAATTTGGGAAATCTTGAAAAGTTATATGAAGGAACTTTATTTATGGGAAAGTGGTTTAACAAATACCTGGGTGTAATACTTAAAGAGAATCTAAACTAATCTTGGCTATGAGGGTTTTTCTTTTGGGCCTCTTTTATCTTCAGTGATTGTATAGTTATTTAAAAATTAATCGTTACAAGATTCCACGCATGGAAAATGTGAAAACCACACATTTACAGGATGTACATGTCAAAAGCCTATACACGACTACATCTTGGCATATCCATTCACATAAAACATCAGCAGCAATTATTCCTTCTGCAGAAGCCGTAGAATAGGTATCAGGGACTAAGAATCTGTGTTCCTTACTGTCCTAGGTAGCAATATCTCAAACCTCTCATTAGATCTACGAGAAGGTTATTGCCTGAGAAGGTGTTTTAATTCAACTTTGGATGGCTTCTAAAATGTTATGTCAATGACTTTGCCATGATGTTTGGCCTTCAGTAATTTGTACTGAACCTTGAGCCAGAAGGCTCAGTCCTCTGTGCAGGCATGGAGCAGTGAAGGCTGGTTTCATCACATACATGTAAACAATTTTAGAACAAAGCTTCCTATAGGACACAGTATAAGCACAACACTAGAAAACCTTCCTACACAGAAGTTAATTATGGAACTCAAGGTACCCTTTCTGTATTTTAACTATGTCCACAGAATCACACGATGCCATTTATGCATATGATCGGTCTTAGGGATAATGGTATTGAGAATCAGTACAATTAGGGGTAAATTACTTTAAACTGAGTCCTTGTAATACAATAAAGAAGTGAAGGACAGATTACTAATACAATATTACTTTAAATTTGTTGTATGCTTTCTATTGCTTACGTTGTACCAGGGGCTGTAAATACATTATCACATTTAATCTTCAAAAGGACACTGCAAGTTAGAAATTCCTATCACCATTTTACAGATGGGGAAACTAAGAGTTGGAGGGGTTAAATGCCTCATTCAAAGTCTGGTGAGTAAACTGCAGAGCCAGAATTCAAACCAGGTCTGTTTGACCCCAAACCTGAACTCTTAAGATCTATATTCTACTACTTTCTAAGTGTCATTATTAATGCTGGTCTCCCAGTTGGGAGACAGACCAGAACTCTCCAAATAACACTATGTGGTGTCAATAAATTATTTTAATCAGGTGTGTAAAAAAATTCAGGAATTATGCTTATGCAAACTTTTCATAGGAAAATAATAGTTTCAATGCAGTTTTCCTGTTACATAAATAGGAAAGTTTGTCATGTCGGTTCCAGACATCTGAGAGACCAGTAAACAAATTAGGAGACGACGATGAGACAGAGCTAGGCAGGTCATAACAGGAAAATGCATAAAGATTGGCAAAGGGAAATTTATGCTATTTTGACCAAGTAGATCAGATGTTAACTGAGATTAATATTTCCAGCCCAATAGTAAATGCAGAAAAACTCATCTGTTAGAAAACTGGACAAGAAATAAGTTAGAAATTTTGAACACTGGAATTTGTTTTATGAAAGCCAGCTTTTGGGAACTTTAACTTTTTATTTCATAAAATTCTGTATTGCTTGATAATTTCACAATGGATGCACTATTTTTAAAACGAAAACAAAATTAAGAGTATAATTTTAGCAATAACAAAATTCTAGGGCTCTTAAAATGGGATTATGGGAAGAAATAAAAGGTCAGAGTCTGCGTTTGCTTCTATTCTGGTGAACCCTGAGAGACGTATTCATTTACCTTTTTTTTTTTTTTTTTTTGCGGTACTCTGACCTGTCACTGTTGTGGCCTCTCCCGTTGCGGAGCACAGGCTCCGGACACGCAGGCTCAGAGGCCATGGCTCATGGGCCTAGCGGCTCCACAGCATGTGGGATCTTCCCAGACCGGGGCACGAACCCGTGTCCCTTGCATCGGCAGGCGGACTCTCAACCACTGCGCCACCAGGGAAGCCCCTCATTTACCTTTTGTAGCTCAGAATTTCTTGACTTCCAAGTTATTGATTTACCAGTGACATAAAATAGGAAATGGCCCAATTTATCCAGAAGAGGAAAAAAAGGTATCATAGATCACATCCTCATGGGAAGGAAATTTTTTTAGGAAGCACTCAAGGAGGAATTGACCTAGAGCCCAAAATAATTATCACTGATGTCTGAGGAAAGTTGGACTAGTAGGGAGTAGATTTACTGGTTGATTCCAATAGTCACACAAAAGGGGAATTCTTAACTCAATTCAGTTTCATGGTACTTAGCTCCTTGTTCATAATACAATGTTGTACACCAAAAAGTTTATTCAATTTGTATACATTACATTCATCTGTAAAATATGCTTAAAAGGTTGTTTTTTAAATGAATACAGTTTTTTAAATGAATACATTTGTCTTTGGATAAAATATTAGAGCATTTTATTTTAATGTTATAAAGCTTTTTAGTAGGATTACTGTCTTTCACTGAGAACCAAGAGTAGGATATACTAATCCAACGGAACTCGATCCATTTGATGGAGGTGGTACTGACTTCTGGATGTTGAGTTTTCTGAGCAAACCTCTTCTGAGGTTAAAAAAAAAAAAAAAAGAGGACAACTTGGTAGCATGCACATTTGCTTGATAGATGAAGTTAGAAGAAGTGGTGATTTGAAAACAGCAGTTGAAAGCAAAAGCCACATCCCAATGCACGAAAAACCATAGCCATTCTACAGCAAAAGATACACAAGGGGGGTCTCAAGGAGGAGAAAGCTGTATATGGATACAAACTAAACAAACTGTTTGCTATCCTCTGGATAGCAAGGAATCGCAAGCAAAACAAGAAAATCACACAGCACAGAGGTGTACCTACTTGAATCTCCCAAGGGCTGATGCTTATTTCCTCATTATGTTATGGAGAAAATAAGAAGGGATATTTCCTTTAAGTGGCTGTACCACGGGTGATGAACAGTGTACACAGAGCTCGGGATATGAATATAGGTCCACAGTTAGCTTTGACACACAATCAGTGGCTCCATTCCATGCATAAACGTCTTATCAAATGTATCACTGAAATATGAGATTGAAGAACCCCAGCAAGTTCCCCGCCCCTTCATTTGTGGGAATGCTCCTTACAATGCAGTTTTTAACTATATGAAACAGGGTGTTCCTTTAGATGTACAAACTTCCCCATTATGTTGTTATGATAAGCAAAATGCTAAACTATCAACAGCTTTTCAGACTAAAAGCACACTGTGACACACACTCTGTGTAAGAGGAACAGCATTATCTCATTGATGTAAGTTCCTGCTTCTTTCTACTTGTCATGACCGCTCATGCTTTCTATGGTCAAATTCTATAGCTATAGAAAGAGTAAAAGGAAATTTATAAATAAGTTTTGAAATAAGATGGAAACTTATTTTAAAACCTATCAAATAATATCTTAGCAATAGACTACCACGTGAGATTGTACTTAACTGAGGACCCCGGGTGTCATTAAAAAGTAAATATCTTCAACAATCTTTAGGAGATTAGAGCCTTTTAAGACTCTAAAAAGCAGAAAGGAAAACAAAAATAAACCTGGAAGCTACCAAAGGGGCCTGCAGCTTTTTCTTCTTCAGGATTGGTTAAGGATCTCTTAAGTCATTAAAGAAAAATGATGTTAGGGCTTCCCTGGCAGCACAGTGGTTAAGAGTCCCCCTGCTGATGCAGGGGACACGGGTTCGTGCCCCGGTCCGGGAAGATCCCACATGCTGCAGAGCGGCTGGGCCCGTGAGCCATGGCCGCTGAGCCTGCGCGTCCGGAGCCTGTGCTCCGCAACGGGAGAGGCCACGACAGTGAGAGGCCTTAGTACTGCAAAAAAAAAAAAAAAAAAAGGATAATGATGTTAGATGCCTTGTTCAGGTAGATTATATCATCTTATTTCTCTGATGAGAGAGATCTGAAGATATGTTAAATTAATAATAATGTGGAGGTGCAGAGCAAAAGTAGAAAACTTCTTGAGTTCCCTTTTTCTTGCTTTTTGCTGCGGCACGGTTCTTTCAGAGGAACAGATATTGACTAGACGTGGGGGGAGGAGGGGTTGTGGCTGAAGTTGGTAACAAAGAGAGAAAATAGAGTTCTCCTTATTTTGTGCTTTGCGAAAGAGCAGGGATTTTGTTTGTATGTTTGTTTCTTTTGTTTTTCAGCCCAGAACCTCTAAGATCTCTCATTAGAAAACTGAGGGGCTCATTTCTGCAACGTTATTTTTACAGAAGACTCTCTAGAGGACCATGAGTTGCTGAGTAGATGCTATAATATACAAATATACAAAACTAAAGCTTATATAATTTTTATAATTTTTCCTGACTGAGAACAGCACGCTTACCAAGTTGGGGAAAACACTGAAACCTGAGTTAGATGTTAACTCTGTGAAACCAGGAGTTCTGTATAAGCAATGTTTGTACTATCATACTTGAAATTATGTGTACTTCTAGCCTGTAGAAACTTTAGAAAGTAATGATGATTTTAAAGATATGAGAGACTAAGAACACCATAAGAAGGATATCTGGTAAATTATATTTCATATAAACATATACCTACATTTCATATTTCGTATCGACATATACCTACATTTACTATATATGCAAAGTGCTATTCTAGATATTTCAGCAGTGAGGAAGGAGAAATAATGAGGAGTTGGATGAGATCCCTACTTGCAAGGAGCTTATAACCTAATTGGAAAATTAAGCATAAGGACTTGAAAACTCAAATTAAATCACAAAAGTCACATAACCAAAATAATAGGAGGGACAACTTGATACATAATTAATGATCAAATTAGTGTCTAGACCAGAGGTTATGACACCTGGATGGGCCACTGGAATTACACGGTGAGTTTTTTTTTAACATCTTTATTAGACTATAATTGCTTTACAATGCTGTGTCAGTTTCTGCTTTATAACAAAGTGAATCAGTTATACATATACATATGTCCCCATATCTCTTCCCTCTTGCATCTCCCTCCCTCCCACCCTCCCTATCCCCCCCATCCAGGCGGTCACAAAGCACCGAGCTGATCTCCCTGTGCTATGCTGCTGCTTCCCACTAGCTATCTATTTTACGTTTGGTAGTGTATATATGTCCATGCCACTCTCTCACTTTGTCCCAGCTTACCCTTCCCCCTCCCCATGTCCTCAAGTCCATTCTCTAGTAGGTCTGCATCTTTATTCCTGTCTTGCCCCTAGGTTCTTTTTTTTTTAGATTCCATATATACGTGTTAGCATACGGTATTTGTTTTTCTCCTTCTGACTTATTTCACTCTGTATGACACTCTCTAGGTCCATCCACGTCACTACAAATAACTCAGTTTCATTCCTTTTTATGGCTAAGTAATATTCTGTTGTATATATGTGCCACATCTTCTTTATCCATTCATCTGTTGATGGACACTTAGGTTGCTTCCATGTCCTGGCTATTGTAAATAGAGCTGCAATGAATATTTTGGTACATGACTCTTTTTGAATTATGGTTTTCTCAGGGTATATGTCCAGTAGTGGGATTCCTGGGTCGTATGGTAGTTCTATGTTTAGTTTTTTGACGAACCTCCATACTGTTCTCCATAGTGGCTGTATCAATTTACATTCCCACCAACAGTGCAAGAGGGTTCCCTTTTCTCCACACCCTCTCCAGCATTTATTGTTTCTAGATTTTTTGATGATGGCCATTCTGACCAGTGTGAGATGATATCTCATTGTACTTTTGATTTGCATTTCTCTAATGATTAATGATGTTGAGCATTCTTTCATGTGTTTGTTGGCAATCTGTATATCTTCTTTGGAGAAATGTCTATTTAAGTCTTCTGCCCATTTTTGGATTGGGTTGTTTGTTTTTTTTATATTGAGCTGCATGAGCTGCTAGTATGTTTTAGAGATTAATCCTTTGTCAGTTGCTTCATTTGCAATATTTTCTGCCATTCTGAGGGTTGTCTTTTCATCCTGTTTATGGTTTCCTTTGCTGTGCGAAAGCTTTGAAGTTTCATTAGGTCCCATTTGTTTCTTTTTGTTTTTATTTCCATTTCTCTAGGAGGTGGGTCAAAAAGGATCTTGCTGTGATTTATGTCATAGAGTGTTCTGCCTATGTTTTCCTCTAAGAGTTTGATGGTGTCTGGCCTTACATTTAGGTCTTTAATCCATTTTGAGTTTATTTTTGTGTATGGTGTTAGGGAGTGTTCTAATTTCAATCTTTTACATGTAGCTGTCCAGTTTTCCAGCATCACTTATTGAAGAGGCTGTCTTTTCTTCACTGTATATTCTTGCCTCATTTATCAAAACTAAGGTGACCATATGTGTGTGGGTTTATCTCTGGGCTTTCTATCCTGTTCCATTGATCTATATTTCTGTTTTTGTGTCAGTACCATACTGTCCTGATTACTGTAGCTTTGCAGTATAGTCTGTAGTATAGCCAAGGAGCCTGATTCCTCCAGCTCCGTTTTTCTTTCTCAAGATTGCTTTGGCTATTTGGGGTCTTTTGTGTTTCCATACACACTGTGAAATTTTTTTGTTCCAGTTCTGTGAAAAAGCCAGTGGTAGTTTGATAGGGATTGCATTGAATCTGTAGATGGCTTTGGGTAGTAGAGTCATTTTCACAATGTTGATTCCTCCAATACAAGAACATGGTATATCTCTCCATCTATTTGTATCATCTTTAATTTCTTTCATCAGTGTCTTATAAATTTCTGCATACAGGTCTTTTGTCTCCTCAGGTAGGTTCATTCCTAGATATTGTATTCTTTTTGTTGCAATAGTAAATGGGAGTGTTTTCTTAATTTCACTTTCAGATTTTTCATCATTACTGTATAGGAACGCAAGAGATTTCTGTGCGTTAATTTTGTATCCTGCTACTTTACCAAATTCATTGATTAGCTCTAGTAGTTTTCTGGGAGCATCTTTAGGATTCTCTATGTATAGTATCATGTCATCTGTAAACAGTGACAACTTTACTTCTTCTTTTCCAATTTGGATTCCGTTTATTTCTTTTTATTCTCTGACTGCTGTGGCTAAAACTTCCAAAACTATGTTGACTAAGAGTGGTGAGAGTGGGCAACCTTGCCTTGTTCCTGATCTTAGTGGAAATGGTTTCAGTGTTTCACCATTGAGGACGATGTTGGCTGTAGGTTTGTCATATATGGCCTTTATTATGTTGAGGAAAGTTCTCTCTATGCCTACTTTCTGGAGGGTTTTTATCATAAACGGGTGTTGAATTTTGTCGAAAGCTTTTTCTGCATCTATTGAGATGATCGTATGGTTTTTCTCCTTCAATTTGTTAATATGGTGTATCACGTTGATTGATTTGCATATACTGAAGAATCCTTGCATTCCTGGGATAAACCCCACTTGATCATAATTTATGATCCTTTTAATGTGCTGCTGGATTCTGTTTGCTAGTATTTTGTTGAGGATTTTTGCACCTATGTTAATCAGTGATATTGGCCTGTTGTTTTCTTTCTTTGTGACATCTTTGTTTGGTTTTGGTATCAGAGTGATGTTGGCCTCGTAGAATGAGTTTGGGAGTGTTCCTCCCTCTGCTATATTTTGGAAGAATTTGAGAATGATAGATGTTAGCTCTTCTCTAAATGTTTGATAGAATTCGCCTGTGAAGCCATCTGGTCCTGGGCTTTTGTTTGTTCGAAGATTTTTAATCACAGTTTCAATTTCAGTGCTTGTGATTGGTCTGTTCATATTTTCTATTTCTTCCTCGTTCAGTCTCGGAAGGTTGTGCATTTCTAAGAATTTGTCCATTTCTTCCAGGTTGCCCATTTTATTGGTATATAGTTGCTTGTAGTAATCTCTCATGATCCTTTGTATTTCTGCAGTGTCGGTTGTTACTTCTCCTTTTTCATTTCTAATTCTATTGATTAGAGTCTTCTCCCTTTTTTTCTTGGTAAGTCTGGCTAATGGTTTATCAGTTTTGTTTATCTTCTCAAAGCACCAGCTTTTAGGTTTATTGATCTTTGCTATCGTTTCCTTCATTTCTTTTTCATTTATTTCTGATCTGATCTTTATGATTTCTTTCCTTCTGTTAACTTTGGGGGTTTTTTGTTCTTCTTTCTCTAATTGCTTTATGTGTTACGTTAGGTTGTTTATTTGAGATGTTTCTTGTTTCTTAATGCAGGCTTGTATAGCTATAGACTTCCCTCTTAGAACTGCTTTTGCTGCATCCCATAGGTTTTGGGTCGTCGTGTTTTCATTGTCATTTGTTTCTAGGTATTTTTTGATTTCCTCTTTGATTTCTTCAGTGATCTCTTGGTCATTAAGTAGTGTGTTGTTTAGCTTCCATATGTTTGTATTTCTTACAGGTTTTTTTTCCTGTAATTCATATCTAGTCTCACAGCTTTGTGGTCGGAAGAGATACTTGATTCGATTTCAAATTTCTTAAATTTACAAAGGCTTGAATTGTGACCCAAGATATGATCTATACTGGAGAATGTTCCATGAGCACCTGAGAAGAATGTGTATTCTGTTGTTTTGGGATGGAATGTCCTATAAATATGAATTAAGTCCATCTTGTTTAATGTATCATTTAAAGCTTGTGTTTCCTTATTTATTTTCATTTTGGATGATCTGTCCATTGGTGAAAGTGGGGTGTTAAAGTCCCCTACTATGAATGTGTTCCTGTCGATTTCCCCTTTTATGGCTGTTAGTATTTGCCTTATGTATTGAGGGGCTCCTATGTTGGGTGCATAAATATTTACAAGTGTTAAATCTTCTTCTTGGTTTGATCCCTTGATCATTATGTAGTGTCCTTCTTTGTCTCTTGTAATAGTCTTTGTTTTAAAGTTTAGTTTGTCTGATATGAGAATTGCTACTCCAGCTTTCTTTTGATTTCCATTTGCATGGAATATCTTTTTCCATCCCCTCACTTTCAGTCTGTATGTGTCCCTAGGTCTGAAGTGGATCTCTTGTAGACAGCATATATATGGATCTTGTTTTTGTATCGATTCAGCCAGTTTATGTCTTTTGGTTGGAGCATTTAATCCATTTACATTTAAGGTAATTATCTATATGTATGTCCCTATTACCATTTTCTTAATTGTTTTGGGTTTATTATTGTAGGTCTTTTCCTTCTCTTGTGTTTCCTGCCTAGAGAAGTTCCTTTAGCATTTGTTGTAAAGCTGGTTTGGTGGCGTTGAATTCTCTTAGCTTTTGCTTGTCTGTAAATCTGAATGATATCCTTGCTGGGTAGAGCAACCTTGGTTGTAGGTTTTACCCTTTCATCACTTTAAATATGTCCTGCCACACCCTTCTGGCTTGCAGAGTTTCTGCTGAAAGATCAGCTGTTAACCTTATGGGGATTCCCTTGTATGTTTTTTGTTGCTTTTCCCTTGCTGCCTTAAAAATATTTTCTTTGTATTTAATTTTTGATACTTTCATTAATATGTGTCTTGACATGTTTCTCCTTGGATTTATCCTGTATGGGACTCTCTGCACTTCCTGGACTTGACTATTTCCTTTCCCATGTTATGGAAGTTTTCAACTATAATCTCTTCAAATATTTTCTCAGTCCCTTTTTTTTCTCTTCTTCTGCTGGGACCCTTATAACTCGAATGTTGGTGCCTTTAATGTTGTCCCAGAGGTCGCTGAGACTGTCCTCAATTCTTTTCATTCTTTTTTCTTTATTCTGCTCTGCAGTCATTACTTCCACTATTTTATCTTTCAGGTCACTTATCCGTTCTTCTGCCTCAGTTATTCTGCTATTGATTCCTTCTAGAGAAATTTTCATTTATTTTGTTGTTTATTATTGTTTGTTTGCTCTTTAGTTCTTCTAGATCCTTGTTAAACATTTCTTGTGATTTTCTCCATTCTATTTCAAAGATTTTGGATCATCTTTACTATCATTATTCTGAATTCTTTTTCAGGTAGGCTGCCTATTTCCTCTTCATTTGTTAGGTCTGGTGGGTTTTTGCCTTGCTCCTTCATCTGCTATGTTTTTCTGTCTTCTCATTTTGCTTAACTTACTGTGTTTGGGGTCTCCTTTTCGCAGGCTACAGGTTCATAGTTTCCGTTGTTTTTGGTGTCTGTCCCCAGTGGCTAAGGTTGGTTCAGTGGGTTACGTAGGCTTCCTGGTGGAAGGGACTAGTGCCTGTGTTGTGGTGGATGAGGCTGGATCTTGTCTTTCTGGTGGGCAGGTCCATGTCTGGTGGTGTGTTTTGTGGTGTCTGTGGCCTTATTATGATTTTAGGCAGCCTCTGTGCTAATGGATGGGGTTGTGTTTCTGTCTTGCTAGTTGTTTGGCATAGGATGTCCATCACTGTAGCTTGCTGGTCCTTGAGTGAAGCTGGGTGCTGGTGTTGAGATGGAGATCTCTGGGAGACTTTTGCCGTTCGATATTACGTGGAGCTGGGAGGTCTCTTCTGGACCAGTGTCCTGAACTTGGCTCTCCCACCTCAGTGGCACAGTTGATGCCTGGCTGGAGCACCAAGAGCCTATCCTCCACACGGCTCAGAATAAAAGGGAGAAAAAAAAGAAAGAAGGAAGGAAGAAGATAAAATAAAATAAAATAAAATAGGGCTTCCCTGGTGGCGCAGTGGTTGAGAGTCCACCTGCCGATGCAGGGGACACGGGTTCGTGCCCCAGTCCGGGAAGGTCCCACATGCCGCGGAGCGGCTGGGCCCATGAGCCATGGCCGCTGAGTCTGTGCGTCCGGAGCCTGTGCTCTGCAACAGGAGAGGCCACAACAGTGAGAGGCCTGCATACCGCCAAAAAAAAAATAAATAAATAAAATAAAAATAAAATAAAGTAAAATAAAATAAAATATAGTTAGTAAAATAAAAAATAATTACTAAGAAAAAAATTTTTTTTCAGTAATAATAATAAAAGAACCCTAGGACAAATGGTAAAAGCAAAGCTATACAGACAAAGTCACACACAGAAGCATACACATACACACTCACAAAGAGAGAAAAAGGGAAAAAAAAAAAATATAACGTTGCTCCCAAATTCCACCTCCTCAATTTGGGATGATTCCTTTTCTATTCAGGTATTCCACAGATGCAGGGTTCATCACGTTAATTGTGGAGATTTAATCCGTGGCTCCTGAGGTTCCTGGGAGAGATTTCCCTTTCTCTTCTTTGTTCACTCAGCTCCTGGGCTTCAGCTTTGGATTTGGCCCCGCCTCTGCGTGTAGGTCACCAGAGGGCATATGTTCTTCGCTCAGACAGGACGGGGTTAAAGGAGCAGCTGATTCGGGGGCTCTGGCTCACTCAGGCCGGGGGGAGGGAGGGGTACGGAGTGCGGGGCGAGCCTGCGGCGGCAGAGGCCGCCGTGACGTTGCACCAGCCTGAGGCGCACCGTGCGTTTTCCCGGGGAAGTTGTCCCTAGATCACGGGACCCTGGCAGTGGCGGGTTGCACAGGCTCCTGGTAGGGGAGGTGTGGATAGTGACCTGTGCTTGCACACAGGCTTTTTGGTGGCAGCAGCAGCGGCCTTAGCATCTCATGCCCGTTTCTGGGGTCCGCTCTGTTAGCCGCGGCTCGCGCCAGTCTCTGGAGCTCCTTCAAGCAGCGCTCTGAATCCCCTCTCCTCACGCACAAGGAAACAAAGAGGCAAGAAAAAGTTTCTTGCCTCTTCTGCAGGTCCAGACTTTTTCCCGGACTCCCTCCCGGCTAGCCATGGCGCAATAACTCCCTGCAGTCTGTGTTCACGCTGCCAACCCCAGTCCTCTCCCGGTATTCCGACCAAAGTCCGAGACTCAGCTCCCAGCCCCCATCGGCCCCGGCAGGTGAGCAGACAAGCCTCTCGCGCTGGTGAGTGCCGACCACTGATCCTCTGTGCGGGAATCTCTCCGCTTTGACCTCTGCACCCCTGTTGCTGCGCTCTCCTCCGTGGCTGCGAAGCTTCCCCCTTCCGCCACCCGCAGTCTCCGCCAGTGAAGGGCCTTCCTAGTGTGTGGAAACCTTTCCTCCTTCACAGCTCCCTCCCACTAGTGCAGGTGCCGTCCCTATTCTTTTGTCTCTGTTTTTTCTTTTTTTCTTTTGCCCTACCCAGGTACGTGGGGAGTTTCTTGCCTTTTGGGAGGTCTGAGGTCTTCTGCCAGCGTTCAGTAGGTGTTCTGTAGGAGTTGTTCCACGTGTAGATGTATTTCTGGTGTATCTTTGGGGAGGAAGGTGATCTCCGCCTCTTACTCTTCCGCCATCTTGAAGCTCCTCCAAGTTGTACTCACTGGCACAACGTGGCCATCCCTGGCTTCACATCAACATGATCTCAGGCACAAACCTCCTTGTTTTTCCATTTTGTTTTTAAGTTACTTGTTGAAACAACTGGCCCGCAGTCCCAAGGACTGTCGCGGCTTCGGCTGGTGGGGCCCCTCCAGAGCCGGCAGTCTCAGTGAGGCCGCCCTCCCCTCGGTCTCCGGGGCAGTTCAGTGACGGCGGAGGGAAGAGACCCCGAACCAGCTACAGTGAGGTTTTAAGAAATTAAATGCTTGAGCTCTACCCCAGACCTCCTGAATTAAATTTCTGGGCAGGGCATGGGAGGACAGAGGGTATAAATTCAGAGAAGGGAGAGGAGTTGGGGGAAGCAAGACCTGGCATTCTGTACCTTATAAAACTCCCCAGTAATGCTGATAAAAACAGCCTGACGCAACTTAGTGGAGCAATATTTGAGAATCACTGCCATGGGGCAGGATGGCACCATTGGGCAAACGTATTCCTGTCAGTTAACGTGGCATGTGACCAAATGGGCTTTGAGTTATGCAGGATTTTCAGCAGAAACTCCCACGTCTTTCCATCTCCACCTCTCTGATGCCTAGCACACCAAAGTTGAGAAATACTACACTAGATCATGAGCCTGAGAGTCCACAGTGGGGCCGAAAGGCTTCAAGGAGGGGCATCTTACATTGAATTTAAAAAGAAAAATCTTGCCAAACATAGAAGAAGAGAAGAGTTGCCAAGGAAAAGGAACAGCATGTATTCAGGAAAGGAAAACTGGGCTTAAAGTGTGATGCACTGAAGAGTTGTTTAGAAGAAAGGGTTCCTGCAGGGGAATGCTAGGCTCTGGAGAGGATCAGATTTCTTCCTTGGGTTCCACTGTGTTTTTATTATGGAAAATTGTGAATACCAAGTCTAGGATTTTATAAATCTCAATTCAATAAACTCTATGTTACTTTTGTTTACTCAAGTTACATTCTAATAGGCAGTGTCTTATTATTTTTGTTATAATCTGCACATCTAGGATGCATTCTTGGCTGTGAAATTTTCATATTTCTTCTTTAAAGTTGGTTCCAGGTTCTTTAGTCAGTTTCATTCAGTCCTCATACTTAACAGAGAAAAGCCAGGACTACATTGACCTGATATTAATAACGAGGTATCTGTGTACAAGATGCCTTTGTTCAGAATGCCACAAAGCAAGAGTGAATTTCCAAGACAATTATCAGTGTTACTGAAGATTTAATGGTTGGGGCTTATGCAACCTGAATTAAATACCAATATTATGGTTACCTGAGTGAGTGATTCCTGGTAAGATCAGGTTGACGCTCCTGTAGAATTTCAAAGATGTTGGGCTGGCGCAGAAATGCAACAATCTTGTCATTGTAAGCTGAAAAAACATACATATGTAACAATATTTTAAAATCTGTTATTTTATGCACATAAATCCAGACTTTTTAAGTTTTGTTTTTCTGGTTAATGTTCCTTGTATTCAAAGTCATAGTTTAGAGCCACTATAGATGCTTAAATTCCAATTTGTGTCTATCCTGTTATATGAGTATTGGACTTAGATCTGTTAGGTATGACTGACTTAAGCACTCATTAAACTCATCTGATGAGCCAAATTTATCATCAAATTGCAAGATGAGATCACCTACAAGATTCTAGATACTGATTGTTTTACGCTACTGCTTACTAAAATCAACCTTATAAGCAATTGTTAAAAATAGAAAACCATCTTCTGATTAAATGTCAGCCACCTACAGAGGTGAAGAGGTAGAGTAAGAGTTGCTAAAATACCGTAGTTACCAGCAGCAACTACCAATATGCAGAGGCAAACCATTCCCAAATTCTATGTGGAAATAAATGCCATTAAGCCACAGGGTAGCTCTTTACCAAACCAACTACACCAACAGCTACAATACAACCAGCATCATCAATTATGTACATAATATTTTAAAAGGAAAATCTATATCTTAGTCAAGGCTGGCTAATGTTTACAGAAATTTTAAATTTAATTAACGTTTACTAAAGGCTCTGTTAATACTCTTTTGTCAAGAAAGTAATTTGCTTACTTAAGATAATTCATCTTGATTCCATTTATTTATAATCAGAAATACAGATATATTTAAATTACAGAACTGAGTGTCTGAATTCTCAAACATCAGAGATCCTAGTTCAGTCAATACTCTTGTGCTCATAAATATGATCAAGAAACATGCCTTACTTTAACAAAATATCACTCAAAAGAAGTATAATTCTCTCGACATTTGCCAGTTCAAATTTTAGCTGCATCATGCTAATTTTAGTAAAATGTAAATAAAATAAAAAAAAATACTATCTGCTAACATGGAATCCCATTGTCAAACTCAAAGTGTCCCTAACTGCACATTTAACCACATATAATAAAAACATTTTTATAATTGAGGTTTTGTCAGCAGTTTTTACATTCTATCTAAGATCAGAGACTAGGTAACTTTTTAAACAATTTTATAGTACTTTAAAATTCTATGTGCAGCATTTAGTATCATATGAGTAACAGCATAATAAAACATAGACTGTTCAATTTCTACCCAAGGTTTCTTCTTATTCAGTGACTGTCGAACCTTTTAGGACATGGGCATTGCATTATATTTCATGGTAAAGTCTTTCTTAAAAAAGTAAAAATTTTAAAGCAAAACCAGACAAATGGAGAGTTGCTCAAATTTAAGATGGAACAGGGAGCCCATCTGGCCTCCTGCCAGTCTGTCCACTCCACCTGCCTTAGGGGCTCTAGGTTTGAAAACTGATCTACTTCAACCTCATCATTTTAGTAACAACTCAAGTTGTTCTTTAGGCCAATTTGCCTACATTCATTTATTTTTATTTTACAATTTTGAAGACTTCTGCTGTCTTGCATTTGCTACAAAACCCCTTAAGAATGTGCCATCATTGCTTTCTTATTTTGTGAGGCTCACACACCTTTTAAACTCTGTCTCAAGCATTAAGATATATACTAAATAAATGCTTGTCCAAATGCCTAATTTAAAATGACCACACAATACAGCGGCCTTAAGAACTTATTTTTCCTTAACTTCAACAATCTAATATAATAGTTCTACTCAGGTAAGGTAGAGTAGTAGAAAAAATTCTCACCCTATAGGATTTTACAAGACATAAGTGTTTTGAGACTCAAATCGATTTCTTAGGGATAATGCAGCAGTTTTTCAGTACAGGGCAAATGTAGCAGGCTGACAATAGGGAAGTGTATCAGCAGAGAATGCATGGTACACACTGACATGAAAAGGAAAGATAAAGACTTTGGGAAAGAGATGACATACCCACTGGAACCATGTCCTGGTACTGTGGCCTACTAACTGTATTGAACGTACTTGATGGCCTGGGAAGAACTGGTGGTCCTGCATGTCGAGAATCTTCTCCTACCTGCAAACACAAGCAGTGTTTTTGTTCTGCACCAAATCCTAGAATACTTTACATCAGTACCCCAAGCCAAGTTGTTCAGAACACTTGACAATGAGCATTGTTAAGTACCAACTGATCAGAACAGAGGCTAGCTGAAGAGCTGACACAGGACTCTCAAAAGCTCTGCTACAGTTGCTGAATTGAGGGGATGGGTTGGGGTATAACGTCCCTGAGAGGGGCCAGGGCAGTAATTGTTGACCAAGTGGTACAGGAGTAGCTCAAAATGCCTACAGCTCTTGGGGATGTAGATGCTGAATACCTGTTCCTCAGGAATAACTTCTACCTGACAAAACACAAACCTGCAAAAGTACAATCAGAGAGAACACTTTGGTGGTACAAAATTCATCGGGCAGTGCAGGATATACCTTCTTTTGGCCAAGGCAGGTCAGGGAATTCCCTGCCTCAGCAGAGGAGGGGTTGAAGAGCAGCAGTCCTCATGTGGGTTTCCGAGTTGGATATCATCTCCTCAGAAGCAATTTTACATGCCTATTAGAGCACCCAGTACAACAGCTTTTTCTGGTTTGAACCTCCCACACCAGCAAGCTAATCACAGCAGGTGTGGAGGAGCTAAATAGGGTTGCCCCAACCTGAATTAGTTACATACTGATTATAGGCTTAGAAACTCATACATACAAGGAGATAAATAAAAACGCCCATTAATAATCTTACCAGAAAACTCTAACACTGCTTTAGCTTCTGTTTTAGCATTTTTCCCCCGTACTACAGAAGTCTTTTAAGACAACAGTAGAACAGTTAAATAAGAGAGTAAGAGAACAAAAGGCAAAACAACCTCCTGGATTTATAAATTGGTACTTTTAAAATACAGTTTCTACTCCCACCCATTCAAACCCTCACAACCATTTTAACATACTGCATCCGTTAGGTGTTCAGTGAGGGTTTTTCTAAAGGCCCTAAAGCTGGAAATATCGTCCCCACACTTGACTGCTTGTTTATCCTTCAAGAATGTTCTCACTCATTCTTCAATGTGTAGTTCAAACAGCCCCTCCTCGATGAAGCCTTCCCTTCCCTTCAAGCTGACATGAAATGTCACCTTCTCTGAGCACCCACAGCACTCGGGGTACATTTCTAAAGCAGCTGCCATTATTAACAGTCTATGAAGCATTTTTTGCTTGTATTGTTATACATCTGGATGGTTACTTTTATATATTCTCTCCTTAATAAGAACACAGGAACATACATTATTTACTTGTATCCCTCACACCAACCACGTTTCTACACTACAGGTGTTTAGTAAGTATTCATTTGTTGGATGGAAGAGATACCAAAATTTCTACTACCTGGAATATTTGCTAAATAAGTCTAAGAGAATGGCTGGGAAGACTTGTGAATGTAACCAGAAATTTCCCACTCTGCTTCTCTTGAGTTATTGGCTCTGAGAAACGAAGTCAGCCCCTCTTGGGAGAGATTCAATCATTAACTATACCTTGTCAGTCACCAAACTTATCATTTCAATCTACCAACATATACTTTCCCTCCTGTCAGTAAGTTGCCTTGTGTCATCATTTCCCAGAACAGCCAAAGGTCTTCTCCTTGACACCCTGCTTCTTCAAACCAGACATCAAACCAGACCATTATCAGTGGGCAAGCTGTGATAAACGTCTGTATTACTGCAGGATGTGCGTGCTTCCGACAGCTGGGCCAGAAAGCACATTCCCCTCAAGGGTTTAACAACGCCGAGACTGAATGCTGAGTCTTTATGGGGTCGTCTCTGTTCCACTGCTCAGCTTCCGTCAATAAGAAGAGAAGTTCTCATTCAAATTTTAATGTGTACCTTAGTATCCCTACTGCTAGACCATGAAACTAATTCAAGTTCTGAGGCAGAGGAGTTGAAAGAAAATATAAGTATAGCTACTAATCCCATGCACGTAGTCCTGATCAGACTGTACAGCCAGCGTCATATTGTGACGTCAAATAAGGCAAGCATCTAAAGTGCACTGGTTGTGTGATAAAACGAGGCAGGGCCCTGATATGCTACATATCACGCACAAGGTCCAAAGGTGAGAGGTCTGTTCTGCTTTTTAGATGAATGCTATTAGCATCATCCAGTTCACCACTAATGTTTTATATGACAGCCAGGTAGAGATTTATTAGCTACTCATAAAACATGAATATTTTTGTGCATACCTCATCCTGCAATAGATTTATATAACATTTTTATGTGAGCTTCTCGTGTGTACTCTTCTATGTCTTCACTTACAACCAGCAAACACACATAATCATTAGAGCCAGTATGTAAATCATGAGGGGAAATTCCAAGAGTGGAATTTTGATGAATCAAATCCAGTTATTTATTACATTCATAATCTTTTCTTATAATAGAAGCTACAAAAATATTTGACATACAATATAATACTGAAAATATGATATGCACATAGATGGAACGTGGAAATGGCATGCAGGAAAAGAATCTTAATTCTTCTTGTCTAAGGGAATTTTTAGAAACAATGTATATCAAGTGATAATATATGACAATTCAAAGCATAAGTCTTTATTAAGGAGAAAATATGTGACCTAAAACATTCCTGTTTTATTTATTTAACCTGCTACAGAAAAAGGGAAACAGGAAGAGATTATTTCTTTTCTCTTTTTTCTTTTTCTTTCTTTTTTTTTTCTGGTTAGATTATTAGAGAGCCCTCATGTGGTTACCATGGGACACTGCAAACTAGCAAAGTATAATAGAGTACGGTAGAGCTTTTAGTAATTCTTAATGCTACCCATTTTCTCTGAGCACTTAAGAGTACATAAATCAACCCTCATACATATCCTAACTTTAAAGAATATTAGTGAGGATGCCACAACCCCATAGCATTGGCCGAAGATCTTAATCTAATCCAGCAATCCTCACTTAAGAAACTTCCCTATCTTTAACCTAATTTTAATCCCCTAAAAAAGTTACATTCCTTCCTTCCTATGAAGCTGCTCTTAGGTATGCAAAAGGGCTCATCATCATCCTCTCTTGAACACTGTATTGCATTATGAATTCCCTCACCATCCACTGAATTTTTTTTTTCTAAATCTCTAATTTCTTCAACCTTTCCTCACATGTCCTACTTTTTAAACCTGTAATTTAGGCTCTTTGAGTTTCCAGAGAAACCCCGTTAACATTCCAACACTTTCAGCCTCCAAATGACAGTCTCTAAATCAAACTAGAAAAACAAAACAATAAGAAAGAGCCAGCACGATTCCATAAACCCCACATCCCGTGCTTCTATCAGCCAACAGGTCGGTCGCTAAGGCTCAGGACTCACCTCGCCTGCGCTGTGGCTGCGCTGCCTGGTCAGGTGCTGTCGATGCACCAGCGCGCTCGTGGGTCTGCTGCTCTGAAGCGGGAGCCGGGGATCGATGAAGGTGGTGGTACGCGAGTTGTGGTCGACAAAAAATGCCTAGGAAGCAACCCACTCAGTCAACACTCCGTACATGGCACACACCTGTCTAGCAGTCCTATCATTTCACACATGCAGGGAAAGACCCACTTTGGAGTGAAAACCTTCGCTCCGTTTTCTCGTAATTTCAAATCTTCGGGAGAATTTCTCCTTCTTCCCTCAGGACAGACCAGAAGAGAGGAAGCCACGCTTAGATTGGATGCAGAATGAAGACAGCAGGAAGGAACATTGTTCCTGGCTTTAGGAAATACAGTCATCAAAGATAGGATCTCAGAAAGAAGCCCCCTGAATGGACATTTGGGCTTCTCTCTTAACTGATGCTCTTTGCTCTTACTGCTATTGGTTATTACCAAGTTTTTCTTTCAAACATCATTGGCTTCTCTTTTCCTTCTATGTAATCAGCTACCAAGTCCTCCCCCATTTTCTCATTAGAGTGTCTCCTCTATTTGTCCCATCCCAGCCTATCATTCATTCCATCATTTCAGGGTTTTCTCTTAAACGTGTAATTATTAATAGTTTCTCAGCTGTTCCACGTCTCTACAACCTTATTCACTGAATGGCACCTCACTATCAGAATTTTTTTTTTCTAAAAGCTTTGACTACATTTCCACTCCAATCCAAAGCCTCTAATGGCTACCTGTTATCTACAGAAAAAACATTCCAACCCTTTGGTCAGTTTTCCAAGACTCTTTACCATCTCCTTCTTACTTTCTTTCCAGTTTGGTCATTGATCACACACCCAGATAAATTCTATCACATACAATGACTCAGGGCAAGACACTTAAGTTCTCTGGGCTATAAATTTCTTATAAAAACACGCCTCCTTCATTCATAATAAACATTTATCCACCATAAAGTGATAGGAAGGAGGAAACCAGGTCTGTCCTGTTTACTGCAGAATCCTTCGTGACATGAAACCATGAATGAGCATAAACCATTTCCCTCAGTTTTGCAGTAAGGATTGCATGTAATGTAGAAAGGCCTTTAAAAATTCTGTTTGTTTAATTTTAAAACTCGATGTAAGTGCAATTTTTCATTATCATTAGGAACAAAATGGTGTTAAGTTTGCAATGTAAAATTCATTCAAGGTAATAATGAAGCCCATTATCTCAAGGATAATTAGAAAATATAAGTTTTCCATGATCAGATAAAGTTAATTAGGTCAAGATAAAAAGGACTATTAGGAGAGCCTGGAGACTCATTACTGATAAATGTCAGGAGACATGATATATGCCAAATAACCTAAGCAAAAAAGAACTGATGGAGCTCTGTTAACAAAGTACCTTAAAGACTAGGAATGAATGCATCTAGGCAAATCTCAGGGGCAGATGGTATATTTATGCTGATTAAAAATTCACCTTTCCATTATGAAACAAAATGTGTCTGTAGATAATCAGGAAACAGAGCAAAATAATTTGTAAGTAGCTCCCAAATAGGGGGAAAAATGACTTCTTTAAAAAAAAATAACTTTAAGCAGAATGTGCACTAGAAACAAAGCAGAGAAATGGCCAGAACAAGAATCCTTGTCTGTCCCTTCTCTCGATATCCGATTTCCAGGTACAAAGACTGGATTAAATGGAAGTCTTGTAGGACGGAGTCACCAACCTCACATCCCTGGGTAATGCTCCCTTTTCCATAACCTATCAGGTGGAATATCTTTCTTCTCTGATCTTGTAAAAATGTACACCAACAATAAACCCTACACAGGCTTATATTGTCAGGCTCTGGTCTCAAATGTGACACTAGTCCCCGTTTGATTTGAGCTTCTAATACACATGTATGTATATTATTTCTGCCACTATTTAAAATGTCATAAAATAGAAATTCATTTTTTTAATATACATTTCAACATAATAGGTATTATAGTCAATTTAATATTCTCTTTATGTATATTAAGATTAAGCTCTTATTACTACAACAATAATATTAGCCATGTCGTTTAAGGGGAAAATACAAAGAGTATGAAAATAGAATTGCCTATTTACCTAATGTCTTAGGAATGTTTTGAAGGAACAGGTGGTCATTTAGAGGTAATGATGAATCACTTGTAATTATAAGGACAAATGGGTGTGTACATCTAGGTCAGTTGTGATTTACATGGAGTGTCATAGTATAATTTGACGTTAAGAGGCTTCTCTAAAATCCATTCTATAAAAAATTATACTGTAAATGCCTTCAGGGTGGGGACCCTTTCTTACTCACCCTGTTCTCCCTAATAGCTTTTAGGGCTGCATCTGGGAGAAAGAGAGTGCTCAGTAAATAAACTGCCAAAAACTCGAACAGCAGACTCCTGACCAAAATACAGGAAGACAACTGACAATGAACTAACCAAGTATTAAAGGTCGCATTCTTTTACGTAAGCATAGAAATACTGAAAGATTTGAGAAAAATACATGAGAGAAGTGTGTGTGTGTGTGTGTGTGTGTGTGTGTGTTGGGTGAAAAGTGTGGAGAGCTGAAGACTATAATACCACACAAATAGGATAAAAGGTTTTAAAACACCTCATGTGGACATGGATAAACTATCAAGTTAAAACTTGAGAAGTCCGAGACAAAGTAGTGATTAAATGCTTGGGATCTAGCAAAAGACAAGCCTGGGTCTGAGCTCTAGCTCCACCACTTACTACTGACACAACATTGGGCAAACTACTTAACTTTTTCAAACTACAATTTCTTTTCTGTTAAATAGGTATAATAACGCCTACATCAAAGGAAGATAAAATGAGATGGTTCATATAAATTTCTGAACATAGTACCTGAGACCCCTTAAATGTGAGTTAATATTATTATTACTAATAATAACAGTATTAACTTCCGAGACATTTTTCTAAGGATTACAGTGGTTCTCCCTGCAGCCCATAAACAAAGCTCAAAAAAAAAAAAAAAAAGGGGTGAACCCACACTTCCCAGGCTCCTTGTAGGTACGTATGGCCTAGATTAAGTTCTGGTCAATGAGATGTAAACAGAGGGTCACATGATACTTCTGGAAAACTCCTTTCCAAGGAGATTTTTACAAGGTAAAGCCCTCCTTCTGTACTTCATCCATTCTGCTCCCTGAAACAAAGATGTAATTGCCGAACCCCAGCAGCCACAACGAACCCTGAAGATGAGGGATGGCTGAATAAAAAGCCGTAAGGAGCCAAGGCTCTTACAACTTAAGAAACCACCTTAAGGGCCCTAGACTGCCAGTCCCTGAACGTCTTTATGTGACAGAATAAAATCTTGTAAACTTTGTATAGGTCCCTGTCACAATGCAGCCAAACCAAATCCTAACTGATGCACTGAAGTCAGCAAAGAAGAACGCATAAGCTGGCCACCACCATTATGAATACGGATTTTCATTATTTCATAAATAATGATTTCTCATTATTGTTCACCTTTAATACAGTTGGGTAACAGTCCGAGATTTAAGTGAAATGCAGAGTTGGGAAAGTATAAAGCTGAGATTTGAATCCATCTTTCTGACTTCAAAGCCCAGTGAGCAGTGCCTCTTTCCCCTCCCTCTCCTTTTCATAGTTCTCCTCTTTTTCTTCCATTCTTTCTGCCTCCTATTTTTCCTTTTGATGTTCTTCCCACTCCCCTCACACAGTACTTGATTTTAGAAAAGTATTTAAGTATTTATTGAATTAGGCCGACAATAACTGTCACTCAGAGTGCTGGGCCTCACCACTGTCTCAGTGCTGAAAAGGTTGCTACTGATGCTGGACAGCAAACTGTACGTCCTCTGCACAATCTGTACGGCTCCCCTGCTGGAGGGTGGGCTGTGGCTGGAGCATAGGTGCTAATTTGTATTCCACAAGGAGCTCAGTTTCAGAGTAAATGGAATGTGTATACTGTTTACATGTGCTTTTTATGTCTGCCAAGTACTTGGGGGAAAAGTCTCAATTAAGACCACTATCGAAACCATGCAGCTAGCACACTAGCACTAGCCGAGGGCAGCACGAAGAGGCAATTCCTTGGCATGTGCTTTGGCTCTGCTCCGCTCCCTGTGTGACCCTGGACAGGCTTCCTTGGTGCTTTGCTATATCCACGTAAAGGAGATGACTGAGGTCACAACTGAGTTGTGGAAGATGTATTCTACTTTAAAACAAAGATCAAAGCATAGAAAAAATACAGTGCAAATTTTAGGCTTGACATTTCTATTTGTGATGCACAAATCGATTATGTCACAAAAGTGGATCACTTTCCCATAGGATGTCCTAACTAGTTCAAGCCAGTAATGAAGTTGACCTATTCCTTTTTTAAAAAAATTTAATTTGGGTCACCATTTTATTTTTTTACGTCACCATTCTTGAATAGCCTGCCTTTATTTATGAAATTGTCTACCATGTATCAATAAATACTGTCTGAATAAACAGTATGTTGAGAAGGCAGACCACATCAAAAAAAGCAATTGTATTAAAAAAGGAGTCTTTTCCAGATTAGCCACTAGCAAAGCAAATTTTGAACAACACAGATTCCCTACTGTTAAGTTTCATTAAGGAAATTCACTCAAGCTTCCCAGTGCTGGACCAACTAGGGCTAACAACATAATCAAAAACTGAAAGGAATGCAAATACCCAAATTCAAATCTCATTTTAAAAACGTCTACCCTTTCGCTGCTTCAGGGCATGATCAGAGTCAGAAAATATGGGCTGGATGGAGCCCATATTAGTGAGGCCAAACAAAATACACTTCTCTCTTTACACAATTCTTTTTTTTAAGCTTCTGTTATTTTAAGAAAAGAAAAAGCATCAGTATTTGTGAAGAAATACCAACCTCAGGCTCAACAAATCTAAGTTACAGAAGTTTGAAATTGTTTCCACTTACATTTTGCCAAACCAGGAATCCGTATTAAAAGACCGTGTAAACAAAATAAAACAAAAAGCACTTGTAACTATGCTCCAGAAAGACATCATCAGATCTTTCTTTCTCTAAAGAGCTATGGAAACAAAGAGAGAACAATAATTTAAAAGATAGCAGCACTGCATATTGAATCTGTTCTAACTTCTAGTTTCTCAACTCTATAAAGTCTTAAAATGCTCAAAAAGTTCATTGTAATCTACTTTAATTTTTATAAAGATTGTAATTTACTCACGCATTCTCTCCCTTCCGTAATATAAATCTCAGTTCCTGGTCCCCTCTCTAGTATTTCCCCAATTATAAGGAATAAACATGCTATCATTTTCTCTACATTATATCCCAGACAGAACTCCATTACCAATACTGGAGATGAAAAGCACTGAATAGTAGAGTTTATTGTAACTAAAAAAATAGTCAT
Organism: Grampus griseus; assembly: GCF_964374135.1. Taxonomy (NCBI): domain Eukaryota; kingdom Metazoa; phylum Chordata; class Mammalia; order Artiodactyla; family Delphinidae; genus Grampus; species Grampus griseus. Next base: position 38,717,661 of record NC_139001.1, on the reverse strand, counting down.
GCTAACATTTTCTAACATTTGGTTCATCTGAAGGAGTGAGTGGTCCCAAATATCTCATGACATCTATCAATAACAAAAAAGTTAAAGAAGGTTATTTTGTTAAACTGCTGTGATCAGAGATCTAAAGTTGCTAGGAGAGAAAACAGGGACACATGGCACCGTGGATAAGTAAAACATCCCCAAAACTTCAGATGTAAAATGTTAGCAAAGGGAGGGGTGTGGTATTTTATGTATTGGGAGTAGTGGTATTTAGGTGTTAGAAGTATAATATAGGGGAGCCAGTGCCATGCTGGGGATGGCATGGACCAGCTTACAGGAGCTGATGGTGAAATCTCAAGCTGGTTGATGATGATGCTGGCAGCCTGAAATTGGCTATGGTGGGAGAATTTACACCATGGAAAATGGCAAATGCTACAGATCAGCCTTCCTCCCCACCGCCCCTGAGGAGCTGGTTGCTAAGCATTTATCAGCACGTCACTGCAGAAGACCAAGGATGGAGTTATCCAAATCAGCACATTTCAGGTAGAATAGAAGGGCATTGCCATGAAATTTTAAAATAGTACTCTACATTTTTTTAAAAGAGTCAGTGCTGGTCAGAGGACAACTGTTTAAAGATAAAAGGCAAAGCCCATCTTCATACTTGGGCAATTCCTTCAATATTCCATGAGTTTAGCATTTTACTCAAAAACACATTCACAAAACCAACCTCTGCTTTATTCTCTCATTCTGAAAGGTATACTGCCCTAGAAGGATTCTTCACCTCTGCCTCTATGTGTGAGTTACTTTTTGGTCTAACAAGATTGTACCCCCTGAAAAATAAGCAAGAGATACTCTAAAAACTATGTGTTATTTGTAAATTTAGAGTTTAATTTCATCTCTACCTGGACTGCTGTGTAACTGGAGGTGATTAAACCAGATAACCACCACAAAGAGGTATTAGTTGTTTCAAAGCAATTAAAGAGACATGTCACAAAAATAACTAATATAGTGCTCTAATGAATGAAAAATATATTTTTCAAAGTGTAGAACTTATTCTGCTAAGAGACTTTTGGGATTCACTTGAAACCTCCAAATATTAAGTTGCATTTTACTCATTAAGAGGAACCTGACCCAGTAAACTGTGGCCATCAGCTTCATGTGGGACTGAAACCAAAGTCTATGTCATCACTGGGGCAACTTCTACAGCCACATAAGCTATTAGCATCTGGTAAAATGAGAATCCTCAAGTAGGCTCTGACTGTGGTAACTTTCACTGTACAAATATTTGTTCTCTTCTAAAAAATCTATCCTCATAACCATGATTCCTACTTGCCACGGTCATCGAAGTTGAATATTTGGACCATACGGATACTCAAATCCCCAATGTGACATCCAAAGTCACAAAGCCCTAGACTTACAAAGCTTGGCTTTAGAGATGGATGTCAATTTAGCTGGGTGATATTATAGCAAGTGTTTTTTGTAGGGAAAAACACAAGAAACTATGGGAAAAGACATTTCACTTTAAATAAGGAGATGGTTACCATTTTATATTTTCATTTAAAGAGCCCATGACGTTTATATCACTTTTAAAGCTCAAAGTTTCAGTATAGGCTCAAGTAGAATGAACTGGGGAAAGCAGCCTGTGTTAATACTGTTAACAAAACAAAGAGGCAGGAAAAAAGTTATTCCATATTCAACATCTGAAAGGGGAGTCAAAAATAAACACTTTTCTTAAAAATTAAACCAAATGGTAAGTCCATTATATAAACTTATTAATAAGAAATATCAAGCTTTGTAATATTTTTCTAATTGTCCATGTCATTGTCCATGTCATTTTGTATCATTCTCTCTGTTATCCTTAACCCTCTGTAGTGATGCTTCCACTGATTTTACTCCATTTGATATCGGTCTGTGATTGTTAATTTTATGTGTCAACTTATCTGGGCCACTGGGTGCCCAGACATTTGGCCAAACATTATTCCAATGTGTCTGTGAGTGTGTTCCTGGATGAGATTCACCTTTCAATCAGTAGACTGAGTTAAGCAGATCACCCTCCCTAATGTGGGGGGACCGCATCCAATCAATTGAAGGTCAAAAGGGTGAGTAAGAGGGAATTGCCTTGGCCTGACTGAGTTGGGACATTGGCGTTTTCTTGGGTCTCAAGCTGCTGGGTTTTGGATTGGATCTTACACCATCAGCTCTCGTGTGTGTGTGTGTGTGTGTGTGTGTGTGTGTGTGTGTGTGTGTGTGTGTGTGTGTGTACGTAATACAGGGTCTCTCAAAATGTTCCCATTACTTCCTTTTTTTCTCTCTTAATTTTATTTCTTTCTTTTTGGCTGCATTGGGTCTTCATTGCTATGCGTGGGCTTTCTCTAGTTGTGGAAAGCGGGTGCTACTCTTAGTTGTGGTGCACAGGCTTCTCATTGCAGTGGCTTCTCTTGTTGTGGAGCAGAGGCTCTACGCATGCGGGCTTCAGCAGTTGTGGCACGTGGGCTCAGCAGTTGTGGCTCATCGGCTCTAGAGTGTAGGCTCAGTAGTTGTGGCACACAGGCTTAGTTGCTCCACAGCATGTGGGATCTTCCTGGACCAGGGCTTGAACCCATGTCCCCTGCATTGGCAGGTGGATTCTTAACCACTGCACCACGAGGGAAGTCCTTTTTTCTTTGTTTTGTTTTTTTATACATCTTTATTGGAGTATAATTGCTTTACAATGGTGTGTTAGTTTCTGCTGTATAACAAAGTGAATCAGCTATACATATACATATATCCCCATATCTCCTCCCTCTTGTGTTTCCCTCCCACCCTCCCTATCCCACCCCTCTAGGTGGTCACAAAGCACGGAGCTGATCTCCCTGTGCTATGCGGCTGCTTCCCACTAGCTATCTATTTTACATTTGGTAGTGTATATATATCCACGCCACTCTCTCACTTTGTCCCAGCTTACCCTTCCCCCTTCCCCCTCCCTGTGTCCTCAAGTCCATTCTCTACATCTGCATCTTTATACCTGTCCTGCCCCTAGGTTCTTCAGAACCATTTTTTTTGATTCCATATATATGTGTTAGCATACAGTATTTGTTTTTCTCTTTCTGACTTATTTCACTCTGTATGACAGTCTCTAGGTCCATCCATCTCACTACAAATAACTCAATGTCGTTTCTTTTTATGGCTGAGTAATATTCCATTGTATATATGAGCCGTATCTTCTTTATCCATTCATCTGTCGATGGACACTTAGGTTGCTTCCATGTCCTGGCTATTGTAAACAGAGCTGCAATGAATACTGTGGTACATGACTCTTTTTGAATTATGGTTTTCTCAGGGTACATGCCCAGTAGTGGGATTGCTGGGTCGTATGGTAGTTCTATTTTTAGTTTTTTAAGGAACCTCCATACTGTTCTCCATAGTGGCTGTATCAATTTACATTCCCACCAACAGTGCAAGAGGGTTCCATTTTCTCCATACCCTCTCCAGGATTTATTGTTTGTAGATTCTTTGATGATGGCCATTCTGATTGCTGTGAGGTGATACCTCACTGTAGTTTTGACTTGCATTTCTCTAATGATTAGTAATGTTGAGCATCTTTTCATATGTTTGTTGGCAATCTGTATATATTCTTTGGAGAAATGTCTATTTAGGTTTTCTGCCCATTTTTGGATTGGGTTGTTTCTTTTTTTGATATTGAGCTGCATGAGCTGCTTGTAAATTTTGGAGATTAATCCTTTGTCAGTTGCTTCGTTTGCAAATATTTTCTCCCATTCTGAGGGTTGTCTTTTCATCTTGTTTATGGTTTCCTTTGCTATGCAAAGGCTTTTAAGTTTAACCATACACAAAAATAAACTCAAAATGGATTAAAGACCTAAATGTAAGGCCAGACACTATAAAACTCTTAGAGGAAAACACAGGCAGAACACTCTATAACATAAATCACAGCAAGATCCTTTTTGACCCACCTCCTAGAGAAATGGAAATAAAAACAAAAATAAACAAATGGGACCTAATGAAACTTAATAGCTTTTGCACAGCAAAGGAAACCCACTACTTCTTCAAAGGAACCAAACATACCCCCCCAGTGTGTTCCCTTTTCCACGTCTTTGAGTGTTCTCCTTCCTTTCCCATTCCAAATTTTCTCTTCTCCACAATCTAATTTTATCAAAATCCTACTCATTGGGCTTCCCTGGTGGCACAGTGGTTGAGAGTCCGCCTGCCGATGCGGGGGGCACGGGTTCATGCTCCAGCCCGGGAGGATCCCACATGCCGCAGAGCGGCTAGGCCCGTGAGCCATGGCCGCTGAGCCTGCGCGTCCGGAGCCTGTGCTCCGCAACGGGAGAGGCCACAGCAGTGAGAGGCCCGCATACCGCTTAAAAAAAAAAAAAAAAATCCTAGTCATCATTCAGGGTTCAGTTCAAATCCAATCTTTACTATGAAAACTCTCCAGGTATCCCATGCCAGAAATAAGTCTTTCTGTACCTATACTAGTGCATGATGCACGTTCTGTGCTTTTATAATCCAAATAAGAGGAATTAGGGGTAAAATGGTCTGGGCAAGGGGTGCTTAGTGGCTTTACACAGGAAGTGCATGATTCTGTGCAAATGTGTGGATCTGATTTCAGTCCCAGTTCTAAAAAGAAAGTTACTTATCTGGCTAAGGATGTTTTTAAAACACTATCTTCATGACCATAGCTTATGGAGATTGCAACCACCAGAGCAGAAGACCACTAATCTAGCAAGAGAACAAATCTACCAGAGAGACCACAATAAACAGAACACTCATAGCAGAGAAACAGAAAATGCTCTGGGTTGTTATACAGGTTTCAGGCAGAAGCAAACACTCGAGGGCAGACTACTGTGCAGTGATCAAGAACAACATGGACAAAAAGAACAAGAACAACAAAAGGAACCCTGTTGTGACAAAATTATTCTGTTGGACCACCTCAGTTAAGGGAGATCAGCTGTTTGTTAAGAGGAGGAATGGGACACTGACACTAATTCTTCAGTGTATCTTTTATGTCATTGTGTATTTCCCATTAGAGTAAGGATTTAACCATCAATAACAAATCTTTATCATTTTTATAAAAGTCTAAACTGATGAAACTCTTTAGTTGTTGTTCTACTTACTGTAGATTCTTGCTTCTACCTAACCATTCAAATCAAGATTTTGGAGAGCTGGGTAGGAATAACCAAGTGAGTAGCATTCCTGGCTTAGTGTGCTGTATGGTCCATTTTATTTTGTGGTGTTTGAATAATCCATATTTTGCTTTCCCCAAACTAAGTCATAAACCTCTAGAGGCTTTGTAATTGTACTGCTTTTATCTTCTACACTATAGATAATAATAAGTCAATTACTGAAGAAGTTGTTTAATTCTAATCCTAATTGTTTTTCTTCCATTTGTAATCCTGTGATTATCTAAGTGGATGCCAACCACAGCTCCAGGAGCTAGACAGGACGGGTTACTGGCCCTCACTTTAGAGAAAACTGAGGTTTGTAGAAGTTAGATCAGAAAGACAGCGATGGATCCAGGAATCCTGATCCACAGCAGCATAATTTCCTCAAATCCTCCAAATTAAAAATGAGAAGGGGGCTCCCCTGGTGGCTCAGTGGTTGAGAGTCTGCCTGCCGATGCAGGGGACACGGGTTCATGGCCCGGTCCGGGAAGATCCCACGTGCTGCAGAGCGGCTGGACCCGTGAGCCATGGCCGCTGAGCCTGCGCGTCCGGAGCCTGTGCTCCGCAACAGGCGAGGCCACGGCAGTGAGAGGCCCGCGTACCGCAAAAAAAAAAAAAAAAAAAAAAAAAAAAGGGAAGGGAGGGAGAGAACGAAGGGAGGGAGGGAAGGAAGGGAGGGAGGGAAGGGAGGGAAGGGAGGGAGGGAAGGGAGGGAAGGGAGGGAAGGGAGGGAGGGAAGGGAGGGAGGGAAGGGAGGGAAGGGAGGGAAGGGAGGGAGGGGAAGGAGGGGGGAGGGAGGGGAGGGAGGGGGAGGGAGGGGAGGGAGGGGGAGGGAGGGGAGGGAGGGGGAGGGAGGGGAGGGAGGGGGGAGGGAGGGGGGAGGGAGGGGAGGGAGGGGGAGGGAGGGAGGGTAGGAGGGAGGAAAGAAAGGAGCAAAGGAGGAAAGAATTTTTAAAAATGAAGAAAGAAAAAACACTCCTAGGTTAAGTAACATTTGGTTTTCCTTATTAAAACTCATATTCGTCTACCAGATCTATTATCCCCATGAACACATACTAATGATCAAACCTAGCCAAGAACCAGAAGTATTTTAACCAAGTCACATTTTAATACTACTGATACATATTTCTTTCTTTTTTTTTTTTTTTTGCGGTACGCGGGCCTCTCACTGTTGTGGCCTCTCCTGTTGCAGAGCACAGGCTCCGGACGCACAGGCTCAGCGGCCATGGCTCACAGGCCCAGCCGCTCCGCGGCATGTGGGATCCTCCCAGACCGGGGCACGAGCCCGTGTCCCCTGCATCGGCAGGCGGACTCTCAACCACTGCGCCACCAGGGAAGCCCCGATACATATTTCTTGCATAAATATAAAAAGTTTGTATCAACAATGTAACTCAGATCCCAAAATACCCTTGATTTTCACAGTCCTGAGAGTGTACAAACATTTAAGAATTATGCAATAAGAAGTAAGAAGAAATTTTCTTTCTCTACTGGCCTACTTTCTTTGCTTATATGTTTTGTTTCAAATAAGGCAAGTCAAAATGTGTCCTGTATGTTAGTTGAAAATCCTAGACCTTAGGTACAACAAATATGTACACGTAGATATTGATCACAGTCTCATGAGGACTATCCTGCATAAAATAAAATGTGGGTTAATTCCCAAAATCAAAATGATTAAGGAAATCAAGTAATGGAACAAAATACTGATTAAAATATAGTGTGGAATTCTGAACAAGATACCTTTCCAAATGTAATTAAAAGTAGAAAGAAAAGCATTACATATTTGATGTCAAACCCAGTTTGGAACTGTATCATCTAATCTTTAAGACTGAAGAATCAAAGATCTATAAAATCTAGGAAGTAAAAAGGGAAACTTAGTCTTCCTCTAATTTAACCTATTAATTTTTTAAACAGCTTTACTGAGATATAACTCAGACACTATACAATTCCCCCATTTAAAGTATATAATCCACTGTTTTTAGTATATATACAGGATTGTGCAACTATCACCATAATATAATTTTAGAACATTCTCTTCTCCAAATGAAACCACATACCTATTAGCATTCACTCCCCATCCCATTTCCAACCCAAGGAAACCACGAATCTACTTTCTATCTCTATAGATTTGCATATTCTGGACATTTCATATAAATGGGATAGTATGTGATATTTTGTGACCAGTTTCTTTTACTCAGCAAATATTTTCAAGGTTTACCATACTGTATCAGTATTTCATTCCTTTGTATTGTTAAACAGTATTCCACTGGATGGATCTACCACATTCATTTATTCATTTATCAGTTGACGGACATTTGGGTTGTTTCTACCCTCTGGCTACTTTGAACAACGCTACTGTGAATAGTTGTGTACAAGTTTTTGTTTGGAAGCACATTTTCATTTCTCTTGGGTATATACCTAACTGTGGAATTGCTGGATCATGTGGCAACTCTTTGTATAAACATTTTTCCAAAGAAGATATACAAATGACCAATAAGCACATCAAACGATGATCAACCTATTCTATTCATTTGCAGAGATAAAGAAAGTCAGACCTAGGAAATTTAAATGATGTATCCCAAGTCAGTTAGATGGCTAGTGGCCAGTGAGGTCTAGACTAACCTTGCACAGGAAAATTATTACAGGATTTGGATACAGAAAGACATGGATCTGTATACAAGAGTTTACTTGCACACTTAACCTCTTTGAGCATTGGTTTCCTCATCTATAGCAAAACCTATTCCATAGGATTATTGTGAAAGTTAAATGAGCTAATATATTATCCTATCATAGAACCTGGCATCTAATTAGTCATCAATATATGTGAATTTCATTCCTTTCCATTATTCTATGCGTCCCTAGCATAAGGACTCTATGGTATTTGAGCATGAAGTCATGCATGTGTTTCTGGTGAGGTGTCCTCTAGTAAACTACCTATGATCTAATCAAAACCTGTATGTATGTATGTATGTATGACTCAGCCTTGAAGTATACCAGTAACCCCAGTACCTGGATAGGAACTCTTCTTCCTTGGAATGATAAAATATCTCTCATTTCCAAAGACAATCTCTCCCAATAGAGTGTAGCAGTTAAGAGTCATACTCCTAGAGTTAGAATCCTGAATTCCTCACTTACTTGCTAATACACACATTAGTTAACATCTCTAAATTTCAATAAAATGTAGATAATAATAATAATAATACCCACCTCATAAACTTCCATGAGGTCTAAATAAGATAATTCATGAAAAAGTACCTAGTACAGTGCCTGGCACATGGTATAAGCTTAATAAATGCAGGTATCATCATTAACACCATTGTCACTGTCATTATCATCATCATCCTCATCTTACCTAGTAAGGCCTGATATTCTGTTCTTACTCTTCAACTAATAGTCAATTAAAAAAAATACTTTACTTCTTTTATGTAAGTCAAGGACATTTTTCACTCTAGAACTCTCAAAAAAAAAAAAAAAAGCATATCAGTATAGACTCTTGTGAAATCTCACCCAATTTAAACTTTTGGCCTTAAGTAATTAGAAAAAAAAAGTCTCTTCCAAAACTGAAGACAGCTAAAGTGTGGTACAAGCATAATCACTACCTTGCTCAAACATGTAATACGAAAAATCCAAGACAACATATGCATTAAGAGAGGTCAAATCAGGCGAATCTTAGGAGCTACTTCTGGTGAGAGCACAGGAGGAGGGAGTAGCACTGAGGAGAGAGCCTGGAAGCTTCTTCATTTGTCCAAAGCAGACATCACTGAATAACCAGGAATCTACAGGTGACAAGTTTCATTCATTCATCGAACTTGTTTTGAGAATCTTCTATATGAATGGCACTGGGGTTGAAGGGGGTAATTAAACAATAAACAGAATAACTCTCAAGAAGGGGATCATCTGCTTTAGAAGATAAAATAAGTTAACAACTATACCATGAGACAGATGGGGATAGCTGTCATAAAACAGTGCAAGGGAGACTCTATGGGGAGTCGCTTATGCCTGGAGAGCCAAGAGCGACCCACCCAATATGCTGCCCTTCAGTGATGTGTCTAAAAGCCCCCACCCCCTCAACTATGGTAGGAGACGCTACCACAGGCTCCCAGAGCACCTTCACTGTAATTGCTAGAAGATATGCATTCACCCTCCTCACTGGTGAGAGGCAGGGTAAAAGCACAGACCCTGGAGCTGGATGTCTTGAGTCAAATCCAATTCTATCACGTACTAATTGTAGGACCTTGGTAAATTTGCCATGCTATGCTTCAGTTTCCTCTTCTAGAAAATATGGATAAAAGTAGCAGTTATGTACAAGGCTGCTGTGAGTAGGGAAGGAATTAATCTAAGTGCTTATAACATGGGTAGCACACAGCCAATGCTACATACTACATAATGCTACACTGTTGGCTTGTATCATTGTTATCACAGTGGCATGTACATAGTAGGCATTCAGAAGTGTGTTGAATGGCAAAGAAATGAAAACACAAAAGGAAGATGTTGCACTTGAGAAGACAACATGGGGCCAAATTTCATAAGCCTGAGCAGCTAAGTTTGACAACGTTCCTCTTAAGAACCATTTCTTTTCATGCAGGTGAGGATTTGGCCATCCTATTCCATGTCAATTCTAGAAATCAATCATCACTGAGGGGAAAAAAAAACCTCGTAGTATTTAACAGCTTTCGATGTTATATTAAATGGGGCAAAAAGTTTACTCCCTTTAAATGTTCTGGAGGTAAAGCTATTCATTAAAAAGGGGAGCTAAAATTTCTGGCTGGAAGAAAACCTATTAACTGCCTGGAGGATGGGAGCCATGACTTTTAAAGTACAATCAAAAGCAGCACAGCCAAATACAGACATGGCAAGAGCCTGTCCCAAATGTTCTTTTAAGCTATTTTAGTTCATTGGAGGCCAATCATTTATACAGGAAGGATAGGGGAGAAGCACAGGGAGATACACCTGCTTTCATTAAGGTACCCAGCTTAGCTAAAAATCTTATTAAAGTCCAAATGCACAAAGCAGAAGAATCAGGCTAAAGTGATAATCTTTCAGGCCTGTCTGATAATCCATTTTGTCCACAAGGCCAGGGGTCTTTCCACATCTTTCATGCCACACAGCATGCAAATGCAAAGCCACCAACAGACTGTGAGGTCAGCTCTCTACCAGCCCACATCCAGGGCTCTTTACAATGCTTACAACTTCAGGCTGAAACCCCAAATGAATCCAAACCCTCAGGGAATAAGATGGATGGTTATGTTACCCACACAGCCGAGATAATGTTTACCTCTGTTTAACTATCGAAACTTTATAAAAGCTATGAGACAGAATTTGTTCTTAAGAATACATTGTAACTCAAATAGTATCCTAAGTTTAACTTAAACTTTTCTCGAGGTTCAGGTGTTATTTATAAGAAGCTCTCTCCTGAAGCATGTCTGACAAGTTGTGACTGGCAAGAAAGGAACCTCCCCTTCCATGTCTGCATGATAAGTTCCCGATTCCCTTTAGCTAAGGATACAAAATGACGTAACAAGTTACGTCTCTATAAAGAGCAGAAATACATGCAGCATTATCTCAAGTTAAGTCTCTATATAGAGCAGAAATACATGCAGCATTATCTCAACTTGGGTTTCCCTGGAGCTATGGTTCTCTAATGAGTATAGCTCCTCATGACAGCAGGAAAAATATTGTCAGAGTTGAGGACAGAGCTGAATTCTTCGTCTGCTAATGCTCTTTTATATGCAGGTATAATACCATCTATATTTTCCAAAGTCCTTTCTTGGACCACCTGTGCCCTTCCATTTAGTTAGAATGTTTACAAACACTGGGCTCTCAGGCTGTTGACCCAGAATCAGCACCAGCAAAGTGACATCCTCCTCTGGAAGGAGACAGCACAGGAAGTGCCAAGGGTCCCTGCGTGCAGCTCCTAGTGTCCTGGAAAGACTTCCCTGCCATGCCCACCTGACTCTGATACAACGCCATTCTATCTGTGGTCCAGGGACCTAATCACAAATCCATTCTCTTTCATCTATTCTACTTCATGCTTGCCACTTCTAATCTCCTCTAGGCTGGGAATTAGAGGTTTACTAAAAAAAATTTACAGAAATCAAGTCAATAGTTTCAATGAAAGTCTGAGGGCTCCTCCCATGCAAAATACATACATGTACTTTGTAATATCTAATTTGACTGCTTATAAGTTCTTAGATAAGACTGCTGGAAGCTGAGTTCAGGATGAGTAAGATGCTACTGTGGTATTATTGCCAGAGGGTACTTTGGGGGAGAACGGCATTTATTGAGTACTTTCCACATTCCATTCACCTTGAATGCTCTTCCCTGATATGGTTTACTTCTCACTTCGTTCAAGTCTGTGTGCAGGTAGACCCTTATCTGTGAGGCCTTCCCCAGCCACCCTCTATAAAATAACCCTCCAATCCTGCCTTTCTCTAGACCTCATCTCCTGCTTTCTTTTAAATCATAGCTTTAATCAGCTCTTGGCATGCTCTGTATTTACCTATCTGTCCACTGCCCATCTCTTTCCATCAGAATGGCAGTTCCATGGAGTAGTTGGCTTAGCTGTTTTGCACAGGTACTCAATAAATATTTGTTGAATGAAAAAGTCAAGCATAGTTATTGTAAATATCTTGTCAATTTAATCCTCCCCACCCTACAAGTCACATATTTCAAGCCTTTTTATAGATAGGGAAATTGAGGTTGGTTACTCAATACTTGGAGAGCATGCTGTGGTGGTTAAGAGCATGGACCCTGGAAACAGACTGCCTGGATTACAGCCCAGCTCAGACACTGCTCACCTCTATGACACTGGGCAAGTCACTGAACCATTCTGGACCTGGGATCCTTTATATGTAAATAGCAATAATAATAACAGTACTGCCTTACAGAGTTGTTGAGAAGAGCTTAAACATATAAAGGGCTTAAACAGTTCATGGCTCACAGTAGGTGCTGAACGAGAGTTAATAAATAAAATCTTAGCTGAGAAACACCTTATAAGAATTACTAACTTTCTCATTCTGATTTCTTACTTATATAACAACCTCCTGATTACAAGCCAGCTTTCTGGTTCATCCGTCGAAGAAGGAAGTACGGATGTGGTTACCCGGCCTGTGTGAGAGTTACGTATTTCTCATCATAAATTCATCAATCTGTGAATCTTGTTTTAATGTGCTAACAAAACCAGGGTTCTGAATCAACAAGACTGAGGCCCAAACCCTGACGGTGTCACAGACACACCTTGCGCTGTTGCTTAGCAACCTCCTAGCCACTTTCTCCAAACAATGCCGCAACTTGTATTCAACTACTCACAGCACAAGCTGTATAGCTAGAAGAAGGAAGTGTTGTTGCCTAAGAAACCTCTTCTCTAATCAGTAGAAAATGGTGAGAGATTACAATTCAAAGAAAATCCAGGGGAAGTGAGTGTTTTGCCCAACAAGTGCCCTCACAGCCATCCACCGCATACACTACTTCAGAAGAGTGTAGCAATGGTTTATGGTATCAAACAACCTGCTTGTCCAGGTTTCCCTTGAACCAGGTCACGCAGGGCTTTTAGCCCTCACTTGAAAGGTAGGGCCCAGTGCCAAAGCCACAAGCAGCCCACAGTCACACGGAGGCTTCCCCATGGCAACTCCCGCAAGTTACCTTGCCCTGATGATCATGTTTCATTTCCCAGCCCCTCGGCAGCTCCAGTTGTTTGTTTGCAAACATGTTGAGGAATCCCACAAGGTCCCGGTTATGCTGGTAGCGTTCAAAGTGGTGGGTGTCCCGCCGGACTTTGGTGATCATGTGCTTCAAACACGTGTTGTTTGTAAACATGCGGTAGGCACTCTGGAGAGGATGGAAAAACAATGTTAATCTGCTTTGGGACATGCAAAAGTAACATATATACTCCCATGGGCATATTTAATCTTTGGAATAGTGTACAGGCTTCAATGTAACTCGAGACCCACACATGGAAACAGCAGATAAAGCAAAATAATTTTGATCAAAATAAAACAGACTACAGAAAATCAGGGAGTCTTCACTAATGATTCTAGTTTTCTAAGGAACGAGAATGCTGTCGAGTCTCATTCTATAGGTGATGTAAGATCCTAAAGTTGGTTTTAGGCAAAACCCACACAGTCGAAATCACACCATGCTGGAGGCAAACATGCCACCTCACAGTGAGCCCCAATACAGCCATTGTTTCCTCCGGCACAGGAACAGACCATCGGCTCTATGGGTGAGTGCCAATGAAGCAGCTGGCGTACATTTAGGAGCCAAGTTGTATGAAAAACTGCTTGGCCGTATATTTGAATATTAGAAGTACATGCAATGGGCTGAGTTGTTCTCACTGAGAGTCATATTTAACTGAGACCAGAGTAGACTGGAGTTTTTCATCTCACTCCTGCTTGGAGGCATAATCTCAGTAAATGGAATGGCAGGCAGAACTACCTGGACTGTATAACTCAGTATTTTTTTTTTCTTTCTCTCTCTTTTTCCTGTGTGTGTACACACACACACACACACACACACACACACACACACAGACAAATACACATATATATGGCTAAATTTACATGATTGAAATACACATTTAATAAAACTCCATTATACCAGCACATACAAAAAAGTGATTGTTTTGTAAAAGTATCTCATGATACTTAAAGAGGCCAAAAAAGGACCATGGGCTGTCTGCGTATGAGTCAGGCAACAAATATTCAATGCACAATACCATGTGCCAAGCAGTAGAAAAGGAATAACTGTATAGAGCTATTTCCTTAAGTCATCAGAAGAAACGTGATATTCATGAAATTGACCAACCGTGAATGATCTCTCTTGGAATGCTATTCTTCTCACGTAGATTCAAAGGGCTTTGGATTCCTCTTATCTTTAGTGTCCCAGGGACACCAGACTAAGTCTGGAGGCCTTCAGGCTTTACTTCATGGGTTCTGTTATTTATTTCCTTTTAGACAGACCAAGGCAAACCCAAAAGAAACCAGAATCCCTGGAAATCATTTCACTTTAATAAACATTTACTGTGCTGGTTATTGAGGATAAAAGATAAATGAGTATGAGGACAGTCAACAATGCTCCTGTCTTTCCAGGGTCCCTCAGGATGTGTCATGTCCAGGTCAAAGCATTTATTGCCGATGGGAGTCCCTCTAGAGCTTTCTTTTCTTTGGTACAGTGAGCACAGCAACCGGCCATGTTTGAAATGGTGGCTGTTTCCCAGTCTGGGTTCCTGGGTCTCTGAAGGACTACAGGGATCAGAGAACCCTGACAGCCCAATTTGGAATGAGAAACAAACCTTTGCTGGCTTAAGCCACTGAGATTTTTTGGTCACCGTTATTGATGTATAACCTAAACTACATAAAGTAACTTTTCTACCGTTATTCTGATTGATTCCCTGTCATTATATACTTTTTGCTTTGCATTAGAATATTTTTCCTCTATCAAAATGGAAGGAAGGGAGGAAGGAAGGGAGGGAGGGAGGGAGGGAGGAAGGGAGGGAAGGCCAGCCACATTAAACAGTCCTCAAATATTAGTGTACTAGTTCCTTAGTACACCTGAGTAGAAAATATTTTGAGGTCACATTTCAACCTGACAGTCTAAATGAGAGGAGGTTTGATGGCTGTGAGAAATTATGAGGTTCAGAGCACAGAGCACTACCAAAGCAGGCAGGCCCATGCAGGGGCTCTGGGCAATTAGAGAGCACGAGAGAAGAAGAAAATGATACCATGAAAGCAGAGAAGGAGACTAATAAAAGAAGTTGGAGGGTGTCAGAGACAAACGTTAGCTAAGTCACAGTTTAGCCTGTGGCTGACCCTTCCTTGGAGTCTTACGTCCAATCAGCAAGGCATCTGTTTTCTGCATTTGGCTCCATGGTGCTGATATATTTTCACAGAAGCCATTACAAGCATAGAGGCCAGAGACCACACTAGCTTCTGTGATGACGATGGTAACAAACGTTCAAGTCATACTCCCTAATAAGTCTCCTTGGGGACAAATTATTGCGGGATAATTCTGTCAGATAAATCATTTCATTAGCTGTCTTCTAAACAGGTGTATGTCCTGTCACCCTTCCTTCTCCTTCCGCCCATTAAAATAAGAGGCCACATCCTGATTCTTTATTTAGAGCACCAGAAATGCTCCTCACTCTGCTAAAGAAAAGCAGCAGAACTTCATTAGGGCAAGCAGTGGTGATTAGGTGAAGGAACCCACTCCAGCCTCAGGCACGAAGCAACTCCCTGGGGTTGGACAGCTCTTTAAGCACAGGAGTCTTAAGGCTGGTCTTATAATTAATTATGTCCTTTCATCTTCCTCTTCTCCACTCAATGAGACGTGTAATACAGTGCCAAGTTCAACTGCTCTTTGCAAAAAGCATCTACCAAAGTAAATTAAGTGTAAGGAAGATTTCTCTCATCACTAACCAGCAAACAACCTTTAGAACCACAGCTTTTTCAAGTCTGAATAATACGCACATGACTACTAGGGTCTATTTAAAACACATAAGGCAAATAGGAACATCCCTCTAGACTGCTACATGTCTATAAGAAACTACATACATACTTATTTACATGTATATGTTTATTTATCCATGTTTATATGTATGTATAACATTTATACAAGTCTATGCTTATATATACATCTGTTTATTCTATTTTTAAATATATATTTTATATGTTTATTCAATATGTATAGTATTGTTTTAAAATATATATTTTATATATGTAGATACATATATATGATCTGAAATATAAATATCCTTTCTGAGTAATTTTGTTCAGGAAAGATATTTATACTCCAGTTCATACAGAACTATGGTGAGGATTCTAGTCACAGCTCATGGACAGAGACAAAGAAAGTAATTTACTCTCTGCCTCAATTTGCTCAACTATAAGACAGGATAATAGCAACTGCCCTGATTTCTTCATAGGCATGTGGGATTGAAATCCAGTGGAACAAAGGATGTACAAGTGCTTTGAAGAGGTAAAAATCACTGTAAAAATATAGAGTGGAAGTAAGTACAAGAATATATAAGGGATTATACCTATCATAACTACATTCTAACAGACGAATTATAGTACTAAAACTGTTTTCTACTTTCAGTTGTTGAAGATCTTGGGGGAGCATCCCACTTTCTGTTAAGGGAAGAAGCGTCTCATAACCTCTCACTAATTATGTGCTAAGCCCTGTGCTAAACCCTGAGGATACAGAGATGAGCACAGCCTGATCACTCAAAGGGATAGAGAAGGAAAATTATAGGGGGAGGTGGGAGGAAGGGGTTCACTGGAGGCAGAAAGTAGAGCTTGGGAAACAGAGGCCACAGTAGCAGTGAAAATACTGAAACACATTGATAGAACTAGCAGAGCTAAGAATGAGAACAGTCCAAAGAGTTGAGAAATACTAAACAGGTGGGATTAGGTTGAAAGAGCTTCGTCTTCAGGCATCTTTATTCGCCCTCTGGGGTTCAGTGGGTCTAACTGGAAAGGGATCCTTTTCTGTGTTTGAGTTGTTGTTTTGTTTTGGTCTTATAGGGAAAATAGGCAGTAAAGGGATCTGACCTTCTACCTGAAACAAAAGTAGATTAGGAAAGGGCAAATGGACCTATTTCATAGCAGTCTCATTATAATGCACAGAACGATCTCACCTGGGAAGCTGCTGCATGTGGACTCACAAGCAGTAAGGCAAGTTGGCAACTGTTAACAGTAGACAGAGCCCCTTTAAATGAACCCTGAAGGGTGTAAAGTTTTCTTGTCCTTTGATGTGATTTAAAATGTCCATTTTGATCATCCCTTCTCTAATCCAAAACTCCCTTTCCCAATCCTCTTAGTTGTTTCTTGTCTTATCTCCCTAGTAAAGAAATAAACACTCCATGGTTGGATGAATGATCAACTGATTATGAACTGAATTTCTTTGTGGAATTTTGTTAAAATAACACTCCTTAGAGCTTGACATGTTTTGTTTGGTTAAGTGCTTGAGGTGTTAGAAGTGAAAAATATTGAGATGAGTGAAAAATACTGACATAAGCCGAGGGAACGTTATTGCCATTCGGCAACAGAATAAGAAAATTGTATGTGAACACTCAGCTCTTATCAATCAACCAACTTATCAATCAATTAATTGCAATCAATGCAAGTAATAATCAAACCTCTTTTCTTTTTTTGGCAGTTTTTTTTTTAAGTGTTATGGTGATCATATGCCCAGGATTACCTGGCCCAGTCTTGATTTACTATAAATCTGTTCTTTTCAGTAACACAGGTAAGTATTGATACATTACTGCTAAAGAAAATCTATCTTTCATATTCCAGAAATCCTTAATCAAGAACAGGTATTCTGATTTCATGCTTGGAAAATATCATCACTGCCTCCATAGCAAATGTATACAAAGGCTCACAAGGGAGCAGATATAAGCATCTGTATATATTATTCACTAAACAAAATTTATCATGAACAACATCAAGTAACATTGTTTCCATAAGATATATGCTGCGATATGGAAACAGTCTTGTCTTAAGCAGGTGTTTCACAATATTTTTAATCATAAGGGATTTTACATTTTTCTCATCTAGCTAAAGAGTAAAATGGAGGGAAAACTGAACTTATTGACAAAACTAAACTATCAACTCATCTACCTTGCAATAGCGGGAATTTCTGTCTTATAAGAATATATTTAAGTATTTTGGAGCAATATTTTTTCTTCATTAAGTAGTAAGGAGTGTATAAGATGGAATTAATGTATTTCTAGAGAGTTTATTAAAAGCCGAAGTAATAATTATTTGGCATGTATGTTGGAAACATTATTCAGTTGCATATAATGAAATGTATTTATGTATGACAATTATTAGACAAACACAGTCATACCAACTATAAAAGACATGACACTAATAATTAAATCTTGAATTATCAGGAGAAATGGTTTATCAAGACAATTTTGGAAGCAATATGATCACAACCAGAAGAGGGCAGTAGAATATATCTTAAAGCAACAACCACGCAAAAACAGAAAAAAAAAAAAATCCCAATATTTTATTCCTCAAGTTTTCCTTTAGAGTTATGACACCTATATATCTACTTAATTTTGTTCTTTTCAATAAATATGATTAGGTATACACCAAAAAACCATTAGAATAAATGAATTCAGCAAAGTTGTATGATACAAGATTAAAATACAGAAATCTGTTGCTTTTCTATACACTAATAATGAACTAACAGAAAAAGAAAGCAAAAAAAAAAAATCTGTTTAAAATCACATGAAAAAGAATAAAATACCTAAGAATAAACTTAACCAAGAAGGTGAAAGACTTATACTCTGAAAACTATGAAAGACTGATGAAGGAAACTGAAAATACATAGAAATGGAAAGATCTTCAGCATCCTTGGATTGGAAGAATTAATATTGTTAAAATGTCCACACTACCCAAAGCAGTCTACAGATTTAATGCAATCCCTATGAAATACCCATGACATTTTTCATAGAACTAGAACAAAAAACCCTAAAATTTATATGGAACCACAAAAGACCACGAATTGCCAAAGCAATCTTGAGAAAAAAGAACAAAGCTGGAGGTATCATGCTCCCTGACTTCAGACTATACACAAAGCTACAGTAATCAAAACAGACTGGTACTGGCACAAAAACAGACACACAGAGCAATGGAACAGAATAGAGAGCCCAGAAATAAACCCACACACCTTGGGTCAATTAATCTATGACAAAGGAGGCAAGAATATGCAATGGAGAAAAGACAGTCTCTTTAATAAGTGGTGCTGGGAAAACTTGACAGCTACATGTAAAAGAATGAGATTAGAACATTTCCTCATACCACATACAAAAATAAACTCAAAATGGATTAAAGACTTAAATGTAAGACTTGAAACCATAAAACTCCTAGAAGAGAACATAGGCAAAACACTCTTTCACATAAATCATGGTAATATATATTTTTTGGATCTGTCTCCTAAGGCAAAAGAAATAAAAGCAAAAATAAACAAATGGGACCTAATTAAGCTTAAAAACTTTTGCACAGCAAAGGAAACCATCAACAAAACAAAAGACAACCTACTAAATGGGACAAAATATTTACAAATAATATGACTAACAAGGGATTAATATCCAAAATATATAAACAGCTTATATAACTCAATATCAAAAAAACGAACAACCCAATTAAAAATTGGGAAGAAGACTCAAAAACATTTTTCCAAAGAATACATACAGATAGCTAACAGGCACAAGAAAGGATGCTCAACATCACTAATCATCAGAGAAATGCAAGTCAAAAGCACAATGAGATATTACCTCACACCTGTCAGAGTGGCTATCATCAAAAAGTCTACAAATAACAAATGTTGGTGAGGATGTGGAGAGAAGGGAACTGTTGTACTCTGTTGGTGGGAATGTAAATTGGTGCACCCACTATGGAAAATAGTATGCTGGTTCCTCAAAAAACTAAAAATAGAACTATCATTTGATCCAGCAATTCCACTCCTGGGTATATATCCGAAAAAAACCAAAAACATTACTTCGAAAAGATACATGCACCCCAATGTTCATAGCAGCATTGTTTACAATAGTCAAGATATGGAAGCAACCCAAGTGTCCATCAACAGATGAATAGTTAAAGAAGACACAATGGAATATTACTCAGCCATAATAAATAATGAAATTCTGCCATTTGCAACAATGTATATGGAACTAGGGAGTATTATGCTTACTGAAATAAGTCAGACAAAGAAAGACAAATACTGGATGTTATCACTTACATGTGAAATCAAAAAATAAAACAGGGCTTCCCTGGTGGCACAGTGGTTGGGAGTCCACCTGCCTATGCGGGGGGGGGCACAGGTTCGTGCCCAGGTCCACGTGCCGCAGAGCGGCTGGGACCGTGGGCCATGGCCGCTGGGCCTGCGCGTCTGGAGCCTGTGCTCCGCAGCAGGAGGGGCTGCGGCGGTGAGAGGCCCGCGTACCGCAAAAAAAAAAAAAAAAAAACCCAAATATATATAACAAAACAGAAACAGACTCACAGATATAGAAAACAAACTAGTGGTTACCAGTGGGGAGAAGGGAGGGGGAGGGGCAAGATAGGAATAGGATATTAAGAGATACAAACCACTATGTATAAAATAGATAACCAACAAGGATATATTACACAGCACAGGGAAATAGCCATTATTTTGTACTAACTTGAAATGGAGTATAATCTATAAAAATATTGAATCACTATGCTGTACCCCTGAATCTAATGTAATGTTGTAAACCAACTATACTTCAACAAAAAGAAATCACAAATCGCACACCGTAAAAAGATGGTAGCTTGAAATTGGCCACAGTGGGAATATCAACACTGAAGAAATCGGTAAATGCAAATCAGGCCTTGATATTGTTTTATGGGCTGTCTAGACTAAGAGTGAGTAAACTATAGACTCATGGGCTGACTGGCTGTGTTTGCTAACCAAGTTTTATTGGAATACAACCACATCCATTCATTTACATGTTGTCCTTGGCCCAAACGCTGAAAATATTTACACTCTGGCCCTTTCCAGAAAAAGCCTACTGACCTTTTCTAAATAATAAGTTCTAGACTTAAGAAATTGGTGAAGAAAATAAAATGCTAATAATACAGATTAAAGTTCAAATTGTGCCATTACATTGCAAATAGCGCATGCACGTGCACACACACACAATGAAGAAAAATAAGTCCAATATTCAAACACTATTATCTAGCAAAACAAAGAAGGTGCTAGCCTCACTGACAAAAGAGTGTGAAGAATGTCAGCTCTCCCTCCAAGATATGTGCCATATTCATCCACCTGTCACCATCTCCACTGCTGCTGCACTAGTCCAAGTCCCTTCCATGTCTCACCACAGCGCCTTTTCACTCGTTTCCCTGATGCCAATCTTGCCTTTTAAAACCCAGTCTCAACACAGTAGGTAGAAGAAACTTTAAAAACATCAAAACTACACCCCCACAGGAACCCCTTTTAGAATAAAGCCCATTTAGAATGAAGCCCAAACTCCTTGCCAGATCACACAAGCCCTACATTTTGAAGCCCTGCTCACCTCTCTGACCGTACTATGTACCACATCAAACTCATTCCTGTCCTCAAGCCTTTGCTCTTCCTTGGCAAGCAAAGTTCTTCTCCAAGACCTTTGCCTTTCTGGCTTCTTGACATTGTACAACAGCTTGAATATGACTCCTTGGAGAGGCCTTGCCATCCACCTGACCTAAACCAGCATCTGCAGTACCTTGGCCCCAAGTCACCCTAGCCCAGTCACCTGTACTGTTTCAGTTGCCTCACGACACATTTTACTGTCTGCATTATCTTTTCTTGTTCACTAGTTGATCTTTATTCCACTGTATCCTGAGAGTCTCGAATGTACTAGGCAAATCATAGGCATTTAATAATTATTGGTTGAATGAATGCATGAACAAATGAACAAAGGAAAACTCATGTTACCTGACCTCAAGTCCAAAGCTTTTCCCACCACAGCATGACACTTTCTGTTTTAGACTGACAACTCTGAATGTTATCCCATTTTTCCTTGTATGAAAGTCTACGATCTCCTAGAATTGTCACATACACGAGTTTAGGTTCCTGTAATCTGGCTTCTGCTTACCTTTCCAGGCTCAGATCTGACTTTCACTAGTGTCCCATGGTCTCCGCACACCAGCAACACCAAACTGCTGTACTAGTAATTCGGTTTCAGTACTTCTATAGTAATTACTAAGACAGCCCTGCAACTTCATGGATCTCCTGTTTTGTAAATGCTGCTCCTTCTACCTAGAGAGCTCTGGCCCATCTAGGGCAAGTTCCTATTCAATCTCTAAAACCTATCAGTCTTTGAAACCTACTCAGTCTTTAAAACCTATCCCAAACGCCAACCCAGCCATGGCTCCTCCCATATGCCTTCTCCCCAGAGTTAATCACACACCCCAGCAGGATATCTTCTACAACCTTCCATCACCGCACTTACAACTCTGCTCACTGCATTGGAATGTGTTTTCAAGTCTGGGGCTCCAGAGCCCACAGTTGCTGTCAATTTTGTATCTCTAGGACTTAGTGCCTGGCATACAGTAGGGAATAAACAACTGTTGCTACACTGAATACCTCTTGCATGAAATCTGAGAACAGCCTTCTCCCAAGTCCTCTCTCTTCCAAGATAAACCCATAAACCATGAGATAATGATCAGTATGCTAACTGATCAATAAATACGTGCATACTAATAGCCTCGCCAACAGCTCCTGGTGACTGGACTATGCTGACTGCTACTTTTCCCAACAGTCTATTTTTCCTAAGGCATATAATCTGTCCGGTTAAATTCAAAATGTTCTTACATTCCCTTAACAAGCCTCTCAAGAGTCCTCTTCTTCAGTTTCTGTTCTATTTACCCACCAAAGCCTGCCAGCTCTCTGCCTGTGATTCTCTCATGCTGGATCCTTCCTCGTTATTTCCTCACCTCCTAGTCTAGGCTCTTATCAGCTCCAGCCACGACGAATGGGTTATATACAGCTGGATGTCTGTGGCCAGGGTCTCCCCCGGCCCCCATTCTAAAGCGCTCCAGGTGCAGCTAAGACAACCTTCCCCTAATTAAAACCTCCAGGAAGCCGCTCCCTCAGCCCTCAGAGACTTGCGGGACAGGGCCTGCCTTGCTCGCCCTGTTACCCTCAGCACCTTGCAGAAACACGAAGCTCCTTCTCGATGCCTCCACACCTCGTCCAGTTTCGAGCTGTTTACTTGCGCCTTAGCTGACCCAGCAAGATGAACTCCTGTGTCAGACCAAAGCCCTACAGGTGTTTCTCGTTTGTTCTTTTTCCCATCCCTAACAGCCAGTTTTTCACCAAGTCATGTCGACTCTACCTTCAAAATAGCCCTTGAGCCCGTGCACTTCTCTCCATCTCCACGCCAACACCAGTATTCCAGCCATCGCTGCCTTTCCCTTGGACCGTGAAGATCCTCCGTTCTCATCACCCTGCTTCCACCCTTGCCTTTCTACGCTCTCCAAATCCAAGCATGTCACACTCTAAGTGCATGATGGCTTCCCGCTGCTCAGAATAGAATCTAAATCCCCTGCCATGTCCCATAGGCAGACCTATGATCTGGATCTCACTGACTTTCCAACGTAGTATCACACTACCCCCTTTTCTATCACTACACAGCAGCCCCTCTGCCCTCTTCTGAGCCCTGGGGCCCCTGCACTTCCTGTTTCAACTGCTTGAAATGAGCTTCCCCTGGCTTTTCCCATGGTTGATGATTTCTCATCTTTCAACTTCCAACTCAAAAATTATTTCTTCAGAGAGGTATTCTAGAACCATCTTTCTAAGGTAGCCTTCATTCTCTGCCCATTCTAGGATAAGAACTTGATCTTATTGCCCACTGTGTCTGCAGCACCTACCATAATTTCTAGCATCAACCGTGTTTTAAGTAATATTTATTGGATGATTAAAATAACTCACTATGCATATAGGACATGTTTTTCACTTCTGTCTTTGCTCATGCATACGCTCCACCTAAAAGGCCCTCCTACTCCTTTCTTTTTTAACCAGCCAGTGTCTGTTATTTATTCTGTGAGACAATTTAAGATTTACATCACAAAGAAATGCTTTCTAACCAACTTTCCTATCACACTCTAATTTTTTTCTTCAGACACACATGCACGCGTGCGCCAAAACACAAGTTTTGGCTTAAACTATATAATATTTTCAAACACTTCTCCTTCCTTCTAGAAATGTCTGAGATAAATATCACGCTCAGGACCAGAGAACAGGTATGTAACATTTTCCACTGTCACCCCATGGACTTCATATACCCTGGTGCCTCCAGGAGGCTAACACTTCCTGAGTAAAATTAAAACCTCCCATTCCAGATGGTAATTCCAAAATAAATGTGGGAAAGGGGCACATGAATAGAGCTGGAGAAACTGATTGTCATGAGGACTTAATGGGGTGGGGATTGGAAGCTAGCAAGGGGTTTCTTGGTTAAGGAACCAAGATCAGGAAAGGGGTAGAATTTTTGTTAAAAGTCAAGACGGGGGGAAATGAAAGAAAACAAGTGAAGGAGACAGTCAAAATGATTTCTCTCTATTTAAACAATGATTAAAAGGCTGACGTTTTTTATAACCTTCTGGTTAACAAAAGGTTGATTCTTTTAGCTGATGCTAACATGTTTAGGCCTCTGGCAAAATTACAGAGGGAGGGCTTCTAAAGAATAGCCATATTAGTAAAAGGAGGGAAATTTAAATCCACTTCATCCTAAACACATCACCATTACCCCTCCTCCCACTAGCCCCCCCCCCAAAAATCCTGATCTCCCATACAAACCTCATGTATCTTTAAAAAATTCCTCTATTTATGGATTTATTTTTTCAGATTACAGCAATGTATACATTTTATATTCATTCTTTCTTTTGGAGAGCCCGTACCAGTATCTCAAAGCTCAATCTGACCAACGCCTGTTGTCAACTCTCAGATATTTGGTTATACTTGTGCACGCAAAACAAGGTGGTCATTAAGAGCACAGACCCTGGAGTCAGCATCTCTGGGATTTTAACCCCACCTATCACACTTAGTAGCTGTATAACCTTGAGCATGTTATTTAAGCTCTCTGTGCCTCAGTTTCTTCATCTGGAAAAATAGAAGTTTTATCTAACTCGTAGGTTTGTTTGGGCTAAATGGGTTAAGCCACGGGTAGTGCTTAACACTGAGCATGGAACACATGTGGTGCTCGGTAAACTTAGCTATTTTCATTCTTACTGTTATGACGTAAACAAGGATAATTTCCTCTGGCCTGGTGCTCTTTCCCTCACATCCTCTCGGATTTGATACTCACAGGGTTAGAATGCAGCACAGTGAAGAACTCTGGGCTGATGAGGAACTTCACGGGGGGAGACTGTAACAGCAACGTGAGCCTGGATCTGGAGGTAGAGTGGGGCGGGACGTTCTCCCGTCGGAAATCTAGACGGGGCAGACCACAGAGGCTTTCAGGGAGGTCTCTGCACGTGCTGGAAACATCTACTCACTTCCGTCTATATTTTAAAACAACACCTATATCATTTGTTATTATTTTAATCCCCCAAACACTTTTTTACTTCTCTGTAAATCATGCATAAAACCCAATTGCTCTCCATCACATTAAAATGGAACTCAATAATATTTCTAGTCACTATTAACATTTTTTAAAATAAATTTATTTATTTTTGGCTGCTTTGGGTTTTTGTTGCTGCAGGCTTTCTCTAGTTGTGGCGAGCAGGGGCTACTCTTTGTCGCAGTGCACAGGCTTCTCATTGCAGTGGCTTCTCTTGTTGTGGAGCACTGACTCTAGATGCACGGGCTTCAGTAGTTGTGGCACGTGGATTCAGTAGTTGTGGCTCGCGGGCTCTAGAGTGCAGGCTCAGTAGGTATGGCGCACAGGCCTAGTTGCTCTGTGGCATGTGGGATCTTCCCGGACCAGGGCTTGAACCTGTGTCCCCTGCATTGGCTGGCGGATTCTTAACCACTGCGCCAACAGGCAAGTCCCCACTATTAACATTTTAATGCATCCTTAGATTTTGTAAGTAATCAGATTCCATCTTTTTCTACTAACCCACAGATCCAGAGATTAAAGTAATTTATATCCTGTTTGGTTTTGTTCTTTTCTTAGTACTAATAAAAAGTCAAGGGTTAGAAGAGGTGTCTGGTGAATTGGACTTTTTGAGTTGAATTACCTGGTCTTCATGAAGATCAAAAGTCCTTTTAAAGAAAGCTTCATTTCTTGGAAATCCTTACTTACTTGTTTTCTATTTTTGCGAGATTACAAAACAAACCAACCAAAGGCTCTTACCTGCACTGGCTTGGTGAAAGTCGGCTTCCTCCCCTGCCACATCAATCGCATTGGTGTTTTCCTCAGGCCTCTCGTTTGTCATGGTTCTGCGGATACTCTGGTATCTAAAATCAGAAGCCTAGAGTTACAACACAGCAGCCTCTAAAACACAGGGCTCAACTGCTCCCCCAGAGCCCAGAAGTTTTCACCATCTTCCCAGCCTTGACCATTTCCTCCCCAAACCTCTATCCTCTGACCTTCTGGGCCATCTGTTAAGTAAATCCATCGGATTTAATTTCTTCTGTCCATAGTCTGTGGAACATTTTCTTAACAAATTAATAAAAATTTAAAAAAACATTGTGGCCTTTAACCAAAGGAAACTAAATTCCTATATTGTTAAAGAACAACTTTTGTTCCATAGCAATTAGTTTTGGGAAAAGAAGGACAGATTTTTAAAAGCTTAGGTAACGAATAAAGATGCATTATGAACGAAGATTCTAGATATTTAAAAAGCTATCTGGCTTCAAATGACAAGTGTATATGCGCTGTTTTACTAAAAATCAGTGCCTTGGGTTGACTAAAGGGGTCATCTCATTACTTATTTCCTCTCTATTTTCTAAGCAAGCTGTGGATGTGTGCGCTTATTAATTTTTAACCAAGAGACATTCAATGAAGTCTATGAATCAAGAGAAGTGACAGGACCCCCAGAGATGAAAGAGGCAACCGTGTTTTCCATTTTGCACTGTGTAAAAATGAGCCCAACCACAAAACTGCCCATCCTCACCGCCGGTTCAGCTGCTCCATCTGCTGTATGGAGTTGGACCTCTGCAGCACCTGCGGGGCAGGGGGAGCTGTGGGCCGCTGCCAAGTCGTGGTTCTGTTTACGTGATCCACGTAGAAGATCCTGCCATGGCTGTCAATGCGTGCCTCCCAGTCTAAACAGCAGTAGTGCACAGAGAGGGATTAGGAGGGGCAGCTGAAGCCATTAACGTGGTTCATCAAGCAGCACGTGTTTTCTCCCTGACATGCTATACTTTGGGGCTAATAACGTATACCTGGGTGCATAATCCAGCACTTCCCCCCAGTCCACTCCAGAATGTTTGACCAGTTAGTAAAACAGCTCCTGTGTGCATAACCAACACCTTAAAGAATCCCTGAATGTAGGGGATCCTCCCAGATCCACCCACAATGCTCATCCTTCACGTATGAGCAACTTTAAAAATTACTAGTTGGTATCATACTACTTTCGATATTCACATCAAAATTGGTACTGATGTTTATTTTCACCCAAACTTGATTTCTTCTGTTTTTTTTCCAACCTAGATGACAGGCTCACAGCTGGAAATTCCTACGTGTATATTTACACACAATTTTAGTAGATGTAGTCTTCGGAAGAAGGTAGTGCTAGCCTAGTCATCAAACAGTATCATTATCTACAAACTTCCATTTACACTTTCCCAAAGAGGAATACATTTTCAGAGCAAGGTTAATGACTTGTCTCCAACCTTAAATAAATACAATGTTTTAAAAGATTATTTACTTTTATGTTTAAGCAAGCTCGTTAAATGTGTTAGTCTTTGTAAACAAATATGTAAGAGCATGTTCAGTAAAAACAGCAAGCACAGTAGTCTTCAGGGCCAGCCATCCCACCTCTGTGAATTCTCTAAAAGGCCATTCCCCTACAAAAATAAGCAGAGCGTGAGCTGATCTTTACAAAAGGCAACAATTTTTAAATTGATTGCAATTGGGAAGGGTAATTTATATTAATTTATATAGGAACATATGAAAACAGCAGAGATCTATTCTTTAACCAGGAAAGTGCTTTATACATTGCTATTTCTAGGACAAATATGTTTTGAAATTAATAAGCACCTTTCTCTTGAGCAGCTCTGTTAATTTCAAAACTCTCCATGTGATCACACAGCTTATCAGCAGACGCCGTGGGTCTCATCCTAGAGACCAGGACGAAAGCATGTTTGCTCCTGACCAGCTATGGCATCTACTCTGGAGGTGAACGGAACAAGTATTCCAACTAAGTCCTTAGGATTGCAAAAACCTGCAAGGTAGATCCCAGCCAGCACCGGAAGACCCCTGAAGACTGCCTCAGCTGGGAGTGGAAGGATATCTTTTTGTTGATTTCAGCCGATCATAATTTATGACACGTGGCAAGGGAAAGAAAAATTTTCTGTGAGGAAAAGCACCACACAGACAACAAACAACTCCATGTCACTCATGCTCCAGGGTAACGCGGACTCACAATGAAGCAGGCTGCCAAGAATGAATTACTTGGGCACAGCTACAATCCCACCAGTAGGACATTTCCAAAAGGCCTCCTGCTCAGCCTGCCATATGCTGACAAACAGTGAGCACATAAAGGCATTTTCAGGAACCATCTTCTAAAACCTTTGATCCATTCCATTGTTTGGCTCTGCTCCTCGCACACTTTCCCATCTCAAAGATTCTGAGAACAAGTATTCCCACTGCATTCCTCTCTCATTAGAGCCAGGGTAATTCAAGCACATACTATATGTCAGATCAAATGCACATGGAAACAAATGACCATTCCTTCCCCCCCAAGAATGTTTACAGAAGCTTCCAATTTTTTAAAAATATGTAGGATAGGTCAATTAGGGATAAAAACAGAAAAGAAACCAACTAAAGGAAGCAGAGAGAGAGATTCTGCCAAGCTCCCAAGATAAGGTTGTCACTACAACTTGGCTCTAAGTATTCTGGCAGTTACAGCAGAAGAGAAAACACACTGCTGCATACTTTCCATTCTCTGACAAAAGAATATTAGAAAAGTATCTTCAAAGATGGAACTTTTTCCTTGAATAAACTATACAAGAATTTACCCCAAGAAATGTGACCTGTATGCGGGCCACATGGGTAGGAAAATGGAGGAGGGGGTATCTCCAAATATATTCACCACTGTGCCTTGCACATAGCATGTAATGAATGAATAAATAATTTAAATAACGTAAAGCTATTAAAAAATGATTCTTCTTATGGTTACCGGGGGGTCGGGGGGAGGGATAAACTGGAAGATTGGGATTGACATCAACACACTACTATATATAAAATAGATAACTAATAAGGACCTACTGTATAGCACAGGGAACCCTACTCAATACTCTGTAATGGGAAGAGAACCTAAAAAGAGTAGATATATGTATATATATAACTGATTCACTTTGCTGTACACCTAAAACTAACCCAACATTGTAAATCAACTATACTCCAATAAAAATTTTAAAAAATGATCTTGTATTCACTTTCCACAAAGGCCAGGAATAACCTTCATTTGTATCTCAATAAAGACATTTCTATGCAATGGGAAAAACAAGGTCCAAAAATTTGCTTTCTAAGAATATGGGATGTTGGATGCACATTAAGACTCTCCCTATCAAATATCATATCTTTAAATTGAGGTTGTTACTTAAGTCCCCATAAAGAGAAATGCTATACTGCTGGTTTCAAGTGGACACTCGGCATTGAACTGGGAAAGACTGTTATGCTATTGGCTTATTCGTGAACTACATATCTACTCTTACCCAAGCGGTCAATACCCTTCCATCCAGGCAAGACAGCAGAGGTGCCCGTAGGAAGGTCAGTCCTCTATCATTATCTATCATTATCTATTCGTGGGGGTGGGGGTATGGTTGCTTTAATAGCTTGTAAGTATTTACATGAGGCCTGGTTTGTTCTTGGTTAAGAAAGCATATGAGAACACATGGCCTGGTATCAGTTTCTTTCACAAACAATGCTAAGATCACACAGGCAGGGTTAGAAGACTAGGATCTTGGCATTTACTTCCCTGTCTTGCCACACTGTAAACTGGGGTACATAATCAGTGTGCAGCGAGACTGACAGCAATGTGTTGGGTGTGTGTGTGTGTGTGTGTGTGTGTGTGTGTGTGTGTGTGTAATGCATTTGTGTGTGTGTAATGCACTAGATTAGCAAGTAGAAGGCCTGTATCTGGCCATGGCTTTGTCATACCTTTGCTACATGACCTTCAACAAATTACTACATCTCTATGGCCCACAGTTTCTTTACCTAAAAAATTAGAAGACAGAGGTAAACATTGCTAAGGTCCCTTTCAGTTCTAAAATAACATGAATCTGCAATGACACCCATTTTATCACATTAGGTTCAGGAAGGTCCTAGCAACATCTTACGTCTAGGCCAGAATTTCCAAAATAGATTCTAAGTTAATTAAGCCTTTGGGGCCAGGGGCTTTGGGGTCCTGAGGAGTAGGGCTGCTGAACCACCTGCCAACCCCACTTTAAACACTGCAGCTCCAACATTATCTGTTGTGCATATTAGTCTTGCACATAAGATTTCACTTCCATAAAGAGCTTCACAGCAATAATAAAGTTTGAAAACTATTACCTAGAGAATGTTTCTCAAGGTGTGGGATTCTGACAGTATGTGTCAGAATCATTGTGAGGACCAATAAAAATGCAGATGCCTAGGACACACCCCAGGTCTTCAAAATCAGACTATCTGAAGCCAGGACTCAGTTATCTACATTGTTAACAAACTTCCCAGGTGATTCCTAGACACACTAAAATTTGAGGAACACTGACGTAAATTAACAAGAACTTAAGACAGCAGCTAACTTACTGGACAAACCCATGGAGCTAATGCTGGATTTCTTAGAAGTCATGAAGTGCGGGCTCACAAGAAACTAAATTTCAGCCTAAATACCCCAAACTGAAATCCAGGAGCAAGTGTACACTTAAGACACCCTGAGATTCAAATATAATAGCCCCCTTTAAATAGCTGGATATTAAGGGTAAGTCAGAGAGTTAGCACGAAAATCTATGCCAAGCCACTGTCACAGCATTAATTCCAGATGCAGGGAGGTAGAGCTGGGCAGGTCTTAGATATTTTCAACTTTTAGAATCAATATATGTAGGCAGGGGGCAGGGGTCATCACTATGGCCCCTCTTCATCTCATCACTCTTCTTTCTCGCTCCTCTCAAACTAGACCTTGGTCTCCACTAGGCCACCCAGGTGATTAGATGAAGACGTGAACACATCTCAGTGAGTGCTGAGACTGGGAAGAAGGTCAATGTCTAGACAGGATGAATCACATATCAGGGGAAGCCAGCACTGGAGTGTCTACTACGGAACTCAAAGCGGTGAGAGGACTAAGAGTAGGGAACTGACCTGGTTGTAACTGGATTAAGGAAAACGAAGTACCTGAATATTGTGAAGTAAGTTTATAAACCCACTGTAAAAATTATAATAACCGTGGTATCCTCACCAAAATGGTGAGATGATGAAGTCACAATAAACTAAGGGTACTTTTAAGGAAAAAAAGCTTTGTAATAGATGCCAGAAATCAGTGTTTAATGGATTATTTTTTCCTTATTTAAACACTCAAAGAAGTATGATCCATTTGTATAAAGTACGAAAGAAAGTTAAACTTGTCTGTGCTCTGGGGAGTCAGGACAGTAGGTCCCCTTGCTCTTCAGGAGTGGGGGTTGGAGACTGGTAGCGGGGCACAAGTGGCCTCCCAGGGACCACAGATGTGGTGCTGATTGCCTGGGTGGGCACAGTTTGGGAGAATTCAGCAGGCTGAATGTGCTCTTTTCTACATGTACATTATATTTGAATAAAAAGTTTAAAAAATCTCAAATAGCTGCATAATTTGGACCTTAATATTCGATTTTTAAGGAAGTAGCTTTTTAGATTAAAAGTGTGAATTTTTTCTCCAAACTAACTTTTAGGTTCTAGAGAATAAGAGCCCCTAGCTTTAAACAGAGTAGAAATTCTATAAGATTAATTGTATTTTTCAGATTCATTACCTTCTTTTAAACCTTCTAGAGAATAAGGTTCTAGAGAATAAGAGCCCCTAGCTTTAAACAGAGTAGAAATTCTATAAGATTAATTGTATTTTTCAGATTCATTACCTTCTTTTAAACCTTCATTTCAAAGGATGCTTTAATAACAAAAGTGCACAACCAAAAGTGCACAAAATGATAAACATCGCCCTGTGTTTTTCCAGAGCTACTCATTTGAACCCACCACATAAATAATACACGAGTCCTAAAAATATGGCAATAAGCCTGGGATCCTATAAGAGTCCACTGTGGACTGTTCATCCGGAATCTATTCCTATTCCTACCCTTTTGGGAGAAAAACACCTTTCAACAGTTTCCTGTTGTCTCCAGTAAGCAATGGGTTAAGTCACAATTACACTGGAGCCAAGTACAGTAATGGGTTAAGTCACAATTACACTGGAGCCAAAAAAGAAAAAACTAAAATAGTTTTTCAGAAGGGGCTGAGCTGGCCATTTTTTCCCACTTATCCTAATGCTAAAAAGACCAAGATTCATTATGCTGATGACATTTTAGTGGGCTTCAGCCCTGAACAACCTCCAGCTGCCAGCCTATGAATCACCTCAGAAGAAGATACAGCAGGTTCTTAAGGCACTCAGTGCATATTCAAGTTCAAGCTGCCTCCCTGGAAGGCTCTCAATAGTGCCATGCCACCTTTAAGAACCAGAGCTTTCTTATTTTTGTATGGCTCATCAGAATGTCTCTCAACCAGTGGTTGAGGTTACACAGCCCACAAGGTCACAGCGCAGGGGGTCCATGGCCTAACGCAAGAGTAAGAGTTTGAGAACCAATCGATCAATCATCATTACAGCTGAGTGGTCTCTGTCCAACATCTGTTCCCTGGTCCTGAGATAGGAGGAATAAGGCTGGAAGAAGCAAACAAACAAGAAAACCTGCTTTACATAAAAAGAGATCAAACAGACGTTCAGAGACTAACTTATAACCCTGACACACAGACGACCATGCCATCAGCCATAAGAGTGAAGAGGCATAGCAAGGATACCTCTAAATCCCCTTAGTTGAGTTTGCAAATCTTCAGAGAGAAGCAAACTTTACTAGGTAGTTTCCTCACTGTATGTTAGTACATGGGTATTTTTAAGGCAAATACAAGCTAAAATAACAACAACAATAATAATAAGGAAAAAGAAAAAGAATCCAGAGTGGGGGGGGGGATCATGCTTCAGTAGACTGTCCTGCAGGTGTGTGGATAGTGACCTATACAGAGAGGAAAAGGCACGTCTGAGTCTAATACAGATGCTTAACAGAGCAAATCCATCTGGGCCAAAAGACAGTCGCTAGTACTGTCACTGTCACCACTTTTCTTATACTGGAGGGACCTCCCAGAGAAGGGTCTTGCTAAGTGATCTTCACCTGGAAGAAGAAAGCTGAGCATCTTTTCAGCCTTCTTAGGTCTGCCCTCAAAACACAATATAATGCAGTTTCAGAGAAGCCCCCAAACCCTCTAATTTCAGGTGATTCTTGTGCCTAATAGATAACATACCAAGATATGTCACCACTCTGCCGCTAACCAAACTTTCAGAATTTACATTCATCTACCTACACAACAGTCCCTACCATTCTAACCTTAGATCATGGAGTAGAAAAAAATGTTTGAGACTCTGTCTCAACTTTTACTAGTATGGAATCTTAAACAAGTTACTTAATTTATCTGGGCTTCAATTTCTCCATCTATAAAGTGAAAGAATCAGATTATTTGATTTCTACCCATCAATCTATAAATTATGGATAAGACCTGCTTGACCTACTTCACAAAATTGTTAAAAAGAATTTTTTTAAAAAAGCTAAAAATTCTTTGTAAACTGTAAACCACTATGCAAGTCTGAGGTATTATAATAAATAATGTTAAAAGTATAATCCCTAACCTTAAAATAATTCAGCCAGGTCATTTAAGAGACAGGTCAATCTGCATACTCCAAGTGGATGCCCCTTAGCTGAGCCTCCTGAGAGACAATATATGAATGCAGAATGCCACAGCTCTGAGTTAAGAGGCATGGCCAGAGACAGTAGCAGAGCTGCCCAGTAAGGCAAGGAAGGCAGAGAACTGGTTCGGGCAGGACGTACAACTAGCACAGGCAGCCAAGTGATTAGACTGTCAAAAGATGAGACCGACTGGGAATAGGAGAGGGCAAAGCAGTGTGAGGACAGAGTTGAACAGTAATCAGGTATGCTCAGACCATAATCTGTAATTGGTTCATGATCATGTAAATCTCCAAATCTGCAAATTGCAAGTTGCACAAGAGGGAACAACTCTTAAGAATTCCTCCCCTCGCCGCTGTTCATCAGTTACTCATTAAATTGGATATACTACTAACGTGCTTTTTTTCCTTTTGGATATATTAATTTATTAAAATGAACTGCCAATTGTTTATTTTTTTAAATCCTAAAATTTAGCATTATATCTGTGTAATGCAAATATCAGTGTTTAAACAAATGCATGGAAACAGCACAAATGGTGGTCATAATTTCAGCAGGAAAGTACCTGTCTTTATTAAATACAATCTAGAGACCAAAACTGTGAATCCAACAAAATTCAGAGCAATTGGATGTGGCCAGGAAGATGCCATTTATCCATACACTGATGCAATGCTATGCCTCCTGTCCAGGTGCCTGAAACTCTGATTACTTACTATTAATCCACATACTCATGTAAACAAAGCTCTCCCAGAATTCTCTCCTGGTGTTCCTAATTCATTTTTCTCCAATTATATCTAAATATCACCCAGGAATACTTTTCTTTTCTGCCTCTAATGTTTTCTCCAAGGGTAAACAGTAAGGAAGTTTTCCCCTCCACCTGCTTAAGATGACACAATGGTTAATTAATCTCTTGGATGATTTTTAAAAACTGCTTAAAATATATGTTTCCTATGAGTAACCACCCTCAGCTATCCAAATATATGAACAAGGGGAGGATCTGTGCACAACAGTATTTACAAACGATTAAGTCAATATTTTGACAAACTGTACAAAGCACCATTCAGCTCTTTTGTCAGCACTCACCAAAACTAACTACTCAGCATTTTAGCCCTTTAAATGCATACTGCCCCTGCTCTATGTCCCACCATTTTTAAAACACAGAGGGCCAAAAGCATCCACTTCTTGCCATGATCACATATAAGATGGGCGAATAGAGAAGGTGAACAAGAAGGAAAAGCAGTAAGGCAGAAAGATGTATTTTCCAATGTGTTCTTAAAAACAGTATTTACTGAGCTTTATCACTGTTCTTCAAAATGCTTTGCTCTCACAGAGTAATACTGCTTTAAGGGATTCTAGAAACTTAAATAGAGTTTAAATTACATTCAGACTATGACTGGCCATGGGCATCACTCAGCTCTTGGAGTTCAGGTCGCAATACTTTCCCAGCATTCCTAGTGCTCACCCATCTCTCCTTTAAGTGCTACGTGTTTCTTGAAAGCAAAAAAAAAAAAAAAAGAAATATCTTTCAAATCTCCAGATAATCATCATGGTCCAGAAAATAGTAGACTAATTTCTGAAATTAATAACACTTCTCTGGATATTCCTAAGGAAAAAAACCAGGACCCTGTAGTTAATGATTTAAAATGTTGTAAATGAATAAAAAGCAGTATATTACCTAGAGCTAAGGTTCTTCTAAGAGATTGTACCTATTTGTCTAATAACTGAAAATTCATACTGCCTATGCAAACTTAAAATTTTTTCTATTATACATCCTATTGTCCATAACATCTGGATCTCTTTTACTTTAGAGTATCTACTTTCCCCCAGCTACCCTTTCATTTGGTGGAACTGTGCCAGAGAGGAGTCTTCTGCTAAGCACTTTCCAGACTGTATCTGCTAAATCACGTGGCAGCTCCCAGAACTCTACTTCTGGGGGACTGGGCAACCATCCTTTAGGTCCCGTCACCCTTGAACCCTTTGATCGAGGTGAGCCCTTTAGTTAGCAGGTCCTCACTTGGTGGGAGAGCCTCGTCCACCCTCTGGTACCGGCTAACATCCTGGCGCACTGAAGGCAGTGATCGCAAAGGCTGGTGGCCGTTGGCTTGAGAACCTAGGATTAAAGGTAAACAGTTACCTGAGTATTGTTTTCCCCTTCAGTATCAAAACAGCCTTTGGGAAAAAAAACACCTAACAAAAGTCCTGGGGCTAGTCTCTTATCGCTTTTTCATCTCATTTCCCATATGAGGACCCAGAAACAACAGAAGAGAATGGGAGGTGGATGCTTAGTCAGAAGTGGGTCTTCTAGGGAGATGTCGGTCTGGACCCATTCCTCCCCGTCCCCTGCCTTTTCCCACCCTGGCATCTGTCCTAGTCACGTAGCAATGCTTTAGGGTCACACAATGACTGGAAGATAATGAAAAAAAACAAAAAAACAAAAAACGGTGGAGGAAGAAAAGAAGGATAGGTAGAAAAATAAGTAACAGAATAAGAAAATCATTTCTATTTCTGAGTCTATGCTATTCAGGCATATGAAATTATACTCAGACTTTTTGATGCAGCTATAACAGAACAGTTTAAAGGCATCATTCTACTGAGCCACATTCATTGAGACAGAAAACAAATTTTATGTGTAAATTTGCATCCTCAAACAGTTTGTTTTCAAGTGTCAGAATGCATCACCTAACTTAGTTGACATTTCTTATACTGCAGAAGGCAAAAATATGACATTTGATGCAAACCACATATTAACCTTCTGTTTTGTAGCTTCATGCAATAAGGAGCGAGTTAAGATGTTCCTGAAAACCCTGCAGATAACACTAACGTAGATGCTGCCAGTCTGTTTGGTTTTGTATCTACAAACCCAGGTCCCGCCAGAGATTCATTATGCTTTTTCACACTGCCCAGACAAGAGGACTGAGCCCCAGGCGCACTGAATGTGCCGGCGCGCGGCACGCATCCCAGGCCTCCAGGCCTGTGTGGACCAGGGGTGCCCCCACCCACCGGGCCACCTTTCTAGGCAGAGCAGGTGCCCGCACTGATGCAGAGCCTTGAGGTTCATTATCTAAGTTTAAGACTGTTATCTGACAGGCCTCTTATTCCACCAAAAGAAGATCCATAGGGAGGGTGGGATGGAGACTCAAGAGAGAGGAGATATGGGGATATATGTATACATATAGCTGATTCACTTTGTTATACATCAGAAACTAACACACCATTGTAAAGCAATTATACCCCAATAAAGATGTTAAAAGAAAAAAAAAGCTGTTGAACCCCAAGGAGAAGAATTCAGCTAATATGTGCCCTGCAGTACAATTTCCACTGAGGGCCAAAACCACAAGACTTCTTTCTGAGCAGGTATGCCCGAGCCACGAGCCACGTTGTCTTCTACATCCTACCTCCGGTCGCGCCCTCCTCCTGGGCAGTGGCCCCTTCACAAGCCCCTTGGGCATGCCCCGCATCATGCTCTTCTTGGGGCGGGCTCTCAGTAGCAGCAGCAGCTCCCTCCAGGCTCCCCCTCCGCTGCCAGACCTCCCCCACCTCCTCCTGGTCAGGTGAAGTAGCCGATTCTGCCCCTGGCCCTTCCTCCTCTCCACTGGGCACCTGCACTACAGGTAAAGAACCAGGAGTGCATATGGAACCCTGTGAGCCTTCAGCAGGGCCACTGCTGGTGGGCTCTGCTGCACAGGCTCCATCTTCCTCCTCCTGAGAAGAAAAGGCTGGGGTTTCGGGAAACCGCGCACTCTCAAGAGATGAGCACCGTGTCTCCACCGAGGACAGCTGCGTGGTGACACTCTCATTGCAGGAGCTGTCGGCCCCGTCCAGGTCACTCTCTCCCTCAGGCCTGGTGCTGGCCTCGCTCACGCTCTCTGTCCTGGCGGGGTCACTGGGCTCTGTTTCCGAGGACACCTGGGAAGGCTCAGACCCCTGATCAAGGGACTCCATCTCACTGACGGCTCTTCGGCTTCCTCCTGACGTGTCAGAAGTGCCCGTGTCTGCCCCACTTGTGGGCTGATCTACCTCCTGAGAGCCGCACAACTGAGTGCTCCCCTGGTCAGCACTCGGCTGACACTCCGGGGCATTCTCACTTTCATCAGGGACTGGGCCTGAGGGGAAGGAGCTCTCCGCAAGCTCTGGAAGATTTTCTGGCTTGTCCTCGAAGGAAGCAGCTTCATTGGTGGAGGCTTCCTCATTCTCCACCGTGTTGTCTTCTGGCTTTATCTGAGATGTCAGGCTCCCATCATCAGTTCTTGACGCCCTGCTAAACATTATCAAGCCTCCTTCCTCCTCCAAGGAGGATGGATAACCCAGGTCTTGCTGGAACTCGTGGTCTTCTTCATCTGAGTCGATATGAAGCATTGCATTGAGTCTTGTGTCGGTGGGAAAACTACTCCTTAGTTTCGGAGAGGCTCCCATGGACCTTTCCGAACAAGTAGCTGCACCCGACCTGGAATGGCCATTGTGTTCAATAGCATCTAAATAATCATTGAGTGAATCCTGACGTCCTCTGGGAGGTGAGGTCCTTGAAGAAGTAGAGGTTAATTCTTCTGAGTCTATTTCCAGAGTAGAGCTAGTCCTGAAAGAATGCTTGGGGGTCCCATTAGCACTTTCCTCAGAAACTGGTCCATTGGAACAAACCGTGCTGTCATGATGGCCCCCTGGCATGTCCTCCTCATCAGAAGGGCTTCCTAGGTCTCCATTCACAGTATTGACTCCAAGTATTGTGCCAACAGCTTCTGGAGAAGCATCTGAAGGAGAAAACAGCATTTATAAAAACAAAGTAGTAATAATGAACGAACTTTTAATGTCCTGTTCCTTTGCCACTAATGAGTTCAAAGAATTCAGTCATCCCACTGAGGTCTCTTTACAGTATCACCAACTTGCTAAGAGTTACTATTCACTACTAAACGAGTACATATATCGCTGGTCAGTTTGACATATGAGGTTTACACGTTCACTACTGCCGTAAATTCCACATCCCAGTTTCCAAATGCAGGTAAAACCTAAGAGAGATTTTTTGATAAACAGGCTTTTAAATCTGCTTGGAAAACTTCAGCAGGTAATCATTTGATAGCTATTTTATGTTCAGAACAGGATACAAACAATTCTGTTCAAATGTAAACTGACAACAGAGTAAGATTTAACAAGTTTTTCCTATGGCAATATATTTATACAGGTATCTCACCTTCATGCACAGAAGATGTGACCTCCACTCTGAATTGGAGGTACCCACTCACGTGGTCAGCTGGGAGCCTTCTGCCGAGGTTGTAGCTGAGCATCTGGTCACTGCAAGAGGAGAAATGGTTCCTTCATCTGTACTACTCTGGTGTCAGCCTTCATCTTCTTCCCATAGGCCACCCCCCAAACCCCACATATTTCTCTTGAAACTTGCATATTCACAAGAAAATAAAAGGTCAAAGGCATGTTAAGAGTCAGTGTAATTTTGTTCATTTGTACAAGTGAATACTTATAAACCCAGGGATAAAAGGGAATCTTGTCACAAGGAAAAGTATCAGTAAAGGCTGAAAATGCAATACTGTACAATATTGTTATGATTTTTTTAAAGGGCACTGATTTGCTCTCTCACTGTTAAGAGTGACCAGAGAAAGGGCATTTTAAAAGCCATCAAGGGGCTAAAATTTTGGGTGTTTTCTGACTCAAGTGTAAATGTATAGAAGGTCTGGTTCCTTAGCATTTAGCATGATAGGAGTTAGGTCCTAAAAAGACAGGCACAGGGAATTCCCTGGTGGTCCAGTGATTAGGACTCTGTGCTTCCACTGCAAGGTGCAGAGGTTCCGTCCCTGGTTGGGGAACTAAGATCCCGCATCCTGCATGCTGCACGGCCGGCCAAGCAAAAGAAAAAGAAACAAAAGAGAGAGAGAGGTGCACAGGTAAGGGTTATCACATGGAGGGCACAGTGCTGCTGTATCCTGAAGAACAGGAGCTGGGAGTCAGGAGAGAGCAGCGTGAGAACAGGCCGGGCTCTGACAGCTGTTCCAGCTGTGTGAGAGGCAGAGGGCTGTTGCACCTCCCCTTCCTCACCTGTAAAGTAAGGGGCTCACTGTTGGCCCTCATTATTGGGGGGCCTATCATTGATACTCCAGGCAGCTTGTAAGCCATACTGATGGGACAGTTGGAGAACTGCACTAGCTGTCGGAGTCTCGCTGCCACACTTGGAGGTGTGCTGGAGGGGACCACAACTGGGCCCAGCTCCTGCCCCACCTTGGCTCCAGGCTCAGGCTACCAGCCTCCTCCAGGATGGAGCGGTTGATCTTTTTCAATTCCGTGTTTATTTATCAAAGTCAAATACAATCGCATCATTTCTCTGTATGCAAGCAACTTTCGTTGAGAATCTGATTTATTCTTAATTAAGGAAAATAATCAGAGGGATAGTACCAAATCACACTATCTGTGCTCTCACACTGCCCTCTAATGGCAACTTCAGGAGGAAAACACAAGGCCTCTACCTAATACTTGCACCACTGTACACTTCAGGGCCTCTGGTCAGCTACTGATTATTAATCTCCATAACTATTCTGCTTGTTCTTCTCTACCTCCTTCGTACAATTATAAATAGATGTTATCTGGGATTTTACATTAGCGTGTACACATTTACATGCTAATGTGAAATCCCAGTTCAGCTCTTATGAATTTCTTTGAGTTCGTAGCAAGATTTTCTTAAAATAATGAGATCGTTTCCTTTACTTCTTCCTTTTTCTTCCCTAGAAATGTTGTAATAATTTTTTGATTGATGTTTTTAAAAAGCTTTGTTTCCCCCAATTGAGTGCTTACACTCTGATAAGGGCTTTGCATGCATCATCTCCTTCAATCTTCCCTGTGAGGCAAGTGGTGGCCCTGTTTTCTAAGGCATAGGGAGGGTACGTAACTTGCCCAAGGCCAGGCAACAATTAAGTGACAGAACCAGGATTAGAACACAGATGCATCTGACACAGAAGCCCCTGATCTGCAGTCCCCAGATCAGATCTCATTTTATGCACACTTTCAGTGATTCTTGGCGGCTTTCAGTAGCATGCATTTTAATGATATTTACTCATGGCTCCA
The DNA here is from genome assembly GCF_964374135.1 of Grampus griseus. Classification (NCBI taxonomy): domain Eukaryota; kingdom Metazoa; phylum Chordata; class Mammalia; order Artiodactyla; family Delphinidae; genus Grampus; species Grampus griseus. The sequence continues at coordinate 38,676,901 of NC_139001.1, read as the reverse complement.
TCTCAATGCAATCATTATCATAATGTTTTGTCTACTTAATCTGGTATTTAAAAAAATTTTTTTCTGTAAAGGGATATACTGGCATTTTTAACTATTAGACATTACAGGTATGTTAAATGCTTTTACATTAGCGTGTTCGAATAATTCTATAATGACTATAATGACAGCAGGGATGTCTTTTTCTCTTACCACTGTCTTCCAGCATTTAGACAGTGCCTGACACACAGAGATGCTCCACCTTTGTCCACTAATGCATGAACCCAGCAGCAAACTACTGGGACCTACTCTCAACATTACAGTTCCTCATCCACATCTTTGGACATTCAGTCCTGGAATAATAAAACTCTTCATTTCTCTGTTAAAATTAAATTGACTCTCCTCTCCTCCTCTTTGGCCAATAAAAGTAAAGTGTTGGTGTTGATGATAAAAACTTATAAAAGTGATGCATTTTAGCTAGGAAGTAAATGTTCAGTAGGGATTCTAAGAATGGCATCCATCCTTTTGCTCACTATCATATCCCAAATACCCAACACAGTGCTTAACATTTAGTAGACACTATATGTATACACACCCACACATTTGTTGAATAAATTTAACAAATGAGACTCTTTACTTGGAAAAAAGAATTTTAACAGGTGTTAGTGCTATTTTTTACCCAAACTGACAAGATACTCAACTATTCAATCTATCAGTACAGGAAAGCCTCCCTATTTGGAGATTCCAAGTCAAGGGGGTTTCATCCTTTGTGAGTGCCTGTCAAGGGATTCACCTCTTTCTTGTTCTTACTCAGTCTCATCTGATTCATCCTGCCTCTTGCCATGACAGATAATTGTGTACCCTATATTATATATTATTATGATACATCATTATAAAGAATAAGTGCCAAAGAACTCTCACTGTCTGACTGAGACATTCTCTCACTAGTGTAATCACAGCAAATGACAAAGCATGGCACAGTGATGTGCCTTTTGGACAGAATGCAAGCCACTCTCTGAAAAATGTCACATTCAAACCAATGCTCTTAAAATAGGTAATTAGTAAGGACTTCTAGCTCATCCTATAAAACCTCACCGTGTAAAACCTCAGCTATTTCAGAGAGTTGCAGTCTACAAAACACATAAGAAAACTCAGTATTTTTCAAGACGTATCAATTACTTGATAGAAAGTAATAATCAGATCAAAAATAGATTTAGATGCTAACAGCCAATACACTAACATGTAGTATCATATTTATTTAATAAAGCAAATCCCTAAGTATCAGGCAATGCTTTTAATATACTTATGTAGAAACATTTCATAATTCTGATACTTTACGAATTCATGCTGGACTTCCTTCCAGTACATATGGAATCCATGACAGGCAGTACTCTATGTGTCCAGTTCTTTAAAAGACTGAATGAAAAGCCAGCAAGTTAACAGGAGTTTCAAGCACTCAAAATGCTTTCAAGCATTTCCAGTTTCAAGATTTTATTTTTCCTTGATCATTCTTACTGGTATACATAAATTGACACTCTGCCAAGTGTCACAGATATTATATAAATTATATGATTATACTTACAGAAACTAAATTATAAGTATATTTCCAATGAGAGTTAATTCTCACTCTTCGTAATTTTTCATTTTCTATCAATCCTAAAAATAATTTTTAAAAACTTCCCAAAGAATATCTCTACTAGAAGCAATAATTGCTATCCTTAAAAATAACTGCGATTTCCCAGTTTTATCAAATTAAACCAGGCTGCTAGAATTTCAGCCTAATATTTCTACTTCATGTGGTCTGGCTCAACCATTGTCTCTGATGGCCAGAGAATTAGAATCCATTAGAATCTCTTAATTTCATGTTTTGAAGGTGTCTTAGAGATCATTGGTCTAAAGACTTTATTTTTCAGATGAGGAAACTAATGCCTGAAAAAATTGTGACTTGCCAGAATAGAACAGTTAATTAGCTGCAAGGTGAATAGGAATGAGCAACCTTCCTCAGTTAGCTAGACTAGTATTCCATCACTGCCAGTCCTTAGTGTTGCAGAGAAGCTGGGATTCTGGAGCTGACGGATCTGCTCCAATCCCAGCTCCACCCCTGGCTTGCTAGCCTCAGATTTCTCATCTCCAGAATGGGTATAATCACATTATTCACCTCTCAGAGTTGTTGAGAAGATTACATGAGCTAATGAGTGTAATTTACTTAGCTCCTGACATAGAATAGGGTCTCATCATCTTTTTTGTTTACTTTGGTTTACTACTGCTGCTACCACTACTACAACTACTGTTATCACTGATACTGCTGCTACTACCACTACTGTTATCATATGTTCATAATGTCCTCCTAAAATGAAAAAGATGTCCCCCAGTGCCACCTGAGAGCACCAGTGTTACTGGGTTTGCTGGCACTTACCATGTGAAAATATATACACCATTTATATAGTAAGGGATGGAGGCATGTTACGATTTCTTAACTACTTGATTCACAGCTTACAAAAAGTTCACAGAAAGAAAACAGACGTCAAATCACATTTCAAAATTCTCTCAACGGGCTTCCCTGGTGGCAGAGTGGTTAAGAGTCTGCCTGCCAGTGCAGGGGACACGGGTTCGAGCCCTGGTCTGGGGGGATCCCACATGCCGCGGAGCGGCTGGGCCCGTGAGCCACAATTACTGAGCCTGCGCGTCTGGAGCCTGTGCTTCGCAACAAGGGAGGCCGCAATAGTGAGAGGCCCACGCACCGCGATGAAGAGTGGCCCCCGCTTGCCGCAACTAGAGAAAGCCCTCGCACAGAAACGAAGACCCAACACAGCCAAAATAAATAAATAAATAAATTTAAAATTCTCTCAACAAGTAATTTCTAGTTGTCTGAACGAACGTACATGTCTTAGAGCTCCACTATAACACCTTCTCGGAGTCTAGGCTTTGTTTTAAAGGGCCCTAAAATAAGGTGGTTTTGGTGTCTCAGGAATAACATTCTCTGGATGGGGTTAATCAGGATCAGGAGGTGTCAACCTGACACGGAGATCTTGCTTTAGGGAGAGACTTTTATAGCAAGATTTCAATATCTCAAAAACAACTGAGCACTGTGACATTTGACACTGAAATGGTAATAATGGTAGGTACATCGTGGAAAAGATAGATAACCCAAAAAAAGGTATATAATTAAAATAAAGTGCTTTCTGCCCTTCACATTTCAATGAGTATATGAGCACTTTCTTTCTTTCTTTCTTTTTTTTTTTTTTGTGGTACGCGGGCCTCTCACTGTTGTGGCCTCTCCCGCTGCGGAGCACAGGCTCCGGACGCACAGGCTCCGGACGCACAGGCTCAGCGGCCATGGCTCACGGGCCCAGCCGCTCCGCGGCATGGAGCACTTTCCTTTTTAAAAGAATTATGTTACCACTTCTTATCAGTAAGAAAAGTCCTCGGACTTCAAAGTATCATTTCAGTTGCTTCAGTAGGAACTAATCCCAACAAGACCCCTAGGTGTGACGGCTGATTACCCGATGGCTTGTCGCTCCAAAAGCCTCTGGACTGGAATGGTTAGTTTCCCCAGAAAACGCTTGATGATAGGTCGGCTCTTGGCAAATTTGTCTTTAATTTCAATTTCTAAGACATCAGTAAGGAGTGCGAAAAAGGAATATTTCTGAAAACAAAACATAACATGTTGAGTCAAAAAAAGATAAATATGAAATTATGTATATCAGTTTATTATTATAGAAAATAGTATCTCTTAAATCCTAACGACACACAGAGTCCACATTGCCAGAAAAATCTGCAGCTATTGTCAATCCTTTATTCACTCAGAGTCATTAACATTCACAAAGACTAAAAAGCAACAGCTAGGATCTGTATGACAAAGGAAGCCCCTTCGATCATCCAACCCTTCCTGGTTCAACAGTTTTAGGAGATGCTATCAAATATTAAACTATGCACAATACAATTTTAGTGCTCACTACATTTAACGTATCTTTATTCTTTAATACTTAATATCTTGTTATAGAGTGGCTTAGACTTAACTGATACATTTGATTAACAGCAATTTTAATTCCTGATCCCATGGTACTTTCGAAGTTGCACATCATACGTTAAAATACTCCTTCACTTAGTGGTTAAAGTAGGAACATCTAAAGGATATGATAATTTCCCCGGTTTATATTAAAATAAAACAATGCTTAAATGGAAGTTACTTAATTTAAAAGGCACACAGGGACATTTCTTCTGGGACAGAAAAATAAAAGTATGAGGTTAAGATAAGATGTGTTGTTTTTAAGAATGCCATTGGAGAAAACTGGATTGGATATTAATAAGGATATAAAATAAAAATAAAGAGCTTTACTCATTTACAAAGACTTTCACATATATTACAAAGATAAAATTTTCTTTTTAATGATGAGGCTTTCAGGAAAAGTAAGTGATGGAGCCAGGAATCTAACCTGAACCATTTCTCTCCTCCTCTGGCAGTATCCAGGCAACCACAGTGATATGAATAGTGTCAGACAGCTTTACACTTCGGGGTCACTAAATTTATTCAGTCATAACAATTTATTTTCACCAAAGGGCCGTAAAGTTTAGTCATCTTCTTAATGGAAAAAGCACTTGCTTAGAATAAGGGAGCAGAGTTTAAGCACTACTAGCCTCTGAATAGCGAGTTACATAAACATTTTAAGCTTCTGTTTCTTAATCACACAAATGGAGAGATGATAATCTCATCCCTTACACCCCCCCTTATCAGGCTTGTACTGGTAACATGGTTAAAAACATGGTTAAAAGCAATCTACAGATTCAATGCAATCCCTATCAAATTACCAATGGCATTTTTTTATAGAACTAGAACAAAAAATTTTAAAATTTGTATGGAGACACAAAAGACCCTGAATAGCCAAAGCAGTCTTGAGGGAAAAAACGGAGCTGGAGGAATCAAACTCCCTGACTTCAGACTATACTACAAAGCTACAGTAATCAAGACAATATGGTACTGGCACAAAAACAGAAACATAGATCAATGGAACAGGAGAGAAAAGCCCAGAGATAAACCCATGCACCTATGGTCAACTAATCTATGACAAAGGAGGCAAGGATATACAATGGAGAAAAGACAGTCTCTTCAATAAGTGGTGCTGGGAAAACTGGACAGCTGCATGTAAAAGAATGAAATTAGAACACTCCCTAACACCATACACAAAAATAAACTCAAAATGGACTTGAGACCTAAATGTAAGACCGGACACTATAAAACTCTTAGAGGAAAACATAGGAAGAACACTCTTTGACATAAATCACAGCAAGATCTTTCTTGATCCACCTCCTAGAGAAACGGAAATAAAAACAAAAATAAACAAATGGGACCTAAGGAAACTTAAAAGCTTTTGCACAGCAAAGGAAACCATAAACAAGACAAAAAGACAACCCTCAGAATGGGAGAAAATATTTGCAAATGAATCAACAGACAAAGGAATAATCTCCAAAATATATAAACAGCTCATGCAGCTCAATATTAAAGAAACAAACAACCCAATCCAAAAATGGGCAGAAGACCTAAATAGACATTTCTCCAAAGAAGACATACAGATGGCCAAGAAGCACATGAAAAGCTGCTCAACATCACTAATTATTAGAGAAATGCAAATCCAAACTACAATGAGGTATCACCTCACACCAGTCAGAATGGCCGTCATCAGAAAATCTACAAACAACAAATGCTGGAGAGGGTCTGGAGAAAAGGGAACCCTCTTGCACTGTTGGTGGGAATGTAAATTGATATAGCCACTACGGAGAACAGTATGGAGGTTCCTTAAAAAACTAAAAATAGAATTACCATATGATCCAGCAATCCCACTACTGGGCATATACCCAGAGAAAACCATAATTCAAAAAGACACATGCACCCCAATGTTCACTGCAGCACTATTTACAATAGCCAGGTCATTGAAGCGACCTAAATGCCCATCAACAGACAAATGGATAAAGAAGTTGTGGTACATATATACAATGGAATATTACTCAGCCATAAAAAGGAACGAAATTGAGTCATTTGTTGAGACGTGGATGGATCTAGAGACTGTCATATAGAGTGAAGTAAGTCAGAAGAGAAAAACAAATATCGTATATTAACGCATGTATGTGGAACCTAGAAAAATGGTACAGATGAACCGGTTTACAGGGCAGAAGTTGAGACACAGATGTAGAGAACAAACGTATGGATACCAAGGGGGAAAAGCCGTGGGGGGTGGGGATGGTGGTGTGATAAATTGGGAGATTGAGATTGACATGTATACACTGATGTGTATAAAACATGTATACACTGATGTGTATTAAACTGATGACTAATAAGAACCTGCTGTATAAAAAAATTAAATTAAATTAAAAAAAGAATGCTAGGGAAATAAAGTTATTGCTAGTATCATTACTATATCCACTATGTGCCTTCTAAGTGCTCATCTTGAGATAACGTTTTATGTCTTCTAGGCTTCTAATGCGTTAAATTAAGTGGTATGCCTTTAAAAGTTATTCACTACTTGGGGACAGTAAGTAGTTTTTCAAACCAGGAATAAGAAAACATGTAGTTTTTATCCACTTAAATAACCATAAAAACTGCCCAGGAGAAACATCCTGCTGCACTGGCAAGTCTCAAATAGCCACATCTTTTCTCCAATTGGTTTTAGATCCCCTGAAGTATCTCCCTCTCCAATGAAATACTCGTTCAACATTGTTAGAACATATTATTGTCATTAAACATTTAGAGAGTGATTTAATTAACTGTGCAACTCCCATGCCAATACAGGTTTGTCTAGAAGCACTCATTAATGCTAGTATATGAAATGTGTCTTGGTTTCCTGAGAAATGGTGGGAGAACTCACACTTTGCTCCCTAGAAAAGAAGCAATGTCTCTGTTCATTCTTTGACTTTAAACAGTTCCAGTGGGAAAACCCTGGGCTTGATTTCACTGATATGATGCACTGTGATGACTGGTAACATATTGTAACTGTGAGAGAGTCTGAAATACCATCAACACAATCTGCCTTGCCTCAGGATGACGACTCCTTGAATGGCTCATGTAAGTAACCAAAATCTATAATGGAAATCCAAAAACCATTTGCCAGACAGTAAGGAGAGAAATTCCTTTAATCTGTACTGGGTATATGCTAGAACAAAATATCAAAATTTTAAATAAAAATGGAATCAGTATTACTGACTTTTCCTTCTGCCTCAGGCTCCCATACGGCTTGGCAAGGCAGTTACTGATGCTGCCCTTACAGAATTTTGATATTTTGTTCATCACGAATTTTTGCCTTGATTTTGATTTTTTTAAAATATTGCATTGAAATATTAATTTTGATCATCGAGCCTTTTGGACCCTATAAATCATGCACCTGAAGGAAGTGCCTCACTTGATTTACCCTAGACCCAGCCCTGGTTAGAAGGGAATATCTCACTTTCATTGTACCTTTTTCTAACAGAACCTCTAGACACCTCAACCATCTTGCCCACACCCATAAGCAGCTCAATGATACAGAGCCCAGTGGAGAGAGACGGAGTTGGCCAACTTCCTAACTGTCAAGCAGAAGGCCACGTACGATCATCTTACCTCTCGGTGCCAAATTGGATTTGTGGTGTTACTGATGATAGTAGACCTCCTCTCCTGCCCATGGTGGGCGCAAGTGGGGAAACTGCTCTTCTTCCCTGGCTGAATCGACATCTTAAGATAAGGGTCAGGATTGAAGAACATCCCTTTCTTTAGCCCAACTGCCCGAAGATCTTTAAAGAAAGAAAGAGAGGAGGAAGGAGGGAGGGAAAGAGAGAGGGAGAGGAGAGGGACAGAAGGAGAAAAGATTCACATATCTTGATTAGAACAAGCAGCTCAACGACAATTTGTTCTTAAATAATCACACAGGAAGCTCGAAACAGAAACTATTTGGTAAAACAACAAAGTTATTCACACTATGATTGCTTAGGTAAGTGAGGACAAGTGGGTTATGACTAGTTCCAGCAGAAAGTCTCCTAACAGGCTGCAAAATGAAGCCAAACTTTTACTACCACCTTATACAACTAAAATGACTTTTCCTGGGAAACGTTTTGAGCCTAACACGTACTTCATCTTCACCCCCTTTTCCTATGTGGCTTGGCAGCTAGCATTTCACACAATGTCTTGAGAGAAACCCTTAGTAAATAGTGTGTTAAAAAAGAAAACCAATATGTTCCTTCATGAGAGAAAAGTGAATCTTCTATATACACATATGAGATGCACTGACTTAAGTTTAATTGGGGATGAAACGTAAGAGCACACATTCAGTTGTGCCATATTTAAAACGTCATACATATTCTACAAACGAAATGAATGTTAGGGGAAATAAAAGGAGGCCAGAAATATTTCTAAACTTTGAATGCTATCTGCTATATTAAATAATTGTAAGGTTATTTTTTCAATAGGCTGTTAAGTAAATTAAGTATTTGATGAATGTTCCATAACTCATCTTAGAGTCACCACTTGTTATTTCATACTATGCGAGCTGCTAAAAGTTCTGGCTAAAGTCTGGTTAGTGAAGAGACTAAAACTTTTAAAAATGGTCAAGCTGAGGGATACAAAAACGTCAGGAAATAAAGCTGGCTTCACTGGATCCTCAATGCCTTTCTGAGAATATCAGTTTGAATAAGGTTGCCCTGGGAGTTAAATGATGTCGAAAGCTTCCGGGAGAACAGACAGCCTCTAGGTAACTTTATGCAGTTATGATCAGTGTAGGGAAGTCCTGACCACTGGTTCAGAAAACAATTCTGTGGATGGCCTCTGAATCCTCCAAGACCTTTGGATTACCCAAATGAGCTGGGGAAGAGACCCTATAGAGTAACCCCACATTTTAGGAGGTCACCAGGGTCATCCTACTCAAGCCCATTCCTGAAACACAAAGTCTTTCTTAGAAGGACAGAATTGGCCTGGGGTTGCCCATAGAACCATACTCCCTGGAGGAGGTTCACCAATGACCAACAAGAACTTGTGGCCTAGATAACATGTGATGAAAACAGACCAGGACTGTCTAACGACTCATAACTGGCGGTAGCGGGAGACAGTCTAATATGTCAGAAAAGATTTAAAAATTCAAGCAAGAGGACCTTATGTTAAGAACACTGCATCAAATATAGTAAGATCTTTGATCTAAAAGCCAGTGGCAGAAGGGAAAGATGAGCAAAGAACTAGACAAGCACTTCAGAGAAGCTGCTGTAATCTCATTAGCTTCACAGTCCCCACCCCTGGCACTTCCTAAACTACGGAGTCATTATTAATACAGTATTTGCATTTTACTGTCAATTTAACAATGCTACATGTTTTCACTTGGCTTTATTTAGCATTAAATGGCTTTGAGAGAAAATGCAATTTACATATTTATTTTCTTACCTTTCTTGATTGTGCTCGCCTCAGACTCAGACAAGAGAATGACATTCTTTAGATATTAAATCTACTTCTCAAGAAGGGATTTCTTTGCAGTAAACAAGGAGTAACATGTACAGAAATGGCTGCCATGACATCTGACAGAGCTAAATTATTCATGCAAAACATTCCTTTGAAGAAAAAGCATCCACCAGAAGATTAAGCCAGAGCAAAGAAAGATGTCACCATTAACCCTTTTCCACAAGGGACATCGTACAAATAAATACAATAAACTACCAATTATTTGTACTCTGATCATTCAGTTCACTTTATCCATCTCTTGCCTCTCTTTTATCTTTTATATATTTTATTGCTCATAAATATCCACATCACCTAATAGACTAAAGAAGGACTCAAAGTCACAAAGGTATGACAGGTTAAATATCCTTCTTACTTGGAGAAAAGGTTTAAGATAGTCATCAAAAAACAGTTTTTTGGGGCTTCCCTGGTGGCGCAGTGGTTGAGAGTCTGCCTGCCGATGCAGGGGACACGGGTAAGTGCCCCGGTCCGGGAAGATCCCACATGCCGCGGAGCGGCTGGGAAGATCCCACATGCCGCGGAGCGGCTGGGCCCGTGAGCCATGGCCGCTGAGCCTGCACTTCCGGAGCCTGTGCTCCGCAACAGGAGAGGCCACAACAGTGAGAGGCTCGCGTACCGCAAAAACAAAAACAGTTTTTTGTTTTAGCTGTAGAGTTCAATTATTTGTGTCCCTACTTATTCATAGATAATCAAGAGCAGAACATTTGCAGACAGACATTCTACAGTGCTTAAATGCTCTCCATAAATATTATCATCCACTGTCAATATGCAACAACCAGATGAATTTTTTAGAATTACCGTTATAAAACTGCTTTCATCTTCTATAATTTTTAGCCATTTCTATACATCATCTGCAACTAGCTGATTTCATGGTAAGAAACAGAGCAGATTTTAGGTAGCAAGCCTCCATGTGTATTGAGGTGGATGTTAGAAAAAGTTGTATATAGAAAAAAAAGGATTTGGCTGTGCCCCAAAGCTTATTTCCTACTTTTTAGGAAAATGTCCTGGGATTTTCAACTTCTACATGGTCATTCTCCCACGGTGGGTTAATTAACATCCCCTCTGGAGTCAAAATCAATTTGTGTGTGTCATATTTAGAGTGATATTGATCATTTGAAAGCTTAGGGCAATGCTTCTAAACTAAGAAAACCGTGGTATGGTCAAACTAAGTTTTCTGAGCCATGGAGGTTGGCTAATTGTTCCATATCTATAAACGAAGAAATCTATAAACAATTTATCTTCCTGCAACCACCCCAGAACTGTGAAGGTCTAAAGCACAAGTAGCCAACTGAAGTGCTTTCAAAAGAGAGACAGATAAGGCGGGTGGGGAGTAGTATCACAGGCAGTGGTAGTAAGTGCTTTTCTAAAAATCTGGATATTTTCAAAACCCTGAGGGTTCCAACCAAAATATATTTATTGGCCAAATTTGAACCAGTTTACAGCCTCTGAGATTTGTCAGAGAACCAAGGCAAAATGGTTTTCATAGTAAGTGACCTGCATGGCGGGGGAAGGGGAGGAGAAGGAACATGCTAGAACAGACACAGATAGGCCGTGGGCCAGCAATGAACTAACGTGCACACTTCCATTATACGTGATATTCATGCATCATGGACTTGTGTTTTCAAGATCAGCCTTCTAACCCTTACTCTTGAAAATTTCTATTTTCATTTTCTATTTTCATTCATAACATTTTTTTGCAACCAAGAAAAAGTGAATCTAATTTAAATTTTAGAAGCACTACAATAATGGAAAAATGAAAACAAAACATCTTACAGTGATAGACATCTGTTAGACTTGATTTTACATGTATTGTAGTACGGTCGTCTGTTTTACAAGTCCATTTCAAATACTGATTTTCTTAGAGTATTCTTGACTTTACGACTGCCGATTAATTTTTTTAAATCGGTGGCTTTGAAACCTTTTTTGACAGTGATCTATGTGTGAAATACATTTATCTTGAAACCCATTATACACATACATAGGTGTGTATATTTTTGTGTGTGAAATTTTCAGTTTGTATAAACTGGTGTTCTATGAAAAACATTTCCCTTTGGTGGTTAAACTCTGGCTCTTTTCTATTCTTTTTTTAATTGCTAGTTTCAATTAAATTAATCTTATAAATCACCAATGAGTTCCAACTCACAACCCAAAAAGCAGTGCTTCAGTTGTACGATAAATACACAAAAAAATCAGAATATTTTACTAACCAGAAAATAAACAACAAAAAAGTTGTCTTATCTACTTTTCAATTCTTTATATGTACTCCTTCACAGAAACAGGAGTATCCCTTGGCTTTTTTTCGCTAGTCTCCAAATTTTTCCTTTCTCTAGATGAGGCCAGCACAAATTGTTTTCAGTTATCTAAGCTTTAAGTGGGTTTAGCACATGTTACATTACAGTTTTCTTTAAGTAAGTATACATAGTTATGGTCTTTTCATCACAAGACAACTTGCTAGAAGCTTTCTGAGTTTATATTAATAATCTAATTTTTCATGGTAAGAGATATACTTGAATTTCCAGAAGTATTACCAAAAAAACACAAACAAACTTGCTCACATATCATATATGAGAGTGCAGAAAGAAGTGACTATTCGTGCCTTTGAAATTATACACTTTCCAACTGGACATCGGGTTTAAAGACATCCTTACCAGACAACGTAAAGCTAACGAGTTTTCGAGAGTGCTGACTTCCTGAAGCACCTCCTTCCATGCCTTCTGCCCCCATCTGCAGAGAAAAAACACATATGTGAAGTTCCACAGGAATATGGTACCTCTCAACTTTTTTAGGGAAGCACACATATTTGCAAATATGATTTTTGTATCAATGTATTGTATATGCCTTTTCATATGCTACAAATCTTGGAAGTGAGACATAAATGCAGAGTCTCAGAGACTAGAAGAAGGGTCATACCTAAATTTAATCTTTACCCCAAATGTAACCAATATGAGCTTCCAAGTTCCCTGGGATATGAATCAACTTACTTTATGTCCTTTTATTTCTTTGGTAAGAAGATTGGGGCTTCCCTGGTGGCACAGTGGTTAAGAATCCTCCTGCCAATGCAGGGTACATGGGTTTGAGCCCTGGTCCGGGAAGATCCCACATGCTGCGAAGCAACTAAGCCCATGCACCACAACTTAAGCCTGCGAGCCATGACTACTTAAGCCCGCGTGCCTAGAGTCCATGCTCCGCAACAAGAGAATCCACCATAATGAGAAGCCCGTGCACCGCAACGAAGAGTAGCCCCTGCTCGCTGCAAATAGAGACTGCCCGCCCACAGCAATGAAGACCCAACGCGGCCAAAAATAAAATAAATAAATATTTTTAAAAAAGAATATAGTTGACATGTAGTAAGCATATTTATATTGCCATTATGGTATTAAAACATTCCCTTAAGTTAAAAATCAAACATCAAATTCCTTCAGATTTATTAGGAAAACCTAGAATAAACTAAACAGGTGATTTACATCAGACTCATCCATATAAATGTAGAATTACCCTCCTTGCTAAATATTTCTGAGTGACCATGTGGATATCCCACTGCCCTTGTAGACTCCTGTTTTATTGTGCTACTGCTACATGGCACATGCTATTACAATTAGCAATAACAAGAATTTGCAATCCTATTGTACTGATTATTGTATTGTAAAGCTTTTTCTAAAAGCTTCTGAGTAAATTATATCTTACTTGAAAGGAGTCATTTACAGACCATAGCAGATTAAGTCTCTCAATTTATGTACAATTAGTGCTCAATTTATGGTACACTAGGAAAAAAGGGTTTCGTGGTCCTCTAAAAAAGAAGTCCAGAACATTGTAAGAGACAGATTTGAAGGCAGAATGTATTTGAATAGTCAAGAAATAGAAACCACATTTTAATTCCAAAGTTTAGATTACACCCTTCCATCTTATCTTTGTGGCTCTCCCCACCTCCCTTAAAAATTATACACCAAGAGATAAAACTTTCACTAATCCAAGCCAAGTTGAGGAACTTCAAAATAAATTCCATTCAAATTTTGAAATATAAATGTCCACTTCCAGGCTTCCCTGGTGGCGCAGTGGTTAAGAATCCACCTGCCAATGCAGGGGACACGGGTTAGGTTCGAGCCCTGGTCCACGAAGATCCCACATGCCACGGATCAACTAAGCTCATGCACCACAACTGCTGAGCCTGCAATCTAGAGCCTGTCAGCCACAATTACTGAGCCTGTGTGCCACAACTTCTGAAGCCTGTGCGCCTAGGGCCTGTGCTCCACAACAAGAGAAGCCACAGCAATGAGAAGCCCATGCACCACAACAAAGAGAAGCCTCTGCTTGCCGCAACTAGAGAGAGCCCGTGTGCAGCAACAAAGACCCAACACAGCCAAAATTAAATAAATAAAATAAACATTAAAAAAATTTTCCATTTCCTTCTCTACTTCTTGTACCTTAGTCAAAACTATTTTGTGTGACACTTAACTGCTTCCTGATTGTTTCACGTATCATTTGCAATATGCCTAGGGTACCATCCAGGCATCTCTACTTCGTTCCATCTAGATGCACATTGTCCTGCAAGAAGTAACTGAGAAACTCTACAGGCAAGGGAAGAGCAGCCATCCTAATCGTATGGTCTCCTTTCTCACATATCCTTTTGCAATGAATCAAGAATAAAAAAAAGTTATGTCTTCTCTGTCATGCATACTTTGACGTCATTGCCATTCATCAGTGTACACAGTGATATGTGCCACTTGGAACAGGAAATCCTTCGCTTCAGGGACAGATAAAGGCGACCATCACTCACTACCATGTATTGTTTCAACACGGGTTGACAGTATTACTTCTGAGCTTTCCTGGCTTAAATCTATGAAGGGAGTTTATTTAAAAACCTCTCTCTAAACACTGAGTACAGATATGTTTATTATCACTGATGTTCCTATTTCTGGTGATCAGGTGGGTCTTTCCTGGCTTTATTGTCATGAATGATAAAGCTGAATTCTCTGAATATTAGTTCACATGAGCATTTTACCACGTTGTTGTAAAGGACACTGTTTATCTGTGAATTCTGTGATAATTGTTTCATATTAGCCTTTTGCCAGACAGTGAATTACATTTTTAAAAGGAGAATTCGAGGGCATTTTCTTTAGTTTCTATAATTTCTTACAACATTTTAAGTAGGCTTTGAATGATGACAGACTATGAATCTTTGCAAAGTCTCCCTGTTCTCACTTGGCATGAAGAGACATCACGTTTTCGGAAGGGGCACATCTCCCTGGGCAGTGTGGTCCATTTGAGGGGAGGCCACGGTTTGTGAGATGCCTGGCACAGGAAGGGCAGCTGTTGCTGAGTGTCTGTCCCAGATGCAGTCTGTACTACCTCTCTATTTGCCACTTTATAGTCCAGGGGTGTGTGTGTATGGTGAAAGCAGGATGAGGCAGACACAGCGATGCTATCTGGCCAGTTGGGTGCTGTCTCTGCTCTATTTAACCTAGGGATGATGAGTCAGAGGGGTACAGCACAATATAATAAACCATATGTACTTGGTGAGAGCCAACCAACCCAGTGTCATCAAGCATTAAAATGTGGTTGCTACTGCCCAACTATTCTTTGCATCATGGAATGATCCTACTAAATGAGCTTCGTGAATATCGATGTTGTCAGTCAGTACAATATCTACACACAGGTCACATTCCTAGGTGAACATCATGCTGTCATAGAAACACAGTGCTCAGCCCACAGTGAAAGGCCCATTGGCACAGCCTCTCAATAGCAGATATAGACCCAACTGTCTCAAGCTTGGTCAGAAATCTATTGACCACCAATTCCATTAGTCAGCCTTTGAACCAAAATATTCTATTATGATTGCCAGTGCTGTATCTATGAAGCTTTTAAGGTGCTCTAAAACCTGTCTGAAGAAAATTAATTATCTACAACTACCCACAGGCTTTGACAGAATAATCTCAATGCAAAATCAATGGAAAAAGATCAATGCTCACCAGGCTGTAAGCTCCCGGCCATCAGTGATATCTGATCATGGAAACTGCTCAAATCCAAGAAAATCTGACTCCAGAAAGTCATGTTTGGAAGCTATTATCTAATTTCACACATAGTTAATTTTCAAACGTTTTATTATCAACAGCCCCACTTTTCTAGTTTTATAATTTTCCTTTTTAGAATATTAATTAGTGTGTTCTAGGGCTTACCGTGACATGGCAGACTTTGTAATCAACAACTGTTATTCTCCTTGTGAACCTTCAAAGTCTTATATAGTAAATGTGGGTTTTTAAAAAATATTCTATACTTTGTTCACTATAATAGGAACTCAAATATAATTCAAATGTGAACAGAGTACTTATTGAAAATTTTGCACATACTGTTCCCTTTACCTAAAATGCTCTTCCCTCCCCCTCTTCACCTAAGTAACTTCTACTCATCCTTCAGATTGTCCCGAGAACATGCCTTCTTCAGGGAAGCTTTCCAAGACCTTCCTGATCAGGATGAATCCTGCTAGTATATGCTCTCATAGCCCCATTTCACTGCCCCTCACAGTAATTATCACTCAAATAAATACAATTCAGTTTAATTGATGTCTCTCTCCCCCACCAGACCAGTGAGAGCAAGGGCTGTGTTTTTGCTTATCATTTCATTCCTAGTGGTGGGTATAATGTCTGGCACTTACTAGGCACCCAATGAATATTTGTTTGAATGAATAAATGAAAGGAAAAGACTGCTTGATATCGTATTGGTGGGCCAGACAATTTCAAAATGCCATCTGCAGAGATTACATTCTGAATTTCAGGGAGTCAACCTGTTCACTTGCTTACTTCCAAAAATGCATGCATCTATAAATGTGTACACACACACACACAATATTAGGAAGATTCTATTTTACGAGAGTCAGTAATTTTCTTCTATACTTTCATGGCCTGATTGTTATAAATGACTTATAAACACTGCAATGATTTATATATCTTGGACTCCATGAATCATCTGAGTTCAACCACCCATGTACAATGGAGTGCATCCTGTGAAGCTGTTAGATTCTAAAGTTAGTTGGTGAAGTGAAAAATCATGAAATTGTGAAAAGTAATTCTTAAGAAAGTACCATGTTGGAAATGGACATACGTTCCTTCAAAAGTCCAGCACAATCAGTTTCCTCCGAAGCTAAGTTAGATATCTCTTTCTTTAATTGAGGACTTGGTGAAAAGGTTGGCTTCTGTTGAGTGGCCACGTGATACCAAACATATGTGTGGTACCTTTAAGCACTACAGTTCAATTGAGCATCAGGAGGGATCCCACACTCTCTCCTGCAGGAACGGCACATTCGTAATCCCCATCTCACACTCTCTTTGGGGTAAAAGTCTGTTAAACTGACTGGTAGGGAGAATCACCCACTACTTAAATTTTTTTTTTCTCTCTGAGTTCATGTAAATTAAATTCACAGAAGATGCAAAACGCCACCATTTCCTACCAACTGGCCACCCTGACAAAGTTTAAAAAAAAACCTTCCATGATGGACGGGCACTCACACATTTCCTTCAGGAATAGGTTCCCTGGAGAGTTGACTATATACAGAATTATTATAAATCAAGCCATATTTTCCCACTGGTTTACATTATGGATTTAGTGAAGCCATCCTGTAAGTTATTTCCTTTCCCAAAACGGCGCCCACACTGCTGTGTGTTTCCTTTGCATTGTTTCCCATAACCCTGCCAGAGCTGCACAGGCAAAAATAGAAACCAAGGCCTCTGGGACTGAGGCTCAAGGAAGCAGCCTGAGGGGCACTCACCATCACAGCGGGGTTCTTCACCGTGATGCAGGGGGTCGTGGCTCGCAGGGCTCCACTAATGCCGTGGTAGTATTTGAAACAGATTTTTATCTCCGCTGTGAATTGATTGGAGAAAAACAGTCATTTAAACACTGAAACAAATCCCTTAGGCATCACCTGAGGAAATCCACCTCTCCACCTCTCCGAAAATCCCACTCAGGACTCTTTGAGCGATCCCTTCCTTTCCAGTCAGAGGCAACAGACTATACCAACTCCTGTTTGATTTTATAGGCTTCTCTGAAAATGTCTAAGAACACCCCAAATATATTAGAAAAACAGTGCACAAAAACAACACGCCAAAATATTAGTGTAGAGATAAGAATAAGACTAGCTACCATTCAGTGAGGAGCTGCTGATGGACCACAGGGCTGCGTCTCTGCCCCCATTGTTACTGACCCCTCATATTTAACTCGGGAGGCAGAAATTCTTGTCCCCATAGAACAGCTGAAGCATTGAGGTTTGCCGAAGATCAAACAAGTAAGAAACGACAGAGTCAGGACTCAAACCCCATCCAATGGGGCTTTGCCCCATTCCAAAGCCTTCACTCCTATCCTCCACAATATAGACAGAATGCAGCTGTCAATGGAAATAAAAAAAGAGCAGACAGAGTATAAAAGATTGCTGTAGGAGACTCTGTGGTGAGAGGGTCTGGGGACCTGACTTAAATGTAGCCACTAGTAGGGATCATATTCTGGAACCACCAGTAAATATATATCTACATCTCCACAGGTGTGGACAGATGTATGTATATATATTGGATATAACTATAGGTGCGTGTGTATGTATATATATTTATATACTATATAATTTGAACTTGATCAAAAGCAATACAAATGTCAATTACTGTTTTTGGAAAGTAACTACATGAAGCCAACAAGTGTCAAAGATAAAACTCAGAGTCACTGAAATTTCTCTGTATACAGAGCACCTGAGTCACTGAAGTTTCCCTGTGAGATGTCTTTTTCCCAAGGTGTCATTTAATATAGGCAATGACACTGATGGGCAGGCTGCAGAGGAGAGTCTTAGCCTATAGGAGTGGAGTTACCCTCTCAACTGAGTCACCTGGATTATTAAAGTGGGACCACTCGATGTGATTCCCCAAGGAAATTAATCTTGCACTGACTTTCCTGACAGCACCAAGTGGTCTCCTATAGAGTATTTGGTTTGCTTATTTTAAGAAAAAGATACAATGCTTGAAGAAAAATCCTACTTTAGGAATTTATATAGGAATATTTAGGAATATTACATATAAAAATATAATATTTCCCATCAATGAAAAAATACTAAATCTCATAAAAAAAAGGGTCTATCATGGGTAAAATATCGAGTCTTTCCATTACGTACATTAATCACGAAGCAGTGATTCACAACGAAGGCGGTATCATGAAGTGAAAGATGTTTACCATGCCCAGCACTATGCTAGACAGTGCAAGGGAATCAGAGAGAGGTTTCTGGTCTAGCAGGTGTTAAGATGACAAAATCCAGAAGAGAAGCACTGAAGAGGCAGAGTGCCAGGTGGAAATGTGGAGATCGTGGAAAATATTCCACGTGAGGGCACAGTGGAGTCAGAAAGGTCTCATGAAACAAACAGAACTCAGACCTTCAGCTGAGAAAAATGGGGTTGGAGAGAGTTAGGAGTGAGTGGTGGCAAAAACAGGGAAGCAGGAATGAGCATGCTGGCTTGAGGACCAGCAGGACGACCTCGGCAGCAATTTTAGCTTTACTATGAATTCCCTGGAACCCTACATAAGTGAGTGGAGTGAGCACGAACACAGGTTTTTGGTGATTATGGAAATGTAATAACTATAGATTTGAGTAAACCACTGTCCCATCTGCTTTCCTTCAAGACCAATAGCATGTATTCTGCAAGAACGAAGCTAAGTAACACGTACAAGGCCTGTCAAAGCAGAACAAGCTTGGTGACAGGCGGGAGGACTGAATTCTGCAGGCATGAGCTCATTAGTATCACGTTCTACATGCCGGGAACCAGCAGTGTGTGAATCTGCCTGCAGCAGTGCCTCACAGACCCAGCCAATGGTCAGTCAGTGAGCAGCTTATTTTTCAATAAAGAGAAGTGCATTTTTACAAGACATCTTCCCTCTCGTTAGGATGCCACCTCCTCTTTTCTAATGTTTTAACAGTCAGCGAGGTAAAAGACTAGGAAACAAACAGACCCCAATAAGCATCTGCTTATTTTTATCTGTAGATGTTGCTAGCCAGACCAGCGTTGCTAGCTGACCGTTCTGACTGTTACTTTACTTCTTGCTAAAACAAAAATCTCCAACCCCCGTGATAAACGAGAATCCCTGAAACTATAAGATAAACTCATTCTCATTGTGCACAGCAGATTTTGTGGACATGATCACCAAAAACCGCAGACCTGACAGCTTCACAATGCTTTAAGATTCAGTGTAAAGCCAAGGGGACTTACACAGATCACCAGTTACAAAACCAAATGCATAGGCAGGTCCTGGTCGCCAGAGAGAAAACCCCAGTACCAGACAGAACTAGTTGCTTGCACCTCGACTGTTCAGGAGGACACCAGTGGAGACTTCTGCCCCTAAAATAGAGGAATGTTTCATGCTGAGTGGGAGGTTTCATCTTCACATATCATTTAGTGTTTTAGAAGGTCACTCAAGATTTTAAAAAATGGTGTAACTAAGCAACATCCCCTCTGAGGAAGAGAGAGAAGAGAGAGCAGAATTTTGATGAATGTCCCTGAACATTTTAGTTATGAGAAGAGGTAACTGGGAAGATTACTCAAAAGGGTGGAAAAGAGAAGTTGGTATTCATGCTTCTATTTTAGCTACAATTTTAAACTCTAACTGTAAGAGGAGACCAGAAAGCTATTGCTGAGAAACAGATACAAGAACAGGTGAAAGCAAACGTGGGCGTGATGATGGAGCATCAGATAAGAGAGGAGCCACTGGCCACAGGGCCAGCCCTGCTCACAGGCAGGAAAGATGAAGGATATGGACTAAGGAGCATTCTACCTGACAACGGTTTCTCCACAGCCTGATGTGGCAGCTAATCAGGCCTCAAATTATGGAGGGGGGATACATATAACTATTCCTTTGGATTATAAAAAAAGAAGAGTATTTTCTCCAAAGCAACTGCTTATAAAAACATGTTGCCTTACTGGGAATATACCCAGACAAAACTATAATTCAAAAAGATACATGCACCCCTATGTTCATAGCAGCACTGTTCACCAATAGCCAAAACATGGAAACAACCTAAATGTCCATCGACAGGTGAATGGATAAAGAAGATGTGGTACATATATACAATGGAATACTACTCAGCCACAAAAAAGAATGAAATAATGCCATTTGCAGCAACATGGATGCAACTAGAGCTTATCATACTAAGTGAAGTCAGAAAGAGAAAGACAAATACCATGTGATCTCACTTATATGTGGAATCTAAAATATGGCGCAAATGAACCTATCTACAAAACAGAAACAGACTCACAGAGAACAGACTTGTGGTTGCCAAGAGGGAGGGGGGAAGGGAGAGGGACGGTCTGGGAGTTTGGGGTTGGTAGATGCAAACTATTACATTTAGAATGGAAAAACAACAAGGTCCTACTGTATAGCACAGGGAACTCTATTCAATATCCTGGGATAAACCATAATGGAAAAGAATATTAAAAAAGAATGTCTATATGTGTATAACTGAGTCACTTTGCTGTAGAGCTGAGATTGTGACAACATTGTAAATCAATTCTACTTCAATAAAACAAATGTTGCCTTAGAGGCAGTGAACCAGGAGAAGGGTGAGGCCTCCCACATTAACCTTGAAGGACCTACAGTCTGGGCCAGCTCCTGGAAGGAAGAAAGCATTGCCGAGTGGCATCTTCTCTCTCTCAGGTCCCTTCTGAATAGCTGAAGCCAGTCATGAATCACAGAAATATATTTTGGCCCCTTGCAATAATCTTCTGGACACTTTCGTTTATAGAGTTACTAGAAGATTTAGCTGCCTCTATTTAAATGCCAGTAAGACACAGAAACGCTTTTATTTTAAAAATTTTAACTTACCAGCTTCCATTAAATACAAATGAAGAGGTCACCCAGAGCAAGAGCTTGCCAGCTCCACGTCTACCACAGATGGGAGGGTGATGGCTGTCCAAAGACGGCACTTTGTACTTGTTGGGGGTGACTGGGAAGGTAGGAAGAACTTAAACCTGTTCCCAAGTAAAGGGGTTTCTGTAATTGTGTCACTCGGACATTGCATTTTAAAGCAATCATTCTACCATCTGCCTAAAGGAAGAAAAGATTTCCGTGTTTGTACATGAATAAAACACTTCTAGAACGATCACATGAAACTGGTAAAACTGATTGCCTTCAGGGAGGGGAAACTGGTGACTGGGGCATGAAGTTGGGGAGATAATTTACTTTCATTTTTGTGTCTTTTTAACGTTATACTCTTTTTGTCTATTATCTGTTCAAAATTTATTTTTAAAAAGCAATCTCAACTCAGCTACATTAACTCTAGGCAATGGTATAAGATTCCAAGCCTTCTCGGAAAAAGGTTCTACAGGCCACTCCCTGCAAGAAATGGTTTTGTTTCAAAGACTGGGATCTTTGAAACACCATCCATCACTTTAAATAGCTACAAGATTCACTTAGGTAGTAGTTAATAGCTTGCTCCCATTTAGAAAATCTGGATTTTCCTCAAGTTTTAGAAGTTGACTATTTTGAACCATAAAGATGGATGGAATGGAAATGTCCTTCTTCCTTTAATCATTTCTGTTTCATTAAAATAATCTAAAAAAAAATCAAGCTAATAGGAATTTATTCAAAAACATGATTTTAACCACTGCCTTTGTGCTTTTATTATATTCTTAATATTATGATTCCTATTGATAAGCTCTTTTATTCAGAGGCCACAAGTTGGGAAAGAGTAAACACATTCTAATTCTCATGCTTTTGAGGAAATTTACCCACATTTCCAGGGACGTGCTCACCTGTTTATACGGTACCGCAGGTTGTCTTCTCTTTAACAAGGGCCAATGCAACCTGAAAGGGCCAGGCCCTCCCCTGCTAAAGCTCAGAAAAACAATCTTGAAAATCAAAGACAGACAATATCAGTATAATGTGGAAGAACCTAATAGGGTTAGAGAAGTAATTGGACCTTGTTTTTCTCATTACTTAGTAATGGCAGCTGGACCAATGTTGGAAAGTAAAGAGAAGTAGAAATAGGCAATAAAACGTAAAGTATGCTGGCAGAGAATGAAAAGCACCAAACCTCCATCTAAGGGGCAAAAAGGCCCTTCTGATGTTGGTGGGAAGGGGCTTACGAATGGAGGTTAGAGCAGGGGCTCTGACAGTACAAATAAGAGACTGAGGCCACCCCTTTCCCCCCACCCAATAAAAAGTCACCCACAAAGGTTCTGTTTGGGCAAGGCACCGCATCTTAGAAAGCACACTAACCTGAGTGCCAGTCAGAGATGAGGCTCTCAGTTACACAAGCCACATGCACCTCTGCTATGCAGTTTCCTAATCCTGCCCACTTCCTAGGGCTGAGACAGGTAAGATATGTGAAAGCACTATATAATTCATACAAATGGCAATGTCCTGTTATTACCATTAATGATCACAAAGCAGTTTAGTAAACAGCAATGTAGCTATTTCTAAGCTTCTTCACTGATCCAGGAATCAGTGAGTTCTCGAATATTGCCTGGCACAAAGTTGATACTTGACTAAATACTTCACGATGGCTGGGGACACAGATGGACAGATGAGTAGAAGAAATGAAGGAAGGACAAAAAGCAGCTCTGAATGAATGAATGACCATAGTCTGTGAAAGACTATGAAGAATAAAATAGATATCCTAGCATGCCAAGACAATTCCTGAAACCTCTTACATTTCAAAACTCAAGAATACACATTGCTCAGGGGATCCATTCATTTTCTGCAAGCATAAGCTCATTTGAGGAACTGTGACAGTCCTATGACAAGTAAGTGCAGATGAAGCTGATCCTCCTCTCCAATGTCTAGGAAGGTCACTTACTCAGAAATAAACCTGTCTTTGTCCTTCAAATTCATTCCAGTAGGTCCCGTAATAATGTAAGTGTGGGCCTCCTGCCTCCTCTGGAGTTTATTCAGATAAACCAAAGCCATTTTACTTTCAGAAACAGGTTAAATGGTGCTCAAATCCAGGTTTGCCCATGAACTCAGATTAATTTTCTGAGAATTTACTTTACTTGGACTTCTGATTAGCTAAAGATAAATTTTCTCTCTCAAGATGAAAGCAAAAATTTTAAAATGTCATAAGCTTTCAAGATCAGAGGCTGAAAACAGAAGTTTTTAACCCATACCCCCAATCCCGATTTTTTTTGTTTCACACCGTCATCTCCAGAGATTCAAGCAAAACTTCATTATGCTGGGAAGTCCCCTTAGTTCTGCTCTTGCCAGACATAGGGTAAAAAGAAATTGACATGGAGTAATGAGGAAGATGGCGGAAGAGCAAGACGCGGAGATCACGTTCCTCCCCACAGATACACCAAAATACATCTACACGTGGAACAACTCCTACAGAACACCTACTGAACGCTGGCAGAAGACCTCAGACCTCCCAAAGGCAAGAAAACCCCCACGTACCTGGGTAGGGCAAAAGAAAAAAGAAAAAACAGAGACAAAATGGGGACGGGACCTGCACCAGTGGGAGGGAGCTGTGAAGGAGGAAAGCTTTCCACACACTAGGAAGCCCCTTCGAGGGCGGAGACTGCAGGCGGCGGAGGGGGAAAGCTTCGTAGTCGCGAAGGAGAGCGCAGCAACAGGGGTGCGGAGGGCAAAGCGGACAGATTACCTCACAGAGGATCGGTGCCGACCGGAACTCACCAGCCTGAGAGGCTTGTCTGCTCACCCGCCGGCGCGGGCGGGGCTGGGAGCTGAGGCTCGGGCTTCGGAGCGCAGTGAGAGGACTGGGGCTTCGGAGCGCCGCCGGGAGAGGACTGGGGCTGGCGGCGTGAACACACCCTGAAGGGGGCTAGTGCACCACGGCTAGCCGGGAGGGAGTCCAGAGAAAAGTCTGGAGCTGCCGAAGAGGCAGGAGACTTTTTCTTCCCTCTTTGTTTCCTGGTGCGTGAGGAGAGGGGATTCAGAGCGCTCCTTAAAGGAGCTCCAGAGACGGGCGCGAGCCGCGGCTATCAGCGCGGACCCCAGAGACGGGCATAAGACGCTAAGGCGGTTGCTGCCACCACCATGAAGCCTATATGCGAGCACAGGTCACTATAAACACCCCCCTTCCGGGGAGCCTGTGCAGCCCGCCACTGCCAGGGGCCCGGGATCCACGGACAACTCACCCGGGAGAACGCATAGCGCACCTCAGGCTGGTGCAACGTTACGCCGGCCTCTGCCGCCGCAGGCTCGCCCCGCCCTCCGTGCTCCTCCCTCCACCCGGCCTGAGTGAGCCAGAGCCCCCGAATCAGTGGCTCCTTTAACCCCGTCCTGTCTGAGCGAAGAACAGACGCCCTCCGGTGACCTACACGCAGAGGCGAGGACAAATCCAAAGCTAGGCCCCGGGAGCTGTGAGAACAAAAAAGAGAAAGGGAAATCTCTCCCAGCGGCCTCATGAGCAGCGTTGGTTAAATCTCCACAATCAATTTGATGTACCTGCATCTGTGGAATACATGATAGACAACCAATCATCCCAAATTGAGGAGGTGGACTTTGAGAGCAAGATTTATGATTTTTTCCCCTTTTCCTCTTTTTGTGAGTGTGTATGTGCATGCTTCTGGGTGAGATTTTGTCTGTACAGCTTTGCTTCCAGAATTTGTCCTAGGGTTCTATCCATCCATTTTTCTTTTGTTTTTTTTGCTTTTGTTTTTCTTTCTAAAAAAATTTTTTTCTTAATAATTATTTTAATAACTTAATTTTATTTTATCTTTATTTTATTTTATTTTATTTATTTATTTCCTTCCTTCCTTCCTCCCTTCCTTTCTTTCTTTCTTTCTACTTTTTCTTGCTTTTATTCTGAGCTGTGTGGATGAAAGGCTGTTGGTGCTGCAGCCAGGAGTCAGTGCTGTGCCTCTGAGGTGGGAGAGCCAACTTCAGGACACTGGTCCACAAGAGACCTCCCAGCTCCACATAATATCAAACAGCAAAATTCTCCCAAAGATCTCCATCTCAACACCAGTACCCAGCTTCACTCAACGACCAGAAAGCTACAGAACTGGACACCCTGGGCCAAAGAACTAGCAAGACAGGAACACAACCCCATGCATTAGCAGAGAGGCTGCCTAAAATCATAATAAGGCCACACACACCCCAAAACACACCACCAGACGTGGACCTGCCCACCAGACAGACAAGATCCAGCCTCATCCACCGGAACACAGGCACTAGTCACCTCCACCAGGAAGCCTACACAACCCACTGAACCAACTTTAGCCACTGGGGACAGACACCAAAAACAACGGGAACTACGAACCTGCAGCCTGCAAAAAGGAGACCCCAAACACAGTAAGTTAAGCAAAATGAGAAGACAGAAAAACACACAGCAGATGAAGGAGCAAGATAAAAACCCACCAGACCTAACAAATGAAGAGGAAATAGGCAGTCTACCTGAAAAAGAATTCAGAATAATGATAGTAAAGATGATCCAAAATCTTGGAAACAGAATAGACAAAATGCAAGAAACATTTAACAAGGACCTAGAAGAACTAAAGATGAAACAAGCAACGATGAATAACACAATAAATGAAATTAAAAATACTCTAGATGGGATCAATAGCAGAATAACTGAGGCAGAAGAACGGATAAGTGACCTGGAAGATAAAATAGTGGAAATAACTACTGCAGAGCAGAATAAAGAAAAAAGAATGAAAACTGAGGACAGTCTCAGAGACCTCTGGGACAACATTAAACGCACAAACATTCGAATTATAGGGGTTCCAGAAGAAGAAGAGAAAAAGAAAGGGACTGAGAAAATATTTGAAGAGATTATAGTTGAAAACTTCCCTAATATGGGAAAGGAAATAGTTAATCAAGTCCAGGAAGCACAGAGAGTCCCATACGGATAAATCCAAGGAGAAATACGCCAAGACATATATTAATCAAACTGTCAAAAATTAAATACAAAGAAAACATATTAAAAGCAGCAAGGGAAAAACAACAAATAACACACAAGGGAATGCCCATAAGGTTAACAGCTGATCTTTCAGCAGAAACTCTGCAAAACAGAAGGGACTGACAGGACATATTTAAAGTGATGAAGGAGAAAAACCTACAATCAAGATTACTCTACCCAGCAAGGATCTCATTCAGATTTGATGGAGAAATTAAAACCTTTACAGACAAGCAAAAGCTGAGAGAGTTCAGCACTACCAAACCAGCTTTACAACAACTGCTAAAGGAACTTCTCTAGGTAAGAAACACAAGAGAAGGAAAAGACCTACAAAAACGAACCCAAAACAATTAAGAAAATGGGAATAGGAACATACATATTGATAATTACCTTAAATGTAAATGGACTAAATGCTCCCACCAAAAGACACAGATTGGCTGAATGGATACAAAAACAAGACCCATCTATATGCTGTCTACAAGAGACCCACTTCAGACCTAGAGACACATACAGACTGAAAGTAAGGGGATGGAAAAAGATATTCCATGCAAATGGAAAACAAAAGAAAGCTGGAGTAGCAATTCTCATATCAGACAAAATACACTTTAAAATAAAGACTATTAGAAGAGACAAAGAAGGACACTACATAATGATCAAGGGATCAATCCAAGAAGATATAACAATTGTAAATATTTATGCAACCAACATAGGAGTACCTCAATACATAAGGCTAATACTAACAGCCATAAAAGGGGAAATCAACAGTAACACATTCTTAATAGGCAACTTTAACACCCCACTTTCACCAATGGACAGATCATCCAAAATGAAAATAAATAAGGAAACACAAGCTTTAATGATACAGTAAACAAGATGGACTTAATTGATATTTATAGGACATTCCATCCAAAAAAACCAGAATACACATTTTTCTCAAGTGCTCATGGAACATTCTCCAGGATAGATCATATCTTGGGTCACAATTCAAGCCTTGGTAAATTTAAGAAAATTGAAATTGGATCAAGTATCTTTTCCGACCACAACACTATGAGACTAAATTTCAATTACAGGAAAAGATCTGTAGAAAATACAAACACGTGGAGGCTAAACAATACACTACTTAATAATGAAGTGATCACTGAAAAAATCAAAGAGGAAATAAAAAATACCTAGAAACAAATGACAATGGAGACACGACGACCCAAAACCTATGGGATGCAGCAAAAGCAGTTCTAAGAGGGAATTTTATGGCAATACAATCCTACCTTAAGAAACAGGATGCATCTCGAATAAACAACCTAACCTTGCACCTAAAGCAATTAGAGAAAGAAGAACAAAAAACCCCCAAAGTTAGCGGAAGGAAAGAAATCATAAAAATCAGATCAGAAATAAATGAAAAAGAAATGACAGAAACAATAGCAAAGATCAATAAAACTAAAAGCCAGTTCTTTGAGAAGATAAACAAAATTGATAAACCATTAGCCAGACTTACCAAGAAAAAAGGGAGAAGTTTCAAATCAATAGAATTAGAAATGAAAAAGGAGAAGTAACAACTGACACTGCAGAAATACAAAAGATCATGAGGGATTACTACAAGCAACTCTATGCCAATAAAATGGACAACCTGGAAGAAATGGACAAAATCTTAGAAATGCATAACCTGCCAAGACTGAATCAGGAAGAAACAGAAAATATGAACAGACCAATCACAAGCACTAAATTGAAACTGTGATTAAAAATCTTCCAACAAACAAAAGCCCAGGACCAGATGGCTTCACAGGCAAATTCTATCAAACTTTTAGAGAAGAGCTAACACCTAACCTTCTCAAACACTTCCAAAATATAGCAGAGGAAGGAACACTCCCAAACTCATTCTATGAGGCCACCATCACCCTGATACCAAAACCAGACAAGGATGTCACAAAGAAAGAAAACTACAGGCCAATATCACTGATGAACATAGATGCAAAAATCCTCAACAAAATACTAGCAAACAGAATCCAACAGCACATTAAAAGAATCATACACCATGATCAAATGGGGTTTATTCCAGGTATGCAAGGATTCTTCAGTATATGCAAATCAATCAACGTGATACACCATATTAACAAATTGAAGGAGAAAAACCATATGATCATCTCAATAGACGCAAAGAAAGCTTTCGACAAAATTCAACACCCATTTATGATAAAAACTCTGCAGGTAGTAGGCATAGAGGAAATTTCCTCAACATAATAAAGGCCATATATGACAGACCCACAGCCAACATCGTCCTCAATGGTGAAAAACTGAAAGCACTTCCACTAAGATCAGGAACAAGGCAAGGTTGCCCACTCTCACCACTCTTAGTCAACATAGTTTTGGAAGTTTTAGCCACAGCAATCAGAGAAGAAAAGGAAATAAAAGGAATCCAAATCGGAAAAGAAGAAGTAAAGCTGTCACTGTTTGCAGATGACATGATACTATACATAGAGAATCCTAAAGATGCTACCAGAAAACTACTAGAGCTAATCAATGAATTTGGTAAAGTAGCAGGATACAAAATTAATGCACAGAAATCTCTTACATTCCTATACATTAATGATGAAAAATCTGAAAGTGAAATCAAGAAAACACTCCCATTTACCACTGCAACAAAAAGAATAAAATATCTAGGAATAAACCTACCTAAGGAGACAAAAGACCTGTATGCAGAAAATTATAAGACACTGATGAAAGAAATTAAAGATGATACAAATAGATGGAGAGATATACCATGTTCTTGGATTGGAAGAATCAACATTGTGAAAATGACTCTACTACCCAAAGTGATCTACAGATTCAATGCAATCCCTATCAAACTACCACTGGCATTTTTCACAGAACTAGAACAAAAATTTCCAGAATTTGTATGGAAACACAAAAGACCCCAAATAGCCAAAGCAGTCTTGAGAACGAAAAATGGAGCTGGAGGAATCAGGCTCCCTGACTTCAAACTATACTACAAAGGTACAGTAATCAAGAGAGTATGGAACTGGCACAAAAACAGAAAGATAGATCAATGGAACAGAATAGAAAGCCCAGAGATAAACCCACACACATACGGTCACCTTATCTTTGATAAAGGAGGCAGGAATGTACAGTGGAGAAAGGACAGCCTCTTCAATAAGTGGTGCTGGGAAAACTGGACAGGTACATGTAAAAGTATGAGATTAGATCACTCCCTAACGCCATACAGAAAAATAAGCTCAAAGTGGATTAAAGACCTAAGGCCAGAAACTATCAAACTCTTAGAGGAAAACATAGGCAGAACACTCTATGACATAAATCACAGCAGGATTCTTTTTGACCCTCCTCCTAGAGAAATGGACATAAAAACAAAAATAAACAAATGGGACCTAATGAAACTTCAAAGCTTTTGCACAACAAAGGAAACCATAAACAAGACGCGAAAACCCTCAGAATGGGAGAAAATATTTGCAAATGAAGCAACTGATAAAGGATTAATCTCCAAAATTTATAAGCAGCTCATGCAGCTCAATAACAAAGAAACAAACAACCCAATCCAAA